>NC_142243.1:106565873-107190873 GCF_052056855.1 Sturnus vulgaris | reverse complement strand
AGGGTGTGTATTTGGCTTTAAAAATGCTATTTAAGACTATATATAAGTTGTGTAACTTCTACCTTCAGAACGGGCAATTTCATTACTTTCCCCTATAAAAAGTGGCTTTAATAACTAAGCTTTTAAATTGTTTTTCCCATAACAAATGAACGACGTGAAAAGGCACTTGTCAGCACTGAAGATCTGGATCTAGTCCCAGAGAAGACATTAAGGACATAGATTAGATCAAGCCAACAAAACACTTAAAGCAAAGGTTTTCCCTATTAGCTGTAGCAATTTTAAAACGAGATACAGTGATATGATTTTAATGCCAGGTGAATGAGGTCAGGCAAAGAAGAAATGACGTCAGCAATAACAGGCAAATTTGTACCAATTTCATGTCTACAAATTAGGACAACCTTTCCTTCAGGAACGATTAATGTCTCAGCATAGAAGAAACCAAAAGCAAGACACTTCACAACATCAAACTCGTGAGAACAGAGCTACAATGCAATGATGTTTGCTTTTATTTCTTATGGGCACATTGAGAAGGAGGATGATAGCACCCCTTTCCCAACTAAAAAGGAAACTTAATGATAAAAGCAATAGTTTATGTCATGAAACCTATTCTCACAGTCTCAGGACAGTAAAGTTGCCTTCCCTATTGCTCTTCCTTCAGTTTAAATGAATGTCCTTTTAGGAGCACATTTCTGGCTCATAAATTTCCAATGTCACATGCTACCATGGCACAGACCCAAGAGGTTATGCAGCTACCAAAGACATCAATCCCCAGCAGAGCAAGAAAGGAGTTCAGGTCAGGTAACCAAAACCAGAGCAAAACTGTAGGTGCTAGCTGGGTCCAGCTCCCAGGCAGCAGGCTCAAGTTTGTGTGGGGAAAAGGGACAAAAGTGCCAGAGAGGTGAACATACATCTACCGTGACAAAGGTGCTGTGCCCACCATGCTGAGGAACATGAACAGCCAGGACCTGATCACACATGGTCTGAAAGGCTGATTGCAGAATGGTTGGTGTTGGAAAAGACCTCCAGGACCACGGAGTCCAACAGTTTACCAAATCCACTGTTAAACCACGTCCCTAAGTGCCACATATACACACCTTAAAAATACCTCTGCTCTAAAGTAAGGATCTTAGCACTCTTAATCTAATTAATTGATGTATTAATGTATTCTCTGTCTCTCAAAATACACTACCCAACACATCAATTAGCTGATGCCAACTGTCTTCCCTTACTACTTACTTCCACCGTACGCTGCATATACCTTAAAAGAGAACAGGTAGATGGCAAAGTATTTTATTCCATAGTTTTACTTGGAAATACCAAGTCTAAAATATTCAAGTTGTCTTAATAGTCAACTGCTTTCTCCTCCTCCTCCCAACCCTTTTATTTATAGCTTTCTTTTTCTTTCTGTTTAAATAGGTTAGGAATAATTACATCATCTTCATGACCTTCACTACTTCAAACCATGAATTATTTCTGCTCTTTTCTACTCCATCTCTGTGATAGCACTTTACTACTCTAATAGTGCAACATGAAGGATCAGAAAGCTGCAAATCCAATTTTCATGTACCAGAACCACCTTTCCAATCTCATGTTCTCAATACTTTGCTTTCCTTTTCAATTCCTGTCACAAACTCTGCAACAGCTCTCCAAGTACAGAAGAGCATCTCTCTTCTAGATTACCCACAGTTTTGCCATTTTGCAGAGCAGAGGGACTATCTGGAATTTGCTTTGTTCCCTTAGTCTCTTCTGTGCTCAGCAGAGGGACTTGGTGGATGCAGCAACACTTACAAGCTTCCCCTGGTTCCCCTTCACCACGTTGCCTGCTATTCAGTACCATGACTAAACAGAGCCTGAGGTTTTTCCATCTTCCATAGAGTTTTACCATATACTACCTTGGACCCAAACAGGAAGTATTGGTGCAGTTGTGCCATGAAGCCAAGTTGGATGACAAGGACAACTACTTTGGGACCTTCTCTCCCCTGCCAGCAGCAAACCACCTCCCTTAGTCATGAGACACCACCACAGTGATCCCAGCAGTGTTGGACATGGCAAGTTCACAGCTCACCTCTCGTGGATTCAAAGCAAGAGTGTGAGTGAAGTGCCCCATCCTGCTGCCTGGTGGGTGACAACAAAAGCCACCTGTAGGACCTTTCTGGTCAATTTTAGCCTCAGCTTGATGTGTGGTATTAGTTACCAGTATTTGAGCTGATGGCAGACCAAAAAAAAAAAAAAAAAAATGGCCTTGCCCTTTTGGTCTGCAGCCTTTCAAGTACATGTTAAAGCTACACCAGCAGTTTAAATTTGGACCAGGTTTCATTATGTTTAAAGTGAATAAAGGATTTAAGGGAAACAGGTATTTCCGACTTTTGTTTAAAAGTTTAAGTATAACCACAGCTTCTACATAAATAACTAATTAACACAAACCCCGCAAAATATGTAATAATCTACTGGGTTACTATAAGACTCAGAAGCCTCAATTGACACAAACATGTTTGCTTTCATTGTCCTTCACTTCTAGAAGTGTGAAATTAAGTAACATCGAAAATGAAACTGAATTTAACAATATGGTATTTTATATTTTTAAAAAACTCAACAGATAAAGAAATGTTTGGGTTTTTTGTTTTTTTTTTCCTACAGAAGACAGAATTTAATAGTAAAAGAAATCCAGGTGTCTATTCCAATGTTATCATCTCTTGTGAGGCCGAGAGACCAAGTTTACACCTATGGGAATATTTAGAGGTTGCAAAGTACACCAGTATCTCAAAAGCTGAAAAATAAAAAGGCAACAAAAGTAACAACAACAACAACAAATTATGAGCAGCCAAGACAGTGTGTGTATGTATAGGTATGTAAGCCACACCCCCACAATTTGTGTCTGCCTTAGCCAAATGAAACCAGCACGTCCCAACACTGGGACTTGGCAGTGGTGCCCCATGCCCAGGGGGTTTCAGCACCCACATCCCACTTCCACGGCTGTCCTCTTCAGCCATGGCTCCGAATCCTTTTCCCAGCGCTGCAGACACCGGCAGCCCGGCACCCCCATCTTCACATGGCCAGGGCACCATCTCGCTGCTCCCTCCTGCCACCAGATGCTTCCCATTAACTTTGTCCACACTCAGCTCACAAGTGTCAGCTGAAAGGCCCGGACCTCAAATATTTTACAGATGAAACAACAGCAGGCTCTTTGCCAGTGACTCAGGCCTGGATCCCGGCCCCTGCTCCACACTTCTCAGGCAAGTGGTGGAAAATAAGCCAGGAGCTGTCTGGGGATTTGCATGGGGGATCTCCTCCACCTCGCAAGGGCAAGCAGCTCTGCAGCCCTCAATGTAAGCAACACGAGTTGGAGCAACACTCCCAAGCCCAGAGTGTCTTTGAGCGATGGCAGAGGTGTGCAGCACCCCCGTGCAGGTAGGGAGGGGCTGGTGCCCCAGGTGTGCAGTCACACTCAGCCCAGCCACCGTGCCCTCCTGCCTCTTTCCTCATCAGTCTCCAAGTGCTGCAAAGTGCCAGACTGCTCAGGGCAAAAGCTTGCCTAAGTGACCCCAAATGTCCCTTTAAAGAAAGGGGAAAAAAATCACAACCGGACAAAACCCCACTGTACTAATAATTAAACAGTCCTCAGACAGCCCAGGTTTTCCTCTGCAGGTTTGCTGTTGTGCCCTCTTGACTAAAATTCTGAATTCCTGCTTTTGCAGTATGGAGTAAATAAGTAAATTTGCATTCAGTTTTAAGTATTCAAAAACTTTCTCAAGTTGTTCCAGTTTCTTAAAAAAAAAAAAAAAAAGAAAAACAAAAATAAATGGAGACATGATAGATTAACTATCAAATACTATTTTAGTTAAAAATAGTTCAGACTGTGATATCCTTTTTAATTTAAAAAAAAAAGTAACATTTGACTGAGGGTTAAATATCACAAAAACTGAAATACTGAGAAAAAGATAAAAATAAAGGTTGGAATCCCACATGCTGCTTTATGTAAGCCTTATATATTGGAAGATATTCTGTTGACTGGATATTAATAACCAATACACATTTCAAAATTCATTACTTAAGAAAAGAACCCCACAATTAGTTTTCTAATTTTGATTTTATAGATGAACAGACTGGTTTCCAACATGCCACATTGAACACTGTGAGAAGAACTAACCACAGAATAATCCAGGATCACATCATTGCCATGCTGGTTTAATTTATTTTTATCCATGTGCTATTTCAAAAAATAATTATTTTAGTTTCATGTGCATGTGTAAAACAGACGTAGTGTTTCAGGTTGCCATTTCCATAGTGACTGTACTGGAAAAAGTCTCACTCTAAATAAGCATCAGCAAAAGCAATGCCCATCACAATTCCTCCTCTGTGTCCTTTATCCACACTGCAAGGGCGTTTAAGAAAAGGAGCTGGAGTCGAATCTTTAAATTAAACACTAGATGGAGCCCACTTCCCAAGACTGAAAAGTGAAAACTCTTGCAGCAAACTCTTACAGCCTATTGCAATATCTGGTCATGCATAAACATGACAGGACTCAAACAGCTGCAGTGACTGTCCTTAATGCAAAAATATATACTGTCCAGAAATTATATCTCTGCATAAAGGGACAGTCTTCCATACCAGGCAACTGCAAAGGATTTTTTATTCCTTTACAGATATATTAGTTTGGTGTAAAAGACCTACAATACTTGAAATAAATTAGGCACATGTGGATTTTGTAATATAATTTGACAAACATAATGCTGGGTTGAGAGAACTATGGCCAGGTCTGACATCTCTTTATTTTGACAATAAACTGTACTGATTCCAACTGTATGAAAATTTTGCACATGTAAACTAAATGGGAAATTCAGTAAACTAAATGTAAATTAAATGGGAAGAATCCTTTTTCAGTTGGTTTGAATAAGCTGTAGCAAGAAGGCTCATTTGTGACATTTGATAAAATGCCGCCTCTCTCAAATGAAACATACCACACATTCAACGAGAGATAAGTGAGCTTTGGTGTTAAAAATAGGATACAACAACACCAAACCTCAGCACAACTATTCTGGTGAGAAAGAAAAATGAAAAAAAAGAGTCAAGTTGCCAAGATCCAAACTAAGCAGCCTCATGGATACTGGATAAACCCATTTATCTCAGGCTCCACCACAAACAACTGCTATTTCTGCAGTATTTTGGCCCCACTCTGGACTGGCTTCACAATGCAAAGGGCAGGCAGAAATTGCAGGCAGACAACCCTTGGCCCTTCCTTAGCTCGTTGAAGGACACGCTCACAGGAACAGCTGGAAGCCAAGCAGACAATAAAGTTGTGCAAAGCCTCACACCCGATCCCCAGCAATGCAATTCTGCTGACAGCCAAGCTATCACTGATTGCTTTAACCTTTGCTCAGTCCAGGCCACTGCCTTCAGCTCATTCTTTCCTAACAAACCTATGGTAATGGCTTCATCGAGGTTAAGATAAGCACAAAGGTATCTTTACCACTGAAAACTCCCTTTTGCTCACAGTGATCCATCCTGTTCAAACAAAATCAACCACAGTAAACCAACTTGCCTTAGGGCATTTTATGAACTGGGAGGAGAGACAAAGGGAAGTTATGACCTACCACCAACATAGATCCTAATGGCTATTTCCAGAAGGGAAAATACAGAATCTGTGATGATCAGTGGAAGTTTTCTTTTTCCCTAAAGGGCCCTACTCACTCCTTATTTCTGTGAAAAGCCTACATAGAACATTTCCTTGGTCATACATCCTTGTGGATGAAAGATGGTCTTTGGGTCTTGCAGATTACTGCTGGGATGCTCTAAAACCAAGCAAAGCTCTTCAAACATGAGACGTGCTGCTAGGAGATCGTGGCTTATACTCACCACCATCCTGACAAGTGACTGCTCGACCCCACAAAGAGCACGCTCAGGACGATGATCACATCTGTTTGTCAGAGCTGGGGCTTGTGAGCAAACATACTGCAGCCATAAAAGCAATGAGCTTTGCAGCTGTAGCAAGCACACAGCCAGCTCAAACATTGCTACTCCAGTCTGTGAATATCCTGGTTCAGTCCTATTACATTATGTTTGCCTTCCAGTATATCTAAACTGGACACGTATCTGCTCCCAGATGGGAAGACTGATTTGTGTCTTGGTTTTGTTTATTTATTTTTTTAACAGTGGGTAAGCACCTAATTGCAAGCACCTAACATTTCCTTTGCAAGTAAATCTGAAAATAATTAGCAATTGTTTCACTCTTGACCTAAAATCATCTGGGAGAACACACCCATGTACTTCTGGTACAAGCTTCTGGTTCAATAAACCAGGGACTTTGTTAGCAGGAAGAGTATCTCACCAACCACACAAATTAAGTGTCAGCAAAAGGAGGAGACAATCGAAGTAGCAGCCACAGTTGTAGGTTTGACTAAATAGCAATATTTAACTACTTCCTTATCACAATCTTCCTATACAACTATAATTTAGGAACCTTTGCCACTGTAATTTTCCCTGCTTCATTTTCTTTAAGGCTAGGCTTTTATGTGTCAGACTAAATACTTGTTCATCAGCACTATTATCCATGCAACAGCTGAAAATAACCAGCTACCAGAAAAACACAGAGAAGAATAAATACAAAGGCTTTGAATATGTATAAAAGAAATGAAAAGGCAAATTACGCAGTGTAGTGTCCAATGCTGTAGGGGAAGCGGACACAAAGCCATTGCAGTTCCACAAGTGTAACTCTGAAAACACTGTGCAGACACACAGAGCAGAGTGGTTACAGACAAGATAGCATTAAGGCCAAAATCTAATACTTTTCAGTTTCTCACAGCAATAATTCTGATGGCTTTCAGTCTTAGAACATGAAAGGGAGGGAACTCTGGCCTTGCTGGGAGCTCACCCACTGACCACATCCCATCACAGCTGGGGCATGACTGGCAATAATGACAGTTCACTGAGTATATGGGTGGAAGCAGATGGAATAGTGGTTTCAAAAGTGAAAAAATCAACAAAAGCTTTTAAAATCTCGTTTGGAATTACTAACTGTTGCTTTCCACATTCACTGGTATTGCCTCCAAACTCAAAGGAGGAAAATCAATCTGTAAATTAAACTAATGCCCCTCCAGAAGAAAGAAAAAATAAGCTTTCAAGTGTTTGCCAGGCTAAGTCCAATGTTGCAGGCCATCTTCCTAAAAACACAGAGGAAAACACACTTGGAGGCTTGTGTAAACCATTAGCAGTGCTTTGGTCCTACAAAGGAGCCTAGTCATCTCTGACACATTCACATTCCTTTTTGCAGGTTCATCTATTTCATCCTGCAAGGTGGTGTCAGTACCTTGACCACTTTTCTCCCCCTCTACAGAAGCACTGTTTGGATTCACATTACCAGCCATAAGCACCTACATCACTTTGGGGAGCTGGCTCACATTCAGTCTGATCAACCCACAGATTTTCATCCGCCTCCTATTTGCACTCCCACACAATTTTTGAAGGAATTCAAATAGCCAAATATCAATCTCTAAAAAAAAAAACCCAACTAAACTAAAAATCCCTGAAAGACTGGAAGTCTTCTGCATGAAGAGTTTACTTCTCCTGAAATCTCTTCCCACAAGGTAAGTGGTATGTTAACCTATATAAACAAAAGCCGACTGATTACTTCCAAATTTTTAGAGATTAGTTATACAGCTACCATTGGAATAAAACAAAGAGCACAGAGCTTCTTCAGAAGCAGCAAGTGTCAGGTTTTAATTGCTTTGCTCAATTAAAAACCAAAAGCAAAAAACCTTCACATCCCCAGACAGCACTCCAGAACAAGCCTGGCCAGATGCTACATCCCTGTTCATCTTACAGCAGCCACCACTGGTTTGCTCTTATCACAACACCCTCTGTGACCGTGCCACTTAACTCTTCCAGCTTTACTCTTTTTCCCAGCATAAAGATCCCTCTAAATTCAGGCTAGGAAGAACCTCATGAGGTCTCTGGTCCAGGCTTCTGCTCCAGCTGTGTGATCCAGCTCAAGGCTTTGTTCAGTCAGGTCCTGAAAATTCCCAACGATGAAGACTGCACGGCCTCCCCAGGCAACCTGTGCCCCTAGCCAGCTGTCTGTCCTCAGAGTGAAAACACTTTACCCTTGTAACCAGTGTGAACTTCTCTCATTTCGACTGGTATCCACTGTCTCTTGGCCTTCCACCACTGAGAAGAGCTTGCAATGATGTCACTCTTGTAGTGAAAAGAAAGCACTCCTTACACTTTTAGCTCTCCTATTTATCTGTTTATGCAAAGTACACTTTGCTCTGTGATTTAGATTGCTGTTTCAGATTTTAACTTTGCTAACAACATTTGCCAAAAATTCAAATATAACCAAATCAGAGTGAAAGTGAAAAATAAATCTAAGAATAAAACTTGGGTGGAAAGCTTACTCATGTGATCACATCAAACTTTCCCTGATGTGCCATGGTGATGGCAGCACTTCAGCACTCATTACTGCATTTCCAGATATCGAAGAAGCATCTCTTTATATAGGTGCAACATGAGAGCCAATTATTCATGCAGATTACAAAATAGGCCAAAAAAGCAAGATACATGCTGGAGCAAAGCTATAAGGAATGCAGTCTGCTAGTTTTTAGAATCAAAGAGTTTTAAGCAGTATGTCCATCACAGTAAATATGCATTGCTTCCTGGGCCCAGAAGCTATTGCTCTCTCAGGCTCTTCAAGGCTCCTTTGCACATCAAAGGACAGCAATCCAAAGCAGCAGTCTCCTTACAGACCTTACTGCTACTCAGTCCCAAATTACCAAGTACCAGTCATGCAGAAGGCTTCCTAACTGCACTCTTAAGCCATGTAGCTGAGCATAACAGACATAACCAGAACTAAGAGTGAAGATAAATGCAGCAGTGCAACAAATGTCCATCCTGCCTGAACAGTCACATGATATGTGATTAATGCTATTATCCTCTAGGACTCTGGAAATTGCCCTGAGACAACAGCTTTCCGGCATAAGCTATGGATCAATAAAAAGGATTAAGCAGCAATACTTCAGAAATGCTTGAAAGTAAACTATCAGGCTTTATCTCAAATTTTCTCTAAATCTGGCCCTGATCAGAAATCCTTAAGCTCGATGTCCATCTTTCGGTCTCAGGCTCTTTGCACCAGTGCAAGGATGCAGGTGACGCAGACTGTGCCCACTCAAGAGACTGAAAAAGGAGAGGGATAGAGAGCCAATGTCAACCTTCCCCCCTCCCCCCTAAGAGGTGTGTACCAGCTAAACTCAGCCACAATCTGTCAGCAAGTAGCCAGTGCCAGCCCTATGCTCACTCCCACGTCTTGCCCAGGACAGGGCCACCACCACACCAGGAACACTCGCCTCATTCTGGGATAGGACAGGCAGCCAACCCCACTCCCAAATCACATTTGTCTTGTCCCTCTTAAGGCTCTGCATAAGCGAGATTGTCACCACACAAGTGAGAGGTGAAGCAAGTTGTTTTCCCTAATTAAACCTATTAGTAGTAACGAGTCACTCCTGCTAGGTCTAAATAGCTCCGAGATAAATCCCAAGGCTGCTAAGCTGCCAACCACCTCCCCTCAGTGCTCAGAGGCAGCTTTTTTACTCCTACAGACAACACTGGGTAAATACTACCTCCTCTAACCATGCTCATGGAGCAGATCTCCAGGTTGATATATTCAAAGCAAATGTTTTCCCCGCAGCTGTCCAGTCACCTTCACTGAAAGCCCAAAATGCCAAAACCTCCTCCTCAGGGAGTCTGCACACAAGGAAAGAGTATGACCCTGACAGAGCCCTGCAGTTTTTTTAATTTAAAAAAAAGAAGTCTCACCAGAGACTACTTGGGATGGAAGACCTTTTCATGGAAAGTTCTTCTACAATATTTAATGCAAATACACCATCAACACATCATCTCTTAAAAGTTCAACCACAGGCAACACCAGGATTAGGAACAGTAATGAGAACGACACAGAGCTTTTCTAAAGAGCGAGCCAATGAATCTTCTGTCTGAACTATTTGCAGAAACAACTGAATAAGTCAGAAAAGAAAAATTAAAATGTTCTAAGCTGTTGCTTCACAGCATGTCTTACAGAAAAATAATTTAAAAGTTATTACAAAGGCAATAACACTCAATCTCATAACATGACACTATTTCAAATTAATCCAGAGCATGTTAATTCCTTCATCTTTGCCAGTGATAAAACAGAATAAGGAAAAATAAAACCCACTCCATCAAAAATAATTTGAAATTTAGTGAGCTTTGCCTGTTGCACTGACAAAACCAACACTGCAAAAACAGTCTTAACTTTCATCAAGCACAACTTCCAATACATAACATTCTTCTTCTTTCTCCCAAGCAAGCAGAAGTAAGTGAAACTCATTTTGGAGACTCACCAAAATTATCCATATTCCAGGAGGCAGCCATTCATCCAGTTTGTGATGTCCATGGTTTCAGCAGTCATAGCCATCAGCAGAAAAACGAAGGGAAAAAGAAGAAAAAAAAAAACCTCTTGAGATTCAATGAACAACACAACACTACTGCTTTCTGTTAAATCTGCCTTACAAAGCAGTTTCAGGTAAATCATTAAATGGACTGAACATAAACAATACCCCACTTTCCAATTTACTCTAAAAAGAAATAAAAGATACCACAATATCAATGTTAATAAAAGAATAATAAATACAGTCTAATAAAGATCTGTCAAGGCTGAACTCAGAAGGAACATTTTGTGAGGGGGGTAAAATATCTTTTTAAGAAAAAACAAGCCCTTTACTGTACTTCCCCTATCAGGCAGTAACAGGTGTGCAATATCACAAATAGCAAAAAGTATAATATTTTCTCTTATCCTGCTGACATTTTGAAATCCTTAATGAGGAGATGTAACATTTGGCAAGGAAGTAAGGCAAAGTCACCACAGTGACTGTTCAGTTTCAGAATACTCAGTCAAGGATGGGGGATTTGTAATTTATTCTTTGCAATTAAGGGGACCTGCAGCCTACCCCACAGCTGAGTATCTACGCACTGTTACACATCTGCAAACCATCAAGAACACCCAAGCTGAAACAACTTTTTTCTTCACTTTGGACTTTGAACAGTGTCTGAGTGACCAAACTCAGTGTGTGTCACTTCTCTCCTACTAATAAAAACCCAAGAAAGAATTTTACAGCTTTCCCAGGCTCAGCATTGATTTCTTTTGGCAACTGTTCCAAAACAGTCGACCAATTTAGCATTTGGGGTTTTTTTTTTGCTCTTCTGTTTGGTTGGAGTTTTTTCATTATTATTCCTTTGGAGAGAAAATGCTTCAAAGAGATCAGTACAAAATGCCAAGTGCTATGGGTGGACCTAAACAACTGCATGTGTGTATGTAAGGGTAGACAAAGGCGTGCTCTTCTTTTGACTAGAGAAATCAATTGCATGTGCAAGTTCAGCAAGTGCACAAGGTCCTGAGCACAGACAAGCAGGCAAGGAGACTGATGAAGCCTGCAGTGGAAGGACAGGAGGCAGAGAAGGAAATGCTGTCATCAGTTCCCAGCAGCTCTGTGACCATCAGATTGATCACCAGACCCAGGCTGACAAGATAACAAAAAGCCAAAGGCCATTGCAAAGTCTCTTCCAACAGATTGGGATATGTCTTCTCAATTCACATGTGTCAGCCATCCAAATTCTCCAAAACAATCGCTCTCAGGAACAGTCATCCTCACAAGTCAATGCTCTTCTGCTGGGTCCCAGCAAAGGGGCCTGAGGCCAGAGCAGCATTTTCACCTCCATAAATCTCCAGACAATTCAGGAGGGCAGTGAGTCACCAGCACAGCCCCTGATATGGTTTCGATTTGATCTCTGCAGAAGCTATGCCCATATGAAGGCAAATTTATCTGTTGGTGTCAAAAAAGAAAATGAAACTGACACAAGCAACTAATTTGCAGCTCCCCCCTACTCCATGGATAATGGCTGATGAGTTACCTCCTCCTCAGCCTTCACGGCCCATTAATAAGACAGCCCGAAAGGCTGCAGAAAAACAAAGATGATTGCTCACATATTTACCACTTTGCTAGCAAACAACTTTTTTTTGTTGTTGTTGCTGTTTTTGTAGGAGTGCTTTTACAATAGGAGCCTTTCCAGTGCCTTTATGTGAAGAATATTGGAGAGGAAAGGTAAAAGAGATTGCAAAAGATTTGCCTTCATTTCTGATTTCTCTTGTCAGTCTTGTGTACCCCAATCCTTCCCCAGAGCTGCAACCATGCACCATTACTGTCAGTGTGACTGTAGTTACAGATTGCCCTCAAGATATTACCTGTCTTTTACCTCTGCAAGGGAAGCTGAGATTACTGGGAGAACATTTTTACTGGAGCAGACAGAACTCCAAGGTTCTCCCAAGGACTGTAAAGGCCATTGAGTCCCCTGACTGGACACAGGACTTCATATTAAGGAAAGTGAGATTTTGATGGTGGCATGGAGCAAGCTTAACGTTAATGAATTTATCAGGATATGAGAGGTCACATGAAAGCAGATGTTGAGTAGGTGGGAATGGCGGGAAATGTGGTGTGCAAAAACACAAGGAAGGAACAAAACAAAAATGTATGGATGACTCAGAGCTGGCAGAATTCGTGCAGGAGAGCTGCTGAACTGCATTATTTGGAATGGTGAGGGGACAGGAGAGCAGCGTGCCCATTGGCAATACTGCAGATACACTTCTGAGTGAAAACCATAGGTGGTTGTTGAAGTTTGACATGTTATAAGGGGCAGATTTCCATTATCAGCTCAGAAGGTTTGTGAGGAGGGAAGTCACAATATGCCATAATGGGATGGATGAATGAATGAGATGTAAATTGCCTTGAGCATTGCAGCAGCATCCACTGCCTACACTACATGTCAGTTGCTTGGGTCAGGGGGAGGAGAGATACATAAGAGCAAGACCAGAGAGACATTCTGCATTTCCCCTGTTCCTCTTCACATACTATTTTTGCATGACACTGGTTATGAAACTGAAAACGTTAGTTCAGCTTCAGGCAGCAATTTTAGGGTCAATTGCTTCTTCACCAGACACTGAAATCACAATTTGTCAAGCATCAAATTAACTGTGAACGTTTTAGGGGACAGTGAACTTGAGTTCTGCATTATTATTGGGTCCCCTTCCTCAAAAGCCTATCTTGTAATCCCTCTTGGTATGGCAGGTGCTTTTTTTTTGGCTAGAATCACACTTTAAGATGAACTCTGAAATTACACCACTTGCTTTTTGCTCCATCAACTTATTCCTGACTGTTATACACTCTTGAAAGTACAGATCTCAAATGGTAGAATATGCTTTCAAAACCATGTGAAGCGTTTTATCCATTTATCACAATAGTATATCAATATAGGTTTTCCAGCCGAAAGCATTTGAAAGTTTCCTGAAAACTTTTATAGTTCAGCTTGGAACCACTCCTAATCCACAGACACGGTAAAAGACTTATCTGGCAGCAGCACACCACAAAACAAGTAAGCAATAAAGCCTTAATGAGGTTAGCTGTCCAACAAAGCCCCAGTACCCAGGGCTGCATCTTTCCCTAATGCTGTCAGTACAGCACAGAACAATTACAGGCCTTGGTGCTGCAACTGATACACTCTGCATCCAGCTGAATCAAACTGGTGTTTAAACATCATTCCAGCCAATGCTGCAGCAGGCTAGGAGAGGTGGAAGCTAGTGGAAATCGGAAAATCATTGCTGGGAATGATGTCAGATTTGGATTTATTGTGTCATCTTCAGTAGCAATTCTAGGTCAGAATCAAACTGTTACATTTTATTCTTCTATGCGTTAGAGAGTGAATATGAAAAATGTATTCTTTAAAATGGAAAAAAAAAAGTTCAGCGATATTCTGCAAGTTCTATAGGTCTTCAGTTAATTTAAATGACAAGCAACATTTCGTATCCAGGAGGGATGCTCATAAATCTTTTGGACATATGTGAGTTAAGATGAAAAAAAGATGTAATCAGCAATGCCATGAAGATTTTACATTCAAATGATACACCACAAAGTTGAGTTTGGTTTGTTGGGCCTCCATTTCAGGTCTACCTTGCCAGCCTGCTATCTGACCTTTGAGGTGCTTGTGAAAGCTTACCACACCACAAGCCATGAGCTATACAACTGAAAATTCCCAGTTGCCTTCAGTAAAACAAAGGCAGCATTAAATGTCAGCAGTATCAAAATTTCCCCTCTACCCCTAGAATACAAAGCCCAAGTGCCATTTGAGTAATAAATAGTAACCAAGTACAAACTGTGCTAAGTCCTCAGAAGGTGAGCAACTTCAGGTCTTAGCAAGGTTTCATAGTTTCTCCCAAGAACATGTCTGTGGAAAAACTGTACACCTGTGTGCAAATAAACACATACATAAACACAGCATATGTATGCAAACAGAAATGCATACATGCATATGTATAATTGCTATAAAGTGGCTCATCACCCAGCAGGTGGCACTCACACCCTGAGCTCCCGAGGCTGGGACTCGGCACTGCTCTACAGGAGGCACCATCTTCATGAGAGGTAAAAACACCATGGCCACGAAAGCACTCACCGCCCTTTTGCAAGGCCTGATGTGTCAAGTCCGACATCTGGGCCACAATCCCGTTTAGCTTACTGGCCAGGCACCTCCTCCATTAATTCCCCTGACAGCTGCATGACTCCCCCTTGACTGCTGCTGATTCTCAAGTGCTCTTGCAGCCTTTCCAAAGGAGTAGCATTTTGGGGACTGAAAGGGTCCTGGAATATTTTCCATATAGAAGCATCACATTCTGATATCAAGAACAATACAACTAAATGTAATGCTTCCTTCTGACTTCATCACTTCTTTTCTCCATTTGACACACCCAACTAGCTTTCAATTAGTCCCACTAATAATTTGGGCTTTTGAAGATCTTATGAATGAGCAAATCAGAACTGGCAGAGAAAATGCTGTTTTCCTTTGATTAAAATTAAAGACTTGTTTTCACCCTAGACTTAAGTGTCACTATCATACGTACATTCTTAATACCTCCTCTTAAAACCTTCTTCTAAAGCTGAGTGGTGCTTCAACTTCAGCTGAGTGGGTTTGTTTTTAAAAAAATATTTTCCTTTCCAATTCAATATTCCACCATCTCCCTTCCCTCTTTAAAAAAAAACAATAAAATCAGTTTAGAAGCATCAATTTGAAAACATCAGTTCTTTGTGGAGCAGTGCTGTTCCCTGTTAAGAGAATGCTTCGTGTCAGATTGAAAGATACCTTTCCAAGGTCATTTCATGTTCCAATGGGTTTGTTATGAAGTTGTGGAATGGCAGATAAGGTTGCATGAGATAGTAAAGTGCCTTCCTAAGCTAGTTCTGGGCAGTAATGTGCAACCAATATTTGAGCAAGGGACTTCATGCACTGAAATAAATGCTGCAGGAAGGACAGAAGTAGTACTGAGATAGTGATAATCTGTTTCCCAATTAAAAAAAAAAAAAAAAGCCATTTTCTAGACAAGTTTGCACAAACTGCACACGTTTATGGCACTTGGCAAAGCTTGGGTACTTCTAGGAACATTAGAGGGTATCTCTTCAGCAAGTTAAAATACCCAGCCCTGTGTTATAATGAGGATTAGATGCTAAAAACTGCTCAATTCAGAATCAATAGTGATGCCTTCAAGTTGCAAGAGCAGGGATACAAGAGTAGCTCCCTATTGAGTACCAGGACTGATAATTTGCAAGGCTAAAAAAGGTGGGGAGAGAAATAGAAGGTGCATAACTAAGAACAGTTCTTTGAAAGTCTTATAGTTACAAGTGTGGGGAATGATGATCTAGTATTTTTAGATTGCTTCTAACAGATCCCAAAAATGGAGGAAACCATATAACAGTATCCTCTTAGCAAGCTTTTAATACTGCCTGAGCCTATCCCAAACTCTGAAAGGAGGTAAGCATTTGGCAGCACACTGAATTGCGTGCCACCATTTCAGCCATCACACTAGGGACTAAATCCTTCCCTGGAAGTAACAGGGGAACAAACATTCAAACTCCAGAGAGAAGGGGGAAAAAAGATCCTCCTCTCAAATGGTTAGCTATATCTTAACGTGGTTTAAAGCCTGATGAAGGATCACCCGTTTGGAATACAAAAATACAAGTATTTGGCATCGAAACAGCCCTAACAAAAGGGTAGGGGAGCCTGAGGGGATGTTTTTTTCAAGTCCCAAATGAGCATTTTGGGGGTCCAACAGCCTGACAGGAAAAAGATTAGAAAAATGGCCACCCAGCACTGAACTATGCACAAAATGCAGAGTTTCGGCGCTTCTAGTTCTGCATTGCACCCTGTGCTCCCAGCCCCCCGCATTCCCACAGGCTCCCAAACGCTCCCGGCTCCCCCCACGCCGCTGTCCACTGCCGAGGAGCGGGGGGGGTTACGGTCCCTTGGCGCTATCTGCAGCCACCCCCGGGGCTCCATTACTACTACTTTTAATTTTCCTGCCACTATCACTTTTCTAATGAATTGCTGTTACTACAGAAATGTAAATGTCGCCAGCTGAATAGTTCGGGGTTTTTTTAAACATCCGAAAAGGTAGGGAAAAGGGGGGAGGGGAGGTGGGGAACACCTCATTAATATCCACTATTAAACATTTTTTTACGCTAAAGCAGCACCGACCCCGCCGCCCGCAAAACCCTGCGGCTTCATCAGGACTGGCCCCAAGCCCTAGAAAGGGGTTTCAGCGCCCCATCAGCACCGACTGCCCTTACCAGCGGATGCTCCCCCGGCCGCGCTCCGGCTTGCGCAGCGCAGCGCGGCCCCTCCGCGCCCCCGCGCCCGCCCCCGCCGCGCACCGCCCGGAACTTTGCGGGCGCCGCCGCGTCCCAGCGCCCGGGCGGATCTTCCGCGGGAGATGCTGCGCTCCGCGGAGGGCAGAAAGGCGGGAAGGGCGGCTGAGGGACAGGGTCCGGCAGGAGCTATACCCCGCCTGCGGCATTCCCGCGCCGCACCGCCGGCAGCAAGTGCGCCCCGCCACCGGAGCGGGGGCAAACCCTGCCCGGGGACACCCAAAACGACCCACGGCCGGGAAGTGGGGCACGGGACAGCCAAAAGAAAAAACGCGGAGAGAGGAATGGAAAGAGGAGAAGATGTGCCCCCACGCCGCAGCCCCGCCGCCCCAGCCCTCCCTCCCTCCCTGTCTCCCCGCGCAGCGGCGCGGAGCGATGCGCAGCGGCAGCGCGCCCCGCGGGGGCAGCGCACGCCCCTCGGCCCTCCCCGCTGACCTCAAGCCAAGGACAGCTCGCCTGTCCCGCTGCGCATCGCGACCCAAGGGCCCCGCTGAAGGCAGCCAGGCCAGGGCGGCAGCAAGGGCGGCCGAGGAAGCCAGGGGCGCGGGGGCTCCTCACCTGAGCCTGTCCTGGGAGGTGCTCTCCGCCGCCGCTGCGGGAGGGACGAGGCTCCTGCCTCTCTCCACAAGGAAAGCTAGCGCGGATAGCCCCGGCCCGGCGAAGTTACGCGCCGTCGCGGAGCCGGGCTCCCACCTGCAGCGCCCGTCAGACTCCGGCAGCCGGCACGGCACGGTACGGCACGGCTCGGCTCGGCTCGGCACGGCACGGCACGGCCCGCCCCCCTCCTCCCCATTGGAGCCGCGGCCGCTCCGCCTCCGCCCGCCCGCCCGGAGCGCCCGCGGGGGCGGCGGTGGGCAGCGCGCTGCGGGACCCTCCTGCCGCCGAGCCGGGACAGGTGAGGGGGTGTGCAGGCATCCGCTCCCCTTGCTACCCCACCACGGTCCCTGGTTTGGTTTGGGGGTTTTTTTTGCTTTTCTGGGGGAAGAAGGAAAATCCTAAAAGCGGGTCCGTGAGGTTACTTTGTGCCAATGTTTCGCGCTGCTAGGCTTACGCGGAGCTCGTTGCTACAGCAGGCATTGAAAGGCTTTGATGCGGGCACTGCCGCTCGGTCCGAACCATCTGAACATGGTCACTAATGCCCCGAGCAGGCAGCGGCAGCTCAAGCAGGATATCGCAGGGTGAGTAGTCCGTGACAGATCCAGGGAAACCACCAACTTCTGCGCAACAGCTAGAGGATAGCTTCCCGAAAAATGCTGCCCGCAAAAAAACCCGAGCACCTCATCCTTTCAGTTTGCTTCCCTCAACAACTCGCAGCAATTTCTGGCTTTTTCATGTTGTTTTGCTTTTCTATTTAGATTATACGTAGCCCCCTTCACAAATCCGCTCTAGAAACATAGAAAGACAGCATTTGGGAGCTGTGGGACAGAAACAAGAATGCAGCTGCACTGGCGGGAGTGTGAAAAATCAGTTTCCAAATAGTGGAAATTCCCCCTTAGATTTGGAGCAACCACCCTGAAATTCTGGGGAAGTGAGGTCGCAGTTCCTGAGAACACAGCTGTCTCAGGATGGGAAATTTTCAGCCACATTTGGAGGTGATGGGAATACCCATGCAGAAGTGAGAATTTCCTGGACCAAAGCATACCGGGGAAGAACCAGAACCACTCTCAGCTGACATATCTTTGGCAAAGTGGTAGTGAGATGTCCTCCCAGACAAGCGGAAGACTGTTCCCAGACTAGAAGCTTTGGGTGTCATGCCTAAGTCATTAACACCAAGATTATACCTGACCCTGCCAAGGTCTGTAAATCACGCCGAGGCTGACTTATCCCCCGTGGGAGGCAGCCAGAATTGCTGCATTTAGAAAGCCTGCTGGCTACGCAGTGCCCAGCAAATCCCTCTGCTCGGCAGCAGGGAAGGCCGTCTCCCGTCCCGGAGGCAAGCGACAGGGCAGGGAGGGCTGTGTCCCAAAGGCCACGGTGCAAGGCAGCGGTAGGAAGGGCTGCGGCGTCCCTTGGCGTGCGGCCAGCAGCCCCTGAAGTTTGCCCACAGTGAAAATAATTGCTGAGATCCATCACATGCAGTCTTAAGAGTACAAAGGATACCCGTGGGGGAGAGCTCCTTGGGAGGCGGGGCACGGTGTGCCAGCTGCCAGTAGCAAAGGTTGAAGTTCCAATGGGGAAGTTTTTGTTCAGCACATGAGATAATTTTCTGCGATAAGTTATGCTTAGGTCGGCTCAGCGAGAACATCCTGCTATTGAAGGGAGTTGTGTGGCAAGCAAATTTCCTGGGCGCCTGCATTTTTTTTTTTTTTTTAACTGTGGATCTATGTACAATTATCGACTTTTACAGCTTTGCAAATTGACACGCAAGATGTGCACAGGACGAGGTGAGTGAGTTGGGACACGACCCTGGCCGATACATCAGCAGGAATTCAGTGATGTCAGCGGAGACACGGCTCCAGCTGGGAATGGTGAGGCCATGCTGCCCAGCAGGAGCAGGGCTGAGAGGCGAGCAGTGAAGCTGTGAGCAGGGAAGTGGCTTTGTCATGCCACACAGATTTCCACTGGTCATTGCAGAATGGACTGACAGTGCACCCCTCAGTATAAGGGGTTTCTTATCCCTGCTAAGGTCAAGGTGGGCTCTAGGAAGGAGCCATGTGTGTAGAACAAGTGCTGTGAAGTCAGTGGTAGGTTTGGGAAGGCTCCTGCAGGAACCTGGTGCTTTGCCAGGGTGGCAGCAGATACCTGGAGCTTTAGGGGAACTGGTTTCAGGTAATTCATAAGTGATCACCCAGCCCTGGGACAAAATGGCTGAAGTGTATTTTGTTCCGCTGATGTGGGAAAAGGCCACGCCAGTCCCTGTCGGAGAGGCATTAATTAAAGGAACTAATGGCGAGTTCCTAAAATATCTATCGGAGTGATCAGGATGTCTGCTGAGAGAAATCTGACTTGCTAGGCTTCAAGTTGTGCCAAGTCATTGTGTTCATCAGGAAATGAGGGTGTTCTGGGGCAGGTAAAACAGAAATAAATCACGCTGACCCTCCTCTGGTGTTTTCTGCTCCTATTTCCAAAGCCACGTTTCAGGAGGTGGCTTACATACATTTGTTTCATCGTTGCTTAATGGGATGTAGCAGCTCTAAGGCATTTTTTTTTCTTATATTGTGGTTAATACTTTTAGCACATTGTGTAGAAATCTCTCCTTACTAAAATTACCATTCTAAGCACCCCTTTCTGAAACTCCCCTGCCAAGTATTCCCTGCAAAGTCTGCATTAGAAGAATGTTAATCTGATTTACAGTAACCTGACATGACAACTCGTGGTAATAGGTGATAAAAAGTTGAAACCTTGCAACAGAGAGAACGTTCATCTCTGGCCATGATATGAACACGGGATATCCCAGGGGGTTGGCTCAGGATAGCACAGAGCAGGTGAGCACAGGGTGATGAATGAAGGGAAGAATTTGCAGCATCACTCTAAAGAGCCATTTACACCAGAGAGTATCATTATTTCCACGCATTTCAGCAGTTCCTAGTGTGGGCTGGCCTCATATATCCAAACGTCTATGGGCCCTCTGTATTATTTGCGTGGCCGTGGTGGGTTTTTTACTTTAAATGAACCCAAGTAATAATGCTTCATCTGTAACTGCTTATTAACACACTTCCAGGAGATCAAGTGGTGGGAGAGGGGCTGGTGGCTGAGCTGAACTTCATACTCTGCAGGAAGAGTCCAACATTTTCCTGAGATCTATGCTCTGAGGGTGAGGCCAGAGGTGCAGATTTGCAATCAAGTTTAGGTTCACATAAACGTGGTAACGAATACTACAGTAATATACCATGCAGATGGTGTTTTCTTTGCAGAAAGACCTTCCTGAATAGTCTCTGTGTCCCCACCCTCACACCCTGACACATCAGCCTGCAGCACTGGCTGTGAGCGTCCTCTGGCCCCAGGGCCATCCTGCAGACCTTCCACTATGGCACCAGTCCACCATGGCACTGCTGTGCCATGGCAACATGTTCCTGAAAAGTATCCTGGTGTGACAACTCACCTGCTTACTGCAAAATCCAAGAGCAATTGTTTAAATGCTCTGTTTCCAGTAAAGGAAACTCTACACCACAGTAGCAGCTTTGTCCCTGCCTGGTCATTTTAAATTGGGGTTTGTTAGAGAGACCAGGGCAGCGTTTGCTATAATTTGCCAGTCCCGGAGGATTGCTTTCAAATTGGAGACCACTATTACCTGAGATTAGAGCTATCCCCAGCTTTATTTTTATACCATCATCAGTGCACATGATGTTTAAAGACAAAAAGACAGGAAGAGGCAGCATCCCTTCCCCAGCTAATATACGGTTTGGTGACTGAAAGAGATTTATTGAAATCAATGTGCACTTTACCATCGATTTCTTTGTGCAGTGAGGCCTCCTTTCAAGCTTGTCAGCTTTTTCTTGTAAAGCTGAAATGAGACTAACCTGATGTATCAACAGTGAGTAGTTTGAAGTGATACTTCTCTTTCTCTCTCTTTCTCTCTTTCTTTTTCTCTCTCCAGGCTTCTGAGACACCACAAAATAACTTTTATTTAAAAATTTATTTATCACATGTACTGAAGGTGTCCAGACTGCCTAAACAAATAAAAACCGCATGCAAAATTCAATTTAGCATTCTCTAGGGACTTGACCAGATGATCTAACTGGTCGTTTATAGCTAGCTATGACTATAATTGCATGTCCACATCATGCTGTTTAAAATTTTAAATTCAACCCACACCATATTTTCATTCAGTGAAAGGAATTTACTTTAGCATCATTCTTTGCCCATGTCAGAAGAGCAATTTTTCACTACCGATAAGAAAATGTCATTTTTTTAAAAAATTGCAAATTAAAAAACCATTTCTATGTCTCTTGAGTTTTATTTATTGATTGTCTTGTCATTTAGTGAATAATTTCAATTAATTGTATAATAATAACAACCTGTAGTGCATGCTATCAAATTGTACAGAAAAGAGTTTAAATAAACTATTGTGAATTATGATCTTGTCATAATGTCATGAAATGCTGCTTTTCAGCCTCTGTAGCTTGACCCCTAAAAAGAATAGCAAGAAATACGTTATTTGACATTTTAAGTGGACTGACACGCTTTTGCAATGAGGTGACCTGCTCAGTGGATGAAGGGAGATCAGTGGACATTGTTTACCCTGAAACATTTCAAGGTAAGAAAGGCATTTGACACCATTTCCTGTAAGACCCTCACAAATAAGCTGTCAATATATACATTAGGTAAAAGGACAGTGAGGTGAACTGAAAACTCTCTGAATGGCCAGGTACAGAGTGTTGTGGTCAATGGCAGTAGGTCCAGTTGAGGACAAGTCCCTAGCAGTGCACACAAGGGCTCAATGTTGGGGGCCAGTACCTTGTAACATCTTCATTAATGTTTGGGATGATGGGGCAGAATACAATAGTGCAGATCAGACAAAATTGGGAGGAGTGGAAGATACACCACGAGGTTGTGTCACCATACAGAGGGACCTTGACAGGATGGGGAAAAGGGCAGGTAAGAATCTCATGCATTTCAGTAAAAAGGACATGTAAAGTGTTGTAACTAGAGAGGATCAACCCCAAGAACCAGTATAGGCTGGGGGTTAATCAGCTGGGTCAGCAGTGATGGGCCTGGAGGTTCTGATGTATGAGCAGCTGATCACCAGCCAGCATTGTGACCTTCATTGCAGCACTTGGCCCTTGCTGGAAAGATGGTCAGTGGCACCCTGGGCTGCACGATGAGGAGTGTAGCCAGCAGGTCAAGGGCAGTGATCCTTCCCCTCTGCTCAGCACTGGTGAGGCCACAGCTGGAGTGCTGGGTCCAACTCTGGGCTCCCCAGCACGGGAGAGATGCAGACATACTGCAGAGAGGTCCAGCCAATGGCCCTAAAGATCATTAATGCATCTGAGTTTCTGGGGTGGGAGGAGAGGCTCAGAGAGCTGGGGCTGCTCAGTCTGGTGAAGAGAAGGGGCATCTTGCATATGTATGTCAATACCTGATGGGAAGGAACAAAGATGAGACAGCCAGGCTCTCTTCAGTGATTCTCAGTGCCAGGACAAGAGGCAGCTAGCACAAATTAAATCACAAAGAATTCCATCTGAACACAAAAATCCCCACATTTTTTACAGTGATGGCAGTCAAACACTGGCACAGGTTACCCAGAGAGGTTGTGGAGTCTCCCTCCTTGAAAATATTTAAAAGCCATCTGGACAGGGCCTTGGGCAATCTGCTGTAGGTGTCCCTGCTTGAGCAGGGGGGTTGGACAAGATGACCTCCAGAGGTCCTTTCCAACCCCAGCCATTCTGTGATTCTGTGAGTAATTCAGATACCACACAGAGCACATTCTTCCTGCTTCTCAATGCGAAAGCAGCAAATGGCTCCACTGCAATTCCATTTTCTGACTTTGATGAACGGAAATATGTTACGCATCATTAACAACATGCCAGCATATTAAAACCATATTATGCTTGTAAAATAAAGAGTATTTTTTTCATCCATTGCCATCAAATTTATTTCTGAGTTAATCTGAAAAATTAAACAAGTCCACATGGATCTCCCAGTTCGTGCTGCCAAGTATGCATATTCTTTAGTTTGAAATGAAAATACTTCTGTTCAAAGTTTGGGATGGAATACATACACTCCCGTGTTTCAAATTAAAACAAATTAGATGATTTTCAATTGGAAAGCTATGTCAAAGAGAAGGAGATGGCAGTATTGCAGAATGGCCATTCTGCCTTATAATGGCTCATCAGCCAAGGCCAAAAGTGCAGTAAAACCAGAGAAACATCTGTCCTTGGTCTGGTTGTCGTGAATATGCAGGAGGCATATTGTATTTTTGGACAGAACTGGTGGCTGCCTGCAAGTGTGAAGTCTGAACAATCCCAGACCACACTGAAGTGGAAGGGCATGCTGATCATCTTTCTTTTAGATGAAATGAAAGAGGAATTAAAGCCTCATTTATTTAGTGGTAATTGAAACAAGACAAGCCACCGCCCAAGGTGCAACACAATATAGGAAGGCTGGATTGGAAGCTCAGCCATGTGGCTAGAGGGATTTCACTGGAAATTGGTTGCAAAACCAGGAAATGGGGCACTGATTTGGTTGAAGCTTTGCATTAGCTTGTGGGTGGAAAGGAAGACAAACCAAGCAGGCAGCCGGACATGCAGAGTATGTGTGTGGCCCCAGAAAGGTAGCCAAGAACAAATGACTTTTTTTTCCTTTCCAACTCTGAAAAGCCCAGAAAAAGACCTCACAAACAGGAAGACAGCTTCTAACTATCTTGTCCTCCTGTGTTTCAGTGGAAAAAATATTTCTATTTTAACGAACAGATTTTCCCCAACTTGTAAAAAAATTGTTGACTTGAAGCAACCCTAGAACTCTGTGAACTTTGGCTTCCTGCAAGGAGCAGCCTTATCTAACTGCAACACCACATAACCTAGAGCACTTAAATCAGCCTTCCATAAAGCAGGCTGGAGTCCCATCCCACTGTCAATTAGAACTCCTCTCACAAAACAGACTGAAAAAGATGTGTATTGCAGCCTTGGAGCAATACAGCTTCTTCCACAAAGTTATGAAACCTTTTCTTCCTTTAGGGATAAACAACATCTAATTTAAAGCAACATCTAATTTGTATGAATAACCCTTTCAGCTGCTTAAATACTTCCAGTCTGATGAATTTTTAAGCTGAAAGAGAAATTTCCAATTTCTCTGAATGTATTAATCTTCCACACCTATTATTTTAGTGCAAACAGTAGATCGTGCCATGCTACTATGTTCCACATTTCCTACTGTGCTTTTTTGAAGATCTGTAATTTAACATCTTTTTCAAAATGGTAAAATATTAGCCAACTGTCATGTAGATGGTTCTCCAGGTACGGATTTTTGTCTGATGCTCTGTGGCATGGAAAAATATTCACTTGCTGACAAAGCTGTTCAGTCCACTTATGGTCCTTGTTGAACCGAGAATTTGAAGAAATGTGTAATGGTGCATGGACTACGGTTTTTCCAGTGCCAACTCCATCTCTAAATGCGATGCCATTTGTGTACAGAGCTATCCAGATGTGTGTCACAGCTTGATTTCCTGAGGCTGTCTAGGGAAATGCTTCAAGAGAAGCACTGCTCTCTACCCCAGCAACATGAAAAATCCCTTCAGGATGTACCAGAGCAGTAAAGCTTCATTACATTTGTTTCTAATGTGTCCCTTTTCAGTCTGTTGAAAATCCATCCTTTCTTCTGAACATGTTCATGAAGCTCACATAAAACGCTTTTTGTCATGTCTGACTAAACCTTTTTTAATTTGACGGTGGAAATTATGCTTCTCTGCTCTTAGCTGGCTGTTTGTTACTTAGGCTTTTTCACTGATACAACAAAAATAGCTCCAATCTGAAGGTGAAAATTCTAGCCTGCATTTCTGTGCCAACACTCACAGAAGAAGTCTAGCAACACAGGGGGATACAAACATATGCCTTAATCCTCTGAACGAACAGGTGCCTCATAGTTAAAGACAGATGAATACTTATTTGGAATATTATTTGGCATATCCACTATAGGTCACTGCCTCTTGCCACCCCATTGCAATGCTAAGGACTCATATGCAAAGCACAGCATGGCAGCTTCCCCATTTTTGTCTTCTCATGCCCCTGGTTTGTGCCAAGGGCTGAGTTGAGAAGGGTGCATAGCTCTCGGAAGTGGGAGGTAGGCTCTGACATGTAGGGAGAGGGGAGGAGGGGTAGAAGGATTCAGACCCTCAGGAGTTTGGGATAAGCCTACAGGTTGAAATCTTACAAACATTTGCAAACTGCAGATTACCTTGTTTTTTTTGGTTTTTTTTCCTTCTCTCTTGCTTTTATTCTTCCTTTTCTTTTTTTTTTTTTTTTTTTTCCTTGACAATGTGCAGTAGTAGGGGCTTATAATTGCACTTTGTTATAGCAGGGAATCAGAGCTAGTTCCAAGGCAAGTGCTGTGATTTGTGGGGTGTGCCCTGCTCTGTGGAGCCTGTGCTCTCCCTCTCACAGCTCCTGGCCACATCACCCACTGGGTGGCCCTCAGCCTCCAGCCAGATGGGCATTGCATCTGCTGCCATAGGTGGGCTAGGATGGATATGGAGAGCTAGGTCCAGCTGTAGGTAAGGCTGGGTTTGTTTTGATGTGAGCTGCCAGAAGCCAAAGAAGACATTAAGCAGAGCATGCTTGTGTAGTTGCCTTTTCACTATTTTCTTTTAAAGCTTTGGCTTTTATAGTTGAAAGAATAAAGATGACAAGAGAACTGAAAACATTCCGAGGATCAAAAAAATTGTAAAGGTGCTTCCTGACAGCTTTTATATTATGGCTATGTCATTCCTCAGTGACACTTACAGTTACTGTGACAGTTACTATTAAAACCATTTAGATTATTATATGTGATTTAGCAGCATGGATCATGGATTGATTGCAAAAGAATCATTGCACATACTTAAGATTCATAATCTGCAGGGTGTGTTATATGCAAAAATAAAAAATGCTTGAAGCAAGACTGTCTAACAGGAACTTACATATGTTTTCAGACCATACTATTATCCCTCATTTGACCATGGATTTCAAATTCTGGAGAGGAAGGATTAAACTTCCTGACAGCTGCAAAAGTTATCACAAGACAAGTGGTGCATATATCATTAAAAAAATCCAGAGAATCAGTTCAGTCCTTCCACAGTAGTGACTGAAAGAGAGAAGATGGTAATTCCTTAGTGAGATAACATTTGTCTTGGGTCAGTATCAACATGAAATCTGTTTTTAATCTCATTTTCAATTTGAACTAAAAGGATCAAAACTAATGATTAAAATAGGACCTCAAATAGACTTCTTACTTATTACAGTAAAAAAGAGGTTATTAACATTCATACTTAATAAAACAAAAGACTTCAAGTGAGCTGAAAGATTAAATAGGTCCTGCAAACAATAGGTAATGCATTAAGAAATACAGAATAGCATCAATTAGTTTCAATAACTATAAATATGTTGACATTTTTAACTGCTTTTATACAATTTATTAACTGCACACACTAAAATCAAATGTACACAGCTGCAAAAGCAGCAGAAGGGACATGTCTAAGTTCAGTAATTCTCTAACACCTATAGTATCATTCTTAATCATATGAGTAGAGGAAAACAGCTTTTCATAACCAAGGGCCTAATTTTTCAAGTGATGCTGGAAAGACAATGAAGCCATAAGCAAAGGATACAGCTTGTCCACTTTGAAGTTTTGGCCCACCAGAAGACAGCAAATAGCTTTAATTATGATTTCTAGCATGGATATTAATGTGGAGACTAGGCATAAAAAATTTTTAAGCCAAACCCCACCTGTAAATAGTGTGGGGTTTATAGGTGAGACTGAATGGGTACTTCTTGTGGTCATCACCCCAGTGAGACAACTGAAAAGAGCATATAAAGAGCAGAAGGCTTGTATTCTGGGATATTAGCAATGCAGGAAAGGTCATATATTTGCTGACTTCTGAGTGTTATTTGCATACAGACTAGAGAATATATAAAACCCTTAAAGAATAAAAATGAATATACATTTCCCTACATGTATTATTTTAATGAAAGCTGTAACTTTTCTGTGAATCATTTAAGGCATTCAGTCCCACTACCCTGTACCTTACACATGTAATCTAGCAGGCTGTCCTGCTTGCAGCAGTTAAGACTTGTTTCGTCAGTCTGTTATTCACAAATGAATTTGTATTCTAAAAATCTTTCCTAACTGCTTGCAACCACACCTGCCATCCCATGTCACCCATGCCATATGCCAGAGTCATGGGTGCTGTAAAGGGGTGTGTGGCACTGATTTTGGTGGAGGCCCCATGATCCGCCCTGGCAGGGAGCAGAGCCTGACACCCCTGCAGGAAACTAGAAAGCCACTGAAAAGTGTGAAAAGCAGTCTGGGGAGATCAGTCATGTGGTTTATATGTCACCATTTCTCTGATAAACCTGTGACTGTGCCACTTCAGAGGATGTACTGTGCCTTCAAAGTTTAATATTGAGTTAAACTTGACAGCTCGGATTTACTCTATGACTTTTTATCTTGATAACAGAAACATGCACATTTTTATGTTGTTTATGAAATTTTTTAATATGTTTTACATTCTTTTGATAACATTATGGGCAATTTTAATCCTCAAGCACCTTGCTCAGTAAAGCATCTAAAGGAGTGCAATTACTTTTATATACAACCATTAAATGCTCCCCTCTATTAGAACATTATGGTCTAAATTTCATGCCTACAATAAAGCTAATAAAGCAGGTTATTGGAACAGGATTTGAGATTTTAATTCAGATTATTATAAACAGAAAGAAAATGGCTAATGTGTACTGACTACCAAAGGTTACTGTGATGTAAGATAAAGACTAAGAGAGAGTTCAAGCAGCTGAGGGACTTTTCATCACAATGAAGATGAATTTGTGGCGCTATGGACTGTTGCAGCTTAAACAGGATAATTTTTCCAAAGTCTTACACAGAAACTTTCCATTTATATTGCATTAAAGCATTCTACATCAATGTCAGAGATTTGTAAGAATTGCATGCTTTTTCTGTCCATTATCCTTTTCAAAGTAAGTCACTACACAGAGAGAAAATCCTATTGAATAACTTTACCATGAGGTAAGAATTTGCAGTAAAAGTTAATAGAAGTTCAACTCTCCAACAAATTTTGTTGCTGCAGAAATGGTTTCTTTTTCCTGAAAAATGAAAGTGGTCATGAATGAAATGCAAAATGAAAAAAACAAGAAAATCAATAGCATTCCGTGGCAAAATCATTCCTTTTATTAACAGGGGAGAAACATCTCAGAATTAAAGACTTGACAGCATAGACGCAATATTCTTAACTTCAGAATTCCATAATTAAAACTGTAGATTTATAACCTCAGTCCTACAAACATATCTCTAGAAAATGCTATCAAAAGGCAATACAATAAACTAAGATAATTTATTATCCATTTTTATCTGTCCCTCAGTTTAACTATATTTTGGTCTAGGAAACATTACCATTTCAGAATTAAAAGAGTGCCTCAGAATTGTAGATATAATCTGTTTTATCTTGCTTCTAGGCAGAAAACCATCAGCAATTGCTCCTAAAGTATTTCAAATTTTGTTCCAGTTGGTGACTGGCTGATGCAGACACTGATGGCTGAGTTCAGACTTGAGAGAGGTGAATGTTGTGCTGTCAGACTCAAATGCAATTTCCCTCACTGTACTCCAGACCCAAACTACGTCCCAGTAAATAATTAATCCCGTGGAAAACTCTAAAACTTCCAGGATGTGAGACATGGGTTTGGATGTCTCCAGTTTCCTTTGAACAATAATCCTTCAGGATTTAAGAGTAGCGGGAACTGCTTGGCACAACCAAATGCATCCTGCAGGCTGCAGATCATCTCCCATATGGGTGTAATAGGATGGGCCCTTTCTCAATTTCCACATTGGTATTTGGGACATAGAGAGATAAGAAATGTTTCCAAACACAGTGTGTGCTTCCAGTAAAATGGAAACCTTTATCTTCTCTGGTTATTAAGCAAACAGCACATCTGAGTAACTTTTACCAGGATGATGATGACTCTGGTGGTCGGTTCTAATCTTTTGGGGGTTTTTTTCTGAATAAAAATGGGGTTATCCTCACTAGTCTTGATTAATTCAACCCTGTAAAAATGATAAGAAAATCTCATTTGTTAAAAAATAAAAGTGAATTAATAAAATAAAGAAAATAAATCTGAATCCTCTTTACTAGCATTTTATACAAATACTGTGGGGTACCTAAGAGGTTTCTGGTCCTTAGCTATTACAAACACTGTTCATTTTTTTCAAAATGGCTTTCTTTGAAAACTTTGCAATACTTATTTAAGAATTATGTTTTCATAAACATTCCACCAGTGAATTTTGGTACTGCTGGTAAGCACAAACACGAGGTTTTTGGGAAAACAACTTTTTTCAAAGACCAGCAAATAGCCACTGCGAACCCTTATCTATCCAGACATTATGTGCTTTTCCTTTAACTAAAGTCGACCTCATCCAGTTCTGCACTGCAGTTACCTGGGGTAGCTTTAGAGCTGCCTACAATCATCTCTGAGTGTCTCCAGCTTTCAAGCTGGCACAGGTTAATATGACTCAGCTACTTCCTGGCCAGCATTTTTTGCTCCTTGTAAAATAAATAATGCAGTAACCATATTAATTCCACTAATTTCTACATTTAAGTAATTTTTTTCTAGTATGTGTTTTGTATTACATATTTTATTTATATATTTATTCAGATGGAAAGAAAGAATTGAGGAAAAAAAGAAGCCTCTTTTATAGTAGCTGAACAAAGTAAAATTACAATAACATATATGGGTAGAATAAAAAAGTGCATTCATTTTTTGATTAGTAGACCATTTGCAGGAAGAAATAATTTATTAGAGAAAAAGCTATATCAGCTAAAAAATACTTTTTGGTTAAAATTTTCTCCTATTTTTGGTGAAAATAGTCTTCAAAGTGGAAACTTCATCATGTTGCTTTATGCAAACTATCTGAGCCAAGGAAGTTTTCAAAGAGTCTCCAAATACTTTTCCACTTTAGCAAAGACCTCTACCATTGATTTGATACTCCCTTTATGGATGAAAACCTTGTTCACAAATGAGAAATGTTTTCACTGAAATCACTTATCAAATAATAAGCCATTAGCGTGTTTTCTTTCTGGAAGGGATGATGCCAAGTAAATTACTTTCATTATAGGTCAAATATCACCAGTACTAAGAGCCTTGGACATAGTTTTTAAATGCTTTGATGGATCTATATCAATGCACTTTCTACCACTGAGGACTTCTGAGATCTCAACTCATCAAAATGTATTTATTCAGCTCAGCTTACCCACTCAGCTCCAGTTCAGGCCTCTTCTTCACAGAACTTCACTGAACAGTCAGAGGACACAAGAACAAAGAGGAGGGTTTTGTTTGTTTGTTTATAATTTTCCTTTGTGAGATCCCCCAGGAGCAGGAAAGAAAATAGTTCACAGTCTGGTAAGATCAGAACAGCAAAAGTATTTGCAGTATGGCACACAATAAAGCACTGCCTGCTTGGGAATACTGCACTTCCAGCCAGCACCATCCTGTGAGGCTCACAGATGAGCTCCAGATCCTGCCGCAGACTTGCTCCGGGAGCTAAGATTCCACTCACCTCTGGAGACTATTTTTCCCTGGAGAAGCTTAAGATCTGACCCACTATAGAAGATCTGGTTATTTTTCTAATTTTTTCCTCTATGAATGGGTAGCTTTTTAAATAGTGCTTTAAAATTTGGGTTGGTTTTCATTCCCACTGACAATGCTCGTATCCAACTAAACTTTTATTTATTTTACAAGTCTGTTTTCTTTAATCTTGTCATGGAGCAGACCACTAATTCTCTCCTTCTGGATGGCTGCAATGAGACCACACACTCTCCTCTCTGAGCATCAGCAGACTGGAAAGAGATGAAAAGACATAACAAGAACAAAATACCGTTAGAAATCCAATGCTGTTTCCATCTGAATTGTTCTCTTATGGTTCCTCACCAAGTTCCTCTCCAGAGATCTTTGGTCTCTGTGGGCTGATTATTAATGTTTTCTATTTTTTTTTTCATTGGTGTATCATTCCAAAACTGATGACAAAAGTGCATGCAAAGAACTATCAATTAGCTCTTTGAGGTAGCCCAAAACAAGCAGTAGCCCGCACTATATTTTTGGTCGAGACATCACATTCAGAAAAGGAGGTATTGAGCTGATCAACCTGAGTGAATAGACGACCTCTTTGGAGTACCAAACTAGGGGATTTGTGAAGTTATATGTCAGTTGTATGGTAGATAAAGTCCCTATGCTAATGTGCTCATTGATTAGTTGCTTCCAAAATCACAATTAACATCTATTTGAAGTCTACAGTGGGTACTAGTGAAAACTGTGCCTTCCCTTTTTCAAGCAAATTGTTGAGTTGGAAATCTTTGGGACAGCTACACAAACTGCAGTCGTCTACATTTTAAAGGGAATTGGAATCTGAATCTCACCTAGAGATTATTCTGAGAACACTCATATTTCCTGATTTGAAACTATGAAATATTCACTTTGATTTTAACAGCAGTGATATTATCTAAAGGACAGAGAGAATGTGTTTAGTACAGCTGCCTTGACATATGAAGCTCTCTTTTATCTTCCTGTCCAAGATGACATCATTTTTTGTAACCAGTTCTCACCTGAATATCTGGAAAGAAAGCTATAGTTTAGAGACCTGGTTGTCCATTTTGCTCCATTTGCATAGTTCCTGGGGCAGTTGTTTACACATCTATTGATGCAAGAGACATTGGAGAATCAGCCTAAATTGTCATTGGCTTCTGCCATCTCTGCAGTCCAGTGTAATTCACATTAAATATGTTTTGCCATCAGGAATTCAGTTATAGCCTTTCTCATCAGGACTGCAACTCTAGCTCATAGTCTTACTTCAAACCCATGATCTCAAGAGATAAATTCTATAATATATTTTATTATTTTAAGGACATTGCCACCACTCAGAGAAGTAATGGCTTGCAAAGCAGGATACATGTGGTGATCAGTGGAGGACCCGTGAGGATGGGTGCTCTGTTCACAGATCCTTCAGGTTGCTGTTCTTACTTTGGACACATTCCTCTGCCAGTAGCCAAAGTTAGGTGTCTGTGCCTTTCCTCAAGCAGCCTTGGCTGCTGCTTCTGGATCTGTCCCTCTTATTGACCAATGTTATATTTGCAACCAGATCTGCCTGGGACAGACATCAGCTTGTGCCACGGGCAGAATGATTCACCTACTGGCTACAGACATGATCAGGAGCTGTGTGGGAGCTCAGCCTGCTCCAGCCACAGGACTTGCTTTGGTACATGAGCTGCTGTGCATGTCCACGCTTTGAGCATGGCAGCAGACAGAAAAGCCAGAACTGTGCACTTCCAACCACAGAATTTTCAAGGAAATCCAACCCTTCAGCAGCTCAGAGCCTTATTACGGCAGTTTTATATCAACCCATCTCTTCATCTCTCAGTTTTTTCGTGCATAGAATGTGCATTTCATGATAATTTTTGTCCACACTTAGAGCATACAAACTCTAGGTCATTGCAGGCTTGTTGCTAGAGGCCTATCATTCTGTCAGTCTAATTTGGGTCCTGTAGAAGCTCATGGAGCAGACCATGACACATGCAGGACAACCAGGGGATCAGGCTCAGCCAGAAGGGGTTTGTGAATTACAGGTCCTGATTCCCTAAACCAGTCTCCTTCTGTGAAAAGATGACCTGCTTAGTGGATGAGGGGAAGGCTGTGGATATTGTCTACCTAGACTGTTGTAAAGCCTTTGACACTGTTTCCTACAACATTCTTGTGGAGCAACTGACTTCCCATGGATGAAGATGGGCGCTCACACCCTCACCAGCTTCATTGCTCTTCTGTCAAGACCAAGTGCTGGATCCTGCTCCTCCTGCAGGACTACAGGGTGGGGCAGAGTGGCTGGAAAGCTGACTGGGGAAAGGAACCTTGGTGTGCTGGTCAACAGCGGCTGAACATGAGCTAGCATGTGCCCAGGTGGCCAAGAAGGCCAATGGCATCCTGGCCTGCATCAGCAGCAGTGTGGCCAGCAGGAGCAGGGCAGTGACTGTCCCCCTGTACTGGGCACTGGTGAGGCCACACCTTGAATCTTGCGTCAGTTCTGGGCCCCTCTGCTCAGGAAGGTCAATGAGGGGCTGGAGTGTGTCCAGAGAAGGGCAATGGAGCTGTTGGAGGGTACAAAGCACAAATCCTGTGAAGAGAAGCTGAGGGAGCTGGGGGCATTTAGCCTGGAGAAAAGGAGGCTCAGGAGAGACTTCATTTTTCTCTACAACTAACAGAAAAGAAGTTGTAAGGAGGTGGTGGTCAGCCTCTTCTCCCAAACACCAATCAAAAGGAAAAGAAGAAATGACCTCAAGTTGTGCCAGGGGAGGTTTAGAAAAACTTCTCCATGAAAAGGCAGGCAGTGGAACAGGCTCCCCAGGGAAGTGGTGGTCACCTCCCTGGAGGTGTTTAAAAGGTGTGTGTAAATGTGGCATTTGGGTATACATGGTTTAGTGTTTGGCTTGGCAGTGCTGTATTAAGAGTTGGACTCAATGATCTTGAAGGTCTTTTCCAACCTTAATGATTCTATGATTCTGTCATGAGTAAGCCTAAAAGTTCAATTTTTATTTCAAGCAGCCATTTAATTCAAGTGTTTCAAGCAAAGCTTCTTATCTTCAACAAGAAAAAAAAAAAAAAGCTTTGGGTGCATAGTGAAATAAATCAGAAGTTTATTTGCAACTTTTTAACAGTCATTTGCTCAATATGGCCTCTGGCATAGCATATGCAATAACCAGTGAAAAGTGCTTGTACTGAGGAACTAGCAGCAGCTACTCTTCTGACAAATATTTACCTTTACATGTTGCCTCATCTTTCTAGCCAACATATTTGTTACCAGCTCCTCGACAAACTGGAATGAAACTGTCTGAAATGCCATCAGATCTCAATGAACGCAATCATGAACATCTTTACTGTGTCAAACTGAATGTAAAAAAAGGAAAATAAAATCAGTATTATATTCAATTAAATTAGTATTACTGCATGCAAAGGATTCTCTGCTGTCTTCATTTCAACACCAAATTTTATTTACCTTCTCCCAAGCTTTTCAAGATGTATCCCAGGCTGTCAGATTGACAATGCTAAATTACTTTGTAGTAAAAATGGTAGGGAGGAATCTGGAGGTTTTGGTGACTGGACAGAGGACATGGGCTACATCTGGCACACAGTGAAAAATATAGGAGGTGGTTTGGGAAGGTAATAAGAGCATATTAGCTGGATGTTTCTATTAGAGTATTCAGTAGAAAAATATTTAATGATGCTGACATTTAAATTGTGATAATTAGATTTCCTAGTTAGCACCACATTGAGAAGAACGGGAACAGTTTATATACTGCTCAGAGCTATTATTTCAGACTGTCTACAAACTTGGATTGGCAAGAATGACCTGGTTCACATTCTATTTATATAGGAGTTTTATTTTGGCATTAATGAAAGCTTAGCTTTTGGATCACAGTCCTCTTCTATTATGTGGCTCTGTGAGGATGGGAATCACAAAAGGCTTGCTTCCAGCCAAGCTTGGATCTCCTCTAGTGAGATAGCTGCACAAGGCATTGCCTCTGCAAATACTGCTCTGCAAATATGGCCAGGACAAGGATAGGGAGGTTATCTACATGTCTTAGAAGGTACACTGGGCATTTGAATAGAGAACATTTTTTTTGCAAAAGGATTGTGGGAGAAGCAGAGTAAATGCCTGCCATTATTTCCTCTCCAAGAGATTTGTCCCCTTGATGGCAGAGGTTTGCCACAGAACAGAGAGCTACCCCCACCATGGCACAGACTGAGTCTCCATCTGACAGTCAGTTTTGTTGCCTTGCACTGTAACTGTGGGGCAGCAACCCACGTAAAAAAACATCTTCTGCCAGCTGACATTTCCCCCTCCAGGGTTTCTGCAACAGAACAGCTTTGGTGCATGGGATGAGGAAAGAATCTACTTTTAAGAAATTTTACATTTTAAGACATATTATATTTTAAGAAATATTATGATCATCCTCTTCTTTTTCTCCTATGGGAAGGGAACTGGCCTCACCATTAACCTCACCATTAACTCACCAACTCACTTAACAAATGAATTATTTCAGTTTAGATGTGTTTGTCACAGCTTTGGGGGAGACAGTTTCTCTTCTGAAATGCTGCCTGCAGCCATTTACTCCACAGCCAGGTGTGGCTGTGTTCAAGTCAAAAATCTGTAAGCAGGGAGCTCATCACCTTGCTGTGGAGGCTCCTGCCAGCTGAAGGGGCAGAAACCTTTGTCTGGGATTGAAGGTAAGAAGGAGGGTTAAAGGAGGTGCATCTGAGGAAATGCCAAGGCTGGGGGAGGATCCATTTGTGGGGAAAAGAGGGCTAGAGTAGGACTGGAGAGGCAGAATTAGTGCACATGGGATAAATACTGCGACACTGGGGTGGGTGATAGAGATGGATGGATAAAATACCAAATTATGTGGGTAAGAGGAAATTGAAAAGAGAGATCATGGAGGCAGACAGTCTGTAGCCACTGGGGTATTCTGCCCTCTAGGAAGCCAGGATGATCCCAGTAGCACCTCCATCCTTCTGCTGTTGGTCGATATCAAAGAAATCCAATAACAATGTGTGAATCTCACCTTCCCTCATTTCCAAAGGGCTGGCTTGCAGTCTAGCACAACCCCCCACTATTCCAGAAGCAGAAGTGATCAGGAAGCCAAGATTTATGCTGTACTTGTAGATATAAACAATGCTGCTGCTAAAGTTCAAATGATGCATGCCTGTTTTTTTAAGAAATCATTAAGCCCTCCAGAAAAATTCCAAATGGGCCTTTTTATTATGAAGGAAAAAACAAAAAAAAAGTACTTCAGAGCAAAGCACTCAAAATTTAAGAAAAGCATACACAGTTAACAGAGACTCAGAACACTCTCCATATGTGTGCTCTCTGTGAGACAGTGTTTAATTAGGTGATCATGTTATATTTCATCCACATGACCTTTGCCTGATAACACACAGGGCAATGAGTCTTCAAATTTTTTGCTGCTCTTGAAAAGCACAAAAGCACATTTCTATAAACATTTTATTTTGCTCCACAGTAATGAAATATATTTATAGAGCTGCAGTAGGTTAATAGGCGAACTATCTGAGGAAAAGCAGAAGGGAGGAATAACTTGATGAGTAACTAATCACTCATAAAATTCTTGTTGTGACAGCTCCTACAGGTATTTCTGAATTTGTGAACTACCTCCTCTTCATTGTGGTTTTTATTTTTTTTTTTGCTTGTTTTTTTTGGGTTTTTTTTTGGGGGGGGGTTTGGGTTTGTTTTCTTTTTTTTTGGGGGGGGGGGGTTTGTTTTTTTTTTCTTTTTTGGGTTGGTTGTTTTTTTTCAAGTGAGCAACCCAGTCATTATTTACTTTATCTGGTATATATCTATTAAAGGGATATAATTACATAGCAGCCTTCCACTTGGAGGAAGCACTAAGATGGCCTTTGGACCTGTATTTCAGTTTATTTTCATGAAACTTTGAGGCTGTGAAGATTGCATAACTTTGGACCTGCTGTCAGATCTGGCCAGTGGCAAGTGTGTGAGCTGAGACAAGCTCCCCCAGCCCACACTCACACTCACACCCACAGTTACTCAATCAGTCACATGAGCACCTAAGCCCCATTTCTCCAGGCCAAATGGATTTATTCCCCATATGGAAGCTTGCAGAAGTTTTTTTTCCAGTGTATGCAGCGTTAGATTTGCTCAGAAACGTTGAAATCCTGCATTTTTGTGAAGCCTTGTCCAGAGTTCCCGGACAGGGAATGCCTGGCCACATAAAGAGCAGTGGTGCTGCCAAGCCAAGTTTGCAAGCGAGGGAGGCCCCAAAATGCAGCCTGTGAATCCCTGCTGGGTGAGGATCACCAGCTGCACAGCCTTTAAAACCAAGTGCACTGTTTCATTAGAAGGAATACCTCTGACCTCACACATTCCCTCGAGCTTGGAGTGTCTGCAAACAGGCAATTTGCTCTCAGTGTGGAAGCTTATCATCAGGCAACTAATTCAGCTTCCCTCCACTGGGATAATAAATTCTATTTACTTACCTGTTATCAGCAACAATAGTTGTTTAGAAAGAATGAAACAGAACATGATTGATTAGTTCTTTCTTCAGCTCCTTGTGGATCCAAGGTTATTTTTTTTCATCCATCATGCCACATTAACACAAACACGATTTCTTTCAAGGTAGCAGTGTGGCTATCATGGTAACGGAGTGGATTATTCAGTGACGTGTTCAGCAGGAGTAGCTGTTTTTCTCCCATCTTCACTGCTACATGCATATAAGATTTCTAAGGCTACTGTATGCTTACAGCTTTTTCTCCCATACTGTATTTAGACAGGAAAACCTGTTGGTTTCTGTATAAATTTCAGTGTCTAGAAATAAACTGCAATCCTCTGAACTAAAACAGGAATTCAGATGTATTTCTTTGCTAGAAAAAAATAATTAAAGGAGAGCTATTGTATTTATTTATTTACTTCCTTATCCTTTATCTACATGGGCAAACAGTGACTTTTCTCTCCTGCTTTTACTGAAAAGTCTCTTACCAAGGCTTAGGTCCTCTCTTCTCCCTTGAGCATTCTCTTCTTGGAGCTGCAGCTGGTGAAAATAGAGCCAGCAGAAGTACAGCCATGCCCTTCCTTATTTGCTTGCAATTCAAGTCTGTAGTTGGTTCTACAATAGACAATACGATTTCCCACTAGCAACAGGTGGTGGAGCAAATGCAATCCAGACAGGCACTCACCCAGCACAGCAGCTGTGGCTCTACCTCCCCTGGGACATGCCATGAAAAAGTCAATGCACATACAAGGCATGATTCTTTCCCAAAAACTGTGTGCTTTGATAGGGACACCTACACCTCTCTTGCTCTGGCCTTGCCTGCTGTTCTCCACCTGTAATGTTCACACTCTACCATGAGTCTCTAAGCCAAGGTTCCCTCTGCCACTCAGCATGGATCACACACCAACATTGATGATAAACCCTCCTTCTGCAAGATGGAAAGGCTGGGGTTTTTTTTCTCCCAACAAATCTTAAGGGATGGGACTATGCTCTGTTGCCATTACTTTTGGCAGATTCTGAAGGGGTAGCACCAGTCCCATTGTTCTCGAAGTCTTTTGTCTTTCTTTCCTGCCTTTGTTGCCCCAAAATCTCATTGCTCACTCACCTGTCTCATGGACTAGGAAAACTGGGGAGATAATAGAGGGAGGCAGAGAGGGTAGGAGGGCATACAGATGATCACAGGACAGATAGTCTAAGTGGTGCAGTCATTTTCTCTCTTTTTTAAAAATCCCAAATATATGCTGTCTCTTCATGTCTGGCACTCATGAAGTTATCTTGCCATTCCTGATCAGCAACAGGCATTGTGGAAGAGTACTGACATTTAAACTTTCATAACATGTCCATACTGTGCGAGATTTCACGTGGAGAGACAAGACCTATGGGGGTAGTTATTGCCTTGAGTGATAGAGGATTATTGCTCTTTGTGGGGAAAGGTGAGTGTATTATGCAAGAGACCCATTAAAAAAAAAACAAAATTAAAAAAGATAAATGACTGTGAATGAACTTGATTAAAGCACTCTGAGTCCCCAGCTCAGTTTTCAGCTGAACTAACAGCAAAGACATTTTTAACAGATTTTATTTTAATAAAGTGAAGAGTGATAGGAGTCTGAGGGGAAAATTAAAGAAACGTAATTGAAGAGGAAACCTGCTGCTGCACTGGCTTCATCACACCTTGCACTAATCCTTTTCCCCTCTGCACTGTTGAGGAGGGAGAGAAAGAGCCTGGTTTTGCAGCCAAAGTTGACTCACCATACTTTGAGACAAGGGGATCTGCACCTGTGCATGCCAAGACCAACCCTACCCAAAGTCATATAATGAATGTTGGATAACAAGCATGGAACTGCCCAGGCTGTCCCTTCAGCACAAGGGGCCAGAGCAAGCAGTCACATGGACATGGGCTGTCAACTTCAACTCCTTCAGGAATACCTCCTGAAGGAGCTGGAGTGTGGAGGAAGACATACATTCCCTGTCAGGAAACCAGGTGCTCCTGCTTTAGCATCTGGGCCCCCCCAGGGTTTTCCTTGGGATTGCCATGGCAAGCAACAGCAAGACTGCATTGAGTTTTCAGGACTGAGCCCTTAGTCCATCCTGCTTAATGAAATCAGCTCCTTGCAGCGAGAACAGTCCCCAAACCCAGGGAGATCTCCATGTGAAAGGGATTTCAGGGTATTACTCTGACATACTAAAATAATTGGCTGTAATGGGAATGCTGAAGGAGATGATGCCAAAGTGACTGTCAAGAGCACTGAATATTGCAGAAAAAATGGCTTCACATAATCAGAATTATAGGCATTCTGTTCGAAGGTGTAAACATACATTTTCCAAATGAAGGTTTTATTGCAGTCTTCTAAAAAGAAAACCTTTATACCTAAAAATATATCAGAAGGTACTTAACTTGATACAAAATACTTTTAAATGTTGTCCCAACATCATAATTTCTGAGCAGTTTGTACTGAAGATGTAATATCTTTGTGCTCTGAACAACAGAAGACCAGAAATACTGGAATTATAGTGATCCTAGTATAAGGAAAAATTAGTCCTTAGCTTTCAGTAAAAATCTACTTTTTTCCTTGTTTTTTATAGTAACATTTCTAGTTCCAAGTTCTCATGCTGAGATATGTGAATGAAATCAACTCTGGTCTTGTTGCTGTTTTCTGTAAAGAGATGTGACCTGGGACCTCTGGTACAAATGGTGTTTCAAAGGTTTCTGAATCTGTGAGATTCAGAAATGTCCAGACATATCCTGATGATTAAAAGTAACTACAAAAATAAAGCTAGGTCTACAAAATAACAGGTTTTTCCAAATTACCCTCACAGATTTTAAACATGCGTTTTGGAAAAAATGGTTTAGCAGTATCTTTGTTAAGTCAATTGAGAGTATAAGCCAGACTATATAGATCTAGACACAAACAGATATTAAATACTAATATTTCTATTAATATTAAATAGCAGAGACCCTCCACCTATATCTGCATTTAGCCTCCAGTTATTAAAGTAATTGTGCATAATAAGAGATTAAGCCTTTTGGAAGCTGCAATCATTTTCTGCCAATTTATTCTATACTGCTATATTTTTAATGAGGTCATTTACTGGAGGGTTTTGGGACAAAATCCAGAGTATTTACAGATTGGCATGGATTGCCAAAAACAATTGTGGATAAAAATAAAGTGTGTGACTTTTTCATACAGGGAAAACTGAAATCTGTAAACTCATTTTTAATTAAAAGGTCCTTGGTCTGGGAGATGTGTGATATATTCTAAATCTAATTAATGATTACACAATTTTACTATATTTATTCATTCTTGAATAGTTTTCAAATATTATTCTGTGCTGTTAAATACAGTGGGCCTGATTCTCATGAACAATAAGTTTCTGTCCCCTTCTGACAGCTCAAGAATCATCCCCGAAAGTGAGCAAAGCTGGCAACAGAATTTTGCAATTCTTTTTCATGCTCTCATAATTTCAGAACAAGTCCATTTTACGTGAGAATAAAGGTATTTTTGCTTCTTAGAAGAGAACAGGCATATCCTTTGCACAGGAGCCTTGTATGTCTTCAGCAAAGCTTTGGCTTTTGGCCTGGTTTAGCTGGGCAGATAAACACTCTCTACAAAGAGGAGCACTTGAAGGTTATGTTTAGCTATTCTAGCTTGGTTAGCATCTGCCAGCAGCCAAAGTATCCTAAAACATTGCTAAGTCCTCCAAGAGATGAGCTGTAACCTTGTTGCATTATTTTATTTCTGTGCTTGTAGCAGTGGTCTGAAATACAAAGGTTACTGACTTTCCAAAAATTCACACTTTAGTGTGACTATTCAAGCCAGTTCAAGTCTATATCTACAACCTCATAAATGAGGGTCACTTTTGAGACAAAAGTAGACCCTCTTGACTACTTCTATCTGACTCTCCAGATTCTCATTTAATTTATATAAAGTGAGATTAAGCTCATGCTTTAAGGTTAATGGTGAAATCTTGACTGGAATAAGTTTAGTCCAGACACTCTCAGTGTCATCCCTATTATAACAACAGAATTAAGGGCTTTTTATTTTTGAATATCTGTCCGTACATCCCAAGATTTTCTTGAAGGGAAGCTTGAGTTCAGTTAGCAGGTTTAAATTGACATCTAGTTTGATGTTGATAATGTGTGTCTCCGCCTATGCACAAGTTTGGATGTTAACCAGTTATTTCAGTACCTAAAAACTCCTCTCAAATTGATTAACATGTTTCCAAACTTATTTTATGCCTTGTCTATTAACCAGATACGCTCCACTGTGGCCTGCTAAAATCTTCAGTGAGGGAAACAAAACTGAAGGATAAAAAAACTGTGGAGAAAAGCAACGATGAGAGCTGTGTGCTGCTCTCTGTTAGCACAGGGGAGGTTGATGAACCATCCATAGGTGTTTAAGCAGGCAGTGTCGATAGAAGGATTGGCTCTGGTGCCTGTGTAGAATTGACTGGTAGAAAGTAAATCTTTGCTACTGCTTGCAGTGCAATGCCTAAGGCACAGTGCTGTATCATAATGGGGAATTAGAGCCAGACTATGAAAAGCCTTGTTGCCTGCAACTAATCTACAGGATGACAGCATTTTAAAAAATGGATAAATGCTACCTGAGCAAAAGGGGGAAATTGCAATATCAGAGAAGACACAGCATATTTCCCCATCAGCAACAGAGGATATATCTCACAGCACACAATACATTGGCTGTTGTAATCATATTCAGTACACCATGTGATTGTTTTATGTGGTTGATTTGCTGTTATCTTTAATTAGCCACAATTCTTTCTTTTTGAACATTAAATGAGTTTGGTTTAAGAATTCTAATTGTAAAAGTCTCTCAAATTAACAGAATGGAAAAAAAAATACATTCGTAATGAACTGAATTTTAGATTACAATAAGCTATTACAAGGAACAGAACAAACGTGTGCAGGAAAATGATTAAACTGCACAGAGTTGTCCATACTGTACCACATTCCCCCACCTTCACCATTTTGGTTCCTCTTCTAGGCTCTTTCAAGCACAGAGCTTTCCTCATCTACATCCAGAGTCAGTTTCTTTCAGTGGAGACAATTCCTGAGCTTGAGCCACCCATTAAGGGGAAGGATATAAGCAGACTCGGAATTTATATCATCATTTTCAAAGACTAGAGCGACTGGAAGATTTTCTGCCACTTAATATAGAAATGGGTGTTATCTTCCAGAAGAAATTTCACTCTCCCACAGCCTTGTCTTGAATCTTCTGTCAAAGGAAATGGGCTTATATATTGCTAAAATATCTTGAACAGTTTTTGACACTTCAAAGCATCAATGTGCTCAGCACAACGTGGACTAGCTAACACTTCCAAAGTGACTGTACACTGAGGATCACACTGCTTTAGAGACAGACAAAATTCTTCCAAAACAGATGTCAAAAGTGACACAGCAACCATTCTGCTGTGTACTCTGGCTGTCGCTTTTCTTAAGCCTGCCACAGGGCAACTATCAGCATACTTGCTATTCAATACATGTATTTGCAGCTCTTCCATGATACATTAGAAAACTACCTCTGTGAAGCCAAGAGGACATGTGAATGTAATTTCTTGTTCCACAAAGCATTTGCTATGTTCTTATAAAGGTTAACCCACCTTACTAAACTGTACAAACATTATTTCACTTTTATTGACACTCTTTTCAGACCATGAAATGACTTGAGTTTTAATCTACTTTTTTTTAATACTGAAGAGAACAGACTAATTTAATAAGCTTCATACACAGAGATATTTCAAAAACATGTTTTCCAAAGCTTATGAAGTTGCAAGAGGTAAATAAAAATGGTGTGTCACAAATAAGGTGTTATTGGTGAGATAAATACAGTTCTGTTTACTGGGCTGGTATTAACTTGCTGGGTTTTTTTATTCCAAGATATGTGTAGAGACCATGGCAAAGCTTTTATGCAGGAAATGCTCCATGCTACTTTCATTGTGAATAGTAAGGTTAGATGGTCTGATTATCTTTTCCTGGGGGAGGGGGGGAATATTGCTACTAAAGTAAAAATCTGAAAGGATGATTTCATTTTCAGCATAATATTCTTTTCCCAAATATGATGCATTGCTCACTTCACTTCTCATGGTGTGTGAAAGCAGAAGGTGGAGCATCTAGGGCTGGCTGCTCACTGGGGCACAAACAAATGTAGCATACAGGCTGGTGCTACATAAAAGGAAAGTGTAGGCAGCAATTTGGTCAGGTCATTTTGCCATATAATTTACAGAACCAATTTTCCATACTGTGCCAACACTCCTGAACATGTCTGTGGGCCTAACTGCAGAAGCTGATTAAACACCATTATCATTGTAAGCAGTGTGCCCAGATGAATGAGTGGCTGGTGGAGCAGGGCTGGTGCACAGCAGCCTTTGCTTTCAGCAGCTATAGGCCACGTAAGGTGGCTCCTCCAAGGCTGTGTCCTCTCAGGAGAATGGGATGTCCATCCAATACAACTTCATAGTGGCCACTTTTGTGGAAAACCAGAGTAGTGAGGGAGGTCCTCTTCTCATAGGAGACCATGAAAGAGTAGCAGGGCACCACTCTTGATCAGGATGCTTCTATTAAATACTTCAAGCTCTGAAAAAGTAAATATTTCAGAAGTGTTGGACATGGAAATCCTGCTCGTAAAAACTTGTCTTAACTGAGAATTCCACCCTGTATTTTTGTGATGAGGGGTTAACTCAGTGACAACATGCCACAAATGCTCCTTTCAAATTCAGTAACGTATTTGAACATATGTTTGAGTAACACAGCTTTGATCTGAGGAACCGGATTTGACTATCTGCAGACTCTTGGGTTACATGGTTCAAGAAATTGGTTCACATAGCAAAATACTAAGGATCTCATACAAATTCTACAGTCTATACAGATTAGAAAAATGGCACACAGCATTAGCTAGCAGTTGCTTCATAATTAAAATGAAGAAAAAAATCCTCAGCAGTTCAGACAGCTCTATGGTAAGCTTACAAGGAATCCAACATCTTGAAGACCAGGCTGGTCAAATTGACCAGAGTAATAACTTCAGTCTATATTAAAAACAATTCCAAGTACAACTAAAGGAATTAGGATTTTGCTGTTGACAAAACAATCAATGCTGAAATCTGCAGCCCCTTTATTTTTTCCTCCTACCCTTTGGGCTGAGCATTTGGGCATTACTAATCCTTAAACAGCAGCAAGTGATCTTTAGGATAAGAAGAAAGACTGTCCCGGAGCAGCTGCCTGTCAAAGGTTTCTCCTAAAGAGCCTGTGCCAAAGTGATCAGCACTGGTGAGGCCACAGCAGGAGTGTTGGATTAATACTGGATTACCCAGTATAAGAGAGAAATAAATATACTGGAGGCTCCAGCAAAGTGCCACAAAGTTGAAGGGACTGGAGCATCCCTCCTTTAAGGAAAGGCTGAGAGAGCTGGGCCACAATGTGAAACACAGGAGGTTCCCTCTGAACAGCAGGAAACACTTTTCCACCGTGAGGGTGACCAAGCACTGACCCAGGTTCTCCAGGGTGGTTGTGGGTTTTCCAGCCATTTGTGGAATTCCAAAGACCACAGGAGCATAGGGCTGGCAACTGGCTCTCAGCATCCTTACTTGAGCAGAGAGGTCAGACCACAAGACTTCCAGAGATCATACCCAAAATTTCTAGAATAATCTTGATTTTCTTGGTCCTGTGCAAATTTTTACATATTGCTAAAATTTTATATTAAATTTCAGCCAGTGACTACTGAAGTACCAATTGTAAGAATCATGCCCCAGACCAGCATTCAGTTCGGCTGTAAAATCAGGGAAACTTTTGTCTTTCAGTCATTATAACTGTAATTGACTCATATTATACAGAAAATTTTAAAAAATAAAGAAGAAAAAAATGCAAAAGCAAATTCTTTTACTTCTATGTACTCTGTTGATTTGTGGTGTTGCATTAACATCCATAGCTTCAGGTGTCATGACAGAAGATTAAATAAAACATATATTTAACAATGTTGTTTGCATTTTACCTGAAAAGACCTGCCTTGATGGATAGTAGAAAATACCACATGTTCTAGGAAAGAAATGGAGTCTTATGTGTAGTGCATGCATCAAACTGAATTATTTGTTAAATATGAAGATAATCATATTTTCTAACAACTGTTTTACTGACTTGTTACATTTTTAGGGCCAGACTCTCTTAAAAAGAATTGCTATAACTAAAACTATCCTATAAATCTGAGATATTTCTGAAACTATAAACAAAGTTAAAACTTTCTCACTTTGTCATAAAAAGGAAGTATTTTTTATAGTTTTTGTGTTTTGTTTTGTGTTTTTTAACATAATAGCCTGAAGTTTCTTCTGAAGCCTGGAACAGGTATTTTAAATACTTTTTCTTCCTGCAATGAATTAAGAATTCAATTTTAAATCTGCTGCATATATTTTCTTTTATCACATTGTAACCCTTTGTTTTCCTCGTCTGAAATGTCTCATACTCCCAAGTACAGACATTAGGCCATATAATCATCTTTTCTTCCTTCATTGGTTTAGATCTGTTATGGATAACTCAGGGTTCATTTTTGCCCAGGAATATGTTCTTAGCAGTTTTTAAAAGCCAGGCCTGTGTGTGAAATGGGAAAATCCCAACACACTTGGACAGCTTGTGCTCTCTCACCAAACATTAAAGTTCATAGGAGTAGAAAAAGTTTTATTTCTTAACAAGTGGGACATCACCACAAATACACAGAAAACTTACACAAATGTGAGAGCATGATGTTCTCAAATACAAAAGTATAATGACAGCTTTAACTCTTTAGCTGATGAGTGTTGCTGACATAACTGGGGAGATGTGTATCATATTGTTGCAGTGATTCCTGTTATCTTCACAATTAGTTTGAGTATTTGCAGTAGCTGGACCAAGCAAGAGAGGCAGAAGAAGTGAAGAGCTACCAGGCTGTACCAGGTGAAGAGAAAAAAGGGGTAGAAAAGAGAAGTTATCATATAAACTGATTTACAGAATTTCTTAAAAGTTTTGGATAACTGAATATTTCAAAACATTATTTATATTGAATTCTGTGATAAAAATCAAGGTAGACCTGTCTGACACTACTACTTAAACCCTTTTTATATTCTCTTGCTTACTAGCAAAAAAAAAAAAAATTAATTTCGTACAAGTTACCACATATATTTAATGCAGAGATTGATTTTTTTAAAGTAGTGACTAGAACAATTTGTTAAACCTGAACTTTGAAACTATTATTTTTTAAAGTTAGGAGGAGAAATAAACATTTTTAATATCTTTTAAAAGTATATTTTTGATGCATTATCTCTTTTTGTACAAAGCCAAAAGTTATAGTATTGTACAAGTTCTGAACATCATATTACTTCTACTTTTACAAAATCTGCTGATTTTCTTCTAAGGCTTCTTCCATTAGTTCCTGGGACTTAAAGACTAGGCAAAGACTTTTTTTGGTAGCAAATAAAACAATTTAGAGGTTTAATGGTCTGTCACTTGGAAGGAAAATTATCTAAATACAGGCAGCAGGTTTCACTGTAACCATTCCACTTTCAGCTCTTCCCATTACCCTAACCTTCTGTGCTGCAGTTAAAATAAATTAACAAGAACGTGAACACGGCTAAAGTGAGAATTCAACCTGGCAAGATTCGTGGCTCTGTAAAGTAGATTTTATTAAAAAGTCCTGTTAAGACAGACAGAAGTAATTTAGTTCCATCCTCCCCTGTTCTATTTAACTGGGTCTGAACAGCAGCCATTCAATTTGCATAGGAACTTATATTACTAATAAATAGAACAAACATGGCATTAACTGCATTTGGAAACTTGACTGCCTTGCCTGTAAAGGGAATGGGCATATTCCTCTTGTATTGTTGTAAGCAGTGCATGAGAACTAGTGAAGAAAATTTCCGTGTTTACCTTTTCTTTTCAGAAATCAAATCAGATGTGTGAAATTTAGCAAGAGAAAGTTAAAGCTTCATTGTAAATTCAGTATATTTTTAGAGATGTGCTATCTGCTTTAAATACTTTCTAATTTGGATCTGAGCAAACAAAATCTGCTGGCTGAGATAAATACCTATGTAGGATGGAGAAGATTTTGGCTGGGATATATGCAATCAAGCATATTAAAAACCTTTAATAAAGCATTGAAAAATCTTTGCAGTGCTTTATCAACACATAATAAAATACAATTTAAGGATTCAATTTTCAGTTACATTTCACGGATCAGAATAAAAAATATATTCCTCCCTTGAGAAATGGTGCATTTTGACATGGATACTGTCTGTATCCATGTTACCACTGTAATGGTCTTCCCCCACAAAATGCAGTGGGGTGTGGAACTCCCCAGCAAGGGCTGGGCAGATAGAGCCCATACGGGCATCTCTGTGTCTGCAGCAAACACTACCCCAAAAACTGACGAAGTGGTTCAAGTGCCTTTTCATGGATGTTTAGAGTTCTCTGGATTTCCCATAAGTTTCCTCCTCAAAGGCCTTTCCAGCAGGGTATGGGACTCCTGCACATCGGGACCATGTCACTTCTGCCTGCCCAATGCAGATTATTTGGGTACCATCAGGCATCTGAAAGGACTCTGTCCATCTGAGCTTAGGCAGCTGACTCTCATCCCAAGCCCCCTCTACATTCATAGGACTCAATACCTAAATTTCTTCAAATATTTAGGCCTCAGTATATAAAATTCAGTAATGGCACCAAATTCATTATGCTGCACCATACTGCAAATTGTAAGGACATTCTGACAGCTATTTCCAAATCCACTGCAAAAAACTCAAAATAAAAATTGGCATATTTTAAAGCTGGTTTTGTTTAACTCCAAACTCTCCCTTTGGCTTCGCTGTAATCATTGTTGCTCATGTCAAAAGCTGTGTTTGGCCACAGAAAAAAATTAAAGAATGATCAGAACACATTAAACTCTGCTCTCTAACAGTGCTTCCTTTCTCTTGGGCGAAGTGTTTTTGGGAATCTTATGAGGTCACTGCAGGAGCATGGCTTCTCTAAGGCTTAAAGTCTTGTGTTACAGGTAGGGGAGAGAAAGAGTGGCAGCATTATGTACTCCCATCCATTCAGCCAAACCAGTCTGTTCTGTCAAGGGGCAATAAGTGACCCTCCTTTTTCCTTCTTCTCCCAGCACACCCCGCTCCCCTAGGCAGTGCCTCACTTTCTAAATCACAGCCCACTTGGGGTGGCGATTCCCACTTATCTCCTGTCTCTGGTCTCAGGGTCATTCCAACTCTTCTGTGCTTGCCTAGGGCAAAATGGCCCTCCAAAAGCAGAACTTGCCTGTTCTCAGCTACATACCACAAAGCTAAGAAAAGTGGAGTCAGCTTCCTTAAGACCTCCCTTCTGGTTCAATGAATCTTGCCCTGCTGTGAATCACCTCATACGCTTCCCTCAGGCACCTAGCCTCGAAAGAGGTCAGAGTCCAGCCTTTACTCCTGCATTAATCCTTTCCTTGGGCTGGCTGGAAGCAGCTCTTTTCTCAGTGAGTGGTTTTAAATCATCTCCCTTGGTCCTTGGATTTCATTGTGGTCAGCATGTGTCTGGAATGAAGAATTGCAGCATCGCAGTTATAAGCACCTCAGGCTTTTATTAGCTATAGTCCTAACAGCCTAATTCCATGGTTTAATCATTAGATAGGTCTTCCTGTTAGAGATCAAACTTCAGTCTTAGGTCAAGTTAACAATGTTTGTTTAATGAATGTTCCCCCATACCAAACCATGCACTGTCAGAACATTAGTAATCACCCACCACACCACTTGCCTTTTGCACCTCTTGAGTAAATTGGCTTCAGAAAATATCATAGTCAAGAAATGTTTTTTCCATTAGCTAAGATAAAAATTCACATACTGGAAGCTACAAGTCATCTTAGGATGTAACAAATACCTGAATGAAATTTGTCTCTCTTGTGAATGAAACTCATCTCATTCATGTCAGAAGCAGTGTTGTGGTAGTAACACTACGAGCCTTGTAAAAAGTTTTGCATAATTATGATAGTCTTCCACTATGCTTTTGGGAGGAATATCAGAGCTCAGTTGTGGCAATATTTAATGCAGTCCTTTTCATCTATGTGAGTTTGGGACACATGGAGGCTTTGTTTTGGGTACGAGAGCCACATAGAAAGCAAGCATTCTAATTCTCTGAAATGTCAAAATAGCAAAAATAAATGTCAACATTTATCCCAATGTTAGGGATAAAGGAATGTTACTGTAGGACAGTATAGATTGCAAAACTTCAGCCACCCGATATGCAAAGACCAGATTTTCAAAAGATATTTGAAGTGACCCAAGGGTGTTGGAAAAACTCCATCCTTACAGAGTTCAGTCTTGGACACTTGGCAGCCAATATTCTTCACAATAGGAGGGAGATTTGCCAAGGAATTTTGGATCAGGTCTCTTCACTTACTCGAGACTTTGAAATGTGTTTTGCAACGCATGAAGGAAAAAATAGGGAGAAATTAAAACCGTGACTCAGAACCATCCCTAGAAGGTGTAAATTAAAGGGTTAGAAGACATCTCACTTTTAAATGGTGTTCACATTCAATAGAGAAAAGCACCCCTTGATGTTGCACTGACTTTTTGATTTAGAGCTCAGTAATTAAAAGCAGCTATTTTTAAAATGGCTGTTTGTTAATCCAAGATGCTGTTACTTTGCATTTCATTCCAGGCAGCACTTTTATAAGTTTGCTCATAAAAAGCACCCCAAAAGGACTAGTTTTAAACCAAAAAGCCTGTGAATATTTATCTTCTGGATTTAAGACATGATGAATTTAAGAAGCTTAGGAAAATGCCAGCAAAAGTCCACCAGTGCTTTCTAGCACTGCAACTGATGCAATATAAATTGGAAACTAATTTCTTTCAGAAGAGAGGGCTTGAATTAGAAATAGTGCTCTCTCATTGCAGGTCCAAAGGAAGAGGAGAAAAAAGTTGTGATTCTGCCATGTTGGACCCCTAATAGCTGATAATCCCAGGGGAGGGAACTGCATCCCCTGGAGGAAGAAAATGCCCAGGCATTAACTATTTTATCCAATTGGATCAACATGAATGGTCATTAAGGTTAGATTTTATACTCAGTGATGTTTTTTTGTTATCCAAAGAATGCAGTGACATCTTGGCATTTCAGATAATCTGTGCAAAAGCATCATGAGGAGAACTAGCACGGATTAGCTGCCTTTAACTTCTAGCTTCAGGGTCTATTCTGTGCAACTAAAGCTGGGTATGTGAGATTATGAGTGTCTGATTATAAGATTTTGAAAGAAGACTTGGTCTCTGTCTTCTGAGAATACTTTAACTTGTCTGTTTAGTCTTAATTCCATTTTTTTTCTTATTTTACTCCACTTACTTGTAAGTTCAATTTTCCTCTATTCCCGTTCCTGTTGAATTGAGCTCTAATATTTTGAAGCCTTCCTCTTATAGAAAGAAGCTTGAAAATGAGAGTATGTCTTTATTTCTAGTAAAATCAAGTTTCCAGGCACTTAGCTAATGCGTCTTGCTCAAAAGTTCATGGCTACACTGTCCTCTAGATCTGGAGTCTGAAGAAAATTTCCACCTTCGCCAAACACATCACCAAAGGGGTGTTAGAGATCTGTTTTCACTGAATGTGGAGCACAGAGTAGTTTCTGACCAAAGGTCTTCAGACAGTAAGAAGTTTTCCTTCATGGAACAGGCTTGGAAACACGCATAACCCTAGATTTTCTTAGTCTCATAGCTGTATTTGCAGGGTTTTTGCTGAGTTTGGTGTAGACTGCTGAGAAGTTACAGAATGTGAGACATCAAGGGCTGCATTGTCCTCTCTGTCTGAACCTAAAGACTGTGCTAAAGATGCCCCGAGCAGGTCCCTCAACCCTCTTGGATTTGGCAGTGAAGAATCCAAACTTGCTGGTCTTGCAAATTCAAAACTTTCCAGGGAGAAATCTCTGCTACCAGAAGATGCCAGGCTGCAACTTAAGTGATATTATTCTGCAAGCACGTTTGCCAAAGGCAACATGAATGCAGAAGCATCATTACATTTGGTCTGAGAACTTCAGTAAGCAAGCAGGACTTCGTCCAGAAAAATTCTTGAATATTTTCCTTTTTGTGAGCCTATATTTTGTCAATCTTTGACAAATATCTTAACTCGTTTGTCAATAAAAATAAGAAAAATGTAAGTTCAGAAGCATGTCAACACCTTCTGTTTTGTCATCAACTGTGATAAGGTTAACCTTGAATATTTTTGAATTTATTTGGTAAAGAAGAAAAATGACATCTGTTTTGTAACCTCACATCTTCCTACACTTTCTGACAACATGCTGAATTTTAACTGAACTGTAAGTTTTGCTCATGAGAGCTGAGCTAATCAGAGGTGGCTATCCAAAGTTCAGTCAATAAATAGCTTGACTTTCTTGCTTGTAATAATATAAAGGGATCAATAAGAACGATGAAGATTATTTCTCCATTTCCTTCTGCTTCATGTTAAGCTGGCCATGAAGGACAGACTACTTCCATTCTACCATTTTTTTGTCCTTAGCTATTATGTTGCACCTGTTCAGGGGATAGAAAGAAGTGTAATGTAAATACTAGCATCTGAACATTTGCATTTAAGTAATACATTCCTAAACAATACCTGTTTATTATAGCCTTTGCATATTTACTATCAAATCAGAATGTTTGATTAAAAAACTCATGTAATTTCAGTCTTTAGGATGCACATTATCTTTTTTTTTGTCAAATCTTCTTGCAGAACAGGCTCAGTTATTAATATTTAGACCAAATCTCTGTCCTGAAAAATGAAGATCTCTACTAAGAGCAAGCTTTTGTTTTAAAAACAAGTACATAATTTCTACCTTAAGAACATATAGCACAACTTCAGTAATGTCAGCCCACATGAAGCTTGTGAAATATCCATTATGTCAGATTACTTTCTGGAAAAGGCTTTAGTAAATGACTGTACTGGAGCAGTGAGGAAGTGTCCAGTTTGAATTGAATATCAATGTGGAGATTAGGCATTGGCCAATGTGAAGTGAAGGGTATTTCTGAAGCAGAAGAGAAAAAGCAAAGGTCAATAAAAAGAAATACAATTACACACTTAATACAGATTGTATGGAGAAAAAAGGTAAAAAGAAGGATCCAGGACAACCAAGTCAGTTTTAAGTGTTTACATAAACAACAGTTATCTGCAAAACCAGTGGCTTTCATGTTGGGATTTTTTTAAGAGTTAGTGAAAGTGAGTGTGTACTTTGAATCTGTATCTCACCTGCAATTAGGGCTATTTGTGGCCTGACATTTAATGCAATTTTAAATAGAAGACTAAGACACAGGCCATAATCTGGAAGAACATATTTAATACTCATAAAGAGTTAAAAGTATTTTAATTGTCAGGATAGCTGAAATTCCAGGAAGGAGTCTAGGGAAATTAGCCAAAGTAATCTTGGAACAATTCTCTTTGAATATTCATTGAGAACAAAAAAGGTCTGAGAACAGGAAAAGTTCAGAATGCATCTCTGAAAAAGAAATTTGTGGAACTAACCAGAAAGCTTAACTTTAAGACTTAGGAAGAACAAGTTAAAAATGTCAAGAAATAGTGGGGCTTTTTTGGTCTTGATTATTTGCCATCAGTGATGAAGAGGTTTGTTATTGCAACTGAACATGATGTTAGCTACAAATTTGGTGTAGTGGGTAATATAGTGCCACAATCCAATATTTCTGTTAATAAATTCCATCTCAGAGCAGGAACAGTTTGGAACACTCTGAAAAGGGTACCTGAAACGCCACACCTTTTAAAACAGAGATAACTGCCTGAAATTTTAAAAATTAATTGCAATGCATGAAACTGCAGGGGAGTGAGAGAGTAAATTAAAAAAAAACTGAGTATGAACCATACATCTAAATACTACCACTACAGAAGCTGACCTAGCTCATACAGTTGACCCCCAGCTACATAAATGCTCATGTTGTGATATTACTTTAACAAAAAACAAACTAAATTTTTGTATCCTGTAACCTAAGAGCCATATTTAAGTTGTAAGAAGCAGGTTGGTTTCTTTTCACCTCATGTGGTGCCTAGGATCAGTAGTCAGGGCCCAGTGTCCAGCTCTGGAAGCCACGAAGTGCAGACAGAGTTCCAAGGAGAGAAAAGATACCCACGGAAAATCAGTTTAAAACACCTGGTGTTGAAAGGGTGAAGGGATTAGACCTAGCTGAGAAAGACGAGAGAGAAGAGGCTATCATAACATATAAAGGTTTTGCTGAATAGATATTCATCAGCAAATGTTCTGCATGTTTGTTGGACATGACAGGAAAGAATAAGCCCTGATGTTTAGCATTTTCCAAGGGTGGAGTCTGCTCAGACCTCCTGGGCAGCTTGCTCCAGAGTTTAACCACTGGGGTTTACAAAGGGTTTACAAAGGCTGCAGCATATTTTGGTGCCCTGTCTGCTAAATCTGTCCCCATCTCCACTGTAACCCCCCTCATGGGTGGTTGTAGACAGCAATTTAATTTCTTTACCCTCTGCTTTTTAGGATCAAAAAATCCAGCTCCTTCTCCTCTCCTATGTCTTGTGCTCCAGACATCTTTGTGACATTCTCCAGCACATCCATGTATTTCATTGTACTGGTGAGAGCAAAACTGGTCACAGCTCTCCAGATGTGGTCTCACAAATGCCAAGAGGAAAGGAAGAAGCACATGCTCTCCCAATGCATGTGTGCAGACAGTTCCCATTGCCATAACAACATGTGGCTGACTCATGTTAGGATTTCCAGGATTTCCAGGTCCCATCCAGCAGAGCTGCTCCACAACCAGTCAGCCCCTGGATTGTCCCAGATACATCCTAGATATAAGACTCCATGCTTGTTTTTATTAAGCATCATGAGGTTGCTGTCAGTCCAGTGCTAAGCTTGCAGAAAGTCTTCAGCTTAAGAGTGCTCCCTTTCAGTCCTTCTGCTACTTCACCCCAAATTTTGCATCACTCACCAATTTGTTAAAAGCACACTCCATCCTTTCATCCAAGATAACTGTGGCCTTTTTCTGAACCTGGAAATGAAACTCGAGATAATTTTAGAAAGAGGTAATATAAAAGGGGATCTTTATTTGAAGGCCTTCAGAGGCAGTTATGGAAAAATGTCCACAAAAGCTCACCTCCCCAGGAGTGAGTACATTTTTATAAGTTTTAGGAAATTAACATAATTGATAAAAGCACCAATTAGGAGGACAAGTGGTGATGCAATTCCCCCCCAGGTCAAACCCCTTCTCTGGAGCCAACCCCTCCAGCACAGTTTGTCCATGAGAATGTACCTGGAAGAGTTGTTCTCAGCATTGGCTCCCAGGAGGAACCAAGATAAGATAGGGGCCTTGTACTTCCAGGGCTTGGACCTCTGGGATTTGTTTTGTCTTTCTGCCTAGAGAAAGGTCATGGAAAAGTACTGGGAAAACTAGATACTAATACAATAGGTGACAGAGATACAAATATATGTGTGAAGAATACAGAGAGCATACAAAAGGCAAGACAGCAAAACCCAAACAGCATCATAACCAATAGAGATATAGTGTGATACCTGAGAAATACTACTTGTACATGGCTGCCCAGCCTTTCAATGACTGACCATTACCAGTCAGTCAAGAAAGTGTTAGTCAAGAAAGCCCAGCCAATTTTTTGTCTACCTTGCAGGGACACCTCAGAGTTTTCCCAGTTTGCCAACAAGTTTACTATGGAAGAACTTGTCAAGGTAAAAGCCAAAGTAAAGCTATGCAACATCCACTGTTCTTCCTTCATTGACAGAGCCCCATATTTTTGCTGCAGAACTCAATCAGGTCAATCAGTTTCCATTTGCTCATGATAAATGTATTAGTGGTTTACAAAAACTTGTAGTTCATTATGTACTTGGACAGGGCTTCTGTGAGGACCTGCTTTGTAATGTTCCTGCTTACTGATGTGAGGCTGGCCAGGCAGTAGTTGTTTCTTCATTGTTTTTTCTGGGTTTTTTTTTTGTTTGTTTGTTTGTTTTCTTTGTTTTGTTTTAATGGAAATAAGATTCCTCTTTTCCCAGTGATGAGAAACCTCTCCTGAGCACCAAGAGCAATTTTGCATGACATGGACCAGCTCCTTCAGCTCCATCCTTGAATTCATTTCTCCCCTATCACAGTGGGGACATGTATTTCTTCTCCCTCAATTTTCCAAGTGCTGCTACTAAGAGCAGAAACTGTGAGGTCTGAGATCAAACCTCACTAATAAAGAGCAAGGAGAAGAGGACCTTGATAATCAAACCCTCATCAATGCCCTTTGCCATCAGTTTGTCTGCTCCTAGACAGCAGTAAGTACCATATTCCTTGGTACTCCTCTGGCTGCCCAAGTACTTGCAGACAGTTGTCTTCTTAGCCTTCACATCTGTATGGTGTCAAATCCAGTTGTTCTTGGCTTTCCAAAATTTCTCCCTGAGAGTTTGGAATAATTCTGGGTGGTAACTGCATTATCTGTGGATTGTCTGTCCCTGCCTCCAGCTCTTGTGGCTCGAGCTCATTGGGAGTTACACACTCAGCTGAGCTGGCATCCTGACACACGGTCATTCTCTTGAGCACAGAGACAGGGCTTTCTTACCCTTTAAGAAGGTTGCTTAGGAAGGTCAACTGCCCTTTTAAGCTTCTCTGCCTTTCAAGGCAGTATTCCTTGGGGCTGTGAGGCTTCTTCCAGGCATTCAGCTTTGCTCAGTTGCTGTATTTGACCAAATCCAGCAGCAATAAGGAGGTCCATACCCATTTTAGGTGACTGTAACCAGGCTGGATGGAAACCACTGTTGACATTTACTTGGAATTTCTTTGAAAAAAACCCATTAAGTTTTACAGGCCTGTCTTTAGTCATGCCAAGACAGGAAAAGCAATTCAAGCTTTAGCAGGAAACATGGAACGGGCACTCCAGGAAATCCATAACATATATCCAGTGAAGCCAGAAAAACAGAAAAAGATTCTCCCTGCTGATTTTCATCTTAATGGAACTCCCCAAATAAACACTTCCCAAACTAGTTTGACATCTACTTGCCATTAATGAGTTTGATTTGCTCCTATCTTCAGCAGAAAGACTTGCAATCTGCACGTCATGGTACACAGTGTGATGAGCAATATTAAGTGCACCCTTTTGTATGGTGTAGTCAACCTGATAAAAATAGAAGCAGACTAAAGCCTAAGGAAGGATTTCTTATTCTCCTACCATCAGATGAAGCTCTTCAGACCCATAATTTAAATGTTTGTCTCATTGTAGAGGTGCTAAAAAATGTGTCAAAAGACTTCAGCTAGTTAGTCTGCAATTTAGCTTGAAAAGTTTGTTTCTTCCCATTCTTCCTAGTTTTTGAATAAAGAGATAAGGGAAAACGCCTGCTTGCCATGGTAGGTACATGAGCTATAATTTGCAATGAAATATCATGAACTGTGCCATACTACAGAAGCCTTAATTAGAGTAATTAAAACACATTGTAACTTACCAGTGATTTTGCATTCAGTATATTTTAAACAGCTGAGCCCTGAAAAAAACGCAGTGATTTGCTCACTACCACACATCAATGGGTTTCTGCAGCTGTGGAATCACACTCAAATGGAGCTTGCACAGGCAGCCAAATTATTCTTTAGGAACTGGAGAAAATCAGAGAATGATATTCCTAGAGACAGACCATTAAAGAAAAATTAACTATTAGATCTCCTATGTGATTTTGGCTATTTGTACCTGGATGGCAAACTTCAAGGATCTTTTATATTTTGTAGATATCTCTCAATATATGAATATATGAAGGTTTCCCTCCAGTTAGCCAAAGCAAAGAAATATGCTCCAAGAGAATATGCTGATAAGAGTACTGTGAGCATAGACTCACAGTAGAAAGGAAAAGATACCAGGTATAACTGGCTGGCAGTTTCACACCAGCTGCTTGTTAAAGGATAATCTCACAAGACTGTAATTAAGAAATGAATATGCTTTTGAGTGAAGGAATGAGGGCTAGGAAATTTTTCCTAACTGTTTCTTGGCAATTACGTTAGGTTTGTATACATCTCCAGTGTATTTTATTGTGTAGGCCTTTACTGCTTCCAGAAGATAGAAAATATAAAAACATTTCTGTCATTCCTTGCACAGATGCTTAAATCAAGACCAGCTATGGGTAGGAGACATCTAATTCGATTATGCTTTTACACATCCTGCACAAGTGCTTGGTGGGAAAGCATGTAAGAGATTCAGCATCCACATCCCTGTCCCTGCAACGTGCTCCATTGGGCACATTGCATTGGCTGGTTTGTGCTGTTCACCTGGTGCAGCCCAAAGTCCAGGTTTGTGCCCAAAAATGCACGTTCTACACACAGAAATCCCTAAGCTTAGACCACCAAGCATGTCCTGCCCTGTGTCTGCTGCTGGAGAAGCAATCAAGCCTGTCCCCAGTACAGAGCAGCAAGAGAGACTGGTGAGTCTAACTGCATTAATCTGCCATTAGTTGTTTCTGCAGGCCCAGTGTGAGGACTGAGATGAGTAGCTGGAGATCACCTAAGTAGAAGTGCTGACATTATCCTAGCCAGAACCTACCAGAGGCTGATTTGGACAGAAAAATGCCACCTCAGGCACCAGATGAGCAAAACCCTAAAGATTTCCTTTGAAGAGAGACCAGTCTGTAAACAGCAGACTTTTACACTTCAAAGTTTTGTAAGGTTAACATCTCCGAGATTAAATGTACACCACAGCATCTGTAAATGGTAGAGAAGGGTATCAAGTCCTTAAAGGTCATGCAATCTCCACACAAAAGCAAGGCATTCCTATTAAAACAGTCTCTCAGGGCAAGGATTGTTCTGATATTTTCAGGACAGCACAACAAAACAGCTAATCATTATAGTTTTCTGGAGGACACCCTATATATTAAAAACCACAGAGAAACAGAAGCACTTTATTCCAACACTATTCCTTTTTTTATAACTACTTTTCTGAAAATGTAATAGAGTCAGCTGTTCGAGTGACAGCATTCACAACAGGGAAAGGATGAGTCTTCAGTGAGTGATTAAAATCTGAAGCAACCCGTTTAGATAACCATAAAATATTTTATTGCAGATTTAGTCTTTTGTCACGGGAAAAAAGAAGAAGAATAAAATAAAAAGAACAATTAATACAAGCCTTTGGAATATATTTGTTCTTTCTTGGGAGCAAGAAAGCTGAAAATTGTTGGCTATTTCTGATACAGAAACTTGTCACAGGACACTTGTCACTGCCTCTCACCGCCCACCAGGCTGTCCCTTCTTGCCTCTTGAAGCTGTGAGCACCTTCTGCCCATGCACCAGGCACCAAATTTCATTAATGTGCTACAGGAGACCAATTAGCAGGGCTGTGACTGAACTAGGGACACAAATGAACCTTTACTTGCTTCAAATGCTCATTTGTCTACAAAATCAATAAAAAAATAATAGTCAAGCTTTGCAAAGCAATAATACTAAAGGAAACACCTACCTGAATAACCCTTGATGGCACTCACAAGAAGTGACGTTTCTCACTTGCACAATTAGGCATTTTAACCACAGCCCATTCATGGCCTCAGGGTGGTCACAGTCCCCCACTCTGCCCTGAAAGGGAACCAGGAGGGGAATGCCCAGGCTTAGGACAGTGGTAGGGATAAGGTCATGCCAGCCACACTCCAAACAGCAGGAGCTTCCTCTCAGGTCCAGCAATGAGAATCCAGTGTTTCCTTCCACGAGGATCTACTACGAGATTTACTTCACTGTGTAGGGTTTATACCACCAGTCCCTGTGCTGAACATTACATGGGCCATCCAGTCCTTATCCCTTGTCTCTGGCAAGGTGCTGAGGGATGGTGGTGCAGACTCCTCCAAAACCAGGAGGAAAGCCAGTGAAGGGATCAGGATGACAAGAAAACAACCCAGCTGTGGCCTGCATAAATCAGCAGGGCCCACAAATAGATAAATTCTGTCAGTGACTGGACTGCCGTAGGAAAAGTAAATAGCCTCATTTTCTGGATATATTGTGTAAGAAAATTTCAGGATCTTCCTGTTATACTGGTCAGTCCGTCTTTCAGTCAGACCCATAGCAAACTTTGAATGAAATGTTTTTAATAAAATACTTGTCAGCACTGTGTAAAGACATCAGTTATTGTGACCCAATGGCATGCAATGTAATTTTTTACGAATTAAAAACACAAAGGCCGTACATACATACTCAGGAGAGAATTAGCAATCGAGATTTTAGTCCAGAACTCAGTGGTGTCTGCAATGTAATCTGCATTCTCCCGTTGAAGCATGATTTGAGAAAAGTACATTTGGTAGTACCAGCAAGTTGTTCAATAGCTGCTTTAACTTTCTTGCCTTCTCAAAGGTCAGACTATTCTTCTAAGAATTTTTTATCTAAACACTCACTGTTCCTCTAATCATATTGCTTGCTTAGGGGCACATATGTAATAGTAGTCACTTTATAAATTTAAAAATGCTGGAAATGCCTCAGCTCAAATCAGTTGGATCCTTTCCTTTAAAAGCAACGTGCTAAAGTAGCCACATTGCCTACAAAGCTTTATCACACACACCTTAACTTAACTTCATCTCTAAATTCCACCAAGAGTGTCTTCTCAGCCAATTTCAAGGCACATGCAGAGCAACAATAAAAAAGGAAGAAAGCATGGTAAAGGAGAAGCTTTTTGCAATTAGGTCACAGCCAGCCCTAGTCATTTATTCATTAACAATTACCTGAGAGTGTTCAAGATCCTCAGGTATTCTATGCAGGAAAACAGGACAAAGCAGTAAATCTTTTAAGGAAATATTTAGCATTTCTCCTATATCAATGTTTGCCCTGCTGCCTTCCCAATTCTATCTGATAAGCAGTAACTTGTAGTAAGTAGCTCAGCTTCAGCTTAAATCACTTTACCCATCACAGGTGCAGATGAGTCACACTCATGAGAAAGCCTCAGTCATGTGAATTGGATTGGGTATAAAAACCCATTCCAGAAGCATCTGTGTTCTGTGTCTAAGCAGTGAAAGTTTTAGTCAAAGGATTTATGGCTAGTATCAGAGTTGTTACTGACCAAAGCACTTTAAAAGGCTTCCATGTAAGCTGTTGGTATTGTTATTTGCAGGTAGGTTAATTAACAGATGGTAAAACTTTACTTTGTAACTCTTTTCATGGTTATGGTGTTGCAGTTTGAAGAGCTGCATTTGATTTGGCTAAGTAAATATGCTGTGCCCTGAGAAATGGCAAGTTATGGTTTCTGCTGATGTGCTTAAAAATAGTTAATGGTAATAGGCCTTTGTGGGTTAGGAGAGAGGACAGGGGATGATGTGGTCTGAGCTAATTTGATATTAGTGAGGGTAAAATGCAGCTATTGTAGGCAGAAAAATCTAATTGCTCAGCATGTTTGCTTTGTGGCTTTTTATGATGGTTCTGTACCATACCTTATGACCCTGTTTTTACTTCTAAAGGGATCTCCCTTTGAAATGTGTTCCTTGAGGTATAAAATTATTGTAGTGCTGTCCATTAGTGCTGGCTTATGTAGCAGGAGGTAGCAGTCTGCTATGAACTTGAGTTATGAATTGTTTATACATATCCTATTTTAAATCTGTTCTTGTTTTGGTTTTTTTTTTTTTGTTTGGAGGGGGTGGGGCGCCTGTGTCTATTTGTGATGCTAAAGTGATTGGAAAGACAAAGATGAGTAAGAGGAGCAAAACCCAAGTCTGTTTGAACTAAATCTGTATCCCATCCTTCTGGAAGGAGGAAAAAAGATCATAGAAACTACTTCTTTTCCTTTTGATTTTATTTTCAGTTTATTTAATTAATGTCTGTCTTTTGAGCAAACTGACCTGAGGCATAAAATTGTTAGTTAATGTGTGTTTGTAGAAACCTGACCCTCTAAGATATAGCTATTTAGCGTGCTGAGCGATTCTGTCATTGGCCTTCAAAGACATGCACCTTGAATAACAACCTAAATGTAAGCTAGTTACCGAGTGTCTACAGGCCTCATCATCTGCCTACCACTGGGAATAGCTAATGGCAAAAGTGTCCCACTTCGTTGTAACTTGGGTATATTATTTTTGCTTATGCTTTAGAGTTTGCTGTTATGATGTTCTTCAGAGAAACAGGACAGTAAAGTTTCTCTCAGCCTTAATGTTTTCCTTTGGGTCTGGCATGTGATTTTGATAACAGCCTGAATAGGAACTTGGTGTTTATTGGAACAATGCCAGGTCAGTAGCTTTGAAGTGTAAATCTCCTGTTTTGCTTGCCCAAGAAGTGCAGATGAGCCCCGGGAACACAGGTCTACCTTGCCCTGGGAGTACTTAGTAGTGTGCCTGAGGGGTGGTAGCCTGAGCTGAGAGCATTTCATCACCTCTGGAGGGTTGTCTCCTGGCCCTACAACGTTTCTGAGGGGCTGGAGAGCTCTGCTTAGATAAGGTGCAATGAAAAGGGATGATCATTTTGCCCTTGTCCCCTGCTGACCACTGGCTACTTGTTCTGTCTTGCTGCCCCAAGAACCTGTCTGTGGCTGGTGTTCCTTTTCACCTATGGAATAGCTGTCTTAAATCCAATTTGCCTCTCTTCCACTCAACTATGCAGTAAGTCTGCTGCGACTTTCTTTAGGCTTACTAACTGCATTAATATGAGCATGGCCTTAGGAGATATCTTAATCTGGGAAGCCAAAAGGGGGATATCGGGAGGGGAAAATTGCTTCCTTAAGTTGCTTCCTCTGATCTGCAGAGCGGATTTGTGGGTCCTCTGCAAACTGCTCACAAGGATAAGTCCTTGCTGTTCTCTGTTAAATAATCTTTCCTTGCTTTTGGGATTCTTTTAGTGTTGAAAGGAACTTATGGATATGTAGTGTAAAGGATACCCACGGTTAAAGAGAGAGTGATCTGATTTATACTCTTATACTGACACATATCAGCAGCCTGTAAAAGTAAAATGCATGTTTAGGTTACAAAAATGTATGTATATATACACACATACAGTGTGTGTATATATATGTATACGAGCTGTAACTAAAGATTCTTGTTGCCATAGTATTTAATTCTAAAAAAACAGCCTTCTCCCAACCCAGAACAGTTGTGGCTTTTTTTTTTTTTTTTTAGAGCTCCTTTATTAATCGTTAGTTTTTGTGTCCTTTATTCCTTTTATTGATGTTGCAACTAATGGTGTCAGTCTGCCTTGAGATGTTAAGACAGACTATCAAAAGATAAATTTTCTGCAAGACTTAATTCAAAGAGATATATTATTCTTGCAGTTCTCTTCCATGTTTCCAAATATGATCTCATGAATTTAAATAGATCAACTACAGTTGATGTCTCTTCTTGATCTATTTGAATTGCTTCTGAAGCTACTGATCATATGCTTTTGTCTCCTTCATGCTGGTGGCACAGCTGTCTGCTCATTCAAGGCCCGACTTCTGAGGTTCTGGGACTATTCTATGCCTCTAAACTGGCTCTAAAACTGCTAGCTCTTATAAGTAATCAATGCTAGCTCATTCTTGGCAAGGGCTTAATCCACACCAGGGTTTTGATGGAATGGTTCAATTAATCTTTCTCTTAAGCTTGATAGTCAGATGCAAAACGAATAATGGAGATGGGACAGTTTCCATAACTCTTAATGATGTTGTGCCTTACTCTGTAATTAATAGTATTTATAGCTTTGTACTCTCTCTTCTGCCTCCTTGATATAGAAAGGTGAATTACTACTTCCTAAAAATCCATAATAAGGACAGAATAACTCCTGCAAACACCTTTATAGATCGTTTGAACAGTTAATTAAGTAAAGCATGGTTTCTCTTTTCAGTGACTGAACAAAACTCAAAGCAGTTTCTAAAGAAAGTGTGAGCCTATATATATGCTGAAGGTGCACTCCACAAATATATTACAATTACTTATCTTGTAGCATTAGGTAATATTTTCTTTTCTTGTAAATGCTTCTGAGTAATAGCCTTGTTAGAACTTCTACAGAAACAAGCTTGACATTTCAAAAATCCTCATTTATTTGTTCCCTGGAGTATCTCATCTAGCAAGTGCTCTGCATTTCCTTTTCTGCTCCTGCTATTCTCTTGTGCTGGCATCACATTTGAAGTGTAGACAACTGACCTGCAAAAAAAGCTGCCTCTTCTTTGAGCGTCTCTGACCTGCCTGAATGTTCACAAGAGCACTTCAGCCATGGAAAATTATAATATCTCTAAGATGTTTGTGCCATGTTAATTTTGTTTGAATATGAGGGTAGTAATTGCTTACAAGCATTCTGACATGCTGTACAAGCCACGGCTTACAAGTAATGTTTGCATAATACATACCTAGAGCTGTTGTTCCTCCCTGAGAGGATTCTAGAAAATTAAGATGGAAAAGTTATCTTTCAGGATTGCCATTTCTTTGAAGACTCAACAACAATCACAAAATTTATCGAAGCAGTTAATTTGTTCCTGCTGTACTCAAGTGCCTGCATGTGTCTTAATAGCTTCTTAATGGATGCTTAAGAAATTCTGTCTGCGTCCAACAAACAGAGAGCTCTCAACACTTGATGGCTGATAATTACGCATGAGTTTAGTTAATAGGGTTAATAGGCTGCAGTGAGAGGTTGGCTTTTTGCTGTTGCATTTGGGATTTCATTGTCAAAGACTTGTTACCTGGGATGTCCCAGTATGTTGCTTTAAAAAAAACATGAGAGATGTAAAGGAGAAAAGCTCTGCATTTATTGAACTTCAGCAGCAGATCACATTAAGTTGGATAACTAAATACAGAATCGAGCTCTTCCAAAACAATGTTCGGTCCTATAACTTGTAAGTCTGGGTACATTGTGCAGTACAAGATTAAATTTGTGCAGCAAACTTTCATTTCCTTGTGGCAGCTTCTTGGAGGGCAGTCAGAGGTAAGATTCTGCCCTGTCTTGCTGCAAGCTCTCTAACCCATCCCAAGAAAACTGGTGCAGATGCTATGGGTAGTCACCTCCTGGTATACATGGATGGGATCTCTCTGCTTAAAGAGAAATCAGGACAAAATAGGTTTGCCTTTTTTTTTTTTTGTTGTTGGGGTTTTTGTCTTTTTTTTTATGGTTACCAATCTAAGTACAGCTTTCACAATGATAGCTGGGGTATGTTGCTCCCAGCTCTTTCGTTGTCATTGAAGAAAATGACTTATTTGTCCTGCAGGCAAAAGGGCATAAGCACCACAAGAAGGGTTTGGTAGAAGCATGTTATAGTATGTGTTTTGTGGCATAGAAGCAGTAGTTCTTGACTCTCTTCATTTGGCATATTGCAGTAACACAGGTGAAAATGTCCTGTTATGCTGCCCTGCAAACACTTTTTCCACCCCACCAAAAAATCCCTAAACAAACAAAAATCTTTGATCCCTCTCAAAAAAAAACAAAACCAAAAACCTAAACACAAGCAACAGAACAAACCCTCAACTAAAAAAAAATCCTCCAAAATAAACTCTCTAAACTAAGCCAGACTAAAACACAGGGAAAACTTTGAGAACTTCATTAGTATCATCTTACTAGAGTGAATATAAGAAAATGTTTCAGGGATAAGTTTTCTTTGTACTCAATAATTGTTTTTCAATTTAAGAAAAAAATTTCTTGGTGACAGCCAAATATCACTAATGCTCTTTGCTCTGCTCATTTCTCAGGACACAAAGGCAATGTATAAATATATAAGTTGGCAATTCATACTTGCATGATGGGGTAATAGTAATGTGCTGTGTGATTTCACTACAGTCCAGTGTGTTGTCACTAAGTCTGGCTTAAATACAAAATTCAGATGAGCAATGTAGGATTATTGTGCTGCACAGGGCTATGTCTATATTGGAATGTGCTACTTGGGAGAATGCTGGAAACAGCCTCTCTTCTGGTGCTGGAATATTAGACACTGTCTTTGTGTCTAAATGTAGTGAGCATATGAATGTGAAATGTAAGAGGAGATTTGCCAACTGCTGATATCTTTCTGATTTCTCTGCCTCCATATGTCTTTCCACTGGCTGCCTCTTACGTCACAGTTTCCATCCCCCTGCTCAGATGCTTTTATATCATTTTTGGAAGAGGGATCTGTGTTCAGCTGACAGAAGGCATGCATAATGTGAGCTACTTATTGAAATAGAAGCAGTTTCTTGGACCATACATACATACTGAATTTCCTGAGCTCTCCTTTGAGTGTACAAGTAGGGAGGCTGGGGGGAAAAAAACCCAAAACACATTACCTTTTCATGTCTGACATCTTCAGTCCCTCAGTGCAGGGTGAACTGCAAGAGGAGCATGACTCTGCAGAAATGTGTTTACATGGCAGAAAAAATCATCCTAGCTGTGACTCAATGGTTCACTCTTTTTATATACACCAATACACAAGATCCTTTTTATTTAACATGCTTAAAAATTTCCAGAGGAGGTGTGTGTGTAATACAGGTTCTTATTGGAAGATATTCAGGTTTGCAGTTAGGTACCTATTATGTTTCTTGAACAGAAGAGTGGAAAATGCAGATTGAAACACTTCAATAAATATATAAGCCACCAACTTAAAACTCTCATTTAAATAGCAAAAGTGCAATTTTCACAATAATGTAAATTTTGCATAACTGAAATAAATTTCCAGCTAATAAGTTTGTTTATACAATAGGTACAAACCTGTTTAGAGTATTGTATAATGTACCTATTATGTATTGTGTCAAAACCAGTGACCTACTAGCTCCTTTGGGCAGTTTTAGGTTTAGTCCCTGAATTTAAGATTAAAGTAATTTCTTATAAAAGGTGGATATTTTTTCAAGTATATTTGCAGTTTTGTTTTCCGAAAATGATCTCCAGTCTCTAAGGAAAAGAAATAAATTGAGGTTTCTTGTTTTTTTTGGGTTTTTTTTGTCTGTGTGTTTTTTTTCTTTTTGTTTGTTTGTTTTTTGTGGGTTTTTTTGTGGTATTTTTTTTTTTATGGTCTGGAGAGATGCTTTCTCTGCAGAGGAACATGCTGAACTTTAGCAGCTCTGTGCCTGCCTCTAGGCCTGCATGCAGCCCAGGCTGCTGTGGGTGAAGGAGGACTGGATGCTCTGTGCTGATGAGATATTCTCTTGCAGCAATTTCTGCCCAGCTGACAGATACCCAGGCAATACGGTTTTCTGCCCGTTCATCCTTTGATGTCCTTTATCTTAAAGTTTATCCTTTGATCCTAGAGAATGTTGGTCTTTGAGTCCTTTCATTCTTCTTGTCTGAACAGTGTTTGTGTAATTGTTTGATTAACAAGGCTTCTGGACCTGTCCGAGTGGCTTGGATGCTCAGGCAGGGTTTGGAAATATGTACATAAATTAAAACTTTTGAAGGCTTAGATGTTCAGATACACTATTCTCTCTCTCCAAGGTTGCATACTCAGTCACTTAAGATGGAGACTTCTTGTGTGCTTGTAGAATAAATTTTTAAAAGGAACAACTAATCCATATTTGCTTTTCGAAGTGGATATGAGATACTTAAGGAGAGCCACTAATTTACTGAGTAAACCCTTTAGACTGGAGACAGTCACTCTGGCTGGATACTACAGGAGACCATCATAAGCAGAAGCTGAAGTGATGTAAAACAATGCATTTTGGATTAAAGGTTCTCCTTAATTGATAGCTGGAAAGTAGTCACTTAAATTATTCTAGCTTGTGAAATACTGCTGAGATAATGCAATCTCTGTAAGTGTAATGAGAAATTGTGGTGGAGCAAGAGGGCAATACCTGGACTGTGCTGTCGCTATCCTGCAGCTGTAGGTTTTGTGAATCTGATAGTGTCAAACCCTGCCTTTGCACATGAAAAGTGCTTTCCAGTAAAGACAGAAGCATTTGTGCAAGAAATGTCCCTCCTGTGTGGTGTTCAATTGGTGCGTGGTGCCTCAGAAGTGCTGGTGTCAAAGGGGGGAGTGCAAGGTCTGGCTGAACTGGTGGCAGCTCAGGGTGTCCAGGTGTGGATGACTGAACTTGAAGATTCTGCCTGAGTGAGGGGTTACCAGAACAGGTTTGTGGTTTGGTTTTTTTTGTTTTTTTTTTTTTTTTACAAATTAGTTTTGAGTTTAGCCTTCCCACCTGTTAGTTTAATGGGGGCTATGGTGCTGCCTTTGTGGAGGAATAATGAAGTCAGGACATCTCTGCAATGTGTGCTGGAGAGCAGTTAATTGTTTGTAACATCATCCTTTTTAATTACAACTTCAGTTTCGGTGTTTTAGTTCCTTGTGCATCAGAAGTGATGAATCTTACCTTTTTAAAGAATGTTTGCTTGCATAAACGATATGCCTACCAAAAATCAAAGTAATCTCAAGTGTGTACTGATTATGTTATGCAAATAAGTTTAAGCTTATCTTGGGTAACACACTTGTTTCATTTTAGGTAGCATAAAGATGTGCTTTGAAATGCAGGTTAATGTGGCCAGATGAATTATACCTTAACTGAGTTCTGCTTCACTTGGGGCTAAGGGGAAGAAGGGCAGCAGGGATTACAGTTGAACCAGTTGACAATGTACAGAATATCTGCCTTTGTTACACCTAAAAGATTAGTACAGCATCCAAGATAATTGCTGTTTAATAGCTGCCCAGAGAGCCTCATAAAGAAAAGCAATGACTGGGACACATTTTATGGATGTATTGGTTTTTTCCTGCAATGTGAAAGTGGTACAATGATTGTATGGTTCTAGTCAGTGTAAAGAAACTTCTACAAAACCTCTTTAACACGATGTATAATGATTATAACTCACAGGGGAGCATGTATTATTCGAGGGAGGATGGTTTATCTTGCATATCTAACACTTTTTCTAATTATAGTGCTTTAAACAATGGCTAATAAAGCAAGCTACACACCATCACTGAAAAGCTAATAACTGCATTCCTCTTCAGAGGAATGGTAGTGTCAGCTTTCCTTCTCCACCAGGTAGTGGTGGTCTCTGAGACACAGTAGTCATTATTATATGCACATTGCATGCTAAATGCTGAAACCCTATCCACATCCAGATAGGGTAATGGTGGATCATTAAATATAAGTCAAGCCTTTTTTATCTTTCATCTGTAGTCTGGGAACAATTCATTCAGTGTGGTCTGACAAAGTGTGGAATCCTAATGAGCCACTAAGGAAAATGCAGCTTTGTCAAGTATGTGTTGCTCCTATGTAGGGTGCTGTTTCTGCCTCTAATGATTTTCCACCAAACATAAATATTGTTCATTTCAGAGCTCCCATTTCTCTTATTTTAACCCTCTACCCATTTTCCTTGGCTTCCCCTCTGTAGGTGAACAAATCCTTTAAATTTAGCATTGGTAAGGAAGTAGTGACCTACTGCTAAATAGCAGCTTGGAATACTGCTTTTGGAATGCTCATTGGTTACTTTTGGTAACTTTGGTTATTAATTTTGGTGATTAATCAGAGGTGAAATACACATCACCAAATACAGTGTTAATTTTGAGAGGCATGAGTTGCCTGATTTTACCACTTTTACACTGGTAAAATGGAGCTAATAAATGAACACGTCAAGAAACTCTGGATCTTCTGTGCCTCTTGATTAACAGTTAATGTTATACACAAATAAGGCAACTGAAGGATTTACTTCAGTCTAAAGGCTTTGGATTTAGACTGAAGAAGCATATAGGTACAGACCATGGAACATGTTTTTGCCACTCATTTGCAGTTATGGGTTAATGAACTGTGGCTCTGCATTCTCTCTCATCTTCACTCTTGCTCCTAGCCCTGTATCAAGCCTCTAGCAAAAGGTACGACAAGACAGGGCCAAATATATCTCAGTAAAACAGTTTTCTAGCTGAAACCATATTTTATAGACGATTTTGAATTGTGCTTAAACTTGTTTCCACTCTTGCTACCATTTCTCATCAACTGCAACAAAATTTCCTACTTATGAAGGTGCATTAAACTGGTAAGAGGGAGAAACTTGGGCCTAATAATTTCTATGTACTTTCTCTTGATCTTAATTTAGTTTTAATTGATAGGGTATAAAATGAATAGAGACTGTGGTGTATTGTGATAACTTCAAGGATGCAACTTCATATAGAAATGTTTCTAAGAATATTTGTGGCCTTGACCTATTTCTTCCTCTTCACATCTAAGATTGATAGCTGAGTGCTGACAAGGTATCTTAGCAGGAAAAACAAGCATCTGAGATGTCCAGCCTGCAAAGCATGCAATTATTTTGAGGAGGATGGTCGAAGGAGAAATAAGGCCTGGTAACTACTCAAATATATCATAAGACTGAGGAAAGTAACTTGTATAATTACAGCCTGCTAGCATGGCAGGATGAGGTGGACGTTTTAGGCATGGGTTGCCAGAGGGCAGTATTGCTTAGAGAAAAGATCTGGGTGCTGCAGGAAAGGTTGTTTGCTTCAAATGCCTTTTGCATCATGTACATCAGATAACTTCAGTAAATTGTTAGCTTTATCAGGAAGAGGAAAGGGGGAGTACCAAAGGCCCAGGAAGCCATTCAGATCTTGAATGGCAAAGCATAAGTGAATTATTATAGTTGTTTGTCTATGCTTGACCAGGACCTGGTAAATCTTCCCTTTATCTCCAGCCTTTTAAGCATTCTCTCTGGACCTGAGATGCGAGTCTGCCCCTCAGCTACTGAACTGCATCTGCATCCTGCTCTCCTGAAGAGACTTTTGCAGAAAGCGAGACCCATAAACAGGATTTTTTAATTTTTTTTTCTGTTGTTTGGTTTTTGTTTGGTCTTCCAGATTGGTGCCAGCAAACTTGCATGTCACTGTCACAGCTGAGGAGTTTCTGGCCTATTTGATGAAGCAGAACTGCGTAAAAGCTCTTCTTGTGGCTTATTTTCTGTGCAGAGAGGCTGTTTTGCATGCATCAGAGTGGCTGTAAGCAGACTCCAACACTATCATTCAGAGACACCGAGGTAGTGTTACCCAGTCAGCAGTTTCCTGTAACACTTCCATTGAGCACAAAATTTATTTCCAGGTAGTAGTGAATGTTGCTTGGCTTCCAGAGCTTCTCTGTGGTATGGGAACTTAATATTAGCAATGAAGCCAGCTGGACAAAGGGGAACTGCACTGTTCTAGAATTAAAACTTAGAGCAGGAGAGATGAATTTTCTGTTGTCATCAACATTGGGCATTTGATTCTTCTGAGATTGAGAAGGTTAAGAAGTAGCAGACTGAGGTCTGAAGCAGCAAGGACAGGTCTTTAGGCAAATACTGCCTACATCTTCATGGGACAGGTCAGCTTTCCTTCTGGATGTTCCTGGACCCTTTTGTTCAAGGGTAAGCACAGTTTACTATCTGTTCCCAGCCTTTGGCATGGGACTGAGGGTGGGGGGAGCTTGCCTTTGGAGCCTGTGTGTTTTGTTTCTTCAGAACTGCTGGCTGGGATACAAGGGTCTGCATGAGCTCTGTCTGTCAAAAGGCTGAAAATGGAACAAACTATTTATTTGAAGAAAGAGCTTTCTTAGTGGTTTAAATGTTTTGGATATAGGTGGGTGGTCTTCCTGCCTTTTCAGGACCTCCTAAGGGCATATTTCTGTGCTACCGGGGCAGGAACCTTTCCTATTTGTATAGACTGCAGTCTTCAGCTCTTGGCTGCCCAACTTGCACTGGACCTTGCTGTGGGTGGACAAGTACTTGGTGTTGTTGCCTGGTCTAAATGGCTTTGGCAGGGCTCAGAATAACTGTTAGAGGGGGGGACTTGGTGAAAGCCTGGGGCTCTATGACATGCTTCTAGCACTTGGGATCTCCAGTGACTTTTTATTTTACACAGGTGCTGAAATGTTTGAAGGACCAAGATGCTGCCACTTGATTAACCTCTGAGTTTAGGTTGTACTAAATCAAGGCATAAAAAAATCTGAGCCCTTATTTCTCAACTTGATGACAGCCACACAATGGCTATAAGGACTTGAAAGTATTGTAGGGATGGTTGGGTAACAGTTGTATCTCTGGCTCTTTTTAGGAGGTGGGGATTGCCTAATAAAAGTTTTGTGGGAGATGTGCACATATGAAGCAATACACGCTAAAGAGTGAAATAGTGTAGGGAAAGAACTGTGTAATATTGATGAGACTACCTTGATGCTATATATTGAAAAACCATAAAAATATAGCCCGTTATCTTGTAATGCTTCTTTCTATGTGATTCTTCTATACTCAACCTGAGCTGTTGCATTGTCTTTGTTAGGTGGATGACAGTCTGTGAAATCCCTCCTGAAGGTTACTGAGCAAGCACAAATGCAAGAGACACAATATGGTCTTAAATGTTACTTCAGGGGAGGAAGCCTAACAAAGCCAACAACACATGTCCACTACCATAGCAGCTTGTTACACGATGTTACCTGTTTTAATGTTTTTTCACAGAGCAGCTTGAGTGCAAGAGAGGGCTTTTTAAAAACTTGTTATGCCTCAGCTGTACACTGCTAGTAAGACAAAGACTTCAGAGTTTGTTTCAGTGGCATGAATCCTGTCACTCTAGGTGCATGGAACTTTCTGACTCACCTACACGCATCTAAATACTTGTTTACAGAGAATTTAGATGCTGCAGTCTCTGAAGCTGACTGAACTATTCTTATAGGTACTTGCAAAGGCTTGCACTTGTTTGAGGCTCAATTTACATGATGACTTCTGAAAGAGAAAAATGGCTTGCTTTCTCTAGTACCTTGACTGTGAGGAAGGCAGAGGAGTGTAATGTTACAGCTTAGGAGCTGCTGTGCCATTACAAGATACTTAAAAACTGAATGTGTGTTTTACAGCAGTTACATGGTTGAAAAGGGTTCTCTGAGAGACTTCAATATTGTTCTTTTCTTCTAGTTCCTCTCTTGGACATTGAAGACATGAAAGCAATGGCAGAACTTGTTTTTGTCAAAGCTGATGCCAGAGAGATGTTTGAAAGTAAGTTTTGTGCTGTTTCAGGATGAAGTACTAGGTTAGTTTGTGCCTTTATTGAGAATCATTGAGCTGATTAGGGATTCCTCATATCCCTGACTGAACACTCTTCCAGAGGACAAAATTATCTTTTGGAGTCCAGGCCCAAATATCATAGATAATAGCTGATTTTGTAGCTAGTTTATGACCAGAGTGCTTTGCCTCCAGAGAGATGATTGACCTACTTCCATAAGCACTTGGCCTCTTAGATTTTAAAAGTCTTTAGTAATTTCTCTAAGTCTTTAGACTTGACATACAGTCAACAAAATTCTTAGAGCATAATAGAATATTAGTAATGTATCTATTTGATTAGGGATGTTATATATGAAATTTATGCAAGCATTCAAATTTCCTTCTAAAAACTAGTCCATTCTATGTAACAAAGTGACAACATCTGACTTCTGGAAAGATCATTTAATAGCCTTTATATGAATTCAATATGAGTTTCTTAAACTTTTAATCTTTAGCCCACTAAAAAAATAATTTGGTTTTGTTTTTCTTAATAAGGAGAACTGTACTACCTCTGTCTTGAATTGCCTAACATTACAACACGTAGGTTGTGTGTCAATTTTTTTCACATTTTCTATTTAGTTTTGACTTTTTTCATGGTTGTGGGTTTTGTGGGGGTGGGAAGGGATCTAGTTTTCCTGTAAAATTTGAACAAACATTTTGGTTGTCTTGGTGAGAAGATTTATGACAAATATCTGCCTACCTCTTATAGCTTCAGGGGGGAAAACCCTCAATGTTGCCATGACTTGGATGGACTTAGTCAAGGCCAGTCATAACCTGGGATGTGAAATATTTTTCTCATAGAGATGAATCCTGTTTGTTCTGTAGAATTAATTTGCTTAGACATCTTCTTTAGAAAGTACTATTTCTGCTGAGTGCAATTGAGCTGCATTGACCAATTAATAAATTATCTTGGGTTTTTTTGGCTTCTGTGGAATTAACCTCTGAATTGAAGAGGAAAAAAAATGTTTGCTCTTTCAGTGCCTTTATTGCTTGTATCTATACAGTATGGATGGGAAAAGCATCTCCCTCTGCAACTTTACTGAAGAGGAAAAGGGAATGAGATGGGGTGAATGGGAGCTATTAAGACAAATAGGGATCTGGCAGGAATTTGCCATAGGAAAAACTAATACATAGGAAAGAAAAAGGTAGTGTGTGTAGGTCTGATTAGATGATGTGCTGCAGTTTCAGGCGACCAGAGTTTCAAGGCCAATCTTGTTTCTGTACATATTCAGCTTTTGAGTCTGGCTCAGGCTATTTTCAATCTCTGTGAGTAACCACCTCTAGGCAACACACCTGCAGTCCCTTGATAAGGCCTCTGTCTCTGTGGTGCTGCATGCTGTGAAATGGTGTACTCATGCTTTAAAGCTTGGGAGACCTAATCATGGCAAGAGCAAAAGTTCAGATCACAGTATAGGGACTAGAAGTAGTAGTTCAATCTTCAGTCAGGCTCTCCAGAGTTTTTTAGGCTGAGTAGTTTGACCAGGTCAAAGCTCCCCCATAGTGAGTCCAACTGCAGAGCTGAACCTAGATTGAGCTATTGCAAGAAATATTTTGAATATTTTTTTTTAACTCCTAGGCTTTTTTTTTTTTCCCCAGTTCCTTTAAAAAAGTACTTCAAGCCCCAAAGAAAGAGGAGGTGGAGGATCTTGGAGAGTCCCCAGCCTAGAAGAAGAAAGCTTCGGCATTACAGGATGAAGGTGATAAAGCGGGAGTTGAGCAGGAATTGGCATCAAGAGGTGGTTCAGGTAGACGGAGGTTCAGATGGAGCTCAGCCTCAAGAGGTGGTTCAAGTGGATGAAAGCCCAGAAGGAACTCGGCAGCTCTTCTCACCAGTACAGCTGGAGCAAGGAGACCATCCCTCCACAGCACAGCTGCCGCCCTCTGCTCAAGAGCTGCAGGGAGGGATGGATATCCATGTGCACCCACAGAGGCAGCCAGTGCAAGGAGGCATGGCCCCAAACATGGGACTACGACCCACAGACTCGGCGTGGGAGCTCCCCAAAGTGACTGTCAAGGTGCAGCCCCAGAGCACGAGCCAGGGGTGGGACTCCCCAGAGGTGACTGTGCAGGTGCAGCCTCCGAGGCCAAGCCCAAGATGGGATGCCCCATCAGTGACTGTGCAGGTGCAGCTGCAGCAGCGGGCACGAGGGCCATCTCTCCCACAGGTAACTGTGCAACTACAGCCCCAGGAGTGGGGACAAGGCACTGCTGGCATCAAGGTCATGGTGCAGCTGCAGTTGGGCTGTGACCCAGAAGAGGTAACCCACCTCCAGAGCCAAGGTGAGGGAGTGTTAGATAATGGAGAACAGCAGACCCCCCCAAAGAATCAGGGAGAGATTATAAGATCTGAAGGTGAGAGGGAGCTTGCTGTGGTGGAGCTGGTGCCACAGCAGGTTCTGAGCCAAAAACAGGATCAAGAAGAAGTGGAAGAAGCCCAGCAGCACCAGAGCCAAGAGGCAAGAGCAGAAGTGGTGAAGCTGCAGGACATGCAGGCTGGAAACAAAGTGGACCTAAATGGGTTGGTGACAGAGGAACAGCTGCAGGACCAAAGCCAAGAGCAGGAACAGCTAAAAGCAGACCTGCCCCTGCAAAAGGGAGACCAAAGAAGTCCAGAGAAGAGACAGGAGCAAGGCAATAGTCAAGAAGGGCCTAGGAGGATTGTGGAACACCAGAAAGAAGACCTAGGACAAGAACTCTCTAAGAAACGTCCAAGAGAGGCTCCAAATTATTTTGTTGCTATTCCAATAACAGATGATCAGGTACTTTGATGTAGCAATTCCATTAAAAATCTTAACTTTTGCCTAAATTCTTGTCTTGATTGCAAGAGTGCTTAACAAGCAAAGAGTGATCAAATTCTGTCTGCTTAACCCAAGTGGTTTGTTGGGTCTGGGATGAAGTCAACTTCCTCATAGCAACCCTTAGTTGCTGTGCTTTGTTTCTGTAGAGAGCTGTGTTTATACACATCCATGTTTCAGCTACTGCTAGGAAAGAAACTGAACACTTCCATGATTGCTACTGCCCTTTTTATAGCATCTGAGGTGGTGTCTTTCATCAATAGTATCTTCTATTCTCTAATCTTTTTTCAAATAAAAGGCCTGGCTTTCATCATCTTGTGCTGTCCCATCCTACATTTTCTTAGGGCTGTATTTAGTGCAAGGGTATTGATTTGTTTGTTCATCTCCTTTTCCACTGAAGTTTACAATGGAGAACATGAATTTCCTTCTCTCCTGCAGAAGATTATAGGGAATTGATCTGTTTTTGTTTTTCATCTTTTATCCAGTAAACATGTCTTGAGATCTTAGATGGTTAATTTCAAGAACCCATGTGTGCAGTCTATATACTCATACTTCAAGATGTGCTATATTCTGTGACTCCCATGTTTAAGCAGGGCTGGGAAAAGCACCAGATCATTTCACTTCCATAATGTTAAACCAAAGTGCAGCAAACAGTGCAAATAGCAATAGACATTCTCTTTTAGTGGCTTTGTGAGGGACCTAAAGCCTTCCAGTTACCACAGTAAATGCTGCTTCTGAAATATATCATGCACTTTTGCATGGCTTGGCTGCTACAGACCCTGTCTTACGATCCATGGAAGTAAATTCCAAAAATTATACAATAGCTGGAGAGACAGATTTCACCCTTTATTTACTAGTTAGGGGTTTCAAATGTGTTGCATAACTTCTGCACAACTCTTTGTACTTGTAAAGAAAGTGGGAAGATACTGGCTCACCTTGAACTACTTATTACAATTCTGCTGCTATGAATACTGAAGCTTTCTGAAAGAAGAATATGCAAGATCTCATTTCCAAAGCAGTACTTTCAGTACCTTTATAGACAGGTTTTTAACCTTTAGCCTTTCACAGACAACTGTGACCTGCTGATGGCAATGTTTTGTTTGCAGCTGCTCAAGGTATGCAAAAGCAGGGAGAGCTTTCACTTTTTCTCAGTATCTGTTGTTATCCTGAGGGAGCTTGGATGGGATTTTGTTCCAGCGTTGTGGAACAGTAGCATTGTGAGGTGGGACATACCCCATGCCCTTTATGTAGGGGCAGCAGATGACAATGTATTCAAATATATTATGAAGAGAAAGAAAAGCCTTGAGATGCCAAGACAATGAACAGGCTAGTCTACCTGACAGACACGGGAGGGGAAAGTCTTAATTTGAATCTGAAATTGTGTCCAGCTAGCATGGCAGTATAAAGAAGCTGTATATAAAGTGTATAAATTATTAATATTTATATTATATGTATCTTGGTATCTTTTCCTATAAAGAAAATGTAAAAGATAAAACCTGAATATTAACTTGCATGAACAGAGTGAAAATACAACGTTCTACTATCAGCTTCTGCTAGTAGTTTATGGTGCATTTTCCAATGAACCAAATAGATTTTTTTGTTTTGTTTTTTTTGGTTGCAATATATAACTCGATTCCTTTTTTTCCCCTAGTTTAAGCTTTCATGTGGTATCTGGCATGACTATTTATGCTGCTGAAAGGCAACAATTAAGTAGGATTGATGTATCTGTTGTACAGAATTTTTCCTTCATTTTTCCTCCAGTGTGACAAGCAGTTGTGGTACAGTAGTTTGCTTTGGCAGGCTTCTGAGTTTTTGTTTTTACCTAAGTTAAGTGTAAAAACACTTATGCATGTGTTAGAAGGAGATGTCAAAGGTGTCTTCCTCTTGGTAGGCAATTATTTTTTCTGGCTTTGTCTTGAGCAGAATGATCTTTGAAGGTTATCTGGAGGATGGCCTCATATAACTTTAGTGATTCCTACATATGACTGGCTTTTGAGAGGTGAACACAAGTGCAGAGCACATCAGGAAGATAAATGCCAGGAAGGGAAAATAACTGTGTAAGCTGAAGACAATGTTGGCAGATGAACAAATGGGTATGAAGTGGGCAAAGAATAAATCTAAGCTGGAAACTGGAAGGTTTCCTGCCATCTGAGGAATGAGATCATGGAACAGCTTGAAGGGTCATGAATGCTTAACTTATTCTGCTATTTTAATGAGATTTGAGTGTCTTAATATATGGCCTGGGACCACATCCTGTGCAGCCCAATGAATGTCTTTTCCCTCTTTTTCCTTTTTGTCTCTCTCAATTCTGCTCTTACAGGTTTCCCTGCACTCATGCCAGCTCTGTTAATCAGGCAGTTCTTACATCCCTGGATGCTCTGCCCAGGATGTTCCTAGTTTGTGTTCCTCTGAAGTGCCACCCTTAAGGTGGCAGTGACCTGAGACATCCTGTGGAAGACCTTGAAAGAAACACTGTAGAGTGCAGTAGTGTAAGGTTGGCATGTGTATGTAAAGAGTGTGAGTAAAGAAATCATAGAATGGTTTGAATTAGAAGCCATCTTAAAGGTCATCTAGTTTCAAACCCCATGTCATAGGCAAAGATGCCTTTCACTAGACCAAGTTGCTGAGAGTTCCATCCAACCTGGCTGTGAATACTTCCAGGAATGGGGCATCCACAACCTCTGGGCAACCTGTTCCAGTGCCTTACCCCCCTCACAATCAAGAATTGTTTCCTAATATCTAATCTAAACCTAATCTTTTCCAGTTTGAATTCACTCTTTCCTTGTCCTGTCACTCCATGCTCTTGTAAGAAGTCCCTCTCTGTCTTTCTTGTAGTCTTGCTTCAGGTCCTGAAAGGCAGCAACTAGGTTACTCTGAAGCCCTTTCTTTTCCAGTCTGAACAAACAGAATTGTCTCAGCCTTTCCTCACAGGAGAAATGCTCCATCCCTTAAATAATCTTGGTGTATCTCCTCTGGACTGATCTCAACTAGTCCATGTCTTTCCTGAGCTGGAGGCCCCAGAGCCTGATGCAGCACTGCAGGTGAGGTCTCACCAAATGGAGTGGAGGAGTAGAATCACCTCCCTCGACCTGCTGGCTAAATGTGTGTGTACACACACACATGTACATGCACATATAATAGTGTTTTGACAATTTTAGATGCTTTTACCTCTAAAACAGGTGTTTGTGACTTCACTGACCATACAACTTGGTGGTCTGCTACTCTGTAGACCTTATCTCTTACAGAAGGGCTTTAAAGTTGCTGGTGGTGTTTTGGGAATCATTATTTTGCCTTAACTATTTAAGTTAGCTCTATAGATAGTAAGGCCTTGGGTTGTTGACATTATTCTCCCTTTCAGGAGGACAAAGGAAAAGCCCTGTTCCAGTCCTGGTGAATGCACAGCCCTTTTTTTCCTTTGTATCTAAGCAGGGCTCCAGGAGGCTGGACACCAGGCTTGTACTGGATTGAATCTAAGAATGTTATGGTCTCAGGCTTTCAGTACTCCATTTTAAGCGCTTTCTTCCTGCCCCTCACTTCTCAAAAAACCTTCAACTATCCCATCAATCGCACAGCATTTATGGAAGAGTGCTAAAGACTGATGCACCAAAAAAAAGTGTAGTGATAGGGTAAACTGTTCCCATGAGAGTAGGAGCAAGAAGTTGTGAAGAAAAAACACTAACATTGCTCTGTCATGGTTAAATATTTGTGAGAGAATTTCACTCAAACTCAGCTTCCCAGATGTCTATGCCTCAAACTGAAGTGGAAAAGGGTCTTCTTTCTTATTTGAAGGATGTTTTTGGAAAGATTGGATAAGGGAGAACACCGGGAGGCTCTTTTGTAGAATTACAGTTAATACTTAGCCTAGTCTGTTGAAGCAAAGGTTGTAGTTTGTGTGGTCAGACAGCTTGATGGCTTGATTCCTGCTCAATGTTTTCACAATCTAAACATATGCTGTAAATAGCAGGCTGCAATAAATTGTGCTTCAGTTGCAGTAGGAATTAACTTAATGTTAGTCAATGATGTATTTTCCACAGTGACAAATATACCATAAGGGCTGGTGAATTCAGGGAGTTTGTATCTTCAAATGTTTATTTTAACTGTGTGTGGCTTTTATCCTCATATTTATTGGGAACTTGTTATGCTAATCTCTTCTGATGTGCAGGTTGTGGGACTGTTTACTAGGCTGCACAGTGACTGCTAGGTTTTATGGAGAAAGATTGCAAAATAAAAGCATATTGACCCAGCTGTTGCAATCTATGTAAGAATAAAGGGGAACCCTAACATGTGTGAGCACCTAGGCATGTAAGGCAGAGTTTGCTCAGTGAGATATTTTTCAGAGTTTAATTTGATTTTCAGAGGTTGGTCTGAAAATCTATAAATGATTTTGCTGTAACATAGACTTCCACCAGATACTTAGAACCTCTTGCCTGTTCCCATATCTGGCTTACAAACCTTAACAGTATATATTGGAAAAAAATAAATCTTTAGAGTCAATTGTGTAAAGGCACAGATCCAGAAACTGGCCACACAGTTCTGAGAAACACCAGCTCAGAAAACAGCACGTTTACCTAGTTAATCTACTTTGTTTGCTGCTACATTTATCTTTTGGGAAGAGATATCAGTTTAATCTGTGATCAAACTTGTAATCAGAAAATGGCATAAGATTAATTATGGAAATGCCATTCAGTTTCCACAGTCTATTAACAATTGACAACTGCATGAAGATCCCATTAATATTTACGCAGTGCTGTGAGCTTTAATCTAACATGCTTAAGATCAGATTCACACCTACTTGAAGATCTAGGGCTTCTGGTTCACAGGAGAGCTATGAATTTAGCCTGTAGGCTTTAAAAAAGAAAAACAGATAATTTTTCAAGAACTGATTTAAGTATGAAACTGAAGGTTGCTATATAGCAAATCTGGGATGGGGAGGAGAAGAAGGTAGCTTTGTAGATTCCTGGCTTAAACACCAAGTTGCATTTTTGGGTGTGTAAAGCTTCAGCATTCTGAGTTTTTCCAGTAATGCATAGGCATTCCAAAATGAAAATTTCTCTGGCTTCTGTTTACTCCACTGCAGATTTTGGACAGAATTGAAGATGTTCAAGAACTCATATTCTCTAAAGAGCCTGACCTGTCAAGAGCTCTTCTTCCTGTTCAAACTATGCATCTTACTATAATTGTAGCTCATCTGGGATCAGAAGAAGAAGTGAAAAAGTAAGAATCCTGCCAAATTCAAGAGCAGCTAATTTTTCTGTAAATGTGGTAGCCTTACTGCTGCTATTGTGAATCATTATGTTTTATTAGAGCCTACACACAATTTCCTTTGAAATTTTTTGGATCAGTTTCTGGCTTGCTTTCAGTACCTATGGGGAAAGATCTTTACAAAAGTTAGCTGTGATGCATCAGAGATTGCTTTTTCTCTTCACTCCATAGCAGATAAGAAAATTTCAGTGTGGCTGTAAATAGTATTACTGCTTTCTTACTCTGTTGCTACCACAAATTAGCTCAACAGATGTAAGCTTCCCTGAGCTGCTGTCTTTTGAGAAACCACAGCTTTTCAGATCAGCCATGCTTTTATCAGCTGGAAAATGTTAGCCATTAAAATATGTTGCATTAAGAAGAAAACAAACAAAAAGAATATGCTAGCTCCTTCCTGAGCTGCTCTCCTGCTCAAGCTGTGGGCTGTCACTGGGGCCCTGTGAATTAAGATGGAGCTATTGACAGATGACTGAGGAAAGCTACCCTGTTGTCAGGAAAGCTAGGATTGATAGAAAGGTCCAGAAAATAATGCCAGTCTGCAGTTTTTTCTCTAAGCCTTATCTTACTGTACCACACTGGGAAACCTGGAACTCCTTGACATAAGGAGGCAGAAAGGAAAGGCCCTTATGTGCCTGGGAAGGCATCATGTGGTAGAGGTGGGAAGCTGGTGAGAACAGCCCTTTCTCCAGGGGCCCTGGCATGTATCAGCACGGGGATGAAAAACAGGCCTCAACACCATATGAGTGTCACACAGGATCTGCTTGGGTGTAAAGCAGAATGCCTAGCTGGAAAGGTGTCAAAAAACCCAACATGACTAGAAAACATCTCTTCTGCCCATACAGGCAGCACTAGTTAAGCATGAATTAAGATGCAAAAGACAGCTTTATATGTGCCTTATTTTAAAATTGCCTGCTTTATTTTTCATTCCAAAGACTCTTTTGGAGAGTCTGAGGGGGAAAAAAATAGGAGTGTTATATGGGCTAAGGAGACATGCAGAAGACAGTGTGCAGTAATTCAGTAATAAAATGCTGTTCCAGTGCTGCTGACTGGACAGGCTGACATCCAAGAGGATAGGAAGCTAGTTGAAAGCAGCAATCAAAATGGGAATCAATTGGTTCAGGAGGCGAGTGGAGCTAAGTAGTGTTAATGAACTTAAGAGTGGATGTGTGTCTGTAACGTAAAAGTAATGGACATACTTAATAAAAAGCAGACCGGCCTTGCCAAATGTTTTTCATCCTGTATCTTTTACCTACCTCTGCAGCTCTACTAAATGGAGCTGAAGTTCAGTGGTCACTGCTCTGTGCTGTCATATGCAAGACTGCCTTGAGGTTTACTATTTCTCACTTCTCAAGCTAGCAGCACTGCTGATACCTCTGGTCCAGCCCCTCACAGTGAGAGGGAGGCATCTTCACATCTCAGGGCAGAAGCTGAAGCAGAACTTTTTACATTGACATAGGACAAGGGGGAATGGCTTCAAGCTGGAAAAAGGCAGGTTTAGATTAGATGCTGCTAAGAAATTCTTTACTACAGTGAGGCCCTGAACAGAGAGAAGTTGTGGCTGCCCTATCCCTGGAAGTATTCAAGCAGTTTGGATGGGGCTTTGAGTAATCTGGTCTACTGGAAGGTGTCCCTACCCATGACAGGAAGGTTGAAACTAGATGATATTTAAGGTCCCTTGCAACAGAAGCCATTTGATGGGAGAAATTGTCTTAGCAATATTTAATTTTTGCTTAGACATAATAAACTTAAATGAAGGGCTAGATTAGCCATGCTTGTTAAGGTGGAAAAAAATCATAATCCTCTGCAAAGAATTCATTCTTTCCAACTTCAGTCCTGCCCTTGCTATATCTTTATTTGCTGAGTCCCCATGAGTCTTGGAAAGAAGCTGCTCTTATGCCATTATAGCTGAAATAACTCCAATGTAGTACTGAGGACTGTTCATAATGTTGGCTGAAGTGGTCCCTGTATGTATTAAACATGCTTTAAATCCTCTTTTTAAAGGGGATTAGCTTGTGCTATGTGGGTTTTACTGCCTGGTTTCTATTTGGTTGTTACACAGGTCTAGGATTTTTAAAGAGTGGAATGAATGCAGTCAAAACTTGTTCTAGGTATAATGATGTAAATGTGGCTGCAGGATGGTGTTCTGCAGTAACCTATGGGATGGTGTCCTGCAGTCCTTAGTTAAGCTGAAATCTATTAGAAGTATGATGCCTTAGTAGGCTTCTGGTCAAACTCTGTTTGAAGACTGTCAGGTTGCCCCTTCCTGAGACACCAGGGCAAAGAAGGGTGTGGACATCTGTAGAACTTCAGAAGGTATTAAATTGCTGGTCTCTACATTTAGGAATTTAATTTTTATATTTTTTGTGTCTTTATGAAATTTTTTTAATTTGAAGTACTAATGTCTTTTGATAATTCACTTTGAGATTTCTGTGCACAGCAAGGTGCATATTTAAACTTTATTAACATAAGATGCAGAGCAGGGAACATAACCATCAGTTTGATATTTTGTTACCTAGCCTGGAATACAAGTATATAACGGAGAAAAATGCTAATTGTGCTTCAGGTGGGAGAATCAATTTGAGTTTAAGAATAAAATTATTCAACCAGTTGAAAATGACAGTGGTCAAGTTTTAAACTATGTGACACAAATATAAGTTTAGTTCTATTCCTTTTGACTTTTTAGTAGCGTCTATTCATAGCTTTTCTGGAATGTCAGTATTTTGAATGCTCACTAACAAAACTCATGTCTAATATATAAGCTAAGGTTGAAGTGAAAAATGTAGTGTATTTGAAGTATTCAAAAGAATTAGCAATGAAATACAGCATGCCTGTGATACTTTGCATAGCATTGCAGAGTGGTCAAAATCAGGTGTATTGACTAATATTAAAAATAAAACAATATTTCCACATGTAAATATATAATAACTTTCAGCATTTATATATTGATTATTTTTAAGGGCTGTTCTGGCACTGAAGCAAAGCAAGACTAAAGTGGAAGGCATCTTGCAGGGTAAAGACCTTAATTTGACATTCCATGGGATTGGAGAGTTTAATAACCAAGTGCTATATGTGAAAATGTTGGAGGAAGACCAGAAAATGCTTAACAGAATTGCAGGTAAGTACAAAACCTCATTCTCTAGCACTTGTGATAAACCAGTTGGTAGTCTGTCAGCTCTCACAAGCACTGGCCCAAGCTGTTATGCATGACTGTGATGTGCTGCCTTTCATCTCCTCTCTTCCTTAATTGGTAAATGATGGCAAAAACTGGGTTCCTGAAGAGCAATAGGTGTAAAATAGGTTGGCTATACTGTCCTTTGGGACAGGTGAGATGCACAGACTTCATGTGAAGATCACACAACAAGGCTAACTTAACCTGCCCTGCAGTTGGAATCTCACAGGACTGAGGTGTGCATAGTGCTCAAAGCAACACCTCTGACTGAGGCTCTGTTCATTCTAATAATCTAAAAGCCTATTAAGTGTTGGCCCCAACTGAGTGAGTATATAAGAACTTCCTTTAAACTGGAGTATGCATGAAATTATAAGTACCTCTGGGATGGAAGGTGACAAAAATCAGTATCTGTCAGCATATGCATATGTAACACCAGCAAATCAGTCTTTTGCTTCCACTGTAAAAGATGAAACAGTATTGTAAGAGTAGCTTGTCCTCTACTCTAATTTCCCGAAGCACTGATGGGTTTGAGATGTTCCAGACCTTTGATCTGCTTACCTGCACCTGAGTACAGTTTCAGAGGAGCTTGATACTCTTCTTCCTCTCTACCAGTTCTGCTTTTAGGACCTGCTTTAGTCTGCAATGCAGAACCTAATCTTTGTCCTAGGCTTCTATTCCAACAAAACAGAAATAATCAATATACATTATTTTTCTTGCTATTTTCATACTAAGCAGAAAGGAAGCATAATTCAATTAATGTTTTTTAAAGAGGCATGCAATACAAAGACACTGTGTAGACTTCAAAGAATATGATTCTCAGAGCAGTATGTTTTTCTTTTTGTTGTTGTTTCTGACCTCCAGTTCTCAGCTTTGATACAATAGGTCTGCTCTCTTATCCTCCTGTTTATTTTACCTCTTAAGTAGTCAGTGTTATAACTAGACAGGGGATGCCTTTTATGAACAGCTTCTTTGCCTCAGCTGTGTAAAATTAGCCACTTCAAGATCCATTACCTCTTGCTTGACTCTGGCCTTTGCTTCTCTTATTGTTCTATCCATCCCAAAGCTACTTTTGAATCAAAACAGCTTTGCTTTTTTTGAAAGTACTCTGATGTTGTCCCTACTTATTAGGATTACACCCTCAACAAACTTTCCCATGCACAAACCGCTTCTTCGTAAGTCTTTAACTGGAAATAATCTTGACTGAAAGATAACAAGGTAGAAGGCAGATGATGCAATTTCCTATAAGGTCATATTTGGTACATGCCTGTCTACAGCATACATACAATTCAGTGCCATTGAAATAAGGGACTGATTGACTCCTTTGATGCTTGATTTGACTGTTTCAGCGCTGCCTTGGCTCTTTCCTCACTCCTGAAAGATACAGGAATGAGTACCTCACTTCTCATCTTAAAGTGACTGGTTTTCCCTGGACTCATTGTTTTGCTTAAGAGAATTTTGTTCCCAATGAGTCATACCATACAAGGTCAATCTTTATCATGCTATTTTATCACCCTCAGAAGTGTTTAATTTTGGTTCTGCAGAATGTGTGCTATGATGCTCTTCAAATATCATCTTGGACCTGCATTAGCTCCAAAAGCCATTGCAAAAGGGTGTGGCATATCCTTCATATTCTCTGCCTGGATAACCTGCATCTTCAGGGTTTAGGAAACCTAATATCTTGCTTCTGATCTGAACCCCTTAATTAGATAGAGGAGAAAAAATTTGATTGCAAGCCCTGGGAATATTCTGCCAGTACTTGTGTTTTTAATGCAATGTGATTGTTCACTGATTGCCTGAAATAATTCCTTGACTGGGAGACAAGCTGCCAGTTTTCAAGCTGTTAACTCTGTTACCAATGATTTTGCTATTCAGAGAGCTGTAGCTTCCAGTATTGTTCTATTCTGCATAACTTCTGACCATTTCTAAAACTTAATGAGTCTGGGAATTATGCAAATATGTATCAAAGTCTATCCTTTCAATGACATCTCCAAAGAGATGGGTTTTTATCTCTCCCTCCCTCAGCAAAGAAATTGAATTGTTATATGATGAATAAGGATTCTTTCCCTTACCTCTTAGTCAATATTTTTGGTTGTCATGAGGTAGGTGTGCATTTTAAATGCTGTCTTTTTGAGCAGCATGATGGGCCAATGATTTAGCTGGCAAAGGTCAAGGCACTCCTGTCAGCTGTCTCTGCCTCATCCTGCCCTTATTGATGGTTTGTCAGCAAGTTTGAGTTCTGCCTGCACTAATGAAGTCTTTTTGCTTCTGAAGTATTCCTGACATTAGCCAGGTGACTGGCACTCCATCTGCTTTTGGTCCTACATTATGAACTTCAGTTTCAAAGTGGAGAGTTAACCTATCTCTAGATCAATTAACTGCAATTAATTGGGAAATACTGAGCACTATTGGGTTTATCTTGCTGCTGGTGACCTCATCCACTTTGGGGAAAGACACTGCTTAAGATGTCTTGGAACATTTGTAGGATGCTTTTCAAATGATCTAGAGAAGACAAAAAACTGTCTAGAAAACTGAGTGCCCACCTGGTATAGGCAGGACATACCATCCAGGAGCCTTGTTCCTATACTGACTTCTTGAAGATGATGGCTGGCCTTGAGCTTTCTTCCATCATCTGCTGTTCTGATGAAAATCTGCTCATGGCACTAAGACCTTCACCTTCTAGTAAGAACCCCTTCCTGATGTTCTGTAGGCTTGGTTCTGGGTGGTAACCAAGAGGAGATGCCATTTTCAGGTTTTCTTTCTTAGGTTAATATCTACCTGGTTCCTTTTTATGCAGCTAGGGGATGATGCATGGGGAAAGGCTTTTGGTTTTTTTCCTAGAAGCAGCTTAGACACCCTTCTGCTGTGTTTATTCTCTGGGGCTTGCTGTGCTTTGACCAACTGACATGGGAACAAAAAGACTTAATATGTAGAAATTCTTCATGTTAATGTGTTCTATTTGACAAAGTAGCAGGGGCACTTTAGGGGTTATTTGATACCTAACCATAATCACATAGGACCATCTTCAGATGTCCTAAAGTATTTGCAGCACTCACACTGGACCTACAGCCAGGCTGTACCTCCTGCAGCAGCAGCTGGAGGCCAGGTGGACATCCTGTAGGGTGTCTAAAAGGGCATTAGATGCCTGTTTGGACAACTGGATCCTATTCTTTGCATTTTCCAGATGGAAAATATAAAAAGCAGTTGCCTTGGCAAAGCGATCAGACAGCCTCAGCAGCTGTTCCTTCATAAATACTCTGAGAAGAAACATTTTAAAATATTAATTAGCTAAACACTAATCCAGAGACCTGGTCTTGATACAAATGCATATGACAAACTAGTGAACACAAATGTAGTTAAATTTCCTGATAGGTGGAAAAATAACATGGAAGCAGGGGGATTTCAAACAAGGCACTCATCAGGTATGAAATATTCCATTTATTATGCACTTTCAACATTGCACCTCCTTCTTTCAGTGCTGAAGCAATTAAGCAGTAACAAAGGTGGGAGGGCTCTGACCAGAAGAACCACAAATGCTGAAGGTTTCCGTTTTATAATGTTGAATTCCCCCCTCACTATTTTATCTGCTTTATAGAATCAAGGTATAAAGATCTGTCCATAAGAAAAATTGCTGGGGAGTACTCCAGCCTGAGTGAAGGATTTAAGTGTAATTTTAGAATTACTTCTTACTGTTTAAGCACAACTGTTGAACAAGACATCATCTGGTTTTGCCAGACTTATAGGATCTACCCCATGCACAAATCTTACCTAGCTATACTTGAGACTCTGCATCCCCAAAGTTCATGAAAGCCAAGAACAGTTCAGCTTGGTTTGACTTGTCATTAAAATCCTTAGCTGAGAGGCCTTGAAGAATATAAATCCTGGATTTACTCACAGACACTTTTCTATGAAGGATAAAACCTTACACCTTTATAAATATGCGACTGAAGGTTTTTAGCCAATACCATCATAAGCACTTTGTATCACATTTGTACCTGGGGAAGGAATGTTAACGTTTGTGTGATGTTCCCTCCTGAATTGCTTCTAGTGCTGTGGAGTTGTAGTAGTTTTGGGAATCTAGCCTCTTTTTGTTCTGCAAGAACTCTGCTTCTTGCATTGCTGTTTGCAGTAACTGGGGAGAATCTGTTCTGTCACAGACCCTAGCTGTGGCCACTGGTAGTGGCTGCATATCTTCCTGGCAGGGCTGCCATGGGCAGATGCTTTCTGGAGCTCACCGTTTGATAGGGAGTTTGTGAATTCAGAAGGAGTTGTGTTGCAAACACAGAAGTTTGGATCCAGTCTCAGGTTTACAGCTTATGTCTGTATGTCATGCAGAACTTTGGTTTTGAGTACTTTTCTCAAATTTTTCTGTTGCCTGTGATAGTGCAGCAACTAGTTACTTGGGGTATGTTTTAATTGTCTTGCTCAAGACAGGGATTGTGGCCTTTTGTCTAACTTCCCTGTAAATATTTCTTCCCAGCTCTCTACTGTTACTCATTTTTCTTATATTATCTTTTTCCAGAAGCTGTGGAAGAATGCTTTATTGAAATGAATCTCAACATTTCAGGGAGTAAGGACTTCAAACCACATCTGACTTTCCTGAAGCTCTCTAAAGCATCAAGGTTGAGAAGAAGGGTAAGTAACTTGCTTTAAAAAGATTTTTCCTGGGATCGGTTCTAGTAATTACTCTTCTTTCAATGAGATCCTTGGGATTTAAGCAATAATCATTGCAACCAGAGAACAATATAACTGCTTATTTAACAAACCTTGTATATAGGCTGGTCAACACAGTTGTTTGTTCATATCTGACTGGAAGAAATGAGATCTGTTGCTAATACTGTGCATGGCTCTCATGTAGAGTACAGACTGCTTCCCTTCCATTGTGGCTGTTCAAATCTGCACAAAAACAATGTCAAGCTGTTTCCATAGGGCAGGATGGCTTCTGAGCAATATTTGTCTTCTGAGTAATATTTACCTCAGAACAAGATTAATGTCATGTTGGAAGTCAGGCTGGTGCCTTGATTTATACTAGAAATGTGTGATGTGCTTTTCTAACCTTTACTGCAGCATTGTATGGAATTTATCACAAACAATTAAAGTAAAAAACAACTCTGATTAGATTGCTCATTTCCCAGTGGAATACTGTCCTGCTTGTTTCCAGGAATAATACTTGTATTTATGAGGTCAATATATTGCAAACCTGAAACACCAGAGGAGAATGCAGAAAGGAAAACAGAAAAAGCTATAATAGCTGAAGAAAATGACCTTGTTCAAGTACTTCATATTGACTTGATATTAGCCTTTTGTATACATGATAAAATCAAAGTTGGCTAGGACTGATAGTTCTGTGCTGGAGGCTCTTTCTTTTGTACTGCCTATAGGGATTTTCATGAGCAGATGCATCTGCAATGTCTAATGCAAAAGAAACTATACAGTAGGCACGTAGGAATTGCTGTTGACTCTTGTCTGGAGTATTTTCACACTTCCTCTTACTATGAAATTTAAAATTAAAAAATAGAATTGTAATTTCCTGCATGCTCTCCTCTTTTGATCTCTAGCACTAAATATAGCTTAATCTCGCATAACAGGATTTATGTATGCCATCTCCTTGTGTGTATATATATAAATATGCAAGTGTATAGGTCTCTGAATGCTAGAATATCAAGTGGTATGCCCAGAAGTGGATGCAGTATTCTTGGTGTGGCCTCACCAGTGGTGAGCAGAGGGGAACTATTTCCATCAATTTGCTGGCAACATTCCTCCTAATGCAGCCCAGGATACCTCTGGCTGCCTTTGTTGCAAGGACACACTACTGGCTCATGGTCAACCTGGTGTCCACCAGGACCTCTAGGTCCTTTTTCTACAACACTCCTTCACAGTCAGCTGTCAGCCTGTAGTAGGTTCATTCCTCCCCTGTGGCTGACCTTCGTGCTTCTTGTTCAGCCTCATGAAGTTGCTATTTGTCCATTTCTCCTGCCTATTGACATATCTCTGCTTGGCAGTACCCTCTAGAGAATCAGGCACTTCTCCCAGTTTGTTATTAGTGAGGTTGCTGAGGACACACTCTGCCCCAATATCTAGATCATTAATGAAGATGCTAAACAGTACTGGACCCAGTATTGGCCCCTTGGGTACATCTCTAATTACCAGCCCTCCAACTAGACTTTTGTGCCACCAATCACTGCCATATGGAACTGGCTGTTCAGCCAATTTTCAATCCACCTCACTGTTCAGCCAGACAATAATTCATCAGCCTTCTCTATGGAGATCTCACAGGAAACAGTTTCAAAGACCTTCCTGGACTTCAGCTAGACTATACTCACTGCTCTTCCCTTGTTTACCAAGCATTGCTTGTTTCTGTGCAAATTTGTTTTCATGATAAAACCTTTGCCCCTAAAATACTATTTTACAGACCGGGACTGTGAAACTGAAGTGGAGTAGGGCCATATGTTGTGTTGATTATCAGGGGCATATGAACTGTCTCAAAACACTAATATTAATCTTCCTGTTTGGTTTTTGAGATTCTTATGTCTAGGGTTGAGCCTTACTAACCTCAGGGAGGTTTGTACATAGACTTACAAAGTTGACACGGTCAACTTACTGCATTTCTTTCAAAATATAATATGAATAAAAAAGAGGAAACTGATTACTTTTAGAGTATCCCATTCCTAAATAGTGCAGGAGAGAAATCAGCCTTCCTAAACACTAGAAGATGCCAAAGTATGAATAAGAGAAAATATCACTTAAGTTATTATGATGCCATCTACTGGCTGTAATTACTTTCTTTATACCATAAATAACTGTGTCCTTGTAGAAAGGGTGCTGTTTAAGTATTTCACACAGTCGAAGTGCTTCTTATACGAAGCTTAAGAGGTGATTGTTAAGGGAGTTTATATTTTATATCTCAAGAATGCTTTGTTAATGGGAGGCATGTGATGATATTGGTAGTGTACCTGCAGACCTTGTTCTCATCTGTGGGCAAAGGGGAGCTGGTTCTCTTTAAAACTAATATAACTGTAAACTTTCACCTTGAAGTTGTGCATCTTTGGCTTTGGTTGTGTGTCTAAACATCCCAAGAGGCTGGAGAGATTTTGGATTGTGTGCTTTTTATTCTGAATAGCTACCAAAGGAGCAGTATGTGCTGTTTGAAGATCAGGTTCAAAATGGACAGTGTGACCCTGGCATAAATAAAAAATATGGGTTCTTCAGGCATTTTGACCTCTACCTTTCCAATGAGCCAAAAGGAAAACACTCATGTCTTAAGAGAATCCACTTCATTACTTGTAGAAAGAGCCTTCTCCAGCACACAAAGAACTTTTGCAGTGTGGGCTGTTAGCCTTTAGTGCTGGGCACTGCCCGATCTCACCTCTGCCGGAGCAAAGTTGTGGATCAAGTGCCTCTGTGCTGAAGTGTTTGTTTGTTCCCTTTTATGCTGCTTTAAGTAGATTCACTTGGTGCAGGTCTGGAAATAGCTGTGGTCTACCCTGGGTTCTGAGAGAGCATATGTGTTATTTAACAAGTTTTAACAAGCCACATACTTGTATTAAAATATTCAGTGCTTTTTAATGGGAGGGCAGTCCTAATCCTGCCCTCTTCTGGCGGCTTGATAAGTTATCTTCAATGATGTGACCTTACTCAAGTTTCCATTATCCTCCTGAATTACCCAGAAAACAGCCCATGTGCAACGTGTGCTTGCATTTCAGCAGAACTTGAACCTCATGGCATTTAGGTGATGTGTAGCACCTGGCTCCTGAACAGCCTGGCTCTGACTGACACATGGGTATCTCTAGGGGACAGAAAAAGTGTGCTGTAGGTTTATTTAAACTTTCAAGTGTTTTAGTCACCTCGGGCAGCAGTGCCTAATGGTTTGGTTTATTTGGTTGTAAAGCTATTTATATCTGCTTCTATCCAGGTGACACTGGCTTTCCTCTCACAATCCCCATGCTGTGAGCTGTACATGTCCACCTACTAATAAGTCTGTCATTATGAGGAAGAAATCTTGTGAAAATACTTTTTTTTTTTTTTTCCTTCCCCTGGTATTTGGAAGCAGGTCTGAACAAACTGATTGAGAGTTCTTTGAGGCAATGTTCTGCAAGATGCTCCTTGGAGCCTTGTTAGCTCACTTACTCATTAGATTAGGAGAAGGTGGAGACTATTCTCTGTTGCTTAATGATTCATCTGTCCTTCATTACACCTCCATATGTGCCCCTATCATATGTGGTTTGTGTAAATGCTTGTGGGAGCCTGTTGCTGCCTGAATTAAAGGCCTGGGAACCATGGAATTGCTGGGTTGCTCACTCATCCCTGGTGACACCTGTACAGGACAGCTAGTGCTGCTGTGCCCAAACTTGTTGGGAGGGAGAAAAGCAAATCACCCTGAGGAACTGCTGATTTTTGGTCTTGACAGTCATATGATTTCTAGGAATATGCTTTGGTTATGGCAATAGAAGTTACTTTTCCTTGTCTGAAAAGCAAGTGTCAACGTTAGAAAACATGTCTCTTGGAGTGTACCCTTTCATTTGTGTGTCATGACTGATGTAGCACTTGGCCACTGAGATACTGACAGTAGCTTGGTAGCTGGTGAGATTTTCTTTTCTGCCTTGCTGAAATTAGCTTGTTTTCCCAGTAAGTCACCGAGCTAAATTTCTTTTGAATACTACTTTGCTCACAGGGATGAAGGTGCATGAACTCTATTTCTAACCTGTCTTTAGCAAACGATTTAATCACTATTGTGGAGGGTGAGCACCAAGGAAAAGGGTTAACTTTTCAGTCTGTTAAGACAGCTATAAGACGAAACTGAGTAAACTCCAGATGAAATCAAGCAATCCCTACTAAAGGCAATTCAGAATAATTATATATGGTGACTGTGAACTTGCCTGAAGCATGTAAAATTAGGTGAATGCATTCAAATAACAGTAGCTTAAATTGATCTGGTTTTGTATCTTTGGCATGTTTTTCTTCTTGAGGAGGGTGGGGCAGATAGAGGATTTGGCCAAAACCAATCTTCCTATAAATTTAATTTGTAATGGTTGGCTTTTCTCAGTATTAACTTAAACACTATGACATGAAGTTGATGCTGTTATCCTAATCAGGGGTGAGGTGGGAGCATGGTATTTTCTTTGCTGTATTTTAAGATAATGCTTGTCATACCTTTCTGGAGTCCACATATATTGTACATATGTCATATTGCTCTTTCAATAAATAGGGCTTCAGGAAAATCTGTACGGATCTGTATAAGGAATATGAAGACAGCCACTTTGGCACAGAGGTCTTCAGTCGAATTGATCTCTGTGCCATGCGTAAGAAGAAGCAGGAATCTGGTTACTATTATTGTGAATGTTCAATCAATGTGGGCTCTAGAGGTAAGGAAGAGAGTAAAGAACAAAAAATGCAGACAGAAGATGTGGGAGAAACAAGCAGTGAAGACCTCCCAGACAATGTAAGGAAAGCTGAAATAGGAGCAACTGCTGCAAGCTGTAAGCTTGTCTCAACAGTAGTAGCTGATGATAAACCATCTGAAAATGTTGCTGAGACCTCAATTGCAATTAAAGAAAAAGAAATCAATGAGGCAAAGGGACAGCCTGAAGCTACAGATGGGACTTCTCCTACAGCTGGAGATATCTGCTCAAAGTCAGTACTTGGTCTGCTGCCAGCAAGTTCAGATGTGTTGAAAAGCTTGGAAATGGAACAAGAAAAAGCAAAGATAACAGATGGTAGTTTGCAAAAATCTGAAGCAACAGAACATGCACCTGGTCAGACAAGTTTGGAATAAAGTTGTTGCAGTCCTTGGTGAACTTGGTGAGGGTGGAGAAGGCAGGCAGGTACAGTGGGGCTGAGGTCAGAGGGGTGGGTATGGTGAATTCATTTTTGGCAACAAACATTTTTTTTTGAGTCTGACAAAAAAAAATGTAGAGCAAAATCTGAGGGGAACATCGCTGAATATTGTAATGGTGAAATGCCTAGCTCAAAAGCCATACCATTAGTGTGTGTGAGCATATGTACCTGAAAGACAAATGAGCTGTGGTTTACAGAATCAGACCCTTCAGCCGTCACCCATTGATACAAATGCTGCTGCCTGGCACTCCCAGTGTCCAAATGCACACTGCTACCTTGGCTGAGCTTCTTTCTGCCCTGCTTCATCCCCTGCCCTGGGCCTGCACCCTCAACTTTCTTCTTTGCCTGCTTGCCTTCTCCTTTTGTGATTACTGCCTAAAGACACCTCTTCTTGCTTAATCCCTACAGGTGCTCTCATTTGTGACTACAAGCCATGATTGCAACACGGCCATTCATTGCATTTCTGTAGCAGGTAGATGGTGTTAGCTTTAACACACTATTGTGAAGTGAATGCTTTCCTCTCTCCTAGTAGCTACTTAATGAGAAACTTATTTTGCCTGACTTATGGAAATAGTGCTTTTGGATGAAAAGGAAGTACAGCACTAAATACTTTGTTTTCCTCTCCTTTTCTTTATCTGATAAATTGTCTTTATAAAATGCCTTGAGGAGGATCCAAGGGACAAGAGTGCTTTTCCAAACCGAGGTTTTGGCTGGGGCTGACGTTTCCTGGCTTTGCCCTTCGCTGGCCAAGGCTGGAGCAGAGCTGTGCCCGCTGCCCTTCCGGCGCAGGGCGGCGTTCCCGGCGGATCCTGGCGGCAGCGGCACCAGCAGATGGCACCGCTGGAGAGCCAGATGTGCTGGGAAGGGACCGGCCCCGCGCATCCACCGAGTCCGCCGGCCACGGGGGAAAACGGGAAAACATCTTCCTTCCCTTATCTAACTGCCCATTCAAAACGGACACTTTGTATTTTAACAGTTTGGTTTTTTTTTTTTCTTCAGTGGGGGGAGAAAGGGCGCACAGTTTAAAGAAAGGAGACTGTGATCACAAAGAGAAAAGACTGTGATCAAGAAGTAGTTTCCTTTCCACACACACACACAAAGTGTAGTAGCATCAAGCATATGGTGTTTTGCTTCCCTACAAGATGTGTGGGGTTACACGTTTAGGCAGAATGGCCAGGATGCACCCTGTTAAATTAATATTAGGCTGGTTTAAAACTTGTTACTAAACTTTTGGAAAAAAAAAACGAAAAACAAAGAGCTGTATTTGTACAATTTTCACAGCGGGTGGGGGGAAACAACCCTCCCCAGCCAGCCACTGTGCAGGAGGAAAGGGAAGGCTCTGCATTTAATGAACCTGCTTTGTACTCACACTGGGGTCTGTGTCAGATCCCTTGTGTTGCAGTGCTTGGCAGAGCATTTATTTTTATGTACCTTCACTGAAGGTTGTGGACTTTGAAAAGGCTGTCCCCAAATGGTCTTCTAAATGCAAATTCCAGCGTTGCTATTCCCAGCTTCTCTGGGGCCTTCAAAAGGCAGCTAAGTTGTTAGAGGAAGACTCCAAGGTTATTTTTGGGGACCACTTAAGAGTCGCACTTCATAGAGTATGTCTATATCAAGGCATTCTGGATGATTTTTGTTTTCTGTTTTGTTGTTTTGGTTTTTTTTTCAGGGAAGCTTGCCCCAAATATACACTGAGGACATTGTTTTCTTAGTCTTTTTTTTTTTAATTCAGAAAAGGATTAGCAATGTCCTTCATTGTTAGAACTGAAGTGGGTTCAATGCCCTAGGACCAAATGCACTTTATAACGTGCTGTATTTCTTCTTATTGAAAATGTTAATTATCTTTTTATAGACAGATGGCACTGGAGTGTAGCAAATGTGTGGTGAACCTGCACTCATAAACATTTGTGAGTTTAGTGTGTACAGGTTCCAATTAAGTTTAATTCTGTTTTAGGGTTACTAGAATGATAGTAGAGTAATTAATTTCATGTATCTTGGGAGTAGAAGTGTTTTGGGACACTAAGTTAAAATATATACTTAAGTTGCATCATTGTGATTAATTTTGATGATTTAGAATAGGGCTTTAAACCAAATATCTACAAAATTAATCTCTTCGTCTCTAATGATGACCAAGACCAAAATGAACTTCTGTAATGTTTTCAAATAATAACATATTTTCAGCTCTGTGATGGAGCTTATAAAATAAGGCTTGAATAAGTCTTAAAATTTTTTTTGTGCTCTGCTTTAGCTAAGTATATTCATGTTTTTGTTCCCTAGTATTTTTTATTTAAATTCATTGAAATATATTTGATAATTAGACACTTACGGTGTAAAACAAGTGTGAGAGTCTCTGGAATGGAAATGTCTTTATATTGCTGAAGCAGATTAATTGTCCTTCTTTATGACTGCTGTAGGGAAATTACACTGTGAAATTCAGATCCAGAAGGGAGTTTGAGTCAGTCTTTATGATCCCTGCATTTGCTGTTCTTTTCATATGATTTTTTTTTTCTTTATGGTCTCTAATGTGCCTATTTTTTCCCTCTGAGCAATTTTCTTCATAAGCACTAGTAGTTTATATAGAAATGCAATCTAGTACTATCTTGTAATTAAATTTAGGCGATGGTAACTTGAGTTATTGAAATAATGGTACAACACTGGGGTTGGAGAAAACTTGCAATCTTACCCACTATGTTTTCTTTGTGTAAGTATTCAATGATGAATTTCACTGCAAAGATAAGTATTTTCCAAGCAAGTTGAGAGAAAGATTTAACTACAGCATCTCCTGTGTCTTGGCTGGTTTTAACTGAATGTTTGTTAAACTAGCTATTCTAATAAACAGGATGCCAAAGCAAGAGGAAGGAGTGTTCTGTAATTACCTCATTATGAATACCCTGGTCACTGCTAGGCACTAAACATCAGATGAGCCAGTTTTTCCTGGGTACTACATATTTTATGGGCTAGATGCAACTGAATAAGAGCCATGTCTCTGTGTTCAAACAAAGATTGTATTGGTTAGTTCAGCTGGATTTCCCTTTCTATAGTCTTGTACTTTGTATGTAGGCACAAGAAAGCAGAGATGCCTCCTTTTTCACTTATATTTCATGTCAGGAAGATGCCAGCCTCTTCAGCTGGCACAGCAGAGCCAGCAGAAAGGTGGGAGCCCTACAATCATCCTGCCTGATCCTTCAATTAGCAGTAGGAAGTAGGTGGATGAGTAGTAAACTGGCCTCCTTGAAACATTTTATTTTCTTTTGCTTTTTTCTGTTCTTGTTAGCCACAGTTTCTATGGTGTAATGTATTACCAAAGCAGAAGTCCTACATTGTTCATTTCATGCAGGTAGAAGGAATAATACCTCAATTTAAAACACATACCAACACTTGCTGCTGTTCCTCATAAACCCTTCTGTAAACAAACAAAACCAACAACACTAAAACGGCAAAAAACGCCTTTCCCAAATCTTTTACTTGGCAAAAAACTTGAAGCAGTTTTTTTTGCACAGGTCCACACTCCTTGCAATGTTACCTTGACCCCTCAGCTGCAAAGCTGCAGGCTTAGCCAGGAGAGAAGCGTGCTTATGGTACTCTGGAGATCAGAGAAAACGATGGATTTTTCTGTTAGGAAATCTTCCATTCTCATCATAGCGTCTTGGAACTAAAAATAGTTGCTAGAATGAAGGACAAGTTTAATAAGTATTCCTGTTGAAAAAGTCATGACTTGGGGAATATTTAAATGTTGATAAATTCTTTCTCTGTGAAAGTGGCTATTCAGAGTTAGAACCAGACGGACATGTCTGGGGCCCCATAAAATCCCAAGCAAGTTAGTGTAGTTGTATTCTATAGTTTTGTTCTCAAAACCACACCCAGATGGGTTTGAATCCAAGCACTGTCTAGGCTTAACACCTCTGAAGCTGGCTTCTGACCATGGGCTTTGGTCACTGACCTGTGCAGCAGAAACATGAAGCAAGTGTCATAAAAAGAGTCTAAAAAAGACTATATATAAAATAACATACTCTTGACTAATGAAAGAAAATTAATTTCTAAAAAATAAAAACTAAAAAAAAGTATTGAATGCCCACCCAGAACTTTTTTCTTTTCCTGTGTGAGTTTTGATTTTTTAATAAAATTTCTTTTAGAAATTTCATTTAAAATTAACTTTATCCAAGTTGCAAGATGTGGGGTGTCAGTGCTTGGATCAGAGGTGGAAAAACAAATCCTCTTTTTAAACTGGACACAGCATTTTGATAATCCTGTCTTTGAAATTAAAAAAAACCCTGCAGCTTCTTTGCTACCCTTTTCAGTTTCTTCATGTAAAACAGAGAGATGAGCACCTGTATGAGATAGTAGTTTATGTCCCTCTTTGCCAGAAATATAGCATTTATTATCTGCTGATGGGTGCCTAGTTCAGCTTTCATGCTGTTGAGTAAGAAAACAATAATACTGAATAAGCATTAAATAGTGACAAGTAAATATGTTAGAGGTGATCACACTGAGCTTCTAATATACATATAAAGTTTATGGGATGTTTGACTTTTCTTCTGAGACAAAGAATCTGCTCAAATGCTTGTCAGTAGTGAACTGGAGTCAAAGACCTGTTAAAGGTTTTTCTTTTGATAAATTCCCTTTAGGTGGAGGGCTAAGCTTGGGATGCTCTGTGGTTCATAGGCATTTTTCAGAATTGATTTGACGCGAGGTTAAATCCTGCCCAGACTGAAGTGGAGGCAGTGCCCTTAGTGACACTGAGGTATTATCTAATGCTGCTGAGACCAAATCAAACCCCAAATTTTCTGCATGATAGAGGCTGTTATTGAGAATTGCTGAGAATTTTTTTGCTGAAATAAGTTTAATAGAAAAATGCGAAGATTCTTCTGGGATCTTTTTTAAGGCTTTGCCTCCAAATGCAGTATCCTGATTGAGTATGCTGCTTCAAAGAATAACTAATTCTCTTATCTGTATAAAATCTATGGACCTGATTCTTATCCCAGAGGGTGCTATCTCTTTTTTTTTAAGTGATCTGTGGGCAATCCAGCCTGAACAGAGACCTTGGGCAGATAAGAAGGAGACTGAGAGGGCTCTGGGAGACCAGCACCTCTGCTGACAAAAATAGTTTCTTCTCTCACCTTTAATTTTGTGAAAAAGATCTTTTTGGTCTTGGATTACTTCACTTAAACCCACTAACTAGCCTCTGAGGCTGACACTGAAATTATTCTATCTACTGATTCCACACATAAAGCATGCAGAAATAATTATTTTCAGAAATAATCAAATTACATTGGAACAAATAAAACATAATTGAAATAAAGTTATATTGAAGCAATATAATTTCAGCTTGGATAATTGAAACCCTTTAGGTACTGTTATGAAACACTTTACAAAGTCAGTTATAAATAAATACGTTATAATGTTAATATCAGTCAAAACTCAAATGAATCTTGAGTTTTGTTTAAAGTAGAATTTGCAAAGTTGATTCACTGCTGCATCACTAGACCACCTTTTAACACTGCTTTTCCTATTGCTGTTAGTTTTCTATGCTACTCTTAGTTTATTCTTCCTTCAATCCATTTATCCATTTTCTGTTTGGATGGGGTCATACACTTCTAAGTCTTCCATGATGCTTCTGTACTTGACTGCATTTCCCAACTGGAACCTTCTGCTCAGCCTCTTGCTGCAGAGCAGGGTGCCCAATGTCACCCTTTGAGCTGCTAAGGGCTCTGGGCTAGCTTGCTCTGGCAGCTATTAGTCCCTTGCTTGTATGTCCCTTTTGCTCTCGTTTGCAGAACCCCTGTAGCAGTGGGGGTACTGAGCTATCCCAAAGTCTCTAAGGTGCTGTAATCCTGCTTGGAATAGCTGAGGAAGTGTACTGCTGACTTACTGCACATAGAAAGTGGAGCCAGAACAAAATGGGATTGCAGTAAATGCAGCAGCAAGTGTACATCAGGGTCTCACAGAGCAGCACTTACACTTCCCTTTGCAGATGCTGGTTGTTTAAGATCAGAGAGAAAGGGCACAAGTCCCTGTAGTCTCCAATTTACTCAGATGTCCCAGAGAAGCAGCAGCAAATTGTAGGATTTAGTGTCATGGGCTGTCCTGTGTCAGGCTGGCTCCAACCTCGAACATGTAAGCATATCAGCCATCACATGTCCATGCCCCATCCCTGGGAGTGTCCAATACCAAGATGGATGGGGCCCTGAGCAGCCTGGTCTAGTGGAAGGTATCTCTGCCCATGCCAAATGGTTGAAACTGGATATTCTTGAACGTCCCTTCTCTAAATCACATAACCCTTTAATTCAAACTATTCTATTCTTATGAAGTGGCTCTTCCACGCTCCAGTTCCTGAGGGTGCTGGGCTCCTCTGCAGGGTGAGCAGCCATGCTAAGGCTGCTGCTGTCCCCAGCGTCCCCGCTCCTCACTCATTAAGGGAGGGTCTCTGTGCTGCAGCCTGCAATTGTAGGAAATGCTCCACCAGTCCCTGGAGGGAGACCATCCACACAGGACACACCACCAGGCACAGTGGTGAGGGGCCTGGAAACAGCACTAAGGATGTCCTTCCTTGGGAATAGCTCCTGCCTTAAGTTGGGCCCCTTCCCATGTGCTTGGCTTGTGATGCAGTACTAGTGGGAAGAGTTCCTCTCTCCTTTTGAGCAGCTTTCATGGGCTGCAGGTGGGCTCCTTGGCACTGCCTTCAGTTACTGCTTGGGTTTTTCTTCTTCTTCTTTTTTTCTCCTTTTAAATTTTTTTTTTGGCAACTTGTAGCAGGTTCAATCTAGCCTCCCATTTCAAGCAGCTCTGATTATCAGGTCCATAGTTTTAAATCCTGCTTCACTGAAATCAGCTATTTCCTCATTGCCATCCCCATCTATGACACCTGTTTTACTCTGAGTGCATATGTTACCCCATGTGTTGCACCAGAACTTCAGTTTTTAGTGTTTAGCTGTTCTTTGGGCTATGTAGAAGTAATGTCTTTGTGATAAGCATAACCATGCTGATTTATTTATGTCACGTTACTGCAGTTGATGTAGATTCAAGCATGTGTAACAATTGCTTACACTCTCTACCATAACAAAATTACTCAATTAAACAAAAGCTGATTAAGTTGTAGCCCTTGACAGAGAGAAACAGATCAATTCTCAGGACTGTTCTTGATAGAATGATACTTGCTAATGCTTCTACATTTTAAGACAGTAAATCCTGTGTGTTACTTACTATTTCAAAATCCTGAAAATTACACATTCCCTAGGCTGATCAAGCACAGATTTTTCAAGAGAAGGCTCCATACTGGAAGTGTCCCAGGATATTGCTTCCATTTACTATGTGTTATACAAATAGTCTATCATCTCATGTGGTTGGAAGGAAAACAAAAGAAATTAAGTAATCCAGCATCATAGTATGGAACGTTTATCAGCATGTATTTTAAAGGGTATATTATTCACTTTGAATCTCCTGCTAACAAAAAACTTATCCATCCCCCACATTGCCACATATATTCTGTTTTTATGTTAAAAAAAGAAATGTCTTGTGAACATCTAAAGATATTTAGGGAGGAATCTGTATTTTCCCTGCACTATGTAAGCATTCCAACTGCTCATAGGAAACCACAACTCATTTTAAAATAATTTGAATAACTTATGCTTTAATTTCCTAATGTTTTGACATCTTGAATGTACAAAAGTATCTTGGAATATATGAACTGATGGTGTGAAAATTTAATTTCTAACAAGAAACTGAATTTTAGGATGGCAATTCTAAATAAAGGATTTGTTGATCCAAACCTGATTCTTGTCTCCCACCATTTCTTCAGGCTGGGATTAAACAAAATACTTGTGTTCACTTTATCAATTTTGTTGAAACACATTATGTCTATTATTTTTAAAGTGGCAGAGTTATCTGAGTATATCTGCCTAAACTGCAAGTGAGATTTATCTAGAGCTCTAAACTAAGCCAAGACATTCTACATAACATTTTGTGAGGTACTTAGCTGCTGGCAGGTGTTAAACCATGACAGATACCTAATCTCTTTGCCAGAAAACGTTGTTGAGAAATCTGTTGCCTATATCAGAACTCAACCTTTTGGTGAATCATTGGGCAGCCTAAAATGTTTATTTAAGTAGAGGTCTGCATTTCAATTTGCCTCTTATGGAGAATGTCAAGAGTGAAACCAGAGACAGTTATAGGTGGAAGCAGCCAAGCGCTACTCACTGGTCCTGCTAGAACTGCAACATTTTGTGGTTCCTCTTGTTGCCCACATTTGATAACACAAAACTGCAAAGATAAGTACAATAGAAGCTCAGTGACTTGCTTCTTTACTTGTCATCTTCAATAGTGCCTTCTTGGTGGCATCAAAGATGATACAATCTGCATTTTTGTTGGCTCCTTTTGCTTTTTAGGTAACTCCTGGGACTCATTAGGAGCCTGCTGGCAGCTGACATAAAAACAGGTGACGGCTAAAAGCTGTTGACCTTCCCTAGCTCACCATGTAACCCTTTTCTCTCTTCCCAGACTGTCAGTAGCAAGCATGTACCAGACAAATGGCGACCGAGACATGACACTGCCACAGGATTAGAAGCTCACTGATCCCAAAACTATGCTATAGCTTCTCTTCAGATTTTCCTCTCTGTGTGCCAGAGGGGAGGCAGTATATCCCTACAGAGAACATTGTTAGGAAGGTATCTTCACCTTTCCTTTGCATATTGGACCCAAGCAGTACCCTAAAGAGTGCACGTGCTTCATTAAGGTGACTGCACCAACTCTGTTTTAATGATGTAAAAGAAATAACTTCCTTCCACAGCTTGTGGTGAGAAATGATGAGAGATGCAGCCTCAGCACTCGTCCTCGTTTCAGTGCTGCTGCTCCAGATGCTGTACACATTGCAAAGACAGACACAAGGACAGGAACTGTTCTGTTTGCATTTTCAAGCCTCAAGGTAGCCTGTAGTGTGAATTACGTTAGCAATGCCAGCAGACAGTTTTAAGTTTCCAGAACCCAAAGATCTGCTACTATCATCATCTTATGCTGTGTTACCACAATAAAGCAATAAGCAGTGCCAGACTTTACATGTTCCCATTTTAAGTTCCTCAATTGAAATAGAATGTTATCAGCTGTCTAGTGTCACTTTTGTCCTTAAATATACTGCAGGGAGGTCTTGCTGAGTTTTTTTGTAATATTGGGTGTGATGAGTCTGAAAGACAGTGAACTAAATTAGCGCTTCAGTGCCTCACATGCAGAAAGAGGCTCTTTTAAAGCTGAAGGATGGATCTCCTGTTGGAGGACAAGTGTTCAAGGCTCTGTTCCACAGCAGGCTACTTGCATAGTTTGGAAACATCACTCAGAGACAGATACTTGCATGCTGTTATCATTGCATACTGGTGCCTATACTGTCCTCCATTTAAAGAAAATAAAAACCTGATCTTTGCACACTTTGTCTGTGGCTGTATCTGTCTAGTTTTCACAGAGGAACATAGTTATGCTCTGTACCCAAGGCATGATAGACAGAAGTACATTAAAAGGTCATCTGATAGTAATTTAACGGGGATTCTATAAGCATTTTAAATAGTAGTTTCTATTAGGCTCTGAGATCAAACTGCATTTCTTTAAAATGGGTTTTGACTGTAAAGTCAGTGAATTAAAAACCTGCTATACTCCTCAGAGAAACCTAAAAAATACTCCAGGAATGAGGGAGGAAGGCTAGTCTATGGTGTTGCAGAAGTATCATATTCTCTCATTAGGGATTTATCCCTGTGGAGCTGACTCTGGTGACTTTTATGTGCCTTTGTAGGCAGTTTTGTGTGAGACTCTGCCACAGGTTTCTGTGCTACTCCAAGATGTGAAGGGAGCTTCACTGCATCCTGTACAAACCACCTTTCTTCAAAGTCTTTAGCAGCTCCAAGTCTTGCCAGAGCTGACAGTTGTGTTCTGGAGTCCTGTTCCTTTAGATCTGGCTGATTTAGCTTTTGGCAACAAAATGGGAGCTGTATGGAATCATCTCAGCCTGCTCTCAAGCAGGTCAGGCAGGATCATGTCAAATCTTATGAGTGATGAACAAAATGCAGTCTGAGGCTGTGTGATGGTATTAAATCATCTGATGTGATGGTGAAACTTGAATTCTGAATGTTCCCTTTTTACTTACCATTTTTTACCTCAGCTATGAAGCTTAGTATGGAAAAGGCTGCTTGTCTAAAACCAAACCATCTCTACTCATTTCTATCTTTCAGTCTGAGAGTATCAGCTGTGTCCTCAGTAGAACCAAACTTGTCATATACTCGGGTAACTCTGCTACCATAAAAATAATAAAACTGTGTTCCAGCAAAACTGACAAATAAAGTGAACAAAAATGTTTTGTTTAATCCAACCTGGACAAATGGTGGGAGGCAAGAAAGGAAAAAAGAAAAGTTAATACTCAGAAATCTTAAACTTCTTTGTGCAGAGGAAGGTGAAGGAAACCTCACAGACTGAGTTATTAACAGTGATTTTTGACAATTTTTTTGTTGGCATCTCTTTTTATACTCTCCCTAAATAAGTTTGCTGTCTCATTGCAATGTAATTTAATTTAAAAAGAATGGATAAAGCCCCATTTAAAAGTAGTATTTTGGCTTCACTACCTCTGCCAAACTAAAACGCAGATAAAAGACTAACTAGTGGAAACACACATACCATGTTCCTCTATTTCCTGAATTATCCTGAAATCCAGTCAGATCCTTTCTAGCAGCATAGTTCCCCCATCCAAACTTCAATGCCATTTTAGCTGATTGTGTATGCCTTTGTCAGATCTCCAGGGCTTCCCTCTTTCTCCATGTTTAGAGTGAAAGCTAAATGGTAGAAGATAATTGCTAGTGCTCTCACTTCGATTTTTCTGTTTTGGAGCTTCTAGAAACGGTAAATAGAAATTCTGGCTTTTAAACTGAAATAATGGTATCCTCTTCCATGAGAGACTTTTCTCCTGTGGCTGTGACAACTTATTTGTCCTCTCAGATTGTGCCTGCACATGCTGTGCATCTTGTTCACTGTTCACAAACCCAAATTTGGAAACAGTAAGTGATCTGGCTAAAGCATTACATTATTGCAACTGACAGTCTTGGAGAGGTGATAGAGAAACCTTTTTTTGTTCCCTAAAATTAAAAAACGCAGTCCCAAATCTATACTTTTATTCACTACTAAGATTTTACTAGTCAACACTAGCAGTGAGCCTTGTATTTTCTGTGGGTTTTGTATAGAAAGAAAAACTGTTAAGCATTATCAAAGGCTGCTTTTCCAGCTGAAATCCAATAAGATTTATCATTCTGTCCCCTCCTTTACTTGTAATAAAAACTGTTGTTTAATTGAAGTTATATTGCTACTTCTGAGTAAACTGTTTTGGCTGTTATGAAAATTGCAACAATCCATAACATCTGTATTTCAGACTGCAGACCTAAAACTATGTCAACAGTTACCTAATTTGATGTTTCTAAGTGCACTATTGCTCACTGTTGGGCAGCATCAGTCCTTGAAAAGGCTCTTAAAAATGTACCTAGACAATACAGGTTCATAAATCTGGGCTATAGTCTTTTGCAGTAGATCAGCTGATATGTCAACAGTTGGGGAATTCAGTAAATCAGTCCAGCCAAACAAGCCAGGTTAATGCAAGGATTCTAAATACTTTGCTAGCCAGTGAAAACTGAGCCAGAACTGGGTTACAGTGAGATCACGTCAGCAGCTTCTCCAGAGTCCTGAGGATTTTGTAGCAAACAGCAGCACGACTGAAGTACAATTAGGGCATTTGCCTGTCTTCAGACTGGTCCAACCAGCACCTATAATCATAATGAACAGACACAGCCTTCCTCCCAGGTATGGGGGTACTCTGAGGGTTCAGGCAGAAATTAACTTTCCTCTGGAAATTTTATATAAATATCATAGCACTTCTATGCTAAAAAACCCAAATCAAACAAAGCACACATTTCTAAACCAAAATCTGAATTTTCCATAGCAAAAATATATGGCCAAGTATGCCATCTGGACATATCTTCAGGGATATGACGTCTCAAATACAGGGACTAATCATTTTTTCATAATAAACATTGAATTTTTTTCTAAATTAGTTAATTTGAGTTAATTAAATACTTCTTAATAAACGTGTGACAGCCCATCTCTTCCTGCAATATGCAGGCAGATGTATACTGGCAAGTGGAGGCAGCTCCCGGTGCTTGTCAAGGACTGTGGAGGAAGCACTAGGTGGCAGGACATCAGAGAGGAAGGCTAGAAGGAAGGATTGGAGGAAAATGCACAAGCATCCTTTGACAGGATGTGCAAATGATGGCCAAGAGGCAGCCTGGCAGTCCTGAGAAGCAGTCAGGGCAGTCAAGACCCAGTCAAAGCACAAATCCCATCACCCCCACCACCTGTGGGTATCACCAGGAAAGGCTCAGCTCTTTCCCAGCTGCTTGTGCTAACATCACTCACAGATGGTGCACAGGGCTTGAATCTCTCAGTCATTCTTCAACATGAGGATGTTGGACTAACTTGCCCAGCTTGAATTCTAAACAAAGATTTCTGACTCCAGCTCCATCTCTGCACAAATTGCTCAACAAATAGTTTTAAGTAATAAATCTGCAAAAATAATGACTTGCAAAGACAGAGAGGAAGCTTTCTCTGCTTAGTAATTTATGTGCTAGAAAATCACTTCTTGTTGCTGTTATTAAAGAATCCAGCTCAACTGATGAAAGTTCATGTTTCACATCTTTTTTGGCAACACAGGGACAAGCTATAATTTTACTTATTAAACACAAACTGGTATAATTTTGTCATTCAAAAGACTTTGCAGTAAATTAATCATCAGAATAATTACTGGCCTGCTTTGATTTAAATCAATCTAAGGAGTAACCAAAGGCTTTTTAAAGTTGGTTGGTTTTTGGTTTGTTTTTTTCCCACCAAAGTACACTTCAGATGACAAGAAATATTTACTAAGAATATTTTAAAAAGCATTAAACATTTAAATGTTTAAAAGCATTTAAAAATGTTTCCTCCTTTCAGAATAAAACAAACACCTGTAACATCTTCATGAGGATTCCATGCCCTGGTAAGTAGCATGCAACTTGCCTTTCCCCTTCGTCTCCATGGAAGGTTTTATTGTGGAAAATAACAAACAGGATGTCTTCAGCTCTGTCAATAACTAGAATCTGCATCAGTACCAGGTAACTCTGCTCACATGTATCTCACAAATCTTGCTGGAAGTCACAGGAGAAGGAGCAGAAGCACATGCCCATGAGAACTGAAAAGAGATCGATGGAAATGCCAGCACCAGCTGAGCCACCTGCTCACCACTTCCTGTGGTGCCTAATCCCACCCCATGCCAATCCAGGCAGTTTTACAATGGATTTTTGCCAGCTGTGTGCTAGCAGTTTAACAGCAAAAAATGCCACAGTGATGTTCCTACTGTCTGTGCACTGGTTGCCACAGACAAGAGGAAAGATATTGCCACCTGGATGTCTCTCTTGCTCAAAAGAACAAGCACAAGCACCTTCTGCTTCTCCATTTTCAAGACTCCTACATGGCAAATTTTTCTTTTCTTTTAAATTACCTTATTACAGAACTTTGCAGGCTTACTAAATGCAATTGTATTTAGTGATAGTTATAGTCCATGTTGCAATGTACTCTAATGTAAGTAAATATGTAGCTAAACATGGAACCACAAGAAAAATTTTAATTGCAACAGAAAGATTTGTCTGCCTACACATTGTGTTTGTTTAATGTCAACTTCTCTTCCCATAGTAGAGAAATGCCACATCCGTTTTTAAAATCAGAAGTATTGACAAAATCTCCTGAGTGCATAAAGCTGATCTGACAAAACACAAGTGCCTGCCATGCTGCAGCTACGAAAATGAAACAGCTCGTCAATTTACTAAAACTCTGTCTACAGACAGAGTATTCTCCAGGCTTCAGGAAACCTGATGCTTTTCTCATGCAGGAAGAAATCCTCATCATGCTGAACTCAGAGAGAAACTGCTGCTGACTTGAGCACAGCCAAATGCTACGAGACTGACAGAGCTATCATTATGCTTTAAAATTAAGCTTATGCACATGCGTTCACGAATAGGAACCGCAACAGCAGAAAGGCATAATGCAACAGTTATAAGGGAACTGAAAAATCCAGAAAGAAGATGATGCAGTTCAAGATTAACCTCACAAAAAAACCTAATCTGAATAGGAGATCAAATGTTTAAAAATGTTTTTCCCTTAGCATGTCAAAATCTCACATTTCTTTGGCTGTCTGTCACAGACTACTGTCAGAAATGGAGACAGAATCTGCTGGTAGAATTACAGTGTAGTTTCTCAAGGACTGAGCCAGTATTTATTTTGAAATTACACATAAATTATTAATTACCTCCTTAAAAGTATAAGCAAGACTTTGACTTCATAGCACTTCTATAATCTTTGACAGTATAAAATGAAACAGTTTGTGATATCTGTAATTACTTACCAAATAAAGAAATTTTTTTGTAAATTTTGTTTGTAAATATTTTATTAAAAAACATCTTTTAATGCTATTAGTCAATACATGTGTAATAATACTTTGATAAAGTATCATGTAGCAATATGTATTTTGGATTCAGGAATGTAATGGTTTTAACTAAATCGTCAGAGCTCTGTTCTGCTCCAGTCTCTTCTAAACTGTTATTTTTTTCCAGAATTTAAACAAACTCATTCTTTGTCAAGGTACGTCATCCTTAAGGCCTTGCAAACGTTTTAGTAATTGAACCAAAACAAAGAGAGAGCTCAGCTTTCTTTCTGAAGACCACGTTGCTTTTGAGCTTCAAAAGGTGCCTGCAGCTTTCAAGCAGTTAGTGGCAAATCAGCAAGAAAGAAATCAGAGGAGAAGAAGGGGCACTTAAAAATCAAAACAGTAAAGTGCACAGCTATACCATCCAAAATTGTATTATCTGATCCAAAGAATTTGCTGGACTGTGGATATTTAATACAATTTGGCTTGTATGAAACATACAATCACGATTAGACAGAAAGGATTTTCTTTTTTCTTCCTGAAGTCATCTACAGGATCTATGGAATTCAATTTTCAAGGGTAACATAGTGCAGCTCTTTGGATATTGATTGGTTTCCTAAGTCCACAAGAGATGAAGAAGCGGGGAAGGTGTGGAGGGATGCAAGGTGTCCTCTTGCCATCTCTGTTTTATTTAGATGCCTGTACTCTCCAGTTCCCCATCCTCCAGCCCTAATGCAGCATGTGACCTAGAAATCATAAAGAGTTTCTCCTTATTTGTGTACTGTCTTTGAGTTTGCTGGGATTGCTCCCCTGTTTGTTCTCTGCTGGTAGCCTTGAGAGGGTCCGTCTGCTCAGCTGGTTCCTCCTCACAGTCCCGAACTTTACTGGCTGCGGTGTTGGCAACTGACTCCAAGGAGGTGCCTGCCTCCTCCAAGTGGCTGTAGCCCTTATTGCTGCTGGAAGGCTCAGACTGGGAGCTCTGGGAGTCCGTCCTGGTGACGGCAGCAGGAGCTGAAGGGGGTGATCTCCCCAGATCTAGAGATTTGGAGTAGCTAGGAGATGCCTTTACCAAGAGGCTGGATTCCAGGACCCTCCTGACAGCTGGTGACCGAGGTGGCTCAGGGGAAAGGGGAGGCCTGGCATCAGGCAAGCAGCTGGTGCTCTGCCGCCTGAGAACCAGCTTGTGCCTCCTTGTCCCACAGCCTCCTTTGATGTGGCTGCTGCTGAGGTCGGTTAGGCTCAGTTCAAACTCCCCCCGCGGGATCTCCTGGGCTCTCCGCTCATCAGGTGATCTCTGCCAGCCTCCCCCTCCTCCGCTGGGCCCCAAGGGCAGCAGGGTGAAGGTGCTCAGTGAAGAGCCGACGATGGAGCTGGCCGTGCTGCACCGCTCACAGCTCCCCGGTGGGCTGCAGGGCGGGCTGGTGACAGGGCAGCCAGCGAGGGCAGCACGCTCCCGGCAGATGCTGTACACAGCCTCAGCCAGGCTGGGTGGCTGTGGCGGGCTGCAGAAGGAGGAACGCTGCGGTGAGGACACCAGATCCGGCGGGGAGAGGGAGACACCCAGTCCTGGTGGCCAGGAGCTCTTGGCCAGCATGGCTGCAGCACCCAGGCCTTCCCCACCCGGCTTTAGCTCCAGGCCCCGGGAGTGCATGTAGTTGACAAAGCCATTGAGAGGGGCTGAGGCCGGGGTGCCTCCATCCTTGGCCCGCAGGCTGTGGGCATCAATGACGGTGGAGTAGAGGTCACGCAGGTTGATGATCTTGGTCTTCTTGTCACGGTTTTCGTGCAACACCGCGTTGGCGCAGATGAAGAGGAAGATGCCAATACCCATGATCAGAGGGCCCAGCACCTTCAGCTTGTCCGAATGCAAGTAGCTGGAGAAAAGACGGAACAGGAAACCCGCTGAGGCCTGGGGGGAGGAGGAAGCAGGGGCAGACCCAGCGGTGGCAGCAGCGGTGGAGGTGTTGGCTCCAGGGGGTGACTCCAGGCGGATCCCTGCTCGCACCCTTTCCTGGCTCTGGGAGCGGTTCGTGTGGGTGCCACCTTGTGGTGCTGGGTGCCGGCCCTTGCCAAAGCTGCTTTCTCTGTACACCTGGCTGGGCTTTGGCCAGTAGCCCACCACAGCCAAGGCGATGCCCACCAGCAGTACCAGGATGCCACAGAGGGCAATGAACCCCGAGAGGGAGCATAGCTTGAGCTTGCCTTTCACCACCACCACGTCATTCTTGCGCTTCTTTTTGGCCTTGCGTTTGCGTTTGGGGAGTTGGCTCTGGGGTTTCAAGGGGTCCTGTTTCCTGGCCGAGATCCTCAGGAGGCCTCCAGTGGCAATCATGGCTGGCTACCAGCGCACTGCCCCCCACGGCCACTCCAGCTCCTACAGAGAAAGGGAGAAGAGAAGATGAGAAACAAGGACAGACCTGCAGCACAAGAGATGTCTCTGCTTGCTCTTCCTCCTTTAAAGTCCTGGTAATTAAAACCCTGAACAAGTGGGATGAAGGTTGACACCAACAGGCAGATCTCCCTTGCCCACACAGCTCCTGTGTGTGAGAAAGAAACAAGCACACCAACAGCATCAGAGCATCCACGTGTCCCATTACACTCTTGCCAAACAGCTAGTTAATTACTTTATACTCCAGGTAAATGACAGACTAAGTAGTATCCACTGAGTAAACAAGAAAAAAATATCTTGCTCATTTGAGAAGCTCAGAGAACACCAAGCCCCACTCCCTAATATGTTCTGGGGTTACAGTGCACACTGACTGTGGTTAGTGATGTCATTCAGGATTTGATGGGATGGGAGAAATAAAAGCAGGAAGACAGTATAGATATGATCTATAGACATCATTTGTCTCATTACACTACTTACACATTACTGGAGGGAGGATTAAACATATTACTTGTCTTGCTTAAATGACTGGGAAAAGAATTATTGTGAAATGCACAAAGGAAACATTCAAACACTGGAAAGTGGTGCCATGTGAAAGTTTTTTCCCAGCCATTTGCACTTGATCTGCAATATTAGAAATTCATCTCTTGCTTGTGGTTCAGAGGCATCCCTAGTTTGGAAACACGTGTGATGTTCCAGGTAACTGTTATGTAACACTGACAAATTCAACCCCCTCCCCCCCACTCTCAGAAAGGGGAGATGGCCGGCAGGTAAGAGATGGAAAGTCAAATCCTATTAAAGGAGAAGTGAAACCTCATGAGTCACCCGGGGAAACCCTAACGAGTGCTTGCAGGGAAACTGTCAGAGGACTCAACACTGAGCATTTGTGGCTTTGTTTTACCGGACCATCAGAAGTCATCTCTCTGTTCTCGTGATCTGAGCTAAACAACACAGTGTGTAGGAGCATTTCTGCACTGTGCAATTCTTTTTGGAACGTATTTCTTCATGCTACCGAGAAGCAGGATCCCCTCCCCCTTTTCTCTCTCTGGGCATCCTATTATTTTTTTCTTTGACGGGGCAAAAGATGACATCACTGAATATAATACGACTCACAAAGTTCAATTAATTGCACTGAAAGGCGATTAAGTAAGCACCAAAAAACCCCCTCCTCTTTCACTGCTCAGCCTTTAAATCTCATCTCTTTGCTCTTCTAATGCCAGAATTGCCACATATGCAGTAATATTGTGTCCCATTTACTCTGTTTGTATTTTCCCCCGAAAAAAAAAAAAAAAGATGGGTGTTGTCAGCAAGGACGTTGCTAAATTACTCACCGAGGTACTGCACGCTCAAAACAAAGAGCAGAGATTTCTCTTTCCTATCGCTGAACTATTTACTAAAAATAGGGGGGGGGGGGGGGGGGGAAGAAAAAAAGCGCATTTTGTTGATGCAAAAGTGTAATTATCGGGGCATGTGTTGCTGTAATTGCCGATTCTTTGATCTCATTTTCTGCTGCCCCACTAGCCAGCTGCCCGTCTCCTCTCCACGGCGATAACAGATGGTCATCGGCTCCGAGGAACGCTCCTAGTCCGGCATCGCCTGGCACTTAGTTTCGGCGATGGCGAGAGCAGCTCTCGGCAGGCGAAGAAGGGCACGGCCATCGCCAGCGGCCGCAGTGCCATGGAGCCACCCGGACGGGAGCGGTGGGGGCTGGAGCCACATCCCGCACGGACGGACTGCGATCCCCCATCCACCCCCGGCAGCCGGACCCGCACGCACCACGACCTTGCCCGGTAAAGCCCAAACACCGCTGTAACACTAGTAACAAGACCCGGCTAAACTCCTTCCCCGGGTTCGCAGGCGGGACTCAGCGGGCTCCGGCTGCCGGGACTCCCGGTACCGGCCCGGCCCCGGGGCGCCGCTGGCTCCGGCCGGTCCGGCCGCGCAGCTCCAGCCTCCGCGGCACCGCGCCGAGCTCCACCGGCCCCCGGAACCGCCGCTCAGGACGGGGCTGCCGCGCTCACTTACCGGGGAGGGCCGAGGAGAAGTCCGGGCGAGAAGCGGGCGAGCCGCCCTGGGGAAGAAACTTTCCAGCCCGAGCGAGCATCCCCGCCACCGCCGCCACTCACAGCCCCGGGCGGACGGGCGGCGGGGCTGGGCCGAGCGCCGGGCGCCCCGTCGGCCCCGCCGCGGCCGCCCGCCTCTTCAGGCAGCTCCGCGGGAGCGCTGCCCCCTCGCCACGCCGCATCCTCCCCGCCGCGGGGCCGCCCCCCGCAGCAGCGCGCCCGCCCTCCCGGCGGAGCCTGTGCCGGTGCCGGCGCTGCCGGCGGATCGCGGCTCCGCGGCTGCCGGCCGGACCCGGCGCCGTTGCCAAGCGACGGGAGCCGTGACACAGGGAAATTGCGGCAGGGCGGCCGCCGCCCCCGCCACCTGCGCACCTGCGGCCGCCGCCGCCTCGCCCCGCACCCCGGCGGCCCCGCCCGCTCAGGCCCCGCCCCGATCGCCGCGACAGCCCCCGGGCTCCTTTCCACCACTACCGTCCTGGCAGTCTCGTCTTCAGCTGCCTCACCTCTGGGGTTTCCCCCACCAGCCAAGTTTGCCTGAATGCTTAGGGAGAAGGTCAAGAAGCAGGTGAAGAGATGAAACAAGAGGTTGAAGAAGAAAGTGGCAACTGACATCCCTCAATGGTGTCGCCCAGAATCTCTCCGTTTCAGCAGAGAATGGGAAACAATGTTCTCTTTTAAGCTACTTTCTGAAAAGTGATTAAATTGAAGCTATCACCTTAGTGAGACATAACCTAACCTGTCCCTTCACACTGCTGCACTTATGCTTGGGAGGAGATTGCTGCTGATTGCTTTAGTGAAGTCTTAGCAGAGGTTCACCATGATCTAGAAAAGCAAATCTCAAGCAGGTTTTTCAGTAAATACAGAAACCTCATCTTGTGGTTTGGAGTTGCTCCTGAATGTACATAGGAGGGTTTGCTGGGGTGGATAGACTGAAAACCTGGGGTTTTGTACAGTAGCCTTAGAGTTCTCTTGAAGCTGAGTTAAACCTAGCTTGAGTGAAACCAGCCTGAGTGAAACCAGCTTTCTTCTACCTCTGTGTTACCTCTCGTGTGGAAGACTGTGGGTAAAACAGCCTGGCAGAAAGTGAAGGGCAATAATGAAAATATTTGTCACACGATGTTTTTAAAAATAAGGGTTCCAACACAGATTGGGAAAATTTTCAGAGCGGTTATGCATATTCAATTAAAGTGTATGTATTCCAGTCTCAACAATTCTGCAATTCTGTGTTCACCCAGACCATGTTATTTTGCATCTTTCACTCCAACCATCGGTGCCTGGTTTGAGACCAAACAAATCCTTAAGCTGCACATATGCATTTTAATGTCATTTGCAGTTTGTCTCAGCAAAATCATTTGGGACACATTTTTTAGTACATATATAACTTTTGGTTATGCAACAGGCTTGAAATTTAAGATTTATTATTTAAGAACTTTTTTAAAATATGTGCTTTGAACCCAAGTCTTCTGACATTCAGTAATTTGCTTTGTGTTCAGCCCAGGATATCAGAGGAAACCAAACATATCACATCTGTTTCCACTGGAGACCTGTATCACATCAATAATGCAGAATCACCAGACTCTCCCTGAAAGACTCCTGTGTAAAAGAGAGTGGAAGAACAAGACTGATTTTTTAAAGGGCAAAGAACTCTTTTCCCTATCTGAGTCATATTTTCTATTTCTGTCAAACTAAACCATTTTATTTAGCTATCTTCTTTATACAACAGCCCTTTTTTTTGCCATATTTTCATTGCTAAAGTTTTGAGTGATTGGGCTATCATCACATTCACAGTTTTCAAATAAATCTTAGCAAAATGTGTTGTAGGTGAGGCCAAATCATGGAAAACAAGAAACATGTTCTTGGATGAAAAGCTTCTGAAGGTGTTGTGCCATGGCAGCTATCAGTGTAATCTTAATTTGCTCTACGTGTTAAGAACCAGTTGTACGATGGCAGGCTGAATCCCTCGCAGCAAACTACTTTGCCAAGTTATGTATCCCTACCTATCCTACAGATTCTTCTTGTTGGGAAAAAAAAAAAAAGTTTTTGGGGCTCTAATGAAGCATTTATTTTATTTTTAGCTGATATGGATTTTTATGTTCCCAGAAGTGGAGTGGTTGCAAAAGGCAGCTTCCCTAATGGTCTGGTTTATTGGTTGCCTGAGTGAATTTGTAATTCTGTGTTTGCATTGACTACTAAGTACTGCTGGCAGGCTCTGATCCTGCCTACTTGTATAACTTTCTACATGATGTGCACTTATCATTAAACTGTGGTGAATGTGAATAATTATTAGGAATTGCAAAGAGTGTATTTGAGCTGGGTTTTTTTTCTCCTTTCTCCCTTCTCATTTCTCATTTTTCTTTCCTCCATTCCCCTTCTACCTTTCTCATCTCCTTTTCTATTTTCCTTTTCTTTTTCCCTGCTTCCTCTCCTCTCCTCTCCTCTCCTCTCCTCTCCTCTCCTCTCCTCTCCTCTCCTCTCCTCTCCTCTCCTCTCCTCTCCTCTCCTCTCCTCTCCTCTCCTCTCCTCTCCTCTCCTCTCCTCTCCTCTCCTCTCCTCTCCTCTCCTCTCCTCTCCTCTCCTCTCCTCTCCTCTCCTCTCCTCTCCTCTCCTCTCCTCTCCTCTCCTCTCCTCTCCTCTCCTCTCCTCTCCTCTCCTCTCCTCTCCTCTCCTCTCCTCTCCTCAAAAATCTAAAATTTTAAAGCGTACACTTGGTTTGGTAGGTTGTTTGTGCATAAGATGATAACCTTTATCTGGTCCTTGTCAGGGCATGCTTCAGTACATCAGCACTGCCATCAGTTTTAGTATATCCACTTGAATATATTCCATCCCAGGCTGGCTGGGTACCCAGGAGATGTGTAGCCAAGTTAATATATCTCAGCCCTCAGCAGGCTCAAGGTCCAAAAGCAATTCAAAAGACAACCTAAAGTACTTGGTGTACTTCTCTGAAATACTGTAACATCTCTGGGTTCCAGATGCAGACCTGCAGTTCTCAGTTTAGCAGTCCAACAAAACAAAATCAGAGAGAAGGCCCTTACTTGTTATAAGCGCAATCTCAACTCCAGATGAAAAAGATAAATATGAAAAGTGTTCTTAGCGTAGTATTAAAAGTATAAGAGAGACATTTTGCATAGGTTTCAGGTTTTCCCCAGTAACTTTCCTTTACAATTTCCTAGGCACAGAGTAACAGAAGTACAGAATGGTAATGGCTATCTTAACTTCTACCCTGCTAGCAGAATGAGTCCCAGTCACAACAGTAGCTCTAGCCTGAAAGTCCATTTCTAAGCTACAAATAATAGCTTACTTAGCTATTTTTAATTAGCTAATTTATTGCATTAATGAAAACAAGATCTGATATGCATTTTCTAGGTATGCTTCACAGTATATTATGCTAAATGCCAAGGTTTCCCAAGTCTTTATTGCTGGAATTCATAGTTTGATCTTATTCAATAACTAGGAAAATGGTAAGAGCATCACTCCAAGTCTGGCCACTGTTCTCAGAGGGGTAAGTGGTTTCAGGTTTTTTTTTCTAATCTTAGCCTCATATATTTTGTTTGTTTGCTTGTTTCCCATGGCAGTAGAAATTCTGATATGATTAATGGTGGAGACTCTGGTATAATTAATGATGATTTGATAACAAATGCAGAGGAAAAGAGCAACATTGAGAATGAACCATGAGAAATCATCCTCACTGAGAAAATATATGTTTTAATTCCTTACAAACCTACATCAAACACAGTGAAACTACATTGTGTACTAGATTCATCCAGCTTATTTGACATGTGGAAAAATCAGAGGCAACTTTGCTTTCCATGGTGTAGCAAGTCTGGGTCTAGATAATCTGCTCAGAGGGAATGGCAATTTGCATGTCTGTTCTTCTTTCAGAATTAATTAAACAGACATACACATTTCTGGGAATGTTTGCCTGGGTAAAGTAATACACAGTCATGAATTCTGGTGATTGAAAGGTAAAGGGAATGAATGTTTTCAGATGAACAAGCTCTTTCGCAAAAAAATAAAAAGAAAAAAAGAAAGGAATTACTAGTTTATCTTACTATTTTATCTTAATTCTTACTGTCATACTTCATCAAAAGATTTCTTTACTTTTGAGGCATTAATTACACTAACCATTTTATAAATATATGTATTTTAATTGACATCTGGTGAAAGACTTGAAACTAGAGGAGACAGAATGTGAATTGCTCCCGGGTCAGTTGTGACATATTGCAGGAAGCCTGTGATGGTCACACCTGGAGGTTGTGAGCCATGCTCAGGGGCAGATGTCACTCACTTTCTTTTAGATGTTCTGTGCTTGACTTCTCAGCTGGTTTAAAAAGAAGCAGGAGCTATTCAGCCATGTTATTTGCCTTCACTTTTGATTTGTTGATTCAAGACAACTGCAAGTAACTGCAAAAAATTGTGTGTGTTATTTGAGGACAAAACCACGTAAAAGCTAATCAGGAAAATCTCCCAAACTTCTCGTTTGGAAGGGAAGAGCAGTGCAGTATTTCCCCCAAATAATTGAAATTACTTCTTTTCTAATTTTTTTTTTCAGGTCGTTCTCCTTCTGCTTCTCTTGGTGCTGTATGATATAAGCTCTTTGAGATGGAGACCATCCCAAAGCTGCTTGACCCTATCTCCAATGAGATATGTATGTAAAATTGTTTCATACTTAGAATCTTCTTTTTTTTTGGACCTTTTTTGTTGTTTAATTGAAAATCCAAGCAAATTATGTGAACGTGCATTTTGCAAAGTTCATAAAAAAGCTTATTTTATCTTCTAGCCTTCAAATCAATATCTGGAGTCATTGAGAGAGCACTAGCTTATGAGAAATAATGCCAAAGCATATTGGAGAGGAGATTGAAATATTTTTTTGTTATATACTACATTAAAAGTACACTACATGCACGCAAAAACACTTGTTTGTAGGAAGGAAACATTAGAATGAATCAATAACCTCTGGCTCCTCCTGTCTTTTTTTCATCTAGGACAGTAAGTGTTAGAGAGGTTTTAAGCCTTGGTAATTTAAAATTCTCTATGTTAAAAAATAAACTTGATACCAGCATTTTTGCAACTCTGTGCAAAGGTTTTTTCATCAAGGAGAAAGATGGTCCTGCCTGTTATTTGCTTTGCTCATTACTAGTCCCAATATCAGAGAGTCCTGGCAATATGAAAACAGCTCAACGAAGAAGTGATCAGGGGGAAAGGTGAGCAGATTGCCTCCTCCATGTGGGGATAGCAGTAGAGTTAGTCCATCCCATCCATGAGCTGGGTTAGTCAACCAAAGGAACCAGCATTCACACAGACACCAACTGTTTTACAGGTATTCTACAATTTCAATTATATCAATGTTTCCCCCTGTTTCTTGGGGATGCACCTGCTCTTTCCCAGCATTTCCTCAGGCTGCTGGAGAACAGGGCTGCCTTTTTATTATACAGAATACACAGTGCCAGTGTCAGCTGGGGAAATTCCTGACTGGTCTGGTGAGACACTGGAACAAAGCAAGCAATCATAATCACGTTTGGAATTAATATTAAAATGACTTTCAGTAATCTGCATGGCAACAGTCTATCAGTCAGGAGAATGAAACACTGATTGCATCCTTTCTTTTTTCAGCAAAGATTTCCTCAGACCAGCACTCCCCACATACTTACATGCTTGTGCAGTTTGGTAGGTGTTTTGCCCTACATTATTAAAGGATTAACTTAGCATTTAATAAATTGAAACTATCACAGTATCTTTTGTGTATGCTGTCAAGCGAGATTAACCCAAATTTTTGACCCGTTTTTTTTGTTTTGTGGTTTCCCTTCCTCCACGACATGCAGTGTTTTACTCTACACTAGACTTATCGTCACTGTGGAGAGACGGTAAGTTAACATAGAGTACTCATTCAATAGAACTAGTTGTTAAGGTCTATTTTTAGGGTCACTTTTCCCCAATGAATTGTCAATGACCTTTAAGATTCATTGCTATCAGTGTCAGAGTAATAAAAGGCCTGCTCAAAACTCAAGGTCAAACTCAAGGTTTAATGGTACATGGGAACATGAAGGAACACAAAAAACATATTTAAGACTCTTGTAGGAATTCTTGTGTTGCCAGAAGAGTCACCTTGTTTCTACCAGCTCTTTTGCAGCTTCTCTATAGGAAAGGGTCTTTGGGGTAAAGTCAATAGCTCTTCTTAGAGCACTTCTTAAACGTGAAAGGTACTGTTACTAATCAGCACAGGTGTGAACAGCCTGGGGGTTTCTCGTATGTGATAGGAGCTAAATCCTTCCCAGGGTAAGGGCAGCACAAAAGTGAACTGTAGAGTTCTTTGAGCTCCTCCATGCTCTGGACCCAAGGGTCGGTATGCTGATACATTCTCTCTTCAGTTACACTTAAGTTATGTTTTGAATTATTATAGTTGTCAAAAGAAGCAAAGAATATTTTCATAAATAACAGTGAACTTTGCCCTAAAGTTGTAGAATGGTGATTTAACAGTGATTAGTAGGTGTTAAGTCCTAAAAGTAGACAGGGAAAAAAGCTCCTATTCAGAACTAGAGCTTGAATTCTGTAATTATACAACACTTAGGGACTCAGATTGTAAGCCATTGCTTATAAAATATAATTCATAGCATTTTACATGGACGGCATGATTATTATTCTTTTGGTATACATGACACGGATCAGACCTCTGCTTTTATTTTGAATGTTAATCTTGCAACATTCAGTTCTGTTAGTCAAATGACTAGCATGACACTAATTGTTCTCAAAGAGATTTGTAACTTTAAAGGTTTCAAATTTTATAATTCTCATAAAGTACAACTTGGTAATGCTTTTCTGCATTGATGCATGAGAGCTGAATTTACGGAATATAGTAGATCTACAGGAAACATCGTGGGTTTGCCCAAACCAGGGAATATTCATAGCAAAAAGCCTATAGAAATATTCTGTTCTTTAATAGAAGAAACATTACCATGAAAGAGTGAAACAAATTAAATGAAAAAGAGCTAGCAACATCATGTGAGCTTGCTGTTATTTTTGCTTTCATTATGACAAAACTCTCCCAAAATTTAAAGGGAAAAAGCAAGGGTACCTTTCAATTGTGCAGGCTAATATACTGTTGCTGGTGCTAGTCTTTTCAGTGCTCCCACTGGGGCAGGTTATGACCTAGATAATCTATATATCTGAAGAAAAGACAATTGACTTGCCATAAAATTTCTGCAGAGATACTGAAAGGAGAATCTGGCCTGTAAGTACTGGGGGATTGTGTATGTGAGTACAGCAGCAAGGCTTTGGCCCCAGCTGTCAAGCACTAACTGAATTCCTCATGTAGCAAGGCAGGAAGAGCATTGGGAAGTTCTATAGGCTTGGGTGTTCCTGAAAACACAGGTATTCCACACAGAAGCAAAACGTAAGCCTCATCTTGTGATGCAGAACATAGCTGATTTTCAGTCTTTTCTGTGTATCTAGTTATTTTTAGAGAGCTATTTGGTTGGATTTTGTTTATACATATTAATGGTGCAGATTAGGTAATTTTGCCCTAAAGCACTCAAAAAGACAGAAACTGAAATAATGTTTTGTTTTCCTGAAATTTATTTGTGACTACATCAGGCTATTGAACAGAAGGGTGGGAAGGGCCTTTTCATATTCATTTTTCTCTTAGTTGGTTTGAATATTTTGTGTGTGAAATGAAGCTTGTCATGCATGTGGGTTAAAAAGCCTCAATACCTCCATTTATTATGCATTCTTTTTTGGTGAATGCTTATTACTCATGCATAGCCAGGAGATGAGGAACACAGATGTGTTAAGAACTCTTCATTTAACTGATCAGCATGGAAGAAAATATTACACAGGTATTTCCAAGTAATACCTGCAGGTATAAATCAGTACATGGAAAAACAATAAACTGTCTCTATCAGAGAGCATCTGATGATGTCTCAACCACAGTCAGAGCACTTACAGTCTTCATTACTTTTGCTTTTCCTAGGTGTTCTTACCACAAAAGACTGTGTTAGTTCCTGTCTCAAATATAACATATTCCATCTCAAGTGTGTGAAATTTATCTCACCTAACTTTGGAAGGCTATGACATGCCTACCTCACTTCCAGAATAATGACAGATCTGGTCTTCTGTTGGAGTGGCAGTTTGAGGGGAGTGGATTTCTGTGATTACTTTTTTCTTCCTGGTGATGATAGAACTAGATAAAGTTTAGGTTTTGATGTTGCAGATTTTCACATTTCTGACTTTTCTCTCTGCTTATCTTTACTGTTTACACTACTTCCTCTGGAGCCTTTTTGCATAACATAAGAGTTCAGCAAAGCACTGGATCTCAGGGTCATGTTCAACAGATTTCTATTCTATATCTCATAATGCTTTTGACATCCCAATATCTAGTTCTTTTCACCACTCAGTGACTTAATTCATCTTTATTTTACTTATGGATCCTTGAGGGAATTCTACATCTGTCTTTCAGCTTGGCTGTCTTTTCTCTCTCTATTCAAAAATTTAATTTAGTTCTAATTAGAAATTTGACTGATGGGTGTGTTGAAGTGTAAACAAAAATTTTTGAGGGAGAAGAATGGATAAGATAAACATTTCAGGAGAATGGCAAGTTGTTTCATTTCACTGGGCAGCAAATTGAGAACAGCAAGTAACTCCTGAGTGGATCACATTTTAAGAGGTGACTTAAATAACAAGAAATAGTTGCACAACGTTTGGGTATGGAAAGACTTGTCTTTGAAGTTGTATGATGAGCCTTTTAGCACAGATATCAGAATGAGTGGTGCTTTGCTCATAGGGAAAATTGGTTTGTCTGCCCTCTGAGACTCTGCTGTCCTTATTTACTGTTGCTCAGTAGGCACTATGCCTGAGGTTGGGAAAGCCATGGAGGAGATTGTAGATAAGCATATATGTAAGATCAAACATATCCTTACTCAGAAGGATGTGATCCTGGAAACTTTTCATGGAGAAATTTGAAACAGGGATTATTCTGAATTGAATTAGAAGGAGTACCAAATGTTAGGTGTAGCTTATGGACACTCTAGTTCTGGCATTCCTCCCATTATTCTGGTTACTCATCCACTCAGAGTCCTCCTTTCACTTTTAGCCATATGCTGCTGAGTTGTCAGCGTTAGTTTGCTAACTATAAAATAGTAAAAAGAAGGTGCATAAGGTTCATTTTAGCAGTAGAGGTGCATTCAGTATTCTTTCTTGATTGGCACAGGCAAAGTATTGGGGACTCAAATATATGCAGAGATTATGGAATGTTTACAGTATACTGGCTAACTGAGGAGTAAAAAGAAAACAAAATATCCTAAAAGATCAGGCATGAGCAGCTGAAGAGCATATTATAGGATTTATCAAGCATGAGACAAGCTGCATTCTCCTCATCTGAAAGGGAACATAACATAGTGAACTTGACCTCTGGATGATTAAATTTCAAGTAATGGATTTAAACCCAAAGACTGGTGAAAGGGAGTTAAATCTTCACTGTTTTATCTTTAAATTTTGGTATTTACATGACTCTGTCGATTTTTTCTCAACATGAAGGTAGATGATATCAGCTTCAGTAAACACATCTTGGAAAATAATCTATTATTTTGCTTAAAGGAGAATTCATCTCTTGGGACTTCATTGTGACAGGATCTACATCTGAGCACCATTACCTGTCTCTCAGAGACAGGCTGGTTCCCAAGGCTGCCATGACTGCATCTTCCCTAGAGGTATCCCATAGCACAGAGGGCAATGTGTGCTTGCAGGAAATACAATTATTTGGTCCCAGTATGTCAAGAAAGCACACTGTTCCTCATTCTGAATACAGAGATAAAACCCTGATGATTCCTTTTCAGTTCCCTCTCTGGTTAATGCTTCTCTGTCTCAAATGTCCCACAGTGGAGAGGCTTAGTTTTGGGGTTTGATTTGTGATTGGTAATGGTGTTGTGAGTTTTGTTATTCCATTTTCACTTTTTTAAAAGTTTCTCACTTCTAATCGTGGGAAAAGTCTTACTAAGAATATGAGACACATCAAATGGGATCGAGTAGAAACCTGATCCTCTGAGTTCAGTGTTGTCTTGCTCATAAAAGCCAGAAGAGTAAAACTGTTCAGATGTCTTGTTTCCCATACCCCTCCAAGTACTAAAAAGGTAAAGAATCAACAATCTGAAAACAAGCGAACTAAAAAATGTCTTAAATAAGATGAATTACTTTTTTTTCCCTATTAGAATATTCATGTTAACTTAAATTTTCAATAAAATATCACTTTGAAATTGTCAAAACCTTTTCAATAAAAATATTTATTTTGAACCAAACTATTGCTTAATAGTTTGGGGTTTTTTGATAGTTTATTGCATTAACTGAATAACTATCCCCCATCCTCAAAATGCTTCTGCAGCTCATGAGGCCCCATATTTACCCTGCTTCAGACATTGTGTGTGACTCAGGCAAAGATGCAGAGGAGTTGTCTGAGGAAACTGAAGGGTCATGAAAGGGATCAATGCTCTCATGTGAAGTCTAGGTGGAGTCATACTTAGAAGTTCATAAACAGCTAGGTTTTCAATTAATTTAATTGAAATACAGAATAATGGAGCAAGGCCAATTTGGGTAGACTTTCTGATGGATTCTGGAAATGGGAATGTACTAGTTCATTAAACATAGCTGTAGTGTAAGAAAATTAAGTGGATTTGAGTTCTTTATCAGTGGAATTAAATGCCTTTTCTGTCTGTTGCTTGAGACAAAAGGGATGCAAAAATATTATTTAAGCAAGGAAAACATGTAAGAGAGCATTAAACACTGTGGAAACAAGGTGCTGTGATGAATTTCTATCCTGCAGAGTCTTGTGCATATATTTTACAGTTAGTGATAAAATAAATGGGATGCTTAGCATTTATGGAAAGGTAATCTGGTGAACCAGTGAAATAGATAAGCTATTTATTTTATCAACTTTTCACTAATTTATGTGAAAAATCAGAGAATGGATTTTGTTCTAGTCATACACTTGTAAATCTTCAGAAGTACCTCAATGAATGATGAATTGATGTAACAGAACATGACTTTTTTATTTCAGACAAGTGAAACTCAAAACCTGTATGCTCTTAGTTTACTTATTATAGCATCTGCTTCTGTAATTTATTTTACCTAGTGGACAGTTTAAAATGTTGCATGTGGCTCTAACTCTAAACTCCTGCCTGGGACGAGCAAAGTTTAAAAATGAACCAAACTGAACTGAGATTATTCTAAATGGACTGTTGACATATTAATGAATAATAGACAAAAAGAACCTCTGTGTGGGCTATAATTACTGAAACATGTATTGAAGAAATACGAAGGCGGAATTTCTATCTCTCATCTAACCATTCCTGGGCATTGTATAAATTGGCACCCCTTGACACTGGCAGGACACAGCCATCTGCAGAAAGTACAGGGGGATCCATGCTGTGATGAGACCCACAGTGTTGCATGGTCCTGATACACTAGAGTCATCCTAAATCTTCTGCCACTGTAGTGTGGAGGTAAAGTTTATTTTAACATGGGCTGTGCTGCTCTGTGGAAGTGTTGTCAGTGAAGTTGCAGACAGTTTGTGACATGGGAAGTGATGAGTTTCAAGTTTGTTCTTCCACAGACAATCGAATCATTTCAGTGCATCGGCATGAAGATTTTCATATATAGATATACTGAGGATATCACAGAACTGGCAACTTCTAATCCCACTCTCACACTTGTCTAGAGGTGTTGCTGTTAGCTCCCACTCAGAGAAAAATATCCAACACTTCATATGTATTTCACATGAAAAGAACTACAGACATGAAGCAGAAGCTGACTGGGATTGCAACCTAATTTTCAGTAGTTTCTCAACAAGACAAACTGCAAAATCTACTGATAAACAGAGATATAATGCCAATAGAAATCTGTGTGAGGATGTTCTGCGATTTGTCTAGTAAACCGTAGCTGGGATTTGTCTTAGTAAATTAGGAAAAACTAGATGTAAGGGAAAAATTTGTTTAACCTTTCATGAGAAATGTCAAAATACTTTCTTAAAACACTGTCTTGAAAAATAGAGAGCATGGCCATTTTTTTCTAATACTTTTCTTATTTAAATCTGAGATTTAAAAATGGATTAAAGTGATAAGTTTGGAACGTGGCTAAAGTTTAGATTGAGCAGATACTTACATAATTTGTATCTCCAACACATGAACCTCTTCTAGGCTAGCCTCTTCTGAAGAAAATATGACTGCCCTTTACATCGCTGATAAACATGAGTCAAGATTCTTTTGAATCTAAGTAGTAAAACACTTATTTGCAGCCACCAACTTCAACATAAGCACCCATAACCACTTAAATCAAGGGGGTTTATCTGGGTATTGTTCATATTTGTTTCTGTGGAACAAGCAGTAGAAATAGAATGTGCCTCAAAGTAGCATAAAATGAGTAATCAAAGCCAAGGGACACAGCCTGAATAAACACTGAGACTGTGATCCTGAGGTGAATGCAAGCCTATACAACACAGTCTTAGGATTAATGTCAGCTGGCAAATGGTCTGGAAAGAAGGCAAAAGTGCTAGTTTCCTTCTTTCAAATACCTGTTTCATGCTTTCCAATATAATAGCTAGGGGTCAAAGAAGGGTCTGTTTGTTTTTTTTAAGGAGAAGACTTTTTAATTTGAGGAAAGGAAAACTCAAGAGGTGACACAGAGCCTTCAGGCTGACGTGGTACTCTACTGAAGATGCTGCAACAATGTGAGATTTTATTACTGAATTTGGACCATTTAGAATTAGGAGCTTAGGATTAGGGTATTTACCTTATATGTATATATATCTTGTGGTTCTGTGGTTCTTTCAACAGAACTGGTGAAACTCATTCATCCTCAGAAGGTGATGGGAAGGTAACTCTTCCCCAGCTCTGAAATTATTCTTCCAGTTTGTGCCTTGCTGTGCTTATTTGCCTAAACATAACAAAGTAATTAATACATTATATTATTGCAAATGATTGTGGGACCCATTTCTTAAAAGTATGGGTGAGTTAAAATTAAGAAGCCTGGAGCTAATGTAAATATAATTTAATTTTTGAAAAATAATGCATGACATGAACATTCAAGTTCTGACCTTGAATAAATGGTTATATCTCAAGGCAAGGCTTTTTAAATGCAAACAACTTTTAATGACACTGGCATTCTAATAAGATGGAATCTTACTTGCGGAAATTAATAAATATGAAAACAATGACCCTGCCATCAATATATCAGATATGACACCTACTGATGTATGTGGGGGACACAGGTAAAAGGACAATGTGCCAGTATGAAAATTTATTTGCCTTTCAATCCATTTGTACTATTCTGTTTGACTGTTTCAAGTGATGACAAACTGAGTCTTTTCACAGATGAATAAGTATTCTATGGGATATTCCTTTTTAACAAATTAGAACTCAAATTTTGTGCTGAGCTGAAAATGAGTAATTAATCATGGTGGTCATTTGTCACAGGCTCTGTAACTCTAGGGAAACAAATCTTCATATTCAGAGATGCCTGGAATTTGCTCCCACATGTTAGCTGTTTCCACTTATATTTTTCCTTTTTTTTTTTTTTTTTTTTTTTTTTTTAAGTAAAGAGCAGTGGGAATCCAATGGCTATGAGGTGAGGCAGGTCATGAATTCTGTGCTTTCAGAATGCACTGTAATACTGAAAAGAAAAAAATCTCAAACCCAACTCTTTTTTCTCTTTATGGTTTTACAAAGTGTTTGAAAATGTGGTGAGAAAGAGCCATGGAAGTGGGCACTTGCAGTTAAAAGAAGTGTTTGATTTACTATAAATAATTGTTCCAACATTTAGCTTTTTTTGAAGATCTTAATCAAATGCTATTCTCAATTTGGTAAATATTTTCAGGAGCCTGATATTTTCAGCCAGAAAGGAATTGAAAACAGGGCTGAAAAGAGGTGTGCCTCTTACATGAAGTCTTGGCAATAACTTTCTTTTTCCATCCTGCTCAAATGCTTTTCAAAAGCACATTGGGGAAAGCTGCAGTGTAGAGAATAAAGACTTACCTGGTATTCAGATGAAGGGAAGAGGAAACAACTGCATTTTATTCAGATCTCTCACAATTTAGTTGCGCTCATTGCTGCACTGTGTCAAATATAAATTTACCTTGGTGTAAATAAGAGAAGGCTTAGACCTAAAACTTGGATGTTTTGGAAACCAGCAGCAGACTAAGTTGCTACAAAAACCAGATGCTGAAACGCTGGGAGCATAGAACCTATTCTCTTTTGATCTGACCTCTTTGTCACAAAGCAAGAATGCTCAAAGGCTGGTCTTCATTTGTTCTCTTGTCCTAGGCCCAGTTTTGTCACACTGAATAATACCTGAATTTCTATGTAATGTGCTCTAATGTGGGGTCCTTGCTTGCACTTAACGTGGACCCTGCTGAAAGTGAGGCTGGACCAGATGCCCCCCAGAGGCCCCTTATGGTTTCAGTTACACCATAATCCTGTGGATTTTGGCCACTCCTTTCCAGGAGAAAAACATTAGAATGTGATATTAATTCTGATGTAATTTGTAGATTTATTTTTGCTACATGGGTAAAGAAAAATTATGCTTTTTAAACATTGAGATGTGGAAAGTTTAATCCATTTTTAAAACTTTTTTTGGCAGCTATATTTTAAAACTTTTAAATTTTCATTTAGTTAGAAATGACATTTCTATTGTCAGACAATATGTAACCATACCTAAATTATTATTTTTACTGCTCCAGTACTAAATTTGGCCTAACCCATTTAAGTCATTTTTAGAGACAGATTTGCATTTGAGCTGATTATGTGAATGCCAAGTTTCAGCCTACAATGACTGAAAACAGCTGAATAGTGAAATAGTGAGTGACACTGTTCATAAAGGAAACAGCTCCTGACCCTCAATGACAGCTCTGTGAATATGACGGGACAATCACTCAAGGATTGTTCACAGTTATTACTAAGTAGGTTCTTAATTTGTTGCTATCCTCCATCATCAGAACGTGTTCTGTAACTCACATTTTTAGAGTGCTGAATTTTATTTCTATCTGTTTCCTCTGAGTGACATTATAATATTCATAATATCCCTTGCATTTATTTTCATATGGCTGCACTCTGCCTTTGGGCATAGCCTTCAGACAGAGATGCTGCAATATGTTGTGCCACAGCAAGGGTAGGCCCAGGAAATCACATGCTTCAGACAGTGCAATAAAACAAAGCTTTTCTTGTGTTTCCCTTTATCTGGATAGTAAGTTGCAATTAGGTAATGAAGCAATGGGTTTGGCCAGTCTTTAAATCATTTTCCCTGTGCTGTGTGCGTGTGTGTGCATATACAGAGTGAGGGTGGGTGGAACAAACACCAGTGCCTTACAGTAGATTTATTACTGGGGTTCTGGAGCTGTGTGTCAACCATCACTCTTTTTTTTTTCCCCCTCTTAATTTCTTTCTCTCCTCCTCTACACATTCTCATTCTCTCCTGTGGAAGTAAGTCTGAGGTCTGGAGCAGGCAGGTTCAAGTTCACACCCACAGTCACCATGTTCCCCTCTGAGTATCTCACATCCTGGCTCTAATTTACAGGAAACAATGCACAATTTTGTCACAGGAAGTCTGATGAAAAGCTCTAGTCCTGGTATATTAGCTCCAAAGGGCAAAGTGTGAATGAATGTCACCAACATATTTCATGGATTACATAGTCTATAACTTTGATTACATGGTCTATAGTTTTTACCTGAAGAACACCAATAAGATTATTTTTAGGATTTGAAGCATTTTTGTCCTCTACTCTAAAAAAACAACCAAACAGCAAAACCCAGAAAAAGAAAACAGAAATAGAAAGAAGCATTTTTGGGGGATATCTTTATTATTATTTCTCTAAACTGGATCCTGAATAGTAAACCCAGATACTCCATTACCCATTCATATGTACAACAGAACAGATTCAAAACATGTAACTTTGAAAGACTCCACATAAAAAATACCTCTATTCATCCATAACTCTGGGTATGCATCATTTAGTCATGTTTGTCAGTGAAAGGAGTTAGGAGCTATAGAGAAGGAAGTCTCTGCTTCTTCTACAGTGTGGAGTGTAGATCTGGTATTCAATGTATTAAATCAAAAAGGGGGGAAGGAATTTTATTGAAAATACCCAGCTTCACCCAGGAGTTTTGCTTATCCTTTTGGGTCCCCTTGGTTTTGGGACTCCCAACAAAACATGGATTTATTTTTGAGGAACAATCACCCAAAAAATGAACTCCAACCAAACTAAACCAGGAACCAACCCAATGTATATCTTTGTATGTGTGATATGTGTGATCTTTATTAGTGGCTGCCTTTTTTCTTCCTTATTTTTTTTCTTTTTTGTGTGTGTCTAAATTCAGAGTTCTTAACACCATTCTTTGTTTTATTGAGGTCATAGCAAGTTTCTTGCAAAGAAATCTGCCACTTATTTGCATCTGTAGGTGAACGGGATGGAACAGTCTTGAGAGTACTTGAACAATTGGTTCTACTTTTACAAAGCCTTTGGTTTAGCCTTGTTAGACATTTTGTGCCTCAGATTTTATACACTGTTTGAAGTGTCTCTTTATACATTATTCATGTTCCCATCAGCACAATATTGTATTTTGGCATCCTTCCAAGGACTGGTAACATTCAGTTCCAAAATGAGACTGAAAAGGAAAAGAGGGGAGAAAAAGATCATATTTCTCATGTTTCACTGAAATTTATCTGACCACTGACCTACTTAATTTTCTTGAATATCATGAGAGATAAAAGTAGATTGATGAAACAATTTCTACAGATATCTGAGTGAAAGTGAAATTAAATGGAGGGAATACAGTCTTAAAGAGACTGGGACAGATTTTCCATTGGGATTATGCCATCTAGGGGTAGTATATAATTTATTGTAGTTTTCTTATAGCAGAAACTGAACATGTAAATTTGTATTAATAAAAAGGTGCTTTCAAACAGTGAGGCTTTGGCAAGGATCAGATGGAGTTTGAGAAGTTGATGTTTTAGTACTGGCATGACCTCTGTAAGCACAGCTTTATTACACTCCTTCAGGAGCTTCTGCCTAAAGCCATGAAAACAGGAAATTCTGGTGTTGATAAAAAGCTGTCTTATCTTCAAGGCTAAGCCATGAAGCAACGTTGGTACCACTGCCTTTCCTCCATGAGGACAGCATTTGCATGGCTCAGACTTTAGCAGCTTTGTCAGACTGGATGTCACAGAGCATGGTATTCCTCTAGCTTGTGCTAGCTCTGAAATAAATGCCTCTCCACTGATTTGATAATATTTGTCAAAAAGTCAGTGGAAAGTAACAGGTCTTTTTAAAGCACATATAAATTAACTTCACGCTCTTAGTCCTGGTCTGTTGAATTGCCTGCTATGGAGAAGAGACCTGTGACTTCTCATGATATTTAGCAAAACAACAACATTAAATAAGTGTTTGGACTTCATTTGAGTGAGAAGCTAACCAAGTGTGCACTCAAACCAAGAAATATGTGGGCAAACCCAAAAATTAATAGCCATGACCTTTGTGCCAGCATCTAAGATGGATGATCTCAGAGATGGCTCCTCAATAAGGCATCCAACTAACCCAGCACTGCCTTCCAATGCATAACTCTCCTGTCTGGCCCCTAGAAGCAAGCATTTTTAGAGAAAAATCATCATCTGGTTTAAACAAAACTGTCAGCTGTTACATTTATGTTGATAAACTAGGATAACTCCACTTTTTTACTGACAGTTACCCCTGCAATAGGTTGCAGAAAGAACCAATACAATTATATTTTTTTTTTCTCAGTAATGCTGAGTTGGGATGAAAAAAGAACTATTTTTTCCAGATTAGGAAATCCTTGGCAATTACATTTTTAGGCACCTTCTGCAATATCAAGGACATTGTAGACACTGTAGAACACACAATAAAAATCTGTTTCATCCTTGTTAGGGATTATTTTCTCCATTGCACTAAGAGGAGAGCAGATACCTTAAATTCCAGTTCTTTACTGTGACCAAGCATGCATGGAGGAGCAACATCTTAGGCACTTAGATGGATGAATAGCTCAGAATATTCCATATGATCATTCTCTCATTCACTGCTGAGCCTGTGCTCAAGTGCCACACTGAGCAAGGCCTTCTGAGAGCTTCACTCTATGTGGTATCCTTGACTTTGATGTTGTTGCCATCATTTTCAGGACATTTTTCTTCTTACTTTGTCTTTTTAATCTTCAAAATTCCTATTTTATTTAGGCTCTTAGGGAAGACTGTGTTGAGAGATGAACAGCCTTCAACTTATTTTTTCCTCATGGTAAGGATTGAATATGTGCTGAATTGTGATGAGCTGTCCTCTCTATATTGTGTATTAGTGGATATTTTAATTCATGAGGTGGAATTTAGAGCAGAGAGGTGCTTCTAAATGTTTTTATAGCTCTAAATAAATAAATGAGGCAGACAAGTTTTTATCTTCTCATCTGCCTCTTCAGCAAGTGCATTTCTTTACTCCTTGTTCTGTAGGACCAAGGTACCTCAGTGACAGACGCCATATGAATCAAAAGAAACATCACCCCCATGTTATTGGCATTCTCTCTTTTGAGAGAAGAATAGAACAGAATTGAGGAACTACTCACCTTTTCCATTTGTTTTCTTCATAAGTCTGGAACACAAATATCTTCACCAGAGTAGTGCAGACAATATTTCTAAGCTGTCCTCAGAATAATTGCTAAGAAGCTCTCCCTCTGGCTTCTGCACATCCTGCATTCTTCCCATCATGTGAGTATGAGAAAGCATCTTAAAAATATGTGGCAACAAGAATTTTACCTTTTGATTTTTATCTTCCCCCACTCCCAAGCTGTTGTGTTTTTCACTAACCTCACATATTTGTTTTTTGTAAAAAAAAAAAACCAAGAAAAATTGAAGAAATATTCAGAAATTATGAAAAGTTTAAACTTTCCAGTATAAATACAACATGCAATAAAGGCTTTAAATATCAGCATAATAATCATGAGCCTTTCAGCTTCCTTCTGCAAAAACCCATAAACCTGGAACAGGATTAAAGTCATGTACTATTGATAATGCTCTTGAGTGGAACAAGTGAGTTGGTCAAACACTGGCCAAAAATTCTTAATAAATAAGTAAAAATGTCAGTGTAACATTTATTACATGCTTAAAAGCTGGGGTGAAAAATGTGTGATTCCTCTGGCTTTCTTTTATGACTATGTGCTGTAAACTCCCTTTTTCTTTTCCCTTCCATTTCTTTCATATTTCCTTTTGTCTCTGAAAATGACAGGAGAAGAAGTAATAATTTCGTTTTTAATGCCTTAAAAATTATAATTCTTTTCTTCATTAAAAAATCAGTTTTGTCAGGATTAATTCTTAAGATACTTGAGAAGTAAAGGTAGCTGTGACTAAGGCCCTCTGAGCTCCCTGTGCAGTCTTGAAGATTCCATATTGTTTGCCTGATGCCTACATTCTAAGGGATACCTAGACTGCTGAGAACCACAGAGCTTGTGTGATAGGCAGCATATTCTTCTTTGAAAAGTTCCTCTGAGCTCCTGAGATGGAAAGGTCTACAGCAGCAGGGAATATTCCTTAAGGTTATGTGCAAATAAACTTAGGAGACAATTCTTCTAGCAGACTAGAAAATAAGAAATTAAGGCGCATTCCCTGAGTTGTTTAACCATGGCTTTGCTCCTCGCTTTTTCAACAAATACAGAACAATGAAAAAGGTGATTCAATCACAGCAAACTCTGAGCTTCCATGCCAAATATTCTTTGTTCATGTATTTTTGTAGGTAGAAAGTCAAGGAATATTGTGTTTTGGGGGGGAACAGACTCACCATGCTTTACACTGGCAGAAACCCGACTGTAGGTACTTACATCTTTCTATGTCATGGGTCACGGGGCTCCCTTTAACAGGGCATGGTGTGGAGAAAAGCAGATCCTGGGAATTGCCATATGGAAGCTGTTCATTAGAAATCACTGTTCTAGTGCAAACACTAAAATCCACCAGTGTGTATCTAGTTATCCATCCAGCTTAATTCCTCTGAAAAAAAGTTGGGGCTTTTTTCCACTATTTTCTGCACCTCAGTTACCTACAGAAAGAGAGCTAATGATTTAATTTTAAAACTTGTCTGCCAGTGCATTGAGCAACAGGCAATATTTCTTGCTTGATTTTTAATTTATTATTTTTTTTAATGAGCATGGGGAATGGGATGCAGCATGACGAATAAATCATTTCACCTAAGTAGAGGTGGATCACTGGCTATGGTTGCCATAGCTGGTACCTTACTGGAGCGGTCACTGTTTCATGAAGAACAGTATTTAGAAGAGAATTAAGTATTCCTTGATGTCAGTGTGTTAGGAACTTAGAGATAGAACTTATAGCCAGAGTAATTTGCTATGGGAAGTAAAAACTAGTACTATAAGTATTTAAAGACATCTTGTGGACAACAGCATACAATAATATCAGAGAGAAAAATACTTTTGGAGGTTTTAGAGAAGCAAATGTGTAAATGTGGCTGACGTGGCAGAGTAAGGTAATATGAAGTTCCAGCTGTATGAGTGTTTCTTTCTTTAACAATGCTTACTTTTATTTAAGACATCTAGAAGGATAGTGAGCTCCTGAGTGTATAGTTAAACATTAAGGAACACATTCCTTCAAGAAGAATCTAAGGAGCCAAAGGTGTATGTATGTATATGTATATGTAAAATTAGCCTGCTCTGGTTTTCTGCCAGTCTAAAGTTTTGTTGAGTTTTAAGAATTTGGGTTAGACATAGTTTGAGACCTCTATAGGTCACAAGCTGCTCAGGAGAAAAATTTTTAATGAGTTAAACACTGCCTGGAGTTGAGACATTGAATTTTAGGGTTTTAAATGGCTCTGTCACAGAGAAATCTAAAATACTGTACAAATAAAGAGAAACAGAAAGGTCATTTTCTCTGGTTCATGCCCTGAGAAGAGTCTCTATGTGGCTCTTACTTCCAGTTCCTCTGCTTTACCAGCATTTGTTTTCTCAGAGGATGTCTTGTGTTTTACACTTACTTTCTAACATTTGATAGTCAGTCTAAATGAAATAAGAAAGCAATGGTTTTGTAATAGCATCATTTGGTAGAAGTTGGAAGCAAAACAGAAATGTGGAAAATACAGCTCCTTCAGGACCAAAATGTGTGAAGAAAGTCTGTTAAAAATTAACATAGAAGTGTTTGAGCAGGAGGGAAAGAAGGATGTTCCTGATTTAGGGATCAAATCTGAACAGCATCTGGCCATCTTGAAGAGGTGGAGGTTCAACAGATTTTAGAGAAGGGGAATTAAAGGAATATTTTTACTTGATTTATATTGCTTCTAAGAACCAATTGAAGTGCAGGGAAACGTCTGTATTTTAGCTAGAGAAATGAAGGATGCAGAAGGAATGAGTCAGCCCACTGTTTGCCCAACCTGGTGTGGAGAAAATGTGAGCTCTGAATGATAACTCTTAGATGTCAGTGACACAGTAACATAACATAAATAAGCCTGAAAAATATTAAGAACAAATATATAATTCTATGGTACTACTAAGGATCCTTTAACTAAGATTCCTTTAACCAGGCTGGCCAGGAGCCCACACAGTCTTCCACAAGGAGGAGGAACGAGGTATCCAGGGTCCAAGAGCCTTTGCCGATTGCATGGCAGGTCTTAGCAGAGTACTCACCAATAGGTGAAATCTGGAGAAACATCCTTAGGGAAGCCTAACTCCAGAGATGCCATCCTCTGCCCTTTCTATTTCAGGAGTGAAGAGAGATCTCAGTGCAGGTAGGAGCTGTCCTCAGGCCATACTGTGGCACTCACAGGCTGCAGAGCATCCCCACAGTGCTTGGGTCCCCTGTGTTCAAACAAATATAGCACCTATTGGGCAGAGACAGACAAAGATGAATGTCTGGCAGTACCAATTTTGAAGCTGTTGACACTTGATGTTGCCGTGGGTACAGCTGCATGGGATGTGGGCTCCTTGCCTCAGATTCTCTGCTTTTCCTGAGCTCAGTCAAGAGAAGGGAGGGGAGGCAGGGCCAGAGGGTGAATCAGATGCCTGAATTAGCTGCTGCAAAACCTTTTCTCATTTAATACCAATCTCAAAGGCCAGACTGCAGTAGCAAGAAAGGCAATAATAGTCAGCATTAAGCTCTTGTGTAGTCTGTCTGGGCTTCAAATCTCCAAGAAAATGCTCCACACTGCTTACACCCTGCCTCCTATCTCCACACAGTAGTAGGTGCGTAAAGCTCCAGGTACCAAGTGTGTGCAGCACTGGATACTTAGTCATGAGAGGGAAGGCTGACAGCAGAGGTTGGTGCCTGCAGAGAGAAAACATTTACCAGCTGATGCTTCAAACAGCAGCTGCAGCATCCTCAGATTCACCAGCTCCCACTCAAAGACCTTGCCTAAATCGATTCAACATGCACCAGGAAGGCCATGTGTATCCATGGAGGAGCCTACTCTAAGCAGAGAAACATCTGGCCATGGGTATGAAAAAGTCTTTATCCCTCTGGGACCAACAAGGATAAAGGTGAGAGCTCTATGGCGTGTGGAAAGGGAACAGAGTATTTCCAGTGTCAGTGATGACCATAAACCCTTTGTGGGGGAAGGGAAGCAGTGAGAAATGCTGCTTTTGAGAATGGGAGAGGGTGAAGTACAGATAAGTAATAATGCATTGGAAATTGAGGAAAATCAAGGCCTACTGCCTTGTCATTCAAGAGGTGAGGGACCTGGACTTGCACTGGGGAGAGGGATATGTAGTGGAACCAGGCACTGGTTCTGTGGGAGCCATACACTGGTACTATGCACTGAAACTGAACTAGGATCCCATTATTGGGTGCTGCAACTTTGGCTTTTCTGAGTGTATCTGGAAGGACACTTTGTTCACACTGGTTTTTGTATATATAGAACTTGAGAATGTCTTTCCAAAATATACTACAACAAAATATGCTGTGTTCTCTACAAGATATTTGTGGGTTTAAGTATATATGTATCTGTTTTCCTGTATGTATATGTTGTATGAGTACATACAGATGGGGAAAAAAGAAATACCTGACATAGGGGTAAAATATGGGTCTGTGGTCAAGCATTTGTTCTGAAGAGTAAAGAGATTCAGAATAGAAAAGGGCAGTATTTTTTCGTGACTGAGATGGACCTTTGTAATTTTAAATGGATCTTTATATTGTATTATTTGTCCATTACCTTCCAGAGGGTATACATTTTATATGACTGAATGCCAAAACCAGTTCTTTTAAGGAAGTATTTTCTAGTTGTCAATAAACAGGCAGTGTAGCTGAGAAGAGGATTGCATCATGCTTTCTCCAGATTTCCTAGCTGGCAGTCTCTGCTCACCTCTCAGTGGCCCTCTGCACTGCTGCTCTGGCAGTGTTTAATGTTCAGTTGGAGAGACAAAAGAGGATTGTCCTTTCAGATTGTACATACATCAGCCCTGACTGAAAGAGAAATACAGCAGGAAACACTGATTCTAAATTGCTATTTAAAGTGTCGGACTTCTTCTGAAATGCAGAAAAAAACAGAAATAAAACACAAGCTAAAAGCAGTGATTTTTGTTCAAGCAGAGAAAGGACTCCCTTTTGGCACCTTTTTTTCAGGCATTAATTATATCCAAAGAGCAGTTGAAATGGGGTGAGAATAAAATGGTACTTCTGATGTAAACAACTAAGCTTTGGTAGCAATAGCTACTCCTTTAGATACTGGTTTCTGCTGTACTGGAATTTGGGAGGTAAAAACGGTTTCTTATTCTTGGTGGTAAATCTGCTGGGCTAAATCTGAAGCTAAAAGCTCCAAAATTTTCAGGCAAAGCTTGCCAAGTCTAAAGGATCCTACTAAACGTATGTCATCTGGAGGCTGATACATGAGCTACTGCTCATATACTGCACAGAATTATGCCAGCCCCTTATGTAAGGCCCTCCACACAGGACATTGGGATTTTGTGGCTGAGAAGTGTGTCTGGATCTGCTCCACTCTTTGGTGTGGGGAGAATGATCATTGCACAGGAGATGGACAGTACTGTGTATTGCATATGATGTGCTTGTTCACTGGGTTTTTTTCTCCTACCTAGCCTGTCAGTAACCAGAGACCAGAACTTGCATGGCACAGTTTCTGGACTATCACTTGATGCATTAGATAGATCTAAAAATGAATCACCTGCTGTGCTGCTCCCCAGACATTCTTTTATCATACTCCTTAAGTGATAGCAGATATAGACGATACCCCAAACTACCAAAATTTCTTTGGGTTTACTACCAATATTTAATGCCTTAAGAATGAGAAGATATACCTCATATCTATACTTAGAAAAGCCTTTTTGGGGATGCAACATGATGTCCAATTCTAGCAGAGACATATCCAGGGCTGCCATCTGCCACACTGAGCCTATGCCTTTCTGATTCTGATCCAATGCCAATTAAATCTAGCATACAGAAAGCAGAGGTAAAGAGTCCAAAACAATCAAGAGGACATGAAGATCTTAGAGGGCAGTTGATGCCTCATTCACACATCAGTAGGGATCTATCCCCTAGCAAAGGGCTTAAAAGAAAGAGCAGAAGCAGAAGACCAGAAAAAAATATAGTGACTGCATGACAAAAGAAATGCTACCGTGTTGGTGTTCCTGAAGGACTTCAGCCACCCCATTTGCTTAGAATAGGCAACAATGAACTTATCTCACAGAACTGGTATGAACAATAGTAGGTTTTTTAATGGTGCTTTATTTAACTTACTAATGAACCAGTATACAAACATATGCTTGTATGTGCAGAAAATATGGACTTTAAAATTAAACTGTTTTCAGAGAAAGCCAAAACACAGAGATACAACTGCTCATGCTGGGGCTAAGCATCTGATCAGCTCAGGAATCACAGTGCTCTGGATGGAGTTGGATGGAGTCTCTGGCATGTGGGTATCACTAGTACCACTTTCTTCTCCCCCATAGCTAAGAATAATCAACTGTTATTTCAAGCTGGAAAGGCAGCTGTAGGTGGCTCTCTGTGAGAGCTAAGGGCAGAATATAAAAACAAAAGAAATATTCAGACCAGGGACAGGATACTTCCTCTTACAGCTGCAACTGCTCAGGTCTCTGTAGATTATTTTCTGAGGTTTTCTAGTATGTCGTGATGTTGTATAGGGTTTATCTGGCAATTGCCTATTTATGCAGTACTTGCCTGACTTCTTTTTACACCCATGTATGTTTTTTCATAGCCACAATAGGAAGAGTTTCACATGTACTATCCACTTCCATGAAGAATTAGCTCCTTTTGCTGGTTTTGGACACAGCTCTTGCTTTTTTGGCCTTAGTTCTGGTGTTGGAAGTGACAGTAAGTGACTGGTCTCTGCCCACCCTCTTTATGTTGCTAAGGATTTCTTGGACCTTTACTCTAAACCCCTAAGATGCCTCTTTTCCATAATGAACAGTTCCAGACTCTCCCTCTTACTGAAGCTTTTCCTGCTTTTATTTATCCTTGTGGGTCTTCTATGAACTGTATATGTCCTTTTGCAGATGAGGAGAGCAGAACTGAACACAATATCCAAAGCATGGGCAAAACATGGATTTATACTGCAGCATGATGATTTTTGCTTTGTTTTCTATTCCCTTCCTGATAATTCCAAATATTTGTTGTTTTGCTCCTTCAACAGCTATAGGACAGTAATATGATGCTTTTTGTGAACCTATATATCATAACATGAAGGTCTTGCCCCAAAGTAGTAATAGTCAGTGCAGAGCTCATCATTTTTGTGTGAAGCAAAGACTGGTTTTCCTCACATGCATCATTTTACATTTATCTACATTGAATTTCATTTATCAATTTATTGTCCAGCTGTTTAGCCCCTTAAAGTAAGAAAAAGCCATCACGGTTGTTCTTGTTCCTAGTGCCTTGGATATTTTTGTATTATCTGAAAATTCTGTTATCTCTTTGCTCATCCTCTTCTCAAGGTGATAAAGTTTGAGTATCTTAAACAGTACAAGTTTCAGCACCATTCCATGCAGAATTTGACTAGTGATTGCATTGAAAAATTACCATTAATCTTATCTTCTCTTTTGATTTTTGTATGCAGTTTTATTTTCTGTGCATGCTTATTTTCTTTCTCTTTGATAAAAGTTTTAAGAAGCCTCTTGGAAATCCAGTTGTATCAAGTAGATAATTTTCAGCCACCCACTTAACCCTCTCCTTGCACCTTAAAGAAGCCATGCTGACTACTCAAATGAGGCACCCTCCATGGATAACATGTCTCTAATGAATCCTTTTCTCCCCTAACATGGCTGATGCTGTGTTTCTGTAAATGACTCATTTTTGACAGGCAATTATTTTAGCTAGGCTCCCATTTCCCGTTCTCAACAATACCTCAAGAATGAGCATGCATCAGCTCTTGGAAGCTGGCCACGGCAATCTCATGGGGAGCTGTCATGTCAAATCCACCAATACATTTGTTGTCAAGGTCTGTGAGCTGATTTACCCTGATGAGCATCCACAATGTCCATAGTGCTCTGGCTGTGTGTGAGTGCACCCTGTTGCAGCAGCCTGTTTGCCCCACAGATTATCAGCTTCCACAGTGGCAAGGCCCCCACCTGCATGCATTTTAGCAAATTGTTAACTACTAGCATGGTGCCTCAGTACCTCATACATTTGAGGACCTCTTCTGTCAGTTCTCAATTTCTGTAATAACCACTGAGTGTACTTTCAGGGCAAGCCATTGGGGCTGCTGTTGAGATTGCTTTCATACTAGCACAGAAAACATCATCATGTTAGCACACCTCAGGGTCTGCAGGGAACTGTTCTAACTCCACTAAAGAGCAAGCAGCTCTATTATTTCTAGGTTTGGCCTCTGTCATTAAACAGGAAAGACCTCTTTCTATCTGAAGGTGCACTGGTGTGGTATGTGGAGATTAAGGTACAAATCAGCTATGCCTCTGCCTGCCTTACGGGGTATAGTCTCTCTCACATCTTCCAAACACCTACCAGATTTAAGACTGAAAACCAAGAAGAAATATTTGCATTTAAAATAATCTGCCTTATTGTGGATGTTGAGTACTAATCAGACTCCATATATTTTCATGTACATGTACCAGAGGAAGGATACAGGCAGAGGCCTACTCCAGAGAGCTCACACACAGGCTGCCTCTTCCTCAGAGGGACTACCTAGATTTTCTCTAAATCTTTCTGGATGAAACCAACTGACATTTCCCTCTGTGCCATGGACATGAAGAAAGAAGGGGTACAGGCAAAATTCAAACACCTATAAACAAAAGGTGCTCATTGAGAGCCAATCAATGCATGGATGAGAACTGATCAAAAGTGAGTGGCAGACTTGCTTAAGAAGGAGAGAGCCCTAGCTGCTGGTAACCTTGGGGATGGTTACATAAGACCTTGTGAGGAAAAGAGTCCAGCTACTGGATAGTGCCTCTTGACAAATCCTGATCCATAGCTTCCTTTGAGAAGTGGTAAGCAGTCATTTGGAAGCATTTCACCAGCATTTCAAAGTTGCTGCTATGACTGTGGATAGTAGCAAGCATTGTTTTTCCCATAACTTACTTAAAGTGAAAGGAAGCCCTGGCTATATCACTGTGATTTGCTACTGTTCTTTGCCAAGCAAACTTCTATTGGTGTGGCCCCTCCTGACAGCTGACAGAAATCCCTCTATGTGACTAAACAGACGGGTCATTTAAACAAATTGTGAGAAGAGCAAGGAGGCGTCTGTGGCAAAAAAAACCTAAAGCAAACAAACAAAATGTACACAGGTGCTGGTGTTCAAACATTCCTGCTAAACCTAAATAAGACCTACCATGTGAACATGGGCTTCCTTTGGGGCAGCCTTTGGCCTGTTGTTAAGAGGGGAACAGGGGATGCTTGGGACCTACATGAGGTATGTGTTTCTGGGCAGGGGATGTAGGGATGTGATACGAAACTCCTCCAAAAGGGTATTTCTTAGGTAAGAATCATTTGGATTAGGTTCACATCACTAGATAGTGATCTCCATTGTGTTGCTGCACCTGGACCTCTTGCTTACAGCTCTTTCAGTTGGATTGTTCTCAGGACATCTCAGGGCTAGCTGGAAGGAGTAAGCTGTGTGGAGGGACAGAGTGGTGGACTGTGAGGAATCTAACAAAGAAAGCTGTAAACTAGAAGATCCAAAAGACAGTCTTTGGGTTTGTCTTGTACTGCATACTTTCGGATAAGGAGGTCTTTTTAAGGGGTAATGAAGGAAAAGAGGTAATTTAAAATTATATTTGTTCTTCTAGTCACAGGCCTTGGGGAGCTACCTCTTATCTCCAAAATTCTACATTAAAATAATAAAAAATTCGGAGAACATATGCTTCTACATGTCAACAGTTTGTTTGGTTTAATCTGAATACACCTGTTTTGTGTAAATGCTCCTGTCTGAGTCTCAGACTTAAGAGAAAAAAATCTGCAGGGTTACATGTTTGAGGGTGTCAGAGTTTCCATCTAACTTCCAGGTGAGTTCCAGGGCAGTTCTTGTGTAGCAAAAATGCTAACCAGTATAAAGGAAAAAGGGAATTATGAAACCATGAGGAGATGTGTTTTATTTATTACATATGAAATAAAATAAAAAATTTCACACTTTAAGTGCAAACGATTCTCACTTTGATTATTTTTAAAGTGCTGAGTTATCCTGTCTTTTACAGATATAAGTGAAAACTCCTCACAGTCCAGATGGAAAAAACATCTGAGTATTGCTCTGTTTTGCTGATAAAAACATTTAAAACATATTTATGAATAGTACTTTTACTACCAACAAGCTGAGGATTTTTATCACAAACATTTGAAATAATTTTCTGGTAGAACACTGCTTTCACAGCAATGATTCAAAGCTTAAAAGTGTTCATGAAAGAACACAAGCATTTATATGTGTGGGCCTACACTGTTTTTAGCTCATGTTCGTCAAAATCTCTTAAATACAAAAGTTTTGCTTAGTTGGTATATGTGACCCAACCTGAAGGATAAAATCTGACATATTCCTCAGGTTCAGAGTATTGCCAAAATGTATACACAAACATGTGCAAATATTTGTAAGCCTGAAGCTCTTTTGTATAAAACCTATATTAAGGGTATTTTTAAGTGCTGGATCAGATTGAACATGTCTTCTTTCACCATTCCATTGGATCCACGTGCTGAACCATAGCTATTCACAGTCCATATCTACCTTATAGTGTATTATAAGATTTTTCTGAAAGAACTCAGAAAGATTAATGTAAGTGATCTGAGCAATAAATACACCTATACGTCTGTTCTTCCACTACAGATCTTGTAACATAGACATCTAATTTCACAGTTCTCCAAATACACATCTAGTAATAATATACACAATCTATCTAAGTTCAGAGACTTTTCAGCAGCTGAGTCAGGTTTAAAGTGGAATACATTTCATTGGCTATGGAAGCCTGGACACCTAACTTAACTTAGTTAACTCCTATTTTTTAGATGGCTAGAGACAATGGCTAAATGCTCCTCCTAATATTTTCTGATATTATATCTTCCACAGCTGATTGTCAGCTCAGACCCTTTTTATTTCTTTTTATCACTTGATTTTCAAATTTGATGGGAAGTCTTCTTTAGGTTTGATTTTTCTGAATGTAATACTGGGTAATTTCAAACCTCTTTCCTGTAGTATTTTAGAGATCAAATCCACATCTGTTTGTCTTACACCTATTTTAATTCCCTCTTTCTCTCTTTCCCTCTTTCTTATATCAGTTTTATTATATTCTTTTAAAAACATGATCTGATTTTCTTCCTCCTTTTTAAGATCTTGCTTTCTTCATTATCCAATAGGATAATTCTTCATATGCCAATAGAGCACCCAATGCTGCTCTTCATATCTCTTACTGATGGTGGCCAAATGCCTAGATAAAGTGATTTAGTAAATAGTTGCTTGATTCCATTATCACAGTATATAATCCCTTGTACTAGTGAGGCTTTCTATGCAAGCAAACAGTGAAGCTCTTTTCAACACTCCACCATACTTTTCATTGCCCAGCCTGTGACAATTCAAAAACTGCAAGGTGAAAGAAGGCACTCTTTCTCCTGCTGTGATTCTTGAACCATCTTGAATATTTGTCAGCACAACATTCTCAGTTTTTAATATGTGCTAACAATAGTAATATACATCTTGGGGAGATTTCTGTTCTACTTAGTGCATTTCTGTTCTTTATCTGGGTATGTTGTCTCTGTGATGAACTAAATAGCTTTAATAAATACTAATAACTATTATCTTTACCATATGTTTAAATCAACAGGTAGGATATTTTCCCATTAACCTACTAATAAGTATATTATAATTAACATGCACAAGACACTTTTTAGAAACCAGTAGGTAATTCAAGGCAGTGTGCAAAATCTGGCTTTCATGGCTAAAAGAGCATCAAACTAAATTTTACATAACATTGGACTAGTTCATATGAATTATTAAAATGGACTAGGTTATAAACCAAAACATTCATTAGTTGGGGTTTCTTGAATTATATATATTTTAGTTAAGCTATGTCTTATTATAGGAGGTTGTGACTAATAAATTACCTTTGCAATTCTCTTCTGCAAAGTCCCAATCCCTGCCTGTGTCCCCATAAATTATTGTTGGCAGCTTTAGGTATTTAGAATTTAAGTATTTTAAGGGTATTTATTCTTACTAAGTGGAATATAAATAAAAGCCAGCCAAAATGAAATTTCAGCAAATGTAACAAATGTTTTCTCAGGCATCACTCTGGGGCATCACACTGAAGCAAACCCATTTATTTTACTGCATGCCAGTCTCTTGTGTCTTGTGTCTCACTCCCTCCTCTCTAATTGCCTCTTTGCTTCTGAAATTCTTGCCTGACACTGACACTGGATTAAGCAAGCATTCTCCAAATACACTCAGGGATTACTGCATTTATGTGTTTGATTCTTGCTTTGAATTTAAAGGAAGTGATTCTGTCTGTGTAAAAAAGGGGATTTCCTCTTTTGGTCTGAATTTTATTTTCCTATAATCTTCCATTATCAATTTCCTGCTTGTTACATGGCTGGTTGAGTGGGGGGTTGAGCAACCTGGTGTAGTGAAAAGTGTCCCTGCCCATGGCATGGGCTTGGAACCAGATGATCTTTAAGGACCCTTCCAACCCAAATCATTCATGATTCTGATTCCATACAGCATGACAACAGCACTCATTTAGATGCAGAAGAGGGAAATGCCTAAGAATTAACCTTTTAAAATATTTATACGTAGAAATGCAGGTGGTACAATAATGCATTTATAATTCCATCTGAAGAATTTTAGTGTTGATACAGAAATGTCTTGTTTCTTATGAAAAGAGAGATTTTGCTACCTATGAAGAAGAACAGCTATTTGGATTTGAGCAGGTCAACTAAAACATATTACTCATGGAAACTTCTTTCCCTGGCAATATTGCAAATATTTCTCCAAGTAACTACTTTAGAAATCAGTTGCATTGGAAAGTAACAATGTGAGATAATGACTACTATAACTAGACAGTGGGGAGAAAAGGAATTCCCTCACTTAAATTTTCTGTTTAATAATTTCTATTTCCAGATTGCTTAAGGACAGAATCAAACTAAATTTGTCACAGGCATGAAATAATTTCTATGCTAACTACAACATTTGTAAACAGTGTAAAAATTGGAGCCATAGTAGGCACTTAGAATATATTGTAATACCATTGTTATGTCACTTTCCTAGGGCTAGCTGAAAAAAGAAAACTATGGTTTGTCTTTTATTTCTTTACTTGTATCTGCCAGTGTCATATAATGCAATTCAATCCTGTATAGGTAGAGGAAGAGCTTCTGTTTGGATTTGCCCTTGATAAGTAGTATTTTGTTAAATCTACACCAAATTTATACTTGCAATTAGAACAGAAGAGAAAATACTGTAAATTTAAGAGTTGCATTTCTAAAAAGGAGAAAATGAATTGTTGTTCCTTAATGAAAATACTGAATTATAAACACTCTCAATCATGGTAGATGTAAACACACAGGCAGAATTGATGTTTCAAGTGTCTTTCTCCTGGTGTGAAACCACTTTAATCACTTTCAAAGTTTCATTAATTTTAATATATTTTTAATTTGCTCAGTAAACTTGTAAGTATGATGAAGAGATGGCAATCAAGCTTCTTAATTTTAAGTATTAATATCCACTGTGGCATCAATGCTATAGGATTGTAATCAGTTAAAATGTTGCTTTTGGGGGAATTTACTGACTGGATATAACTCTAAAAAATTAATGTATTTTGCTCAATCAAAGGAGGCAATATTATTTGAATCTCAGAAACAAATTACTCTTTTCAACAGCACACTGGAATTGCATCCCACATATTCCACTTTACTTGGTGAAGAAAAGAGCCATCAGGGAATGCAATGCCTCAGATGAAATTATCATATTCTGCAGTGATAAATCAATAAACTTGAAAGAGGAGGGAGAAATAGGAGCTGAGATTTGACATATAATGTAAATACATCCCATAACATTACTGGATTGGATACTCTAAATGAAGGACTGAATTTAGCTGCTTTTAATGCTCCTAGATGTTCCTAATGCTTTTACAACAGAAAGTTTGCTACCCTTTAAGGGATGCTAGGGAAAAAATAGAAAATCAAGAATTTCATTCCTTAATGACATTAAATAGCTAAATAATACTGTGATGATGCATCACAATTTATTAGTGATGCAGAGTTATTTCTTTAGAGGTTTAAGGACATACCTCATTGTTTATTTGGAACTCTGTGGAACATCACACAGGTCTTTTAAGATTACACCTCTAGGTAAGAATTAATGTTTCCCTTTATCGTTTTCACTGCTCATGTTTATGGACTACAACATTAGTTATTCTTGAATGAATTTCCTTACAAATATTGACAAAAGGGCACAGACCTTTAATTATGCAAAAATGGACAGGACCAAACCAAGCCTAATCTAATTTTAAATTTCCTAGTGGATATTCAGACTAAAAAGTGTTACAGCACTGTAAATATATTTTCATTCTGAATTGGTATATTTGCTAGGGTATATTCCTCCCTAATTACATCAGAGAAACACAGTGGTGTAGGAGTGTTCTTGTTCAAGCCTGAAAGCTTACATAATAAAAATTGTTAGTGGATATTTGCAGCTGAAGTACCTTGGCGTTTGAATCTGCTGTATTCCCCCTTCTGCTAGCAATTACAGGATGCTTCACAAGGGATGCCAGGCTTTATGCAGTGTTCTTTATTTGTGGTAAATTAGGGAGATGTTCTGGAGCGCTGAGGTTGCTGGATATATTTACCAAATGCCAGGTGACTGCAGTTATCCTTTTATAGGAGAACAACTAGAACCATCTAATTGTGCTTTGAGTGTATACATCCACAGCAGTCCAAATTACCCCAGCAGTAGTGCTGCTATTTATACAGGAGGTAATAACACTCTAGAAAATACTACCCACCTGGGAGTAAAAGTCCTTATTTATCTGCCTATCAAAATACTCTAAGGCTGAATTTACAAAATGATAGTGTTTATATTAACAGTGGAAAAACTGTACCTATGTTCTTTCCACACATGGAAAATGGTTTATGAGGGTGTATTTTTTATCTGTGCAAAGGAAAATCACCACAAAAATACAGTGTACAGGATTGTGAGGAAAGCTACTAAACAAGTATAGATTGGAGGCCTGAGGAACAGGTTATAGAAGATCAAGGCTAAAATTCACTTATAAGGATGTCTATTCTTACACTTTCATGAATACCTACTCTGACCTGTAATGGAATGGTATCATGTTTTAGCATATAGCTACAAATTCATATATTGGTTTTTGGTAGCAGGGGGGCTACAAAAATGGCTCCTGCGAGAAGCTTCCCACCATGTATGGCAGAGCTGATCCCTGATGGCTCTGAAGATGGACATGCTGCTGGCCAAAGCTGGGCCAATGAGAGAGGTTGGTAACACCTCTGTGAAGACATATTTAAGCAGAAAATCAAAACAAAGTCACGGGGTTTTGCTTCTTGTCAGAGAAGAGGAGGAGATGAGAACACATGAGGGAAACAACATAGAGACACCAAGGTCAGTGCAGAAGGAGGGGAGGAGCTGCTCCAGGCACTGGAGCCAAGATTATTCTGCAGGCCATGATGAGAACATGGAGAGGGAGCTGTGTCCCTGCAGCCCATGGGATCCATGGGGGATGCAGAGATCCACCCACAGCCCATGGGGATCCATGGGGGATGCAGAGATCCACCCACACCCCTGGGGGAGATGCTCATGCCCGAGCAGGTGGATGCCTGGACGAGGCTGTGATCCAATGGGAGACCCATGGAGAGAGGGGGCCCTGTTTCCAGGCTGGAGCAGACTGTCCTTGGAGGATTGCAGCCCATGGAAGAGTGACCCACACCACAGCAGGTTTGGGAGCACTGTCTGCCCATGGAGGAGCTCACATTGCAGCAGGTGTGGTTTGGCTGCTGCTCGTGAGAGTGGATCCATGCTGGGGAAGTTCATGGAGAACTGTGTCCTGTGGGAGAGACCACAAAGCCTCACAGGGAAGGACTCCTCTTCCAGAGCAGCAACAGAAAATCTCACTGATGAACTGGCCAAAACCCCTATGCCCTGTCCCCTGTGCTGTCGGTGGGAAGGAGAGCTGGGCTGGGGGGGGGAAGGTGTTTTAAGGGCTTATTTTACTTCTCATTGTCCTCCTTGGAGTCTGTTAGTAATAAATTTCACTTTGAAACCTTAAGCTGAGCCTGCTTTGCCCTTGAAATATTTCTCCCAGTCTTTATCTCACTCAGCCTTCATTAACTTTTTTCCCTTTTTCCTTCCTCTGCCCAGCTGTAGCAGGGGAAGGTGAGTGAGCAACTCTCGTGGGTGCCTGGTGTTGAGCCAATGCCAAACCACAGTGGTGGAATAAATACATGTGTAGACCACACATGGCCTCACTGAGGGTAGTAGTAACCTTGCTCTGTGAGTCCTGCTGAGGTGCCACACCAGTCAGGGCATGCTACCGAACATGTCTGTGTTTTCCATGGCGCTGAGAACACTGAACAAGCTGTGGTTGTGCAGGGTGTAGTGGCTTTGTGTGCTGCCATACAGTCCCAGCTCGAAGCTGTTGAGACCCAGGGGAAGCAGAGGATTCTGCACAGTGCTCCTGCAACCTCCCAGAGTAAGGGCGAGTGCAGGCAGAAGCCCTCAGGGATCTCTGCATTCCCTCCAGACTAGGCATACCATAGATCAATGGGCATTCCCATTGAACTGCAATACTTAACACTGTTTAGTTGGCTTAAGGTGAGAAGCCATAATGATGGGATGATATTGTTCCACATTGAATTCTTGGGGGGGAGAGAGAGAGATAATGCTACTTGCTACAGCTGGGAAAGGTAGTCAAGCTTACAGACAAGTGACCCATATACTTTCAGGTACATAGGTATGGTTTGGTGAAAGCTGGAATTTAAAAATCTCTACAGACTTGGTTAGTAGAAATGATCTTTCAATAAATTCTTCAGTTTCTCAAAAATTATGGTATTAGCTGTTTGTTGGTATATTGTATGACTGATAGAACTTTCCAAATCGTTCACTTCAATTTGCCTGACTTCACCATTGAATGAACTACTATATACTGGTATTTGCTGTAACTTAACATAGTCCCCACAATTTCTACTCACAGAACTCTCTTGTGTAGGTCCTCAAGAGTCTTCAAGTGTAAATTTCGTGTTAACATCTTTATAATTGGAAAGGCTGAGAGGAACCAATGGGGTTAATCCATCAAAGTGTATAGTGAATGTTTCTTCTAACACCTATTCTATTTTCTAAGTGGACTATTATGGTTCTTATATCTTCACTGATAAAATTTATTTTCTCATAAGTGGTTTTGTATTAAGATGGGAATAGAACTTAAAATGGTAAATGCAGTACTTTCACACGTGATTGTTTTGGCCTGGAGCCCAAGAAGAATGAAGAATTTTTCTCTACTACAAGCTACAGCATTAGTATTTTTTAAACTCTAAACACTTCCCAAAGAGCTAAAGATGCCTCTTGTCTCTCCTTCTATATGTTTTGAGTTCTATTGCTTTTTGATGCACTCTCCTATGGCTTCTAGTATTTCTAAATAATTTAATTCTGGAAGTAGTATTAAATGAAATATGCACAGATGGCTAAAGCAGAGGCTTGGTCTGGTGATTTGTCATTAAAGACAACTGTATTTTGTCTTGGCTGTTACAGTCACTGGATCTAAACCTTGCCCAGGGAAAATTAAGGGTATTAAAAGGCCTACCTGACCAGATTGTTATAGGCATGTGAGTGTAGCTCATTCATTAATAGGAATAAAATTCAGGACACCTAAATTTCATTGCAGTTATTGTTAGCCAACAGTGGACCTACAGCCCCCTCTAAGATGTTACATTTGTTACCTGGATGACCTAACCTGGTGCCTATAGAAAACTTATATTGGAGAGGGAAGGTCTAATTTGAGTAAATGGTGTTACCTCAAGATAAGTGTAATGGAACTGAAGTTTGAGAGGGTCAGTCATCTTTACTCTAAGTTGTTTAAATTTAAAAATTTAAAATTAATTTGTTTAGGGTCAAATTCTGCTTTAATGTTTAGGATTTAGAAGTGGCTAGTTCATGATAGGGGTGATAAAGCATTTTAGTAGATATAGGATGAGCCACTTATACATGGGAATGGAATGAAACATAGAAAAGCAACTTGTGTGGAAGGATCCTGGGGACAGGAGCAGGAGCAGTGTGCAATGTTGTTCCTGGTGCCTTTGCAGGAGCGAGGTCTGGAGGAGAAGGTGCTAATGAGAAGCAGTTGGCGTGCCAGTCCTTCATCTATCAAATGTGTGCCATGTCCTGTGGTGCCCCTGCACCCTGGCAGTATCAGCAGGGCTGTGGCAGATGTAGGCAGTCTGAACAAGTGTCTGTATGTGCACTGAAGGCTCATTGCAAGACAAAGCAGTGAATGTCACCTCACATCACCTCACTTGCTAGAGACAGAGGGTAGAGTTTGATGTCCTGCATAACATCCCAGCCTTGGCCTAGGCCTTGACAAACCACGATGTTCAGGCTGTAACTGAGATGATCCAAATACTTGGCATCATAAAGGTCTATATGCATCAAAGAGAAACCCTGCTGGATTTGTCACAGAACTTATATTGTGAAGAGGGCAGTGATTCACAATGGGCTTCCTCAAGTGACCACAATTTGTATTAAATGCCTTGGTTCCAGTGACAGTGCAAGACTGAGCTGGATCAGACACAGATTTTAGTTATCAGCATATGCTTCCTTGATGAGTTTCTTGCAAAAGATTTTGCTACATGCCTTTTCCGTGTATAAGTACTGATTATATTACATGCTTAGGCCAGAATTGGCACTTGCTTCCCTCACTGACATAGTTTTATGTGTTTTATATTCCTCCTCTCAATTTGCTTTTGTAGATAGCCACAGTTCAGTCAGGTTTATCCCTAATGTGCATAGATAGGATCTCATCACAAGGTGCGTGATGTGCATGAGTTACATTGGGAACAGTGGTGGTTTTTGCACCATTTCAAGTGTATCTTCTTTGCACTTCTGTACATGGGTTTTCAGAATATAAGCTTAATATTTGCAACATGTTGCATATTGCACAGAAAAGGGAGGGCTTCACAACATCTATTTTCCATCAAGGACAAAATCTCGTGATTTCACTGATCTTTCACAGAACAAAGAATTCAAGAATAACTTACAAAGTTAGATTTTACTGTTTCTATTGCTTTGTCCAAATTGTAATGAGCAAGAAAGTAGCACTATGGGGGACGGGTCAAGAGAAGCTCAAGAGAAAACAGGAAAAGAGTTCAGGCTACTTTTCCCCCCTTCTCAGGGTGTGATGATTTTCCTTGTCTAAAAGTCTGTGGCAGATTTTTAGGCACTAAGTGTTAATGCAGATACAGACTCCTCTGTGAGCTGGTAATATTGGGAAATAGGGCACTGACCTAATAGCATTCAGGCACCAAGACACTTCTGAGCAGCAAAAGTGAGTAAATTGAAATCTCCATGATCCGTGGTAAAACTATCCTGGGAGTGTCTGTCAGGTCAAGCAGCCTCTGGTGGTGGCTGTTATGCAGGGTTTTGGCATTAGCCCAGAATTACAAGTCCTTGTACCCAATTTTTCACCCTCTTGTTAGCAGCAGGAGAGGCAACTTTACTGCAGAGCACAGAGCACTTCCCCTTTACTCTTCTCTCTTTATGTCTGAAGAGCCCTGTGAAGAGGGCTCTTCATGGGATAACAGAGACAATGCTGGTAACGCTTTTAAGAAATTTTAAGGTGAACTGACTACCCAAATGAGCTAGTTTAAGGGCAACTTGGTTATGTCTGCACAATTTCAAGTACCTGTAGTGTAGACATCTTTTCAGGTATGCGAGTTCTCTTGGCTAAAGCCACACTGGAACATATTACTTGCCATATTATGATACAATTACAGTGGGTAATATACTGACACTGAAATAGTATAAAATAAGATTAGAATGTTTTTAGTTTATGTCTGAATAAAAACATCAATCTCAAATCCTGCTGTGGAGTTTATATCACAGGCAGAGGTACATAAAGATCTGTGAATATTCTTCTACTTTATGCCCTATAAATTCATTCTTTCTGGAAGATCTTACTGAATGGCTCTGTATGGTGATATTTGCTTTTGTGTAAGTAGTAGCATTCGGAGAAAGCATACAAAAGACAGCCTTTCCTAACCCTTGTCTGCTTCCTTCATCTCCAGCTGTGTCTGCTTCACCATCAGTTTCTCTCCCAGCTGGAAAGAGATTCTTATGTTTCTTGTTAATGATTACTAACTTTGCATTTAAAACTATTGGCTTCCCTCAATGCCCAGAGGATCCCAGTTTAAAGAAGAGTGGTAGTTGAAATAGCCTAAGGGTGATGAAATCCATTTCCCTCATTTGGTATTGCCTCCTACTCATTCAATTTTGGTCTTTATTGCAATGAGTAGAAAGAATAAAGCAGACCCCTCTGGACTTCTAAAATTTCCCTTGCAAAGTAACTTCTCAGTAAGAGATAGATCAAAAGACAACCTTGGCACTGAAGTGCAGACTAGAAAAAAAGAAAAGGTCTCAAGACTGTAAGACTGCTGGTGTTGCAAAGCCTAAATGCAGGTGCCCAGCTCCAGGAGAAGAATTTGCAGAATCACTCACTGCCTGCTTCTGTACCAAAACCTGGGATCTACAACAGTCACTGAACTGAGCCAAGAGATCCTTTGGCTAGGAAATGGCTGTGAGGGGCTGGTACCCTCATGGTTTGGGCACCTTTGAGAGACTTGAATTCAGATATTTGCCCTCTACGTCAGGATTAGCTATTTTTGGGCAACAGCTTTCTTTTGGAATGCATGTGTCCAGCGCTCATGGAGTCTGTCAGGGCAGGGTCCAGCAGCCAGTGCCTGTCCCAGCAGCAAGGCCAGGAGCAGGGCAACTGTGACACCTTGGGGCAGCCCCCACCCCAGGCTTCAGTCACTTCCCTGGAATCGTGGACTCAGTTTGGAGCATGCTGTGGCCAGGCACAGGGACTGACCCTGCTGTGGTGTTGGAGGGGCTGAGAGCCCTGGGGAGCTGAAATGCAGTCCTGGCCTGTGGCAGGGTGGGAATAACACAGAGTGGGATAAGCAGGGACAGGCAGGGATGACAGTGTGTCAGGGCCATGGTGATGTGATATTTTGCACCCATCTTTTGTGTGGTGCCAGGCACTGGGAATGTTCCCTGAAGGAGAAGGTATGGTCCCCAACCCTTCCCACACAGAAGGGTTTCCATTCATCCTTCCCTTATTAGTGGCAGATACCCATGTGTCCCAGCTCTTCCACACTTTTTGTCCTCCACAATGCAAAGCCCAGTCAAGGGTGGCCAGGTCTTCACATGGGAACCACTGTATCCCAGTCAGGCCTGTGGAGCCCAGCCTAGTGTTCAATCTGGGAGGTTGTCTTGTCAATTCGGGTCTCTGCAACTTGCTCGCTATAATTTCAGCACCAGTTACTGGAAATGTGTGCATGTGTTTCTGTTCTTTCATGGAAAATCTGAAATTTACACTGTTATATCTCATTACTTTAGAATAAACTCTACGTGAAAAATTCCATTTTATTGAACTTCTGTTTGCATCTCTTTAAATATCTGCTTTAGTGTGAATACCAGTGTATTAAAACCATAGATGGCATTGAAAATCAAAATCTCTTCAGTATGATAGAGGAAGCTGATTTAAATTAAAGAACTTTTTCAAAGTCATAGTTCAAAATTTCCTTATAAAGAAGTTTACAAGCCAATAATATAATAAAAACTCCCCTACTTACTATTTCTAAAGGAACTGTGAAAGAAATACAAGATTAATAACTCTGGTGAGTTTAGAACAACCTCAGCACTGAAAATTATAGAGGATCTCAAAACACTGAAACATTTAAATAAGTCCACTCTGAACCTTTATTGTGAATCTAAAGAAAACTAAAGGAAGACTTCAAATGTCAGACCACATAATTAATTTAATTTCATTTAAACCATTTTGACTGCATGTGAAAATTGAAAACATGTAAGCAAAATGCATATTTGTATACATATTTCAAGTGATCTATCTTTTCTTTAGAGGTGGGGAGAAAAAAGGTTAAGGGGTAAAAGACACAACAGGGGAAATTCTGATTAGATATTAAGGTAATTTTTTTTGACTGTGATATTTGTCAGATAATGTACCCATTAGATTTCCCACAGACTTCTAATATATCTATCCTTGGATATATTCTTGACTGTAATGAAAAATTCCCTGATTTCTCTAAATTGGTTCAGTTTTGAGTACTGTGTGGGTCTGTTGATACCCAGAGGACCATTGGAACCTGCATCATTCTATGGGTGGGTAAGATTCAGGGGACTGCATATGCAAAGTGGTAAAAATCAAGATTAGTGGGACAAATTTTCTATCAAGTTTTGGTCTTTGGTTTTTCATTGAATAGCATACATTACTTAAAAGAAAATTTCAGCAAAACAACAGTTCCGATTAAATTCCCTCCAGTGACATATAATTGATTGCTATTAAAAAAGGGTATTATAAGTCCTATAGACCCTATTTTTTAAAAAGGCTGTAAAGTAATATAGAACCAAAGAGCTACACATTCTGCAAACAACTGTCCCCAGGACCATTATCTCAGCATACTCGGCATGAATTGTGGCATATATAGATATCATTCCTGGAAAGGGAGGTAAGGGATTTACTGGACAGAATTAAAAGGACCAAAAATGACATTAAAAAATTATAGGCTTGACTTCTCATACTTGAGGAGCTGAGTGAATGAGGGGAATCCACTGGTGGTGATACATTCTGTGCTTTCATAAATCATCAGCTGTGATTGTTGGAATCTTTAGCAGGGGTCTTTAATCACTTCACCTGGTGAAACAAGATGTTGTGGTCTTTAGCTTGTCCTTGAATTCACTTGATTCTGCAAGCAGATCTGATTTGGATGTTGCAAAAGTGGCAGGAACTTGGAAATGCTATAAGAGGGGAAAATGTATCAGTAAACTACCTTGTGGCAGTCTTCCCTGGCTTATCTGAAATGTTCCTGTTCTCTTCCTTCAGAGTCAGTCTTAAAATTATTGCCATTACATAATGGTTGGAAGAGCTGATACCTCTGATATTATTATTAACATATTTGATAACCATCCCACTGAGAATTGGCATGGGAGGGGATTGTTTTTGACAGCAAACCAAAAATTCTATCCATGAAAGAAAACCTTAATTAAAAACATTATAGCAAAGAGGGGTTCTGTGATATATTTGTATTGCCTCAAAAAATGCTTAATTATCCAGTTAAATTTTGTTGAGATTTTAAGATTTATTTTTTGTATTTTTGTGTTATTCCCCCTGCTACTACTGCAAGTAAGCAATAATGCACATACTTTGCTTCCTAGGCAAACACAGGAGTGGTTTACCACTCTGTTTAAGGATGTTTGGAAGGATGAATGGAAGGTCTGAGGAAGAGAGGGGCTCTGTCAGGGCTGTCAGGGAGGCAGATGGCTGTATTCCCTCAGAAAGGAAATTCTGGAAAAGAAAACAGGGCTGGAGAGGATATTTCACTTTCACAGAAAATTTCTCTTCCTGGAAATGTTCAACCCTTTTGAAGTCCTGCCATATAGTATGTCCCAGGAAAAGATTGCTAGCTATTAGGTATTTTCTCCAACATTATGGAAGATTTTCTCTCTTTTTTTTTTTTTTTTTTTTTTTTTTTTTTTTTTTTTTTTTTTAATATTAGCAGTAGTGTGCCATATAGGAGTCTGCTTGAAATTAACTGATGAACTGATGAATACTCTAATCCCTGTAGAAACAGAATTTTTAAATAAAGGAAATTATCATAGAACCAAGACAACACTTGATGTAATAAGAAATAATTACATTGGGATTCATGAGAGTAGAAAGAATTATTAGACAGGAGAGAGACCATGTGAGAATAACAGAATAACAGAAGGAAACCAGAGAGGAAATAGCAAAAACACAGCAATTATTTCTTAAACAACTTAAAGTGAAGTAGATAGGTTTTATGAGATGTGGTGTATACAGAAGCTGCAGGATAGAGGTTAAAAAAAAAAGGACTGGATGATTTTCATGAAAGTTGCAGTAGTAGTCTAGATTTCCTGTTGAATCACAATCTTTGTGTCTTTTACCACAGCTGATCAATTACACCACGATATAGCAGAAAAATATGTCAGAGGTAAATCAGCCTTGCAGAGTTTATAACTTCAGCTGACAGAAAGAACATGGAGGCATTTATACTTTAATTAGCAGGGGAAAATCACGTCAAGTACAGGAGCTATGCCAATTTACACTAGAAGAGGAATTAATCCTTAATATTTTGGATAATCACACTTGAATGCAAATTCATAAATATTTTTAGCAGTCTGTATTCTAGTTGCATTATTTCATACAGTAAATTAAATAAACAAGTAATGTAATTCAATGCCTATTATAAGGGCTTGTATCCTGTTAACTGGGTCTGAAAATAAAAGGCAGCTATTATGCAAATGTTGCACCCCCTTGAATTAATTACATATTTTAGATGATTAATCTAGCCCATATTTTATGTTGGTTGCTCGACTCTTTTTGTTCCTGTTAGTAATCAGAAAGGTTTATATTATGCACATGCTTGCCAATTGCTTGACTTACCCTAACATACTGCATTATGTCTCCACAAAGATGTCTCAAGCCAGTGTACATAGAGGTAAAAGGCAAAATGAATTTCCTGGGTTCATGCATTTTTATGTTTCACTTGAATGCAATGATTATGCACCTTTAATACAGATTTTTTCAACATTGACCTTTTTAGTATGTAAATAAATCATCTCCCTGCACAGTGCAATCAACAGGATACAGGGTGATTGATTCAGGAGAAATTCACTTGAAAGCTTCAAGTAAATGCTTTTATGAAAAAGTTTGCAGATATAGCATGGTCCAATCTAATGTGTAAGATGTGTTCATGAAGCATGCAGTTGCAGTGCTGTAGTCTCTGCCTACCCATCATTTCTATAGCCAAGTGGTAATTCACTGTTTCTATGGTTGTTAGAGCATTTCTATTTGAAAAGAAAAGCAGCAAAGGCAGAGGACTAACAGTCCAAACTATATGATAAATAAATGTGTCTGTATTTTACAGATTTATGGACTGTGTCATAATTGATGAGGTGTGATCCTTTTAGAAACCAGATATTTCCATGATGAAGGACAGAAATAACACAAACATAGGAATTCTTTGCCATAATTTATTGCAAAAAATGTCTCCTAACATGCAGATCCCTGGATTCCTGCAGTCATGAAGCCTTTATTTCTCCTACAGAAGGCAGGCTTAAAATTTTATAAACGTGGTTTGCACATCAAGGAGTCATATTCAACTTCAGCTGGTTTATTATTGTGGGGTAGGACAGAAAAATGTCACTTAAGATTTTCGGGGTCCAAATTTTCTTTCCCCTATGAATCCTTGCCTGTGACCATTTTGAGAACATCTGGGGCCAGCGGGCTCCACTGCTGGAGAACATACTTGTAAGGATAATAGTGTGTGCTGAGAACAGGTCCTGCATGTATTTTAGGGGAATAAGGAGAAACCATAAAAGAAACACTCAAGTTCCTGATATGTGCTGATCACAAATATCAGCCTTGAAAGGAACAAAAGCATTGCATATCAAAAGGAAGTCCTGTTTTTCGATCACTAGAGCTCCAAACCTCGTCAGTAGCTGCTCCAGATGGCAGCTGCTAATGCTGCTGTTGTCAATCAGTTCTCTTGTTGGAGCCCAGGTTTCTATCAGAAACATCACCTGAAGGTGACACAAAGGTCAGTCCTCTGTGCTGGCAAAGTGCAGCAGTTGCTAGACATACGAGATAAAATAATTGTATTCATTCTTCCTGGTAAGATGAAGGAAAACCCCTGTGACACTAAGTTCCCTGTCTGCTGAGACATCACGATGTCAGTCTCTGACCTTGCACATGAAAGGCCTTGCATTTCTGGCAGCAGTGATGTACTGAAGGTAACATGGCTTATCTTTTGCTGCTAACACCTTATGCCTCTTGTCTTGTCAGGAATAAAAATGGCAAGGTTGAATTTCATCATACAGTACTAAAGAAAGCAAAGAACTATTCATAAAAGTGCTGCCACGAATGGATTTGACTGCAAAAGCTTTTAAAATATTTTAGTTTGTTAATAATTGTATGGTGAGCCCTTCTCTGAAATTAGAAAGATGATATATAATATGCTGCCTTGCATTTAATTAGAACATTTTATAATGCCGCTAGTATGAATGAATAGCTTTGGACAAAATACAGTTGAGTTGTTCTTAATTTGGTCACTGGAGAGCTGCCATTTTTTTTCACTTACAACAATAGAAAGAGTGAAAATAATATTACAAAAGTGGCTGGGCCAGAATCTCAGCTATCGCTAGGCAGCTCTCAGAACAGCCTGGGAACGACAGTGTGTGGTGTGTGGGCATATAAATATAGACTTTTCACTCCTGTGGATGTCTGTGTCAGGATAGTTTTCCATATTTTCCAAACTCTCTTTTTTTTCTAGCTGTTAGTAAATGTTTAAGTCCATCAAAATACAGAAAAAAAACCATGAAGGCAAGAAAACTGAATTGAACAAAAAACGAAATAAAATGTGGGGTTTTTTATAAAGCATTGGCAAATGGGCTGTAAAATTTCTATGCTTATCTAGGACAATGAGTACCTGTAATGAGCTTGCCTGTGTATTTTGTATAGTTTACAAAGGAACAAGGAACATTGTACTAAACTGAAAGCAGCAAAACCAAAAATATCCAGAAAAAAGCACTGTATGGTATGTGAGACAAACCCTTCTTACTGTAGCAAAATGTATGGTGAAGTCAGAGAGAAATTATCCCACATGTATTGTGTTCTCCTAAAAAGTATAGAATAGCAAGATAATACAAGTTTCTAAATTAACGTCCTCTAAATTAGCTGTGTTGAAATGCATTAAACTAGAGGAACCCTTCATGATAAATAGTATCTCCCATGGCAGAATGCTTCTAAGAAGAATAAAGAATCCTTTCCCTGAAGGGACCAGCTCTGCTCTTCAGTATCAAAAGATGTCGTGCACATCTAAAGACAGACCTTGGCAACTTTTGTAGTCACAAAGGACTGCATAGCTTGGAGGCATGGCACTGGCAATGCTAAGTTTGGCAATATAATTAATAAAGTGCTTGTTTTCAGCATTTTCTAGCATTACAGTCCTCTCTGAGACCTGCAGATGTGTTCCTTTAATTTTTTCAGAAGCTCAGTTAATCCCATGTCTAATCTCACATACACAGAAGCAACAAAATGCCTGGAGAAGAAATTGCATAATGCTGCAGTCTTTGCCAGAGATAAGCACCCTAATTCCCCCTGTTATGCTGACTTGATGCCAGTGTTACTTCCTAACTTCAGTGTAATTCCCTCTATCCCCCATGTATAACTGGTTTGGCAGAATACCTGAGCAGGTCCAAGGGGTGGATGTTTGCAGGAACTTTGTGCATTTGTTGTATTATTCTTACATTGAAAGTATGTAGTCTGCTTTAAGCATGTCCTCCCCAAGAGCTAGGTAAGCTGGAAATGCCTCAGCTGAGCAGCAAAGAACGTGTTTATCATTGCACACAGGTAATGCTGTCATCTCAAATAACTCCAAGCAAATAATTTTAACTGGCTAAGCAGTGTTTCTTTTACTGGGAACTATATTTCAAATTATTTATTCAGAATCAGAAAGCTTTTCTAATGAAGAAAAAAATTGACTTTACACTGAAACATTACCTGGAAGAATATGTGGAGTTTACTAGGCATAAGAGAGTTGAAGTGCAGCAGTAATCCCAGGACAGTGCATCAGATAGGTTGATGTTCTGGTTAGCAGCTTTCTCTGAAAAATTTCACTTCACTGCTTCTTCTCATTGTTAAAATCTGGGCACTGAAATGAAAATTGAAAACAGTCTGTAGCCCTTCTCCCTCCTGTTTTGGAAAAATACTTGGTGAATCATTAAACAGAATATTTCATTCCTTTACCCTTGAGAAGCTGAATGCTTTTAAGGAGCCAAGACTGGAATATATTGTATATCTAAGCAATTTTATGTTACCTCATTAGTTTGATGGGTTTAAATGTCATTTCAAAAATGCAAGAAAGAAAATAAGCACTATGGGAGAGTAATCTGTTTTAAAAGAAGAAGAAGAAGAAGAAGAAGAAGAAGAAGAAGAAGAAGAAGAAGAAGAAGAAGAAGAAGAAGAAGAAGAAGAAGAAGAAGGATTCTTCAGACATACATTGAATGTCCTTGTCCTTGGAGCAACTCACAATAAGTTCTGCCCTTATTTAACCTTCCTACTACACTTCATCCTATTGTCTCATACTCACAGGACAGCATTTATTTTATCTTATCAAGTTGGCATGAATGAAAAGAGCAGTCCCAGTATCTGGAAAAAAACACCCATTAATCTGTAACAGTAAGTGGGAGATCTAAACGAAGAAGTGTTGGACAGATTCAGATGTTCACATGTGCATCCTGTCTAATAAATGCAGCACAAATAAAAAAGTATCAGAATTGCTGTATTCTGGTATTTCTGTCAGCACTGCAATTACCTTTTAAATAGAGGACCATATGAATTGCCATGCTAGATCACAAAAAAGGTTTATCTAATTCCATACTTCTAGACGTGACTAGCCTCTATCTGGCTGTCTATAATCTCCCTTTTAACCCTCCAGATTTTGACCTTAAAGGTCTGTTTATACCTGTATGATTTAAAAAAATGAGATTTTTTTTTTTTAATATGAAGTACATGTTTTGGTGGAACCAGAATTTTCTTGGCTATGAGCAGTACTAAGAGGAGAAAGAAGGCATGCATAGAAAGAAGTAATCCCTTTATGGAAAAATTTGAGGCAGCTAGTAATTTTTATGACTCTTGAAAATGTGATTAAATGCATGTGTTATATGACATCTGTGAATGAATCAGAAGTGGTGTGCATTAAAATTTGGAACTTAAAAACCATTTTGCACACACGATTTTTAACTGTATCATAAACTCTCCAAGACAAGTTGCTTAACATCAACTTAAGTATTGCCTTAGAAGCTGTGTTCTCTTTTAATTAGTTCTTTTGTCTCCTTTGGACTTTTGTATAATTGATACATGTCTTCAGATCACCTTGAGCCTTGTTATGTTTATTTGCCATAACTAAAAACAGTGTTCTGGGTTTCTGGAGTCAGTTGACACAGCTTTTGTAAATTTTCCTTTCAGTGCAAAAAGAGTTTTTGTTTTCAAAACATGTTTGGGTTTTTTTTCACAGCTGTGTAAACAGTGAATTTAGGAGAAACTTACACCCCATTTCCTACTTTGCTGTAACTGCTGATATCTTTATTGAGTTGTTGTGTTAACATACAGGCTAATATTAAAAAATCCATAAAATTAATAGTTTTCTGTCAAGCAGAATGAACTAACATGATTTGAAAATTCCATCACCAGAGAAGCTAGCAAAATCGACAGTGCTACAGTGTCTCAAAGCTTCTAAGCCTTAACAAAAATAGCTGTATTGTGTTAACACCCTATAGTCAGCAAACTCATATTCCCACAAGGAGTTTTGCAGTAGGCCTGAAGATTAGTGGTCTTGCTGGAAGTCAAGAGCTTTGGATTTCATTACATCTTACTCTGCATCTTGGAGATTCTCCTGGGTAAATCACCTTTTCTGTGTGCTTTGGTTTCCCATCCGTGAAATGACCTTTGTGGAGCGCTGTGAAGTCATGAAGTCAGTGGTTTCCCTGTGTGATACTGTGCTGTGTTATTAGAGCAGCAAGTAAAGCTCTCCAGCATCGATTGCTGGCTCCCTGCAAATGGGATGTGAGGGGTGGAAACAGCTGGTGAATACCACACACAACTCTTCACACACAGCTGTGGCATTCTGTTGAAGCCAGTCACTAGACATCTATACTAAGTCTTTATTTCTGGTGTTTGATCCTGTCAACACCTACAAATAAAGACTTGCAGCCCAAACAGTTTCATCTGGAAAAAAAAATAAAGAAAAAAAAGGGAAGTATTTGCTGACAGAGTTTCTCTTTAAGTAAATGTCAGACAAGTCAACATGTCAGACATGTCTCTCAGGTACTCTCGATTGCACTGGGGCAGACAAGCTCATTTGTATATGAGAAATGAAAATTTTACTGTGGAGGACCTTGTAGTGTTTGCTGTAGCTTGTGGCCAATAGGAAAAGAAAAAGTTGTCTTGAAATAAACTTCATTGTGTTGATGAATTTTTAAACTTCAATATTTATGCTGGTTATTGTTATGAGAAAGAGTAGTTAGAGGTGTAGTATCAGGTTGGGATGTTGAAGAACTGGATAGTGTTTTGAATTTTTCACTACTTAGACCATAATATTTGTTATATATTCTTGCTCCATGCCTCAGTTTACTAAATAGGATTTTAAATGCTTGTTTTCTTGTAATGTCAGATCTAGAGCTTAAAAATAAAAGGAGACAAGATATGCATATTATTGTTATTTTATAAACACTAAGTAATAATAATGAAAGGTATTTCAAGTACATTCTTTCCCTTGTACTATCCAATAAAAAAAAGGCTTAATTTTGACATAAAAAAACAAAATAAAACAAAACAAAACAAAACAAAAAACCCAAAAAACAGCAAAACAACCCGGTTCTATTCATTTGAAGACAGAGACTTCAATTTTCTTTGATTTGTGAAAACCAAAATCTATGACATGCCTGGCCCATGCTTAAGGAGTTAAAACTTCACAAATATTGGAAAGAAATTGATAGAATAATCTGGTAGACATATTTCAAATGAAGGTCAAATACCCTTTTCTTTTGCAAAAGCAATTGAATACGCCTCCAAATAGAGGCTGTGGTCAGACGGTTGACCTCATTTCACCAAGGGTCACATTTTGGTTTCCTCGAAGAAATTTACTCTGAGAAGATTATATGACAAGGCAGGATTTAGCTTGCATGGAGAGATTTTGTTCCCAAATGAAGAAGCACTAAAAAAGCAAAAGTAATGGAGAAGACATCGAGAGTGCATTTTGTAGAGTTATCTGATATGCAAGTTTTGGATCATTGTCAATGCTTCCTATGGAATCTTTTTAGATTTGCCACAGACAGTTGGTAGCTTAAATCTGATTGCTTAGTTTTCTCATTTAAAGCTGCTTTTTTCTCCATAGAAACTAAAGCTGTGATAGAAACAAAATTGGCATTCAGCTTGTCAGTAAGTAAAGGCATCTGCAATCCATAAAGGTAGCAGTGCCAATATTGGCATCTGTCTTGTTTCTGGTCTCACAGCTCTGCTGTTGAGAGCAGTGTGTATTACAGCCCTGATCTCTGACACAAAAATTGCTCCATTCCCTGGAAGAAAGGTTTCTGCTGTTGTGGTGCCAGCTTTTATTGGCAGGCTGCTGGTGTCAAAAGGGACACAAAATGAACAACTAGTATGGATTCCTCAGGAAGCCCGTAGGAAATGTCTGTGGCTTGAGGGTCTTGTTAGCTCTGCCACAGCAGAGGCACTGTCTGTGACATTGTCAGCTGCAACTGTGCACATCCACAGATGCACCACAGCATTCACTTCTAACAGCTTCTCTTGTTATTAGGCTGTAACGAGAGGTGTCAACTTTTGTATTCTAATTACACAGATCTTCTTAAAAAAAAAAAAATCCTACAGAGTCTAGTAAAATGGAAGTAGTATATCAGGGTTGAGGGTAGTTCCTGACAATCTTTTTTAGGGTTCACAGATATTCAGGGTAAAAGTGGCAAAAATAAAAGAAGAGTGGTACTACAACCACGACTTAGCAACATAAAACACCTTAATAATAATGAAAGTAAATGTGGGATGAGGCCCAAAAATCCGAGCACAGTAACCAAGTGGATAAGGACTGTTTTAGGAGCTGGTGGTCAAAGACAAGGATGAAGGGAGGTCCAGGGTATAAATATGGGGTAAGAGAGGGGGTGGAGTTGAGGTAGGGTCCAATGGGTATAGGGGAAAGTGGTGCAGAGGTGGGGTAAGGGAAAGTAGGGTCCCATGGAGTAGGCTGGGTGGAACATTGCACCAACTGAGGGCCAATGGGAATACAAGGAAGGGAGAACATTCTGGAATTGAGAGTGGTGATAGTTGACTGGGAAATGAGGGTTAGGAATATGCATGTGGTATTAACATGGGCAATCCCATAACTCTGGAACTTTTTTCCTTGGGTCACCACAACTTAACAAATGTCTGCCAAGGTTTAGAGTTGGGATACAGCCCCTTTTCAGCAATGGGTGCCTGACCTCGAATACCAGTCAGGCTGATTCCCACAGTAGTATTCAAAATTTTGAACATTATGATTTTTTTTCCTTGATACTCCATTTCCAATCATCATTCCTTTTTTCTGTCCATAATGGTTTTGCTTTCTGAGATTGGGCACAGTATGTATGATTTTAAAATCTCTGGATTGCTATTGATGCATTTTAATTTAATGTTTATAAACCATCTGGCATCATCATACTGCTTGGTATGATGGTTTGAATGAAATCCATGTGCTTGTTTCTTTCCAGAAGGATCCTCATGTGTTTAGTGCAGCTGGAAGACAAAGCATGTCTTACCCATCAGTGGGGCTTATATATTCTGTATGTCTGAATCAGAAGGTACTGTGCAAGGAATTAAGTGTTAAAAGGACATTTTAGAATAAAATTGGGTGAATAGTCTGTTCTGGAACTTGTAGTTTTAGGCTATCAAAGCTGCTAGATGTTGCAGTCTTTGAGCAACTGTCTCCATTGCAAGATTTGTCTTCTACTCATGTGTCCCTCTGAAATGCCTGCAGCACTCATGACCAAGTAAAAGAATACTGCCCTATTTAGTCACATTCTCTGCCCTGTCAACTCTCTTCAATATTTCTTCTTACAACAGATATTGTCTCCTCCGTGACAACTTATCTAATATCTTTCTGCTTTTTGCCCTATTTTTTCTTAACCACTTTTACTACTAAATTCGCAAAGTTACAAGTTAGTGTGAAGATGCATCAGCTTAAGCTTAAGAGCAGGAGCAACTGGACAAAACTAGGGGGTCTTACATTCCTGAGAATATTTGGCATATGCAGGTAGCTTTCCTGTGCACAAGCTGTTTGGTGTCAGTGGCTGCATGCACTTTAAAGAGATTTGAGTTTCGGGAATGCACAAGGACTCTCTTGTGAATTAGTATTGACAATGATCTCTGTGACATATGGAGCTCCTTCACAAAGTGAACTGGCTACAAATCTTGTCATTGCAACAAAAAGCAGAGTCTACTCAGAGTGAATAATTTGTGTCCGCTAAGACAGAATTAGACCACATCACCATAAAGGTGGGAACAAAACAAGGAGGTGGCTGCAAGGGAAGTGATCCATAATCACAACTTAATGCTAAGGGTCCTCTGAAGATTTTTTATTTTCCCTTTCCTCCAATCAATAACATAGCTGGAGGTTCCAGCAAGTCAGAAATATGAATGGTCAAGTAATTCAAGCCCTGAACCTTAGCTTGAAGCACTAAACGTCCTGCTACCTTGAAACAAGCATGTGGGAATGCAGACTGCTGGATGAAAGATTAAAACAAAAATAAGGGAATTTTTTGAGAAGGGAGATCTTTTTGTATCTTAGGTTTGAAACTTCCTGCAGGACTGAACTGATATTTTCAAGGATTTATGTTTGAGTAAACTAAGAATTAGAAAAAAATAGTGTATATATTTTGCTCTTTATTCAGATACTTTAAGTATGTGGTATACTGTACAACAGCTATTGGATTCAGCTACCTCCTTAGCTAAAAAAACTTTTTCAATTTCTTCAGAGAAAAAAACCCCAATTGTATCTTCTTAATACACGTCCGCTTTAGAAATCAAATTACTTTTTATATATTTTATAAAGCAATAATAAAACTCCATATTGTACTAATGTTGTGCAGAGTATTATTTTTCTTGAAGGATCAGTAGTATTATCTACATATATTGGGTATCTGAAGTAAAAGGTTGTCCAGGAAAATAAGGGAAGCTGATACTGCAAATTCAAGCCTGACATTTTTTAAGAACTTTGGGTACTGCAGACATTTTCATTAGGTCTTGAAGAATCTCAGCAACCAAGGGAAAAAAACAAAAAAACAACCCCTAAAATGTTTCTCTTTTGTTAAAATCTAGTGAAACGCCTTTTTAATATTTTTATTTTCTTTTCTTCTGTGCAATGAATATGCCTCCTGACAAGTTCCTTGAGCTGTACTCCCTTATTACTCTCTTTGCCTCTTATGTTTATACAATGCAAGAATAATTTTAAAGAAATCTGCTAGCTGACCAGCCTGGACATAGGGTATTCTTGAAGCATCTTTACACTGGTGCTGATGGTAAGAACCTAGTCTAAACCACAGAAATACATACTGGATACTGATCTTATCATTATGCAGTTTTCATTAGTAGTAGCAGTACAGACTAAAAAGGAGTACTCTTAGAGTGCAATTTCTCAGAAGACTGACACTGGAAGTGGTTTAAATATCTTGAAATATTATTTTATATGAGAAATCCTACTGTCCTCCAACAGTGTCTTGAATTCTCCTTCCAGATTAACTGCGTCTATTCTGTTGTTGTCTCTGGTCTTGATGACAAGCCTTCTAAAGACATTCTTCTGTGCACAGTGCCCTGGTTCAAATACTGCCATACAAATAGTGACATCAACTAAAAATAAATTGAGAACCAACATAAAATTGTTCCTGAATTCTGAGAGAAAAAAAACCCCACCAAATATTGGACACATATAGTTGAATAGAGGCCTTAAGCGTGCATACCGGGTGGTTCAGGATCTCTGCTTCAGGGAATTTCACTTTTATGACGGTCCGAGTCAGATGTAGCTTGATCTTGACAGGGATCTTTTGCTTTTTGAAATCGCTTTGGTAGTCTACATAAAAGTCCTAATGCACGCTGAATGTCACAGAACAGATGACACTTGCTGAGCATATCAGAAGTAAAGATGAAAGACTGGACAAAGCCAAATTCAGCTGACACTTGAACATGACTGCTGGAGACAGCTCATCTTTCAGTCTGTGTAGCAGAAAGAGGAGCTCACCTGGCAGTAGATCTGAACTCAAATAAATACCAATTCAGACTCATAAAGCTTCCTTCATTCACTGGGGCAGGCCACAAGGCACATTGACAAGGCAGGGCAAAACATTCCAAGTGCACCTAGCTGTGCTGCAATTGTTCTGTTCAGAACTAGGGGACTGCTGGGGGTGGGAGTACTGAAATACTCAGCTCTCACAAAATTCCAGTGATTGAAAGGGAGTTTTAAAACCCCTCCATGTAGAAAACAGTTCACCTTTGAATGTTCTGTCTTCAAATGAGAAAATAATAGCATTATCGTCTATATGTTTTAAATTTCGTTTTAAAACCTCTAAAATTCTTTCTTTATCCATTATCTTTAGGTTTTCTCTATAGCTACTGAAAGTAACTGATGGAGACATACTGCAATAATTCAATGTCTCATTGTTCTTGGATAATGAAGCAGATAAAAAGGGGAGAGGGAAAATTTCAGGTCTACCTTTTCCATAGCTTTAAATTTTATTAAACACATTTCTGCTCTGTTACATTACAGGATATCAGTTAAAAATTAAATTCCTATGAAAACACTGAGAGTTTTTAGAGCATATTTGGATTTAACTTGAAGTCATTTGGGATTTAATTTTTTAATGCTACTAGATGGCTGAGGGGGTTAGGTAAGATCAGATAGCATTATAGCTTTCATAAAGAATTTTTAATTCAAAGTTAATTTTCAACTGTTATTTCAAGTTTCAAACATGCTATGTGGAGGTTCAAGTGGAGTCCAGTGTAGTTCCACAGGCTGTTGTGTGTTCCCTGAGCTGTGAAGTGCTGGACAACCTGTAAAATGCAATGTGACAGCCTTGTGCTTACAGCCTTCCACACTCATTCCTGGTTGCACACCTTGATGTTTTTGCATTGGACATCAATGATCTTGTATTTGAGCTATGACTACTCTGCAACCAACTGGGAAGCCTCTTTTCCTTCATTTTTATGTCACATCTCATCATAGCAGTAAATATTTATGCCCAGTTGTGTCATCCTTGTGTTCCTTGAGGGGAAGGGAGCTATTTAGTCACATCAGTTACAGTCCTTACCACTGCCCCTCAGCATCATCCAGCCTTGTGTTTCCCCCTTATCTTGGGAAGGGGAAAATTAATTTTCCTTGAAATGGAAACTTAAACCTGTTTGTCTTTCCTACAAGAAGGATTGGCCAAGGTGGGAAATTAGGGCCAATGGAAGAGAAGAATCTTTTTTAAGAACCCCACTGAACTTCAGTGATGCTGATATGGAATTTTTCCCAAACACCAATATTTATACAAATGAAATCAAAGACAAGATTAAGAATGCAAATTCTAGGAGTAATCTTAAAGATGGATTCACAACACTGTTCACATTAGCACATTGCAGTACACTTTTTCTTCATCACAGCTATTTTTGGAATGAAAACTTTTTACTTGTTTCAGACAGCAGTTCATTTTCTGCATTGCTTTTTCAATGGGACAATTGGAGGGTAAGTTGTTGCTCAACTGGCATCTATTTCTATCTCAAGGACTCACTTCATTACTTTATTAAGTGCTGTGCCCCAAGGCCATTTGTACTTGAGGTGAACTTTGCAGTATTGGTCTGTGAGTTTATTGTTCTCACATCACATCTTCTAAGGGTGGGCTTATTGCTCCCAGTTACATCTTCGTGTGGGATTCTTTCTTTTTTCCAAATGAAGCAGAGAAGCAGGACTTCTGACTTGTTTTAGAAAGTGCAGTTTATTTTTCTTCTACACAGGCTGAAAGGGCAAGCTCATCTTGCAGATGTTCACAGCATGGCTCAGAAGTCACAAGACTTATTGTTACAAGATATTTTAAGGACTTGTTAACCAATAAAACACTGCCAACAAAGATATTTGTGTTTCTAATCCAATATAAAAATTTTAATCTAATTACAGTGTGACCTTTCTCAGTCAATCTTTTTCTAACACATAGGTCTATTAAGGCTATTCTTTCACCTTTATACCTACTTTATTCTTTCTATAGCTTAAACTTTATAGCTAAACTTTTTTCTACTTAATACGTCTCTACTTTAAGCTTTAAATCTACATTCTTACTTCTAGCACCTAAACTTGGAAGCTTTTCCCAAGGCCTCAGTTCAAACCCTGTGTTCTTTTCCAGGCTTTGATTTACAGGCCCAATGTTTTGAGAATTTTTTGCATTCTGATTTCCAACACTGGTCTTTTTCCAAACTCTGAACATGATTGCGGTTTTTGACTGCTGTGATTTAAAGTTTTTTTTCTGCTGAGAAACTTGAAGTTATAAAACCCTGAGTAAAGACTCTTAACATCTTAGGAGGAATAAGCAATAAGGAGGAATGCAACACACTCCTCAACAAGTTCCACAGAAGATTTTAAAGAAAGATACGTGCCTTAGAAAACTGAAAAGAAAACCAAACCAAACCAAACCAACAATCCTTAAAGAAGTAGTATTTTATTTTCTTTGGAAAGGAGTCTCAAGATAAACGTCTAACAAAAAATAACTTGCTTCCAAACATTGGCCTCTCCAGAAGACTGCACCAAAACAAATATCCTTTATATCTCTAAATCATTATTGTACAGTAACAGGTATTGTACAGGTATTTTAATGCATAGGATTAGGGCATAGGGAACCAGTGGATATAGTCATTTTAGCTTGGATACTGGGATATTGATCTTTTTACTTGGATATCACTGTTTCAAACTCTCACTTGAAATAGAAGCCAAGGTGTTATTCCTTGCCTTATGACCAGGCAAGAGTATGAAATTATTCCCTGATCAGCTCTCTGACTTTGTATCACATTCAGAGCTTTTAGGAGAGTATATTAATTTTCTTTTTCTTTTAGAGAGCAGTGTCACAGGGCCTCACTCTTCCTTCCATATTCTAGACGTGGGACTCAGCACAAAGCATCATCTCCTCTGTGTATCTCTCTTTGCTACCTTGCCCTTTCCATCTTCTGACAGCACTCTGGGAATGCAAGTAAAGCTTCTTCTTACTCCTCTTTCATCTTCCTGCAAACTCCTCTGCTCCTCACAATCTCACAATGTTTCTCTGTGACCCCACAGAGCAGAGTGTCCACCTCTCTGCTTTCCTACCTGTTTTTATCCCCATGTCTTGCCTGCAGCTTCTGAGTGTCGTAGGTGAATGGAGAAGGAGTCAGCCCAATGCATGGCTGTCCATCAACCTCCTTTCTTCTCTGTACCGTGAGCCTGGAAACTTTTTGAGGCAGGTTTTTTAACCAGAAATATTTTGAACATGGTTGTGTTTGTTTCACAATTTAAACGGAAGGATGGAGGTGGCTTTTGGGTCTTGAAGTTCATTATCACATTTCAAAAGCCCTGCTGATAATTAGCAATATAATTAGATTGTTTCAAAATTTCGCATATTTAGAGAAAGATTTTTCCAATAAATTCCAATAGACTCTTGGAATCTGCTGAGAATTACAAATCTACAAATAAAGGAAGATGGTGAAAAACACAGTACACACTTTTACAAAGAAAAAGCAAAATATTAATGGTAATCTAAAGCATTCAGGTCTGATTTTTCAGATAATTGATGTACAACCATATTTTTTTTATTCCTTTTTTCTCAAGAACAATAAATATTCTAAATAGGAGATTTATAATAACTTGCTAGGCCATCTGGAGGATGGTTTGCCCATGTACAAGATTGCCAAAGTGCTCATTTACATAAATGAACCAGTTGAGCGATAGTCTGTAAGAAAAATAAAATGCCCCAAAAGTTCAAGAAAGACAAACAACTGTCAAATACAAAGAAATTTTCAAGAGATAGAAAGAACAATAATTTAAAACTAGTGCTCTTTAGGCAATGAGACCTCTTGTTTTTCTGAAACACATTAAAGGAAGGATTTTTAAAATGGAATTTGAGTAGAAAAGAAATATGTAAGAGAAAGTTTGAAGAAAAATTATCATTTCTATAGTTATAGTTCGAGGTTAATACCACAATACATCAGTATGCCACTGTCATTAAATAGCACTCCAGATCTTTTCCTGGCTCTGATCCCAGCAATTAAAGTGATACTAGAATGAAATAGACAGATGATGTGCCAGAATTCTGACTGGCTTTAAAAAGAGAGGAATTGTACCCTTTGGTAAATGACAGTGATTGTAATCTCGTGAAGAGCCAGAAATCAGAGAGCCTTGTGGCATAGCTGAGACCATCTGAACCCTGAGGAGATATTTAAAGGGAAATTAAAATGCAACATCTAGTACTCCAGTTCTAAGCAAAGCCCCACTCTCCTGGGTATTTGGCTTACAGAGGAGGAAAGCTTTCTAATTATGACACATACAGGTTTGTTGGACAAGAAAATTTGGGCAGACTTCTGCATACTTTTGGACTCATCTTGAACGTCCTCAGCCCTCTAAAAAATAGAAAAGGAATAAGACAGGAACCAAGGAGCCAAGTAAAGAGTGTGAGCATTTCAAGTGAGAACCTGCTGACATTCCCCTCAAGCCCATATAGGATGCAATATCATAAACACTCATGATCATCTTGAATTATAGATGGTGTTTTTACTTTATGTAAACTTCCTTTATATCAAGCACAACAAACCCCATCCTGCACTTGCCATACCCCAAAATCAGACAGTCCTTCAGTTTTAATAGGTCATAAAGACCCACTTAGCAGCAAAAAAAGAGTCAGCCAAAACCTAGCTGGGGTACAGCATGACTATTCTCTTGCTGTTTTAGTTGTGTCCCATCAGGGATACCAAGCAAGCAGAATCAAGCTGTTGTTTTCATCACAGTGCATTTTTCTCCTGAGACAGTATCCTTTGAGATAAGAACCTGACAGGAAAAATTACTTAATATATCACCATAAATCTTCCCTGTTTTTTTTTTCTTCTATAACCCTCAATTATGAAGTGATGAATGCTTGCATAAGACACAGTACATTCACTTTATTTTCCAAGACTAAATTTAAGTCTCTTGGCTTGTAATGTTTCACAAAGTCTGACACTTTCTTTTCAGCAAGTAGGTTAATAATCACACAATAAAGCAATTTTTTTATTAAAAGGATATGATAATATATTGATTTTCCATGGAAATTATAAGTGTCTGTAGCATCTCTTCACTGACAGTTAAAAAATAACACTGAGCACATGCTGATTGATTCATTTCAGATTAAATCATATTTATCTCATTTAGATTAGATGAAAAGGGAACTGATGTTAGTTCAGTCCATTACAGAAAATGAAATTCATAACACGTAAGGTAAGTATCTACTTTTAAAACTGTTTTTATTGTTATTTATAGTGAGATACAGTATCACAGTGATTAAATTAATGTTTTCAAGGCAGTGATGAGTAAGCTTCATTATACTGCTTAAATTTCTGAGACTTTTGCAGGTCTTCTCTAGAACCTTGCCCAAATTCATGTTATGTTAGCATGCCATGAATCTGATGATTTCTTACTGGAAAAGCCATAAATAAACTAAAGTACTTCTGCCCCCCTGGGTGTTCTGGCTCTCTGCAGAGGTGAAAAGTTCCTCAGGAAGCCATCAGCAGGAGGAAAAGAATAATTTCAGGAAGTTCAGCCTGGTTACAAAAAAAGAAATCTGAGATCTTGTTTAAAATTGCATAATGCCTTCTGCACACAGAGTTTCCCCTAAAGCACACATCCCATTCCTAGGGATGACTGACATGAACAATGTGTCAAGGATATCGTTATGTTTCATCTTGTCATTCAAATATGATAGATGTCTTTCTGATAAATAATTTTCAGCCTGTAAAATCTTATCTTGCAGGACTCTCCAAACTATTGAAATCATCAGCTATCAGCAAGAAGTAGCCATTTAAAATAAAATAAAAAATAAAATAATAATTAAAAAAAAGCTTTGTGCAAGACAATTGTTTGTGAGGTTACAACATTTTTAACTATTTTCGTTGACAGTTTTTTATGTTTTTTGAAATGACCATTTGCTGTATCTTTATGTATGCACAGGCCTGTTTTGCTAAATTGTCACTTGCTCTGCCCTCGGATTATGGAAATCAAATGGCGCCTCTCCATCTGTTGTAAATTGCTATTTGTAGATCTTTGGGTGCACCAGTATAGTAAGAGCATACAATTATTTCACTTGGTGCAGATTAAGAGTGGTAACATTATATCAGTGCCTCTAATAATTATAATGTATGGATTTGTTTATGTTTGGATCTTCAGCAGTTTGCCTGTGTAAGACAGGACCCGCCTTTCACCATTTGTGTGTTCAAGTCATGGGTTGTTTAATAAGTAAGAAGACTGTGGATGTTCTCATCTAAATAACTTCTCAATAGCTTCATAAGGTTTTACTGCCTCAGTGAAGCCCTGTAACAAAAACTGCACAGCAGATGCAACCTCTGAATGAACCCTACCCTGTTATCACTTTGTTCCTACTGGGAGAAGAAAACTTTGAAAAAACCATGCCTTGTGATGGGACCTCATCCAGGGAATGGTCATAGAGAACCTGGAAGCAAGTTTTCACTCAGCATTAATCGGTTCTTGAAAACCCCCAGGAAGGGAAAGGGATATGTTTTGCAGTCACTGGATAGAATCTACCATTGGTAAAAGTATGAAGAACTCCTTGAAAATCTGTCACATAGAAATTACTTATTATTATGCACTGTAAGTAGGTGCTATGTGTAACAGTTATGCAAATGTGTCTAAGAGCAATAGGACAGTCATGCAATGTTTCTAAAGGTTTGCAGAGGAATTCCAAGCAGGAAAAAGAAAAATCAAATGTCTGTCATCTGTAGATCTGAAATTCATATAAGCAAAAAATCCAGGCTTCAAAAAAATTAATTAGTTAGCTGGTACTCAGCTAGGAGGTGAAAAAAATTACCATTTTAAATTTAGGACTGCTCTATTGATAGATTAGAAGATATGTTTGAGGAATGTTTTCCAAATTCTTTTTCTTAAGTACTGACCATAAGCTGTGTGCAAAAATGCACAAGAGTCTGATTGTCTGCATTTACATGGGCAGTTAATAATTATTAAATCCATTATTTCAATTTGCAATGGATAAAGGACTAATGATTTGTATATGTTGGTAATTCTTCATCCAAACATGGTTTATATGTACATTTTGGCTAGAAAGCAAGCCAATGCAGTTAAAGAATTTTAATGCCCCCTGTGCAATTAACAGCTTCCCTGATTATTTTGCTCATGTAAAGCATTCCTTTGCATACAATTTTGTATTTGAGTCAAGACGTACAGTAGAGAATACTCGGGACATCCTTAGCTGGAATGAATCACAGCAACTTTACTGATTTCTTGGGTTTTTTTGTAAGCTGAAATATTAGACAATTTTTTCTCCCATATCTAATGTACAGAGCTGTAGAGCCGTGCTGGTGTCTTTGCCTGAATTGTCTAGGCAGAAGCTTGCTAGTTTATCTCAAGGTTAGTAGTGAGAGACTGTAAATTTTTTTAATATTTCCATGGGAAGTGAAGAGGACAGGTTTTACTTCAGCCAGAATAATAAAGATGAAAAGAGAAAATGTAACTAAAACCCCATGAAAGCTGACACATTTAATTTGCATTTTAAGGGAAATGTAGTGCTGCTTTTGATAATGCAATCATTTAAGCACGTGCTTAACTTAGAAATTAATCAGACCAGAGAATGTGGCAGAGTTTATATACATGTTTAAGTGCCTCGCTAAATGAGAAACCTCATCCTGGCCACATGGTTAGATAAATTTAATTTTCTTTTTCTTCAGAAATCACATAAAGCCAGGTTTGGATTTATATAACTGTATTTATTATTCATATACACTTACTGGATCCTTTATACAACATTGCACTGTCTAGGTCTGAATTTCCTGCTTTGGATATATATTGGCACAACACTTGTGACAGCTTTTTGATTACCAGAAAAAATTTACGTTGGAATAATGAAGAACTGAAGAACCATTTTACACTACATATATATATATGTATATTTACATGCACACACAAACTCCTTTCCTTTCTTTCTCCACTGCTGTTATGCTGCTCATCCTAATCATTGATACACCAGGGTAAGGATTCAATTTAGAGCCAAGCAGGATGATGCAGACTCAGTCTGTAATCAAATCCACACTACCCACTGCTGTTTTATTATTACATGTTATTTCCACCTTCATTTTCATGCATAATGTAGCTAGAAATGTTAACACATTTTATTTATTTTAATACGAGATGAGAGTTCAGCAAAAGTTTAGAATTCTCTGCTCAAAAGAGTACTTGAAATTACTAAACTTTGGCAGAAGTTGAGGGACTTGATAAGCTTTCTGCAAAATAAACACTATCTTCCTTTTGATGGAAATAATGAAGCATGACAGTATCAGGATCCATCTAGCTGTCCTGACAAGTCTTCTTTCTTAGTAGGGAATATGTTCTGCTACCCTTTTCAAATTTATGAATAATTTTCTCCTAGACGAAAATTGACAAACCAGGTCCTGTTAGTTCGAATGGATAATGACATTGATATGGGACTTGAAACAGACCGAGGGCCAGTGGTGATATACTCTTTTTTAAAAAACTTATTTATATTTTTGCCAATACACTTTAGCTAGTCCTGAGGATTACAAGCTATGATAAGGAAAGGTGCCTCAATGACTGAGAATGAATTTGGTAGTGAGGAGACATGTGCTCTTACCATTTTTCCTGCCATGGGCTTTAGAGCAGAGATTCAGATGCCTAAAAGCAGTCATCTGCTGCCAGTTCTGATATCCTGGCTTCTAGCTGTTGATGCAGAAGAGCACAGGTTTCCTGTGGGTCCTGTGCCATCGTTGGCTACCTGGCAGACTTGTTTTGGACATAGTAGTGTCTCTATGCATGCATGAGGCATCCCAAATCTGTCCCTCAGATGATGTGTTGGTTTGAAAGTAAAACCAGTGCGAGACTCCAAGTCAGTAATACAATTTAATAGGAGAAAAGAGAAAAAATAAAATACATGCAATAATATAAAAGAAACAACCACCAACACAGTCAGAAATACAACCTGACACCCTGTCAGTCAGGGTGTTGGTAGCAGTCCCTATAAATGGTGGCTGCAGTCCTCCTGGATGACAGATGTGGTTCTGTTGAAGCAGTGCTCCTGTAGAAGGTGCAGTTTTCCTCTGAAGATCCAGCGATGATGTGGAAAAAGGTCCGACTTTCCTCTGGGATCCAGTAGAAAGGTCTGCCCTCGGGTCCCAAACCCCAGTTTTTTATCTAGGTAGGAAGGCTTGGCTCCTGCCCCTGGCTGGGGCATCTCCCAATGGGGTGATGTAATCTTATCAGTCACACAATAGGACTTAATGGCCCATTAACAGAATATATCTTCTGGAGGAAGGATGGGTTGTGAATAGATAACGATGATCATCCCCCGATCTTATCAGATGGCACATCAGCAGAGGATATCTCCCACAGAGATAAGGATCACCACCCCTCCCACATTTTAACAGATGGTGATAGAATACACATTTTTGCATTGTACTCCAGGACAGATGATTTGAGCAATTATTAGAAGTCGTACAGGGAGGTCATTGTTTAGTGGACTTGCAAAAGCCAAAAGCTGCCTGAGTCCATGGCACTGCTAAGAAATGCTTGAACTATATTAAATACATCTTTGGGTACTGTAAATACCCGAGTATCTCTTTAAAAATGAAACTTGCTCTGCATGTAGGTATTTGTAAGATGCAAGGAAACAGGGCAGAAACATGGACCCAGGCCAGTATCTCTACAAGGTGGTCTTGAACACCAGCTTAGACTAGTGGACACTGGTATGTCCCCAGAGTGCATCACAATGCAGTGTTTTTTTGGCACAGATCACTGGCTGGTGGAGAGTCCTTCTCTTACAAGGAGATGTTGTGACAGTTAGGCTCTCTAGATATAGAGAACAGGAAAAACATTTTCAAAATAGACTTTCAAAATTCTTACTTTCCACTATATCTCAATTAAAGCATTTCTAGTAAGGGCCTCAGTTACTTTAGAAATTGTGACTGGAAAGAATTTTTTTTCCTCAACCTACAGAGGAGAGAGAGATTCCTGGTCTATGCTTGTTAATCTCTATCAATGCAAGAAGCAGCTTAGGAATTATTTTCAAATGTTTTGTAATATTTTAAGTAACTTGTATTGAAAAATGTGGTGTTTTTCTTTCTTCATATAAAGAGCAATGTGTTTTGCCTTTGTGACTTTTATCGTGGTTGCCCTAGATTTCTGTTATAGAAGTGAAAGGAATGATTCATGTTCTCTCCCTTTAATTTAAGCAACATGATATTTGGCCTTAATTATTCTCTTAAATATGTTAAAAAAGAATATGTTGAGAGTTTGATAAAATTTCATATTATGATAGGCTGAAGCAGCAAAACAAAGCCAGAATTACGTAGAGCATGACCTTTCCTTGTAGGATGTCTCCTTGTACAAAAATAAGTCTCATCAGACTGTGATTTAGATGCCAAGCCAAAGGATGGTAACTGTAATTAGAGGCTTAAAATGGCAAGATGAAATATCCTTATGTTAAATCTAAAATGAAGCTTTAAAAAAATCAGGCAAATGTCTGATTTTTTTTCCACTTTATTTATATAGTACCCAACCAACTTACTTTTTATTATTTGTCAGTTCTGCAGCATCTTATATTATGGAAATATCCTCATTAGTAGTATTCTGAGTAGAATAATTGGGGCATTAGGATTTTTTATTATCTTCTTTAGAACCAGGCAAAAGACTTTTGTGCATTTAAAATGTACAGGGAAAACATACACACACAAAAAAGCATTATAAGACTTATTTATATGATAGGTTTGAAAATGTGGGAGAAATGCATCATTTTATTTGCTGCAAGAAGATTTTGAGGGAAAGTAGAGCAGAGAATAAAGTTCCATTAATTCTGTGTTGGTACAGATTGTTTTAATTTCATACCATTTCTATGTCATCATACACTTTATTATGCATTAGTATCTTGAGGATTTTTTGGTAGCTGCTCAGTTATTGTGTGGTTTGCAATGAAGTTGCTGACACAGCTTTAACAATCCAAGCTTAATTAAATTCAAATGTATGAGTAGCATTATTCTAGCAATATGGATAGTCATTTCAGGAATAGGTTTAGGCATTTGTCTTGGAGTAAAGCATGACTAATACCTGTAACTAGTAGTGGAAAAAATAGAGGTAAAAATCTTTTTGACCATGACTAGAGAGTCCAAAAATCCTGTAATCTCAGTAATAGTCCTCTGAAATAATACTGCAAACACAGTTTAAGATATAAAAAGTTCTCTAACAAGTACGGTGTTTTGGGAATAAATGGTGAAATACAAAGAAGAAAGGGAAAAGTCTCCTAAAGAACTAACAGTTTTCCAAAGCAGGGATACAAAATCACTTTCCATCTCCCAAAGAGAGCAAGGTGCATTTTCAAACAATACACTGAGATTTAACCAAGCAATTTTTGCTGACTCTAAAGAGATGTCACATGGCAACGTTCCTGAACTCAACTTTGAAAATCTGCCCCGTAATGTGATGTAATAATTGTTAAAAACTTCTAATAAGGAATCTGATTTTTAAAATTTTTCCTCACATAAAGCATTGAGACAGTTTAGATACCTATTAACCCTATTTTTTTCACATGCAAGTGTTTAAAGTGATTTCTCTCTGTAAACAGGCCCACCCATCAAATGATATATGCAGTTTTTCTGGTTTCCAGCCATACTATGATGGTTCATTTCAGTTGCCCTGGAATCTCCATTTCCTCCTTCCCAGCCTCCAGTCTGCCATTTGAACAAAACACATCCACAGAGAAGATGGGAATAAGAGCACTCCTCCCAGCATGGTGCATCCTTAGATCCATAGATCCTTCCTCCGATTTCTCCACCTGTCTCCTTCCTAACCACATAATTGGCACATAAAGGTCAGGGACAAATGATACATTTTCTGATTTTTCCCTTTCCTGCCTCTTCCTTCTCTTTCTCATCCCTTGTCTTCCAACGTTGTTTTAAAATAAAGTCTTTTCCTCATTGCTTTTTAGATGGAGTATCAGGAAAGTAAAATAGAATTTCATATACAAGATTGTCTCACCTGTAGATTGGCTATAAACGGAAGAAGAAAAGTCTTATAAAGAGAAACTCTGTCAGGAGCCTAAGACCAAAAAAGACTCATTAACACAACTCTGCTTCCTTTTGAGAAATACTCAATAAGTTTAGAACAATCAAATACTGCCAATGGAAGATCTCCCACTATTTTAATCTGTTGAAAAATAATTTTCTTATGCACAATTATTCTGCTTCTTTTTTCGAGACTGTCACTCTCATGATTATAATTCCCCAAGTCAATGTCTGTTATTTATATCCACATTTTACTCCTGCTGAAAAGGAAGAAGCTTAAATATCTATTCAGTGTTTTCTGGAGACAGAAAGTGAACTGAAAGAAGAAAATCAGGAGTTTTGGTAAGGGAGTTTATTCAAAGTAAAATTAATTTAATGTAGATGCTTGATATAATTTCCCCAGTATGTAAGCAAGGTTTTCTGATCAAGAGTAAAGACAACCGAATTTTGCAAGTGTAATTTCTATTTGAATTTTAACGATTTAATGCTTAAATTAAATTAAATTTATATTTAATTAATGTATAATAATATTCAGGATATTTTTCTTGAGACTTTATAGGGCTAGACTTTTCATTTCACTGTTGGACAGCCAGGGTATGTCAGACAAGCATATGTAATTCAACCTAGCTAGACTTGTTGAGCAAATGAAGTTCTGGTGTAACTCAACATCCTGCTATTTGGAAACCAAAAATCTTGCCCAAGTGGCTTCAAGCCAGCATGCTGTACCTCATATCCACTCTCCTTATTCTTCATCTTCCTTCTTGCTTTTCTCTTTCTTTTGGCACCAGAGGTTGAGTGACAGATAATCACAAGATGATGTTGCACAGCATCTGCTGGTATTTCATGACATGAAACTCTCCCTGTTGGCCACCTGCCCCAGAATGTGTTCTTGTTCACTTGGCTAAGGGCTTCTGAAAAATTCTAGCTGGTGAATCCAGACTATATTGAGTACCTGATATTCCATTCTGCCATTCTGCTGGCTGTTATGGCTTCAATGAATTGTAGTTAAAAAATAAAAAAAAGGAAACAACCAAACCCAGGGAGAAAAATTTGAAGGAAAAGGGAAAAAGGACAAATGATAAATTAGCCATTAAATAATTTTCATCAGACAAAATATTTCTTTTAAGTTTTTATATAATTTCAATAATGCAAAGCTAAAGACCAAATTCATTTTAGGCAAATGTGACAGAAATTTAGAGTAATCATTATTCTTGTGCATCAAAGAAGAAAAATGGCCTGCTGTGTTATGTTGACCCTAATTCTAGTTTGGATCAACATATGCACAGTGCTAAATTTCCTGGTGCAGCTGAATTTTAAATACTTAGGTCCCCTTTCTGGTTGCAGACCTTGGAACCAACCCGATACAGCTGATAACTTTTGCTTTTTAGTTTGTGCTCCAGACATTTCTTCTTGTTCCTGTGCAGTGAGTTTGCATGGCAAGGTTTTAGTTCAGGGGTAACCACAGAGGTGGTTTCCATAAGAGGATGCTGGAAGTTTTCCCTATGTTTGACAGAGCCAGAACAGACCTGTCACTGGCCAGGCTCATTAGTGATGATGGCAGCACCTCTAAGATAGCAGATTGCTCTGTTAGAAAGGAAAAAAACATGTGACAGAGAAAAGAATGGAAATATGCAAAAGAAACAACTCTGCAGACACCAAGGTCTGTAAAGAAGGAGGTGGAGGTCCAGCTGCTGGAGCAGAGATTCCCCTGCAGCTTGTGGTGCAAACCAGGGTGAGGCTGCTGTGACCCTGCAGCCCACGGAAATCCAGAGAGGAGCAGGAATCCACCTGTAGCCTGTGCAGGACCCCATGCTGCAACATGTGGATGCCCTAAAGAAGGCTGTGACCTTCTGGGAAGCTGGCACTGGAGCAAGGTCCTGGCAGGACCTGTGGCACTGTGGAGCAAGAAACGCAGGTAGGAGCAGGTTTGCTGACAAGACTTGTGACCCTGTTGAGGACCCATGGTGGAGTAGTCTGTTCCTGAAGGAATGTGTCTTTTGGGAACAATGCAGGCTGGAGTAGTTCATGAAGAGCTGCAGCCCATGGGAAAGATTCATATCAGAGAAATTGAGGGACTGTCCCTTGTGGGAGAGATGCCATGCTGAGCAAGGGAAGAGTGAGGAATCCTCTCCCTTGAGGAGGAAGGAGTGGCAGAGAAAACCTGGGATGAACTGACCATAGCCCCTTATCTCCAGCCCTCTGCACTGCTTGGGTTGGGAGTTAGGATATTTGTGAGTGAAGCTAAATCCAGGAAGAAGTGATATGGTAAAGTAGACTCAGTACAGGAAATATCAATATGCTGTATATGCTTAAGGACATTAAATTAAATACATAAATATTAATCAAATTAAAGTCAAGGCTGTGGAAAAGCTCTGGCACTGAGCTGTTACAGTTAAGACTGAATTACAGCTTCTAATGCAACTCTCTGCCGTTGCTCCCTCCATTTCTGTATATTTCATCATTTTGGTGGCAGTGTTCTGTGGCTGATTCCTACCTAAGGGCAATTAAAAAAAAATAAAAAAAAAGAACTAAAATAGTACTTTTTTTCTGACTATAAAGAGATAGCTAAACTCGAACTTTTCCCATTATAAGAAGAAAAGAAATAATGTCGCTTTTCTGAGCAGCTTTATAGATAAAACTACTGCATGCTGTAAGATCCAATACAACACAGGAAGTGTAAAAGTCTTTCCAACTCCTTTTCCTAAAAAAAATTAACTCTAATCTGCCTCAGTCATGATCCTACTTTTACATGTGTCTTAGTGCAGTCAGAACAGATCCAGCAGCAGAAGGCTCACAAATTCCTTTCTCAATCTTAGCCTATTCTAGGATTAAATCACACTGCCTGTATAGAGGTAAGCCCTTGTTCCCAGAAATAATTCTTAAGCACTCCAATAGGTTTGCTACATGTGATTAAGGCTTATTGAAACAAATGAGGATTGAACAATTTGTCTCGTAATTGTTTTGGTGCTTTAATCCTTTTTTACTTAATACTCATACCCCCCTTTTCAGGAGTTCTTCTACTTGTGTGAGATATTCTGAACTTTGAATGGCTTATGTAAGAGGCCACAGGATATTTGGAAGAGATGTTGTTTTTGCTGCATTCCGTGACAAATCACTAATTACTTTCAAAGAAACTGGATTGAAAATCATAGATATTTGTTTACACAGAACTGCATTGCACTTAGCAGACCTTGTAGCCTCCATGAAAACTCTTCAGATTGGTGCACTTGGTTTGCCCTCTCTGAAAGAAGAATATATCCTTCTGACAAGGACACTGATCTCAGAAATAAATATGCTATGCAGCTTTAACACACTGGTATTCATTTTACTGACAGTGAACTTGAGGAATGCTTTATCTGTATTTACATCCTTCTCAAAGTGAATTCCAAGTTCTCAACCTGGAAATTTTTGTTGTTGTTTTGGTGAGAGAGGTTGTGTGATTTTCCTTTATTAATTATCTGTTTTCAAGACCACAGTCTGATCTGTATTTTCATACTTCCTTCTCAATACTGTTTTGTGGAATCCCATCAAATATGTTGCTGAAGTCAGGTATACTTTGGTACATTTGTATTATATCCAAAAATCTTGGGTTTATATCTCTGAAGGAGATTAATTTGAACTGACCAGGTTTAGGTTTGATAAGTGCTAATGTATTCAAACTACCTATCTGCTGTGGTGATCAACTAATCCTGGTTTTAAAACCAAGAGTTTCAGTTTCAAATTTGCCAAGTCTTTTTTTTTTTTTTTCTTTTCTATGGGCAAAAATAGATTCAGTGTATTCACTTTAAACTTGAAACTATGACATGCAGATTTCAAATAAGCCTTCATAAGTCATATGTACATTTTATTATATTCTCTTGTTTCTAAAGGTTATTATTATCAGTGACTTCTCATTGATAAGATGAAATCAACAATTTGTTTTTAAATAACCACATCCTAAATTACTTTGCAGTCCATAGAACTGCTTCCCATATTAGCTACCACAACTGGGTTCTACAGGGAAAAACACATCAGACCTGTACTGGGCTTTGTTTGAGGAAGAACTGCTCTCCTCTGCTTAGATGCAGTTTCCCTGTGAGCTCGCCCACACACCTCAGGCCTAATTTGGTCCATTTTATGCAAGTCAGAAAAAACAAGGAATAGAAGAAAAAAAAAAAAACAACAAAAAAGAGACCGGGATGACTGCATACAGTCTTAGCTATCCAGAAGGCAAATCAGCTGGAGACAGAGAGCAGTAGCAGTGTGCCAGCTTCTGAGCCCAACTGAGTCTGACAACAGATCCCCGCGGGACTGAGGGAGTCTGTCACCGATAATGGCATGGAGCTATTGGCAGCACAGGTAGCTCTAAGGTGCCTCCTACCTTCCTGGTAACAGCAGGTCTGCTGCTGAAAGCACTGAGAATCTTGCACATTAGCTGTTATGCAAAATTCCGAGTGTAAGTCAGCGACTTCAGCAGTCATGTCAATTTGGTTTGCACTTAGGAGACTCTGCACAGTTCCCCGTGCACAAGTGTTAGAGTTTTGGGGGTTTTTACAAATGGTGTTAAGACTGATTAAAGTTTTGGTTTCTGATTATGAATATGATGTGTCATAGCAATTAAATGCAAAATAAGGACACATAAATCATATGCTACAATAAACTTGTCTCTAAGACAGACATCACACGTCAGTTCAGTGATTTGGAGACAAACAAATCAGTTGTCAAACATGTTAATTGCAATGCTCTCTGAAAATTACTACCTCCATCACCAAAACCAGGAGAATGTAGCCTGTAAATAGCATATTTATGTTTTTGTAGATAAGCCATTTTAATTCATTTTGGGATCAGCACAGAAAAGATCTGAGCTATATCCTATGGCTTATGTCTAACTCAGTAGAAGATCATAAGAACAGAAGCTATTTTTATTCTTTTCCAAATCAATAGATGCTTCTTCCTCAAAAAAAGGCTGAATTTGGCCTGCTTAATTTATAAAAAATAAATTTATTGAACATGACTAGGTATTTATATTTCAGTGGAAAAAACCAAAACAACAAACCTCTGATTTTGGCAGCTTCAAAGTCCAACATACAAAAATACCTACCTAGTTCTGCAAAATAGCTCCCATCAGTCTTTGTTGATTGAATAGACCACAATCCCAAGACCACCAAACTCAGAAGGGCAACTTGCCATGGTCTTGGAGTATAGTGCAAGCCAGTGGAGTGATGCCACTTGCACTGACTTCGAGGTCTAAATTAGGTCTTGCTCATGAGTACCAGGTGCACCAGACTTGATCATAAAGGCAAGTGGTAAGGATCAGCATTACTTTAAGCACTGCCATGAATAAGTGGCTTGTCCAGCTAAGAAAGTCCATGGAAATTGTGCACTGAAGAAAAGACAACAAAGAAAAAGTAAACACAACTAGAGTGAGAGAGGACAGCAATTGCTTATATCCTGGGTGACAGAAAGTTGGATGTTACTAATGTTTTACATTAATTTCTTCCTGCCTCAGCCTAAGACACAAGATTTCAACCTCAGGTCACCTAATCCAAGGGAAGGTGAGACAAAAGAGAAAATGGTAACCAAAATATTAGAAGGAGTATGAAATACAAAAAAATAATAAATTTATAGATACAGATAAATATGTGAATACTGTAGTTGGCCAGTGCAAATACACAAGTATGTTAACCAACTACAATGCAGATTTCTTTAATGATTTTATAGAAAAAATATTTTATTCTTCTATAAATCTCTCAATGAAGCAAAAAAAAAATAATCCTAGACTGTGACAAAACAATCGCTAAAATATTAGTAGATGTTCAGTTTAGTGAGAAGATCTGAAGTGCTTCATCTTCCTTCTTTTGTCTGCCCTCAGCTCAGCAGTCTTCCAACAGTCTGTACCACAGGAATCGCATTCTTTTGATGGTACATTTTTAAAAACCTTCCTAAAAGAATTGTCAAGAACTGTACTAGAATAAGGGCGATCACCTGATTCAGTTTCTGCAAAACCATACTGAAAATCCAAGGGGAGTTTCCACATGCAGTTGTGTCACAGCACATGTAAATGGCTCATTTGCCCTCAATTCCTCTCTGCAGTACATCCAAGGAGGCAGGAGATGAACCCTTCCCTGTAGTTGCATGGTAACTTGCTGTAGCTGTGCAGTGACGTGAAAGCCTCCAACACCTCAATCTTGCTAAGACCCGAGATGCTGCTGTGGACCTGAAGATAATACTGCTGTTTGGAAAGGGTGATTCAGCCTCCCAGGGTAAATGTTTACTGTTTAATGAAAGCTTACATATCTCTAAGCATATTCAACTCCAGGACTGAATCCAGTGATGAAAAGTAGGCTTCCCATGTAATTATTGCTTTGCAGTGTGATGTATCCTGCCTTCTGTTGCCTGTCTAAAGCAGACTATTCTTTCTGCAAAATATGATTTCAACTGCTGTTATGATATTTTGGCATATTCTCAGGACTTTCTGTGAATAATATGACATCGATGATGTTATTTATGCAAGTTGCCCATCTAAACTCAAAATACCCTGGCACCCATTCCTATACCAAAGCTCCCAATCAATATGTGAACAGGCTGAGTGCCATCTGAAAACATAGACATGAATGTAGGCAGCCAACACATCCTTTTTTATGATCATATGGGTGCTTGGGGCAGGAGTGCCAGCAGACAGTCTAGCAGAGTGCTGCTTAGACTCAGAAATACATTCATCCTCCTTTGAATTTAAACTTTTTTTTTTCCATCTTAAGTTATACTTAACTATTCTTAAGTCTTTTTTAAAATATCAATGTGCTGAAAAGCACATCTTACTTGTTATAATGTACAGATATTTCCTAGGAGAGAATATTTTCCAAGAGAGAAGTTCTTATAGTAAATATTTTTGCTTCTTGGCCAAGATTTTCAAATGTAAAAAGTTTCAAGCAGTTTATAAATAGTCCTGAAGAAAATGTCAGTGGGTCCCTGCTATGTGTGATATGACACAGGAAATACTGTATTCATTCTGACTTGGTGTCATATCACATCAGGGGCACAAGCAAGCCCTGTTACAGATAGATGTGGAATTTCTTACTCCGTGCAGGCAAAATCTATTTCTGGCCTCTTCTGAGCTGGACATGATTAGAAAGGATTAGGTCTTGACACAGTAGTCTGACCTCCTTCTCCCAGGGTATTACACTAACTCTTTGTACCAGAGTAAAATTCTCATTGATCTTTGAATCTATTTCATCTCTAAGACAAAATGACTTTGTGTGTAATGAGTTCCTTGGTTTGGCTGCACCCATGCTGGGTGATAAACTATTTTTCCTTGGTTTTAAATTTTGAATATTCTATTTTTCGTGCATTAGGAAACAAAGATTTATCTGATTTAAATTATTCTGAAGGTTGATTCAGTTCTACCAGTTATTCTTCTCTGAATCCTATTTGCTTCTTTATTATGCATACTTTATACATTAGACAAGAATACAATAGACAAGAATAACAGAAAACCTACATCTAATATAATTGTATTCTTCATGCTACTGATAGTTCTGTTCCTTATACAGCTTAGCATAATACTTGTTCTCTACCTGGAATTGCACAGTGAATAGAGGTCTCCACTTTGTTGACAACAATGGCATACAAGATCACTGATGTTAATGAAAAATCCTTTAAACTGCATGAATGTTTAATTCCCCTCCCCCTCTTCCCTCAGACACTAATTATTACACATATATACCAGTACTAAAATGTATATTTCGTCATTGTTGCAATATGTTTGAGTTTTGTCTGTTAACCAAAGGCTACTATCCCCAGCAACATGGAACACCTTGGAAGTCAAAAGAAACTGGTATTTGAGCCTCTTTTACACAGGGGGACACACTTTACATATAGAAAAATGTTCAAAGTGTCAGAGAACATAGAGGAGAGGCACAATACTTCTCAAAACAATGTTAATCCAATCTATCATCACACACAGGCATTCTGCTATACTAGTTTTTGTTCCTGTATCAGCCAGGTACAGGTATAACAATTTCTTTTCTCATGCACTTGAATGAATAAGAGGAATTATAAAAATATTTTTTAAAATCACCATTTGCTATCTGTTAGTGCTTTAGAGCAGCAACTTTGATTAGATACTTCAAATTTTGAATAAAAAAACAAGTCATTTTTGTTCATCTGTTCCAGAGCTCTGAATATATTAACTCCAGGACTGGTAGTTAATTGCTGCTGCTTGAGATATGTGTAAAAATTATTCTTTTGACACTTGTTCTTGTTTCTCATTATTTTTCTTTAAAAAAAAGAATTAAAAAGGAAAAGACAAGAAAACTATTGCTTCTGAGCAATATGCCTGATTGCTGCTTGATTGAATATTCCATTGGGCCAGTCTCTTCTTTTAAAAGCTTTCTATTTTTGTTATACCACAAAGTATGAAACAGTCGATTGAATACTATATACAGATTTTGGAATTAGGCTCTAAAATACTTAAATTTGGAACAAAATTCTAAGTTTAAGAAATTCCAGGACCTACCTATAAATATCTTGAGTACTGGGGTTCACCTTTCACACAATATAAAAACCAGTAATAATATATGCATATTGCATATGTTAATATATGCATATACATATTTGTGAATTTTTAAGGGTCTAAGTTCTAATTTTGTCACTCAGCTTTGATAATGTTGGTGTCAAAAGAAGAAGATATCTCTTAACTTCATAAATCTAACTCATTATTATCTGTCATATTTATAAAAAATAAATAAATAATAAAATGTTGCTGTAATGCCTGAAGATAATTTGCTAGATAAGATTTGATCACTTTTGTTCCTAGAGCTTGGGCACATGACTAAAATACATGGTATTACAGCTGACTGTATATGAAACCTGTCAGCCTTGTGTATTCCTAAAATTCAAGTATTTTTCAGGATGTTAAATGTGATTTTAAAAGCTTTTGTTTAACTGCTCTTCTGTCATCAGTTTACAACTGAGGAAAAGTAACTCTGCTGTTATAAGGTTAATTCTGCTTCTTTTTATGCATACGTGAATGTAGAAAAAATGCCTGTGAAATTCTTAAGAGAGGAACTACTATATAATTAATTTTTTAATATAAACAATTACCTTTTGATTATTATTGAAAATTTTGTATAAACACCAACAGGAACTGATACATCAAACTTAATAATTCTGTTTTGAAAACACAGACTCTCAGCTTTTGATTTCTAGTAACGTTTTTGATGAACACAAACCCCTTTCCTGGAATTTTCCAGCTCTTTGTGGACCTAAAGCCCCAAAAATGTTTTGGGAAGCCCAGGGGAGCACAGGGTGTATGAAATGATGTAGAATAAGGGGTATTTCTATGTTAAATTCTGCAATTAAACGAAAATTTTTAATGATCCCCCATGCTGGAGAGGGAGAAGGTAGGTGGAAGAGAAAAAGCTATTTTTTTCCTATTTGAGATGTCTGAGCTGTCACTCGGGATGATATCCCTACATCCTTAATTCACTGAGCAAGATGGCATGCTGGAGTAAAACTAGTTTCTCCTCCCTCTACGAGCTTTGCTAGTCCCCGCCTTGTTATTTCATAAAGCATCCTAACTGCCAGCACTGCAAGCAAGCTCTCCCAGCTGCAAGAACTGAACAACAAACCCCTTCTGCTGCTTCAGTGTATTCCAGGTCCTTCCTTCTCCAGGGCTATCCCGGCCTCAACCAGGCTGCAGCAAATATCCATGAGCTAACACCGTGACTGTTTATATGACATCCAGAATTGATGGCTTCAGGGAAGGGTTTTGTGCCTGGAAAGAGCTTTGGGCCTCAGCTGGTGGAACTAAATGCTGAAGTGCTGTGAAGAGTGACTTATTCCCAGTTAGTCAGCTCTTTGGTGTCTCCAAGGTTTCTGATGCACGAGCAAATCTTGTTGCAGCAGTTTAAGACATTATCATTCCCAGCTGTCAGCTCGGCTGTTCTGCTGGAGGTTACCCCCTCCACAGCAGCATTTGCTATAGGCAAAGAATCAGTCCATCTAATTTTTAGCTTAGCATCTTGCTCAAACTCAGTTTCAGTGGAAAATTAAACTAAAACACTGTATTCCTTACCAAGGGGTCAGAAATGCAAGCAGCTACAGCCTTCTCCAAAGCAAGAACTCTCCTGACTTAACCCTAACAACTTGAGATCAAAGGAGTCTCAAAATCTAGTTTTGTCACTCGTGGGTACTTTCAAATACTCTTTCCATCAAATTCAAGCCATTTTTATTATTGAAAAATTATCCCACTTCATTCATCCCAACCTGAAAGATAAAACCAATAGTATTAAGGAGAATTCAAATTGTTTGCAATATCCTATTTAAAAACCTATTTTGCCATGCTTGGAAATGTTTAATCTGAAATTCTTCACAATATAAGCCTGCATTTTCTTGGAAATTTTTTTAAATTAAAATTACTCTGTTTTCCTGAAAAAATGAGACAAAACAAATACTTTGGAAATGTTACAGAAATATTTCTATCAGCACAAGTGTCCTTTTAGGACACCCATTTTAGAGTAGGGAAAGAAATGCAACAAGAAGTGGATAACTGTAACACCAGCATGTCTTCTTCTGTGCCCAGGCAACTAATTTTAGAAAAATTTAAGATCTTAATGTGGGTTTGTTTGAGTCAAACAGCCAAATCTACTGAAGTCATCCTTTCTGGAGATCACCTTACCTTCAATTTTCTGCAGTTGATTGCTCACCAAAACTTCTGGCCTGCTCTCAGCAGCTTACAGCCCTTATTTTGGGCAGTACTATGCAGAGACCTTCACAAATTGTATTACTGTGTGGTTGGAACTGGATCATCTCTAAGGTCTTTCCCACCCAACCATTCTATGATTCTATGATTGCTCAGCCTCAGGCTGTGGGAATAAAGATGGTGTCTAAAATAGCTGAAATACATAATTTGGTACACGCAAAGATTTTAAAGAGAAAGGACACTTGCATGGTCCCAAGAGGTCGTGCAAGGCTGACTACTGGTACCCAAAAAAGTGTAAAATCGTGAACCCATGGGTACAGATAGCAGCATACTCTCCCTGTGGTAAGAGAAATTTCTGAACCAAATAAATTTCTGGACAAAGACAACACTGATTGATGAATTTAACTGCATTTTGAATCCCTGTAAATTTTTGTTCTCTGCTATCTTCCATTTCAAAGAGTACTCTACTTGAACAGTGTGCTGTTTGAAGGATAGATTTTCCTTTGCTTTGACCCTTTCACCTGCTAATTTCTTGTGATGGCTCTTAGTTGTGTATCATGAGAAGCAATGTCATTCCTATTTTTGTGTTCTCCAAGCTGCCCATGATACTGTAGACATTTGTTATAGTTCACTTCAGATATGTTTGTCAAGACTGAGGAATCCCACTCTGTACAATCTCTCTCCACCTAGCTGTCGTGCCTTGTAACTCTTCTCCTCTTGACTATATTGGTTGTATAACATCCTTTCCTGGGATGGGACAGGGAGAGGGGAATAAAAAAAAAATCAATATCAAAGTACATCACCAGTTCAAAATGTCAAATTCACATTGTGTGTTCTTCTGTCTTTTCTTCTCTTGCTGTTTTATCCAACATTGATAGTTTGGAGTTTTTTTGTTGTTTTGGTTTGGTTTGGTTTTGGTTTTGGTGGGTTTTTTGTTTATTTGTTGTTGTTATTTTTGTTTTTTGGGGTTTTTTTGGTCATCATTATTTAGTTCTGACCTGAAACCTTGACCTGGTAAAATTAATCTAAGGATTCTTCTCTGAGGTTGGCAGCCAACGTAGAGACTGCCAGTTAAGTATGGTTAAAAATACTTTTCCTCATGTACGATGCTTTAACTTTATAGTAAATAAATATCACCCACACTGCATTGCTCAGCTACCCAACAACTTAGCAACCATTGGTATTTCTTGTCAGTTATATTTTGTTTTTACTGTGTTGAATAATTTAATATACCAACAAAACTTCTGTGTTTTCTATCAAGTCCCTCTTATGAAATCCTTATCGCTACCGGCTGTGCAGTAGCAGCAGTTTCCTGAGCAACTGCTTTTCAGAAAATGGGAAGATGTAGAGTGAATGAGCTGGGACTTTGTCAAGAGGAAAAACAATCTCAGGTGTCATGGTACATGTACGTTTAGGGAAGAACATCTGCTTGACTTTGCCTGACATTTGATGGTTTTCTTTTAAGGTAGCAGCTGTGGAAAGACATTAATCTTGTATAGACTGAGTTACTGACAGTAAATATATATATAATTTTATGTAGTAGTGAAGTCAGTTGCGTTTTTACAGTTTGCTGGCAAAAATCTCCTTGCAGACTGAGGATCTAAGGATTTCTCTGTTTCTGTTGGTTACCCTGCTTACTCAGCGGCTCTTGAAGCACTGCAGTTGCACTAATATTTGCAGGAAAACTGTTGATGCTTGGAGACAAAAGGCTGGGTTTCCCTTCCCCCACACATGAAGAAAACAGTCTGATGAAAAGAATAAACTCTTTTTTTATCTGAGCAATCTGATCACTACTCTACTCCACTCCATGCTGGAAAGGTCAAGGGAGTATTTATGAATTCTTGTCCTATCATTTAGAATAAATATTGTAACTCATGAAGTTACATTCAAAGTAATTCCCACGCAGTATAGAATTAGTTAAAAAGTAGCATATTCAGAATCCATTGGAAGATTTGTATTTCATCCTCTGTAGTGTATTTATTCATGGAGATAAGTAATGTTTAGATGACAGGAATTTTTCAGCCTGTGGCTATTTCACTTGGGACACAATAGGTTTGTTTCCAGCACTTCAATGTATCTGATAATGAATCTATCCTTGCAATCAGAATTGTAGGACCCTATATTTTCTTCCTGTTTCCTTTATTTAAGGATGAAGGATTTTCTAAAATTGCCAGAGGAAACCAAGGGCAGCATGTGTTGCATGCTTCTCTTTTGCTTAACACATCATGCCACTGAAAAAGCTCAAAAACTTGATACAATATTTGAAAAGGGATTTAGGTCCAAAAGATGTCTTTAGCTAATGGGACAGACCTTTCTTTGGGTCTGCACCAACACACTGCTTGAGGCAGAGGCGTGACCACAGCAGCTGGTGTGTATGTGGCTGCCCACACTGTTTGCCAGCTCACTTCTGGCACAGGTTTGGCCTGGGTCAACTGGCATGCTCCAGGTAACATCTGGGCATGCCTGGGGCATGGCAGAGGGAAAGGAATTGTCTCCACAGCCCACCTGGGTGAGGGAACATCAGAAATGCATCTGAACACATGCTGTGCTGCACCAGCTGTGATTCACCAGCGCAGTGCTCGATTCTCCCGGTTACAGAAACTCCCCAGAGATGACTCCCCACTGCTTCAGTCTCTGCTGGAGTTCAAGACGTCCCTCTATGTGCCTGTGAATATTTGCAAGCAGTCTTTTGTTTTCATGCTCACCCTTTTAAGAGGTGAGAAAAATCTCTTGAAAAATAACACATAACCTTTAATGAAAGATGTTCTACGTTGTTCTGGCTGGTCCTGCTTTTCATACTCTTGCTAATGCAAATATCACACTTTGTACACTGCAAGATTACTGCAGTCATGTAAGTACAGAAATACAAGAGAAATGCCATCTGTGATGTTGAGAATCGAAATGTACACTATTCAGCCATGAAGAGTTTATTTTGCAAATTCGCATCTGAATATTTGTAGAATAAAGTATGCACAGAGTGTTTCATTTTCCCAGAGTTATATTGCATATGTAATGCCCTCCTCTTCACTTCCCTGTTTTGCTCATTCTTAAAGACACAGAAAGGGACAATTTGACTTCCCAGTGAAGGCCATTTCTCTTCTTAAAAGATTTTCAGAGTGTGGACTCCTTCAGACATTCTTTCTGATCCATATGTGCTTTCCAGACTAGAAGACCTCAAGGATTTCCAAGCTAATATTTTTTTTTGCCACTTCTCTTTTATTCTGGATCAGATGTGCTTCTGCAAAGGAATTGTGGTGTTGTACTGCAGTAACAGTGAGGTTTACTACCCATATCAAAACCATGATTAATCTGTAACAAACATAAAGATTAAAAACTAAATCTGGAAATCCAAGCAGTTTTTCATGTTTCCTTGGCAAAGCATTTCTTCTTGAAGGTACACCTCTGGTAAACTGGGGTAACAACATTTCCTAGAACACAGTCTGATATTAGAGAAGCATTTAGAAATGTTTTTCCCCTTATTACTTTTAAGGACTGGTGAGTTGCTTTTTTCAGGGGGGGAAGGGGAGAAATACCTTATGACTGTCCTCCCTACAAGGCAGAGAAAGCAGAAATCCAGTGCTATACTGACAGTTCAACAGTCTGATGAGTTTGGCCCAGAGACTAAAGGTAACAATTGTGTCTGTCTATTAGACATCCAAACAAGAAACCTGCAAAACTACTGAGAAACCTTTATTATTTTACTGGCTTTACAGATTCTCACTGTTGAGACATCAGAATATTTCTGTTTAGGGTAAGGATTTACATTAGATTGTTCTGAACCTTGGTATGAAGGGTCTTTCCTTTGATATTTCATAAGAATGGCAAAGTGAACACAAATTCCGATAGCTTTATATGAATAAGCATAATATCAAGATATTGTATGAAGATCAACAAGGTTTGGAAATTTGTGCTGCAGATTTCATTTTTTTTCTACATAGATAAAATTTCATCTTTTTGACCTGAGCAATGATTCTCTCCAGGAATTAAATAGGTTTTACATAGGGATTTTGTACAAAATTTATTTTCTAAATTAGCTGAATTTCAATGTACATCTCTCTTGCTCTTTCTAGCTCGGGGAGTCTGAGGCTGTAGTGACGTGAAATTGGTGGTATTTTATAATTCCCAAAAATGGTTGCTTCAGAGAATTTTTTCTGACTTCTTTGTTATTCACTCTTTCCACTTTATGTAGTAATAATTTCCAGCAGGTTTGTCACTGTCAATTCCGAAGACCCAGAACAGTCTTGTCTTTAGCCCTGAACTACTCATTTTCCAGCCAACTGTTCTAGAATGTGTCACCCTTGCCTCTATTTGTTAATTAATTATATGCTAATGAGCTGCTTTTATGCTTTTGGAAACAGCACATCCACATCATTTCTAATTTACTTATCTCCAAGTATATTGCATAAGTGCTGGGAAGTATGCTGCAGGATCATTCAAAAAGAAAGTAAACAAAGCACATCAGCCAAAATAAAAATCTGGATGCAAAAAAGAAATTTAAGCATTAAAACTGGGGGGAAATGCAAGAATTTGTATGGTCAAGATGCAAGTATTTTTCTTCTGCTTTGCTATTGAATTTTTTAGCTCCATGGGTACTGTCTATTTTTTCTTTGACCCATGTTTATGTTTTTTAACACTTTAACCCATTATGTGACAGATTCAGACATGCTGTAGTTTCTGCTTTTTTTTACTCACAGTAAGAAAATGGTAATTTAGTAATTTTATGGCTCACTGACTATTAATTCAAGGAAAACCCCAATGTTTCATGTGCTGAAGTGGTTTGGGGCATAGCCCTTTTTTTTTCTCAGAGTGGGGGAAATGAATCATTAACATAAATATACTTTTATTTAACCCCCATTTGAGTTTAATACTGATACTTCATTTATGTATTTTGCATCTAAAGCAAACTGAAACAGAGCAAAACAAAAAAATATTTTGCCTTTTTTTGTGTCGGGCCTTTTAAAGGTACAATTTGCACTGAGCTTTTTGTCCTAAATGGCATCCAAATCTGAAAATATAATACCTAAGGTGCCCAAACATATAAATGAAAGAGGAGAAAGTGAACAGAGCTTGTGGTGTCTTATTTCCTGCCTACTGTGTAGAACTAGTTGACTGGATTTTGAAATAACAGGAACTCATGTCTTTCAGTAGACTTTCTCCTTCGAGTAAAAGAAAAACCCACAGAGAATTGGCACTTTGTGTATCAAAACATAGTACTTACTTAGGATTGACAACAAAAGCTCTAACTGGTCCCAAGTGAGTCGAAAGTTTGACCTGAAGTAAGAGAAAATCTACTGAAAAACAGATGGAAGATGGGAAGATTATGTCCCTGTAGTTCAGAGGAGGAATGCTCTGGCTATATTAACTCCAGATTAAGTAGTGAGAGGAATAGACAAAAAACATTGATAGAGCAACAACTCAGAATTTCTGAAGTCTTGCAAAAGCCAAAGGAGAAAGAAGATTTTGCTGTTTTAATGGCTGATATATAGAACATAGATGGTTCTGATTTCTGAAAAGTTGGATATGTTTTCTTCCTTGCAGATTTTATTCCTTAAATCAAAAGAACCACATGCTAAATAGAGCTGAGGGGAACACCTTGCATCTAGAAACCTAGAGTTCTACCTGAATACGAGTTTAGAAAGAAGATAACCTTTGAACTGCAAAAACTAGAGTCCCTGGCAACTGTATCCAGAGATGGAAGAAGATATCCACTGAAGAAACAAAACCCTTGCTTCCTCTCCAGCACAACGTGTTGCTAAAATGGAGAGGGACCAACAGTCACAGTTACTTGATTTGTTTAATCTTGGAGACAAACTCAACGTTCACACAATAGCACAACAACCAAATAGTGTTATGTTTATATATTAGAGTCACCAAAGTTTTCTAACAGCTAAATTCAGTTCATGTTCTTGGTATATTCTTGAGGAATTCACTAAGTTATTTGCTGCTTGTGCAATGTTCCCAAATAAGGTTTCAGACTCTCTAAGGGGAAATGTGTGAGAGATATCTTCATTAATTTTCATTGTGGAGATCTGCAATTGAAGTTAGGCATTAATCTGATACATGGAGTTCACATGAATCAGTTATTTCAAAAACTGTAAATTTATACTGATGAGATAAAATTAATTCTATAAAAGTCAGACATAAGCATCTCACCTGCTGAGAACGAAAAGATTAATCCTTATTTCTTTTCTTTCAATTTAAATCAGGAGGTAATAGGTTTCCACTTTTCAGAAAAAAATATGGAAAGAAATTAGATTTTTTTTCTCAATTTGGAAGCCAAAGACTACCCTACATATTCACAAATCAGTCAAGTTCTTCCTTTATAATTGCAGCTCTTTTTAGGCTGCCCTTGATAATATTTCTTGGACAGGGTAAAATGAGGTATGGCAGAAAAAAGAATAACACAAATAATGCAGCACCTGTTCCATTCAATCTTTTTTAACTTTTTAAATGGGAATTATGAGGATACTAATCCTCTGTCATGTAACAGCTGGGTCACATGGAGGGTAAAATCAGTCTTAAACTACATCTTTAACCTCACTTAAAAAGTGTACACTGAGGCCCACAGAATTCAGCTCAGACTATTGTAAAGTACAGAGAGAAAATAATGAAGATGCTTAAGGATGATGTTCTGCTAGGAAAGAACATTAGTTTGACATGCTGTTTTAGCTTAATTTAGTGCTCCAAGGAACAAAGAAATTGTCTTGTCTTTGTTACATTGCCTAGATGATCTGGACAAACTGAATAAAAATCACTTGGGTATCAACAGGGCAGCAAAAAGGGAAAACAGATGTCTAAATAAATATGAGTGAATGAAAGTATTTCTACCGGGACCAATCAGCTCTTAGAGAAGCTAGGCTTTTTCTCACCCGTGTTGCTGTTTAGGTGATAGTCTAAGGATATTTGTTTCATTTAACTTTACTCACTTTAGTACACAGAAATTACAGGAAAATGGCTTATTCCATCTTTAAAAGAGCTAAAGGGTGGTTATTTCTCCTCTTACAAGGGAAACCAAGATTTCCAAGCAGGCTAAAGGATCCTTTACAAATTGCTTGTTCATTCCCATATTTGACCACATAGAGTTCCCACACTGGATATCCTGTGACCCTGAGATGCCTGGGTTAGCAGGCAGCTTGAATTGTTTGGCACTGGCAGCAGCAGCTAATTCAGCACGAGATCCAAACTGATGCTCGTGGCTTTTCCACAACAGCTTTTGTGGCTGTTCCTGACCTTACATCCAAAGAGAGCATCCCTCACCCAGCGAGTAGGAAGAGATTTAAAGGAATTACTCACGAAGTTTTAGACATCCATAACATGAGCCTTATATCACGGGTTTGCTCCAGCTTGCTTGTTGAGCTTATGCTGTCCTGCAGCCACAGGCACAGACATGGATTAAAGGAGAAACACTGACTCTGTGGCATAGAGATTGAAATATCCAGGCAGGGATCTTGTGTCTTGGGCAAAGGCCTCACTTTCTGGGGTTATGTATGAAATTTGCATGAAAAAGTTATTGAATAAAAGCATGAGTCATGCAGTAAAATGCATGTCTGGGAAGCAGAAAATATGTGTGACAATCCCAGATAGTCAAGTGATTAAAACACATCCCGTCTGAGTGCCCATCCTCTCTGGATGCTTTAACCAATGTATGGAAAAAGGGCAACCCTCCTCTGGTCATATCCAAAATTACTCTGAGACATTCCTTTGTACCAAAAATACAAGAGAGATGGCTGAGTGAATTGATTTCTAATTGCAAATCTACTCATACATAGGAATCTAAGGTGTATGTATAGACAACCAAGGCATAGGTCTAAGACAGAATTAACTTTAAGTATACTCCCCTTTATGGCATGTATGACCAACCAAACTACTTGTTTTTCAGGCAGTTGTCAATCTCAGGCAATCTCTGGGGCCTGCATTTTTCCTATTCTTATGAAATGAACTGAGGCATCTAAATAAAATTCTGTTGTTCCCCCCCCCCCCCCCCCATCTGGTCCCTTTCCTTCTGTTTCATTAATTTATAAAATTTCCTTCTCTTCCTGTCAGGTGCTTTGTTCTGTGAGAGACTTGCAGTAGAGAATTAATGTCATAGAATGTGTGAAGAATTAATGCTGATCTGCTACTACAATGGTATTTTCAACATAAATTTTGTGACAGCACTGTATACTGCAAGACAGGAGTCTGAAATAACTGTGAAATCCTCTAGCAATTCAAGGGTCACATTAGCTGCAAAAAAAAATGCTTATGCAAAACAGTGGCACCGGATACAGTGAAATATTGCCAAATAGGAGAGAACATCTCTTAAGAAGCTGAACAGAATTTGTGATCTGCATCAAATAATGATGAAGTGTGGGCGAAAAGTATATGAACTCTGTACACAGTAGCCTTGAACAGAGAGTGCAGTTTTTTGGCAGATACTCATCTGATCCTAAGTCATCCTTATCGAGCTCACAGGGGCACTGTCCAAAAGAATTAATGTACTCCTGCCATGATTCAGGAGAAAATTGAGTAAGAAGTGCAAAGATGACTTTACATCTCTGTTTGGTATAAGTGTGACTGAACCCACCTCTGGTGTATGATACTGCTGTCATCAGTTCAGGTCTGGTGTCTCCAGGTCAGGACACATGTTAATAGGTCTGAGTGGATGCAGAGCAGGCTGTAATTAGAAGCCTGGAAATGTGCTGCATGGTAAAATGTTTGAGAAGTTGCCAAAGGGAAGGTTAATGGGGTACTTCACCAAAGCTGATGAGTACTGAAGTAGAGGAGTGAAACTTATGCAAGTATCTGAGCCTAGGAGACAATAAAACTTGTTCCAGTGGCTGAAACTGCAGTTTTCAGGTCGGATTTTTATTTTGAGGACCGGGATGGCTGGGACCCTGACAAGCCAAAAAGGTGATGTGAGGAGGGGGTATCTAAACCTAGTAAGAGTCCACTGGTGGAGAAATGGGCTCTTACTAGAAAGGTTTAAATTATTTAGATTTCTAAAAGTCTCTTTCCCTATATTAAGTACCATGTTATCCTACATTAAGCCAAGTCAATGCTTCTATGGATGTGAAGATGATGCACTTCGAGAAGTTTGACTGCAAAGGCTGACAAGAGAGGGTGAAGGCACAGGTATCTTTTGGCCTTCTAATTTATGTACTGCCTTCCTCGTGCTGGCTCGTGTAATACTTGAATTTTTATTTGTGCAGTGGTTATTCAATCTATTAATAAAAATGCAACACTCAAGAGAATAAAATGAAAGTTATTTTTGAGAGGTCTGTTCCGTAGCTTTGGGATCCACTGAGTTATTAATTTAATTATCGCCTTAAAAGGGCGTTTGGCAATCATATTGATTTCTGTTTGTAATGCAGAAACCAATAAGATTACCTGCTTCCTATCCAAAAGTTAATTTCTCCTCAAGTTATATTGCAACATTGGACAATTTCTTGCAGAGCTGCCCACTGCAAGATTTTATAAATCATGACAGAATTTTTCAAATGAAAACCAGCGCCAAGGGCTTAAATCAGCATTTCAGGCATGGCAATACTTAACTTTAATTTCAAAACTATTCAGTCCTTAGAAACTCCCAGTGGCCTCAGTGCAAGCTCTCGCTACTTTGCTGAGTGTTTTAGAATAAGGTTACGTTTCAGATTCAGTGATATTTGAGAAGCCCAGTTTGTATCTTCAAGTCCTAAATATTTTGGATCAGTTCTTATTCATTATATCTCACTTCTAACTTCCTTGGAAGTTTGTGGCCAATAGTTTGGGGTTTTTTTGGGAGGATTTTTTAATGTCACAATAAAATATTAGGTTTTAATTTAAAAAAAATTCTTAATATTGTAAAATGATAGAGAAGCCAAAAGAATAATTGACTGTGAAAGTAGCTACAAAGTAGGTCATATGGCCAAAAGCAAATCTTCTGCTCTGCTATCATATTCTTACAGAAGTGCCAGTAGTATTAAGGGTATTTAAAAAATTACAATAGCAAGAAAATTTTAAGTTAAATGATGACTTAGAGAAGTGCTGAGTACCCACAAATCTCAAGTCATAAGAGCTACAAGCACTTAACACTGCTGAAAATCAAGGAAAATGTTATTGCTTGCTTTTAGCTTATGCTGATATGTCTTTATAATGTGAGAATTTCTGACAATGAAAGCTTGGGATTTCTGGTGACACAGCACAGCATGAGGTCCCCAAGTTTTGCAAAGAATGCCACTGATAACTTTTGTTGGGACTGGTGTGAAGGTCTTGTTCCATGCTCACATCTCAGAGCTCTGCAGAAATCTTGGCAGCCCGATCATGGGATTGCACTGGTCTGGGCAGAGCAGAGGTTATGGAAACCTTGAACTGAATGGAATGCATCCTGAAAGGGCTTCCTACTGTTCAAAAAGGAAAGGCAAGAACTTAACTGAAATGACTAAATATGTCTAGCATAAATCTCTTGCTGATTATGAGAGAAAAAAAAGTGCTTCCTCTGTCTTTTCCTTCTTGACCCTGCTCCTCTGAGCTTGTGTCTGTTAAAAACATTGTAATATTTCTGCTACCATCTGTTCGCTTGGTAAAATTGGCAGCTTTGAATCTAAGACAATTCAGCTGTGAAAAAAAAGAGAATTATTTCTTTCCCAAGAGTAATAGGAAGTTTGACACCATTTGAATGATACCTGAAAGAATAGGCATTAACACAGGAGTGAGGAAAGAGGACAGCCTCATCTCTGGAGATGAGGATCTTTCAGGTTTTATATATTGAAAATTCATATAATATGTTAGATGTGTGGAAAAGCTTCAGTGCTTTTAAGTCACTCTGAAAATAATTCAGTCTGGTCCTAATTATTTTACTGGGTGGGGTTTTTATTAAATTTTCCCCCCTAAACAACCATGAGAAAAGCATTTGCTTTTCCATTCTCACATCTTTTCTCAGGATTAGCATTGTAGATGAGGCCATGTCATACATTAATTTGTTTTTTTAAAAAATTTTTGTGCATGAGCTATACAAAATGCCAAGTACTGGATTGTTGTGGACCAAAAATCGACATATCTCACAGGAACAGTTGAACACTTTTCAAAATGTTGTTGTTTGAATGGGTGATTAATTGGAGAGAAGTTTAGTGTTTCTGACTGAAGGGAGAAAAAATGTGCAGAAAACTCATTTTGCCTGCCACCTTTGGAACTCAGGAATCACTCATTATTGTCTCAGAGGAACACATTTAATTCTTAACCAGCACAGTCAAGGATTTCCATGAACCAGCAGGAGATATAGGACTGCATTTAGCTGAACTTTGATATGACTTGACAAATATGTGGAAATTCACAGTGTGTTCACGGTATTAGGTGGACTGTTTATAACCCTTTGATATTGCTTCACTGAAAGCAGTGACAGAGAACAGCTAGGCACATCTGAACAGTACAAAGCAGCAATCTAAATGCACCATATTATTACTTTTCTCTGTGTAGAACACTTTGGAACTTGTTTAGTAACTACAGCAAAAATATAGACCATTATTTATGTCCTGATCCCAGGAGTTGCAGGAGCATCTGTAATTGTTAGAGTGCCTTCTGTGCTAGAAGATGACTTCAGCAGAGGCTTTAAATGCTCAGCACTCTCAGTTTCAAGCCATTAGCATTCATCTCCCTCTAGGGAATATTCAATATATACCTATGGAATTATTACTCATACATGAAATGAGAGGGTGCTGAGCTTAGCAGCCTTCATAGCTCTTTCTATCTTAGTGTCAAAATGAGCAAGTGACACCAATATGTGTTTTTAATCTAGATTAAGAGAGAGTTTGAAGGGGGCTGTGCAAGGCAAGGTGACAACTGTCCTGGATGGGAACCTTCTGCTCATGGGCTGCTGATGTTGCCCTACCTGCAAATGCTCCTCTCCTCTATTATGCTCCTCCTTTATCTGACAGGACGAGAGGGTGCAAAGGCAACCACAGAAACTCTTGTGAAAGGCAACTCACTCCTTGTTCAGCCTGGAACTGTGACATTAGGTTTGAAATGGTGGCTGTCAAATTCAATCTTGTTCAGGGTCAATGTTCAGTCTTGCAGGGTCACCATGGGGTTGTGGGTTTAGATTGGTGGGGACCCTTGAACACATTTATAATAGGAGATAGGTCCCATATTTAGAGAACGATTAAAACCTAACTGTGTTAGTCTATCATCTGACACTAATAAAGTCTCTTGGGACACTAAAGCAAGATGAGAGAAACTGATAATTTTAGGGAGTGACTTTCAAAAGGTTATTTGGACATAGCAAGCTAAGGGTGCTTTGCTGTTCTATTCCAAAGCCTGTACTGCCATACCGTCACTACTCTTAGTACCAGCTCATGCCAGAATTAAGGCTTAGTATTTCTATCTACATTAGAAGCACAGTTTAATCTTGTAAGGGATAACAGTATCAAAAAACTGCCCGACAGAGGCCACAGTGAAATCGTGGAGACTGCCACTTATCTCTGTAAGAAATGCCATTGTAACATAGAAATGATTCTTGACTGTATATTACTGTTATTATAAGAAAAAGGGAGGAATTTTAATTAAATCGCATGAACTGTTGAAGATTTCAGCTTCTGAGCTTGCCAAATTTGTACCCCAGAGCCTGCACATGGTGCTTTCCCAGATCTTCTCTCTCCATCGAGTCACATTGACAGCACAGTGCAGTCCAAAAAGTACAGGTACTTTTCTTTTCCTTTGCTCACCCTATAGAAGGCAGGCAGCTTGCATTGCTGTGTTCAAATATGCAGGGTATTACTCGAGCATTATTTTTCCTTTTATTTTTAGGCAAACAATTTAGTCAATATTGCAATGTATTTAACAACTATTTTAAGACTATAAAATCAAAACTAGCTAAAAGAAGTATTTTATTATTTTCTCTGCTTTATCTTCACAAGACATTAACTACAGGATGAGTGGATCTTTGCTATCATCAGTAAACTAGCATTAAATCAGTATGATTCCTGAGGACTGTAGTAAAATTTGCATCAAGAGAAGGCTGAGTTACCAAAGGCTAAAACAATACCTACAACAATTACGTTTTTCTCTTTATAACATGTGATCAGGCCACTGAGCTCACTTGTATTTCCTCTCATTTCTGGAAAAGAATTTATAATCATGTTGAGAATACTGTATTTAATGTTTATATAAAAAAAAAAAAAAACCCGCACACCATCTGGAATTCCTATTTACATAAGATCATGGAAGGATTTATATTTTTCAATAGAAAATTAACTTTTGCCATTTCCATGGTTGTCTAATCTGAAATCATAGAAGTCATGTTCCAAGAACTGTGGGAAAGTGAAGTGACTGGATGGCAGTGCAGCATTGAGGTGAAGTTGTGAAAGAAACAGTAATCATATAAATAATAGATGAAATTGCTTTAAGTGCAAGAGAAGAGTGATACAGTATGTGCCCCTCAAGGCCACTGTAACTATGGCAACAACGATGCATGTTCTGTCATCATTGCAGATCAGCCACACAAATATCTAAGAGATGGACCATACATGGTCTGTACTTGTACTGTAGTCACTCTCTAGTTGTCTTTTTATTGTTGAGCAGTCTTCGTGCCTTGTCTTGACATTTTTAAAACGTTTACAATGCCTCCAAAGAGAAGTTCTGTCTCAAAAAGTCAAGACCATTTTCCATGAGACAGGGAGAATATGGATGTGTGTGTGTGTGTGTGTGTGTGTGTGTGTGCTTGGGAACTGGACGTGGACACCAGCCCTGGTACCCTTCAACCTCCCTGCTTTTATGGCTCAGGTTTATGAGAGTCACCTCTTCTGGAGAGACCTGCTGTGGGCAATTTTCTAGTTCGATGTATGTGTTTTAGATCACAGACCAACTTAGAGAGGGAGGATTAGTTTGTATATTCTCTAACTGTCTGGTTCTAGCTTTGGTTGCAATTAGGGATGATTATATGAAATTTCTCAGGACATATAATTTTCAGTTGTCTCAGAACAGACTGACCTGATTATACTGCTGGTAGATAAAGCTCTTTAAACTTCAATGTGCATGCCAGGAACCACAGAGGCACAAGTCTCAGAAGAATTCATATCACGTGTTAATTCTTTGCATCTCATCATCAAAACTTCTTTTATGCATCTATTCCTTCTTCTTGGTTTACAAGAATGCTGCTTGTATTTAACAGTGTAGCTATGTCCCCATTCTGCTGAGACTACTACTGCTGCCAGAACATAAATTATGTCCACTTTATAAATGCCAGTATTTTCACTCTTCTTTGAATATGGATAAATAGCTAGCAATCCTTAAAGGTCAATTCATATTCAGAATTGCTTAACTTAATTACAGGAATGAATTTTGAAAGGGCATTGTTCATCACCCTGTGACGCACTGTGTCACACTCCATCATTTACATTGCAGGCAATGATTTCTTGTCTCTTTTTGGTCTACCTGTACTTTATAAATGAGAAGTTCCTTCTGTGGTTCACAGAATATCTGAAAAGTGTATATTACATATATTCAGTCTGTCTCCTGAACTGTAAAAAACAGAGATTTTTTCATTCTTTTGAAAACGTATATTGCTATTTGCAGTAGTATCACTGTCCGAAAACATGGTTTAAAACAGAAATATATCTATCTGAAGAAATGCAAATAGATAAAAATATGTAAATGGGAGATAGATCTGTGGAGTTTGTGTTTGAGAATACCTGTGTTCCTTAAACCTATAGTCATCTGGAATTGTTTAGGGCCACCTGGTCCCTATGTAGTCTGGAAAAATTGGAAAAAACTTGAGTGGCTTTGTGATAAACTCCATAAATGTCCTTCCCCAGTGAAATCCTAGATAAGAATCTGCTGCCTTGGAAGGATGTATTGATCACTACTGTCCTCTGAACTGCTGCTGCTGTATTTTCTGGCGTGGGAGACTGTACCCTTGTGAAGCAGTTTCTTAGCAGTAGGGGATCCACTAGGTCTGCCCTCTGCCATTGCTCAATGGTAAAGTGCCTTTACATAGAAGGTGAAGAGATCCACAGGTATTCTGAGTCCAACAGATGGAATTACAGGGTTTGGTGTTATTACAACCATTTGACCAGTTGAGTCTCCAGTTATCTGTTTTATGTTCATGGTTTCAGACATCCCAAGTGGATGACAGTATTTAGTCATAAAATGCTCACATAAATAATTCAGCTGAATTTGGCATGGTTCACACCGTAGCTACATAAAGTCAGTTGCAGGCTTTTTCATGTGCAGTAAAACCCATCCCAAGACCGTGCAAACCTCAAGCCTCATCTTCTGAAAAATGTGAATTTAATTTAGCAAGCCTGGCTTTGTCTAAAAGAAAATGTAAGTATGTTTTCAGCACTTGAAATTTTACAAAACATTTCTTGCTACACTGCACAAACCAAGTCAATGACCCAGAACAGAATATTAGCATTTAATTGGCTATTTTTCCTCTAACATTTGCTGTTATGCACTTCTTTTTTTTTCCCTCCCCTTTTCAAAGCCCTAGGTACTGAAATGTGTGGGAGAGGTTTGAGATAAGAAGTTTTCTCATGCAATTGATCAGCACAATTTCCTGTGCCTCAGAAGTGCCTGAGTGTCACAAGGCAGCAGCAGCCTAGCAACTACCCACATTTTCCAGTGCCTCACTCTGGACTGGCAGTGCATCGAGCTGCTCTTCTACACTCCACATAATTAGAACATCATTTCTCTGGATGTCTTTAATGAGTACAATGTCATCTTATAAGCTTTACGTGAGTAACAGGCATTTCAAGAGAAACACTCATTTGTACGTCCTGCTCTCTGTTTTCATTAAATACCCAACTGGGTATTTGTTCCCTGGTCTGCTACATACTGCACGAGATAAGCATCCCTCACAACTGCTTTGGTAGGGTTTAAATTGATCGATAAAATCGATACATGATTTATTATTATGCAATCATTTAACAGAGAATCTCATCAGCAAAAACAAACTAAAAGACATAGAAAAGAATGTACGTCTCATAATGGCTACTGTTACAAGTATCTATTATTTTTAAGCTGCTGTCTCACATTTCTCAGTTATTATGTATAGAGACACCAATATATGTTACTGTAAGAGTAGTGACTTCTTTTTGGCAAGTGGCATTTTATACATTGTATAAGATAATATGATCCTTTTGATACAAAACACAGAGCAGGACAGGAAAAAAATTAAAGGTACCGTAAACATTTATAGAAAAATTGTTTGAACAGGAAAATTGGAATTCAGAGCAAATGCTGTTTTTTGTCTGACTATTCCATACTCATTTCATCTATTTCCCTGAGAAGGAAAATACATCCTGTGTAGGGAGACCTGTTACATGGAGGGAAACTGAATTTCTGTGTATTTCTAGCAGTGGACAATTATGCATGCTTATGAAAGCAGCAGTATAATGTTCTGCTTGGAAAACCACTTCAGAGATAGGATGAGTGGATGGAACTTAGTATGACAGAGCTTCATTTCTGCTCCAACCATCTCAATGAAAACCTAATATACACTAAACAAAATGATAAATATAGAATGTCTTCCTTAATGTCAAATCTTGATTACATCACAAGAAAAGGGACCTTGGCAGTCTATTTAATGCTGACTGTATTCACTGAAGGCACTATGTGTAACCAGGTTTGGATACCATTCAGTATAGACCCAGATATTATCTTGCTTTGATGTGTTTATAGATGACTAAATTCCCAGGGAGGTAGTTTTAGGAATATGTCTTAAACCTTTCAGTCTTTAAATGACATAGGGAAAACATTTTCAAGCACAAACATTCATATTAGGTTTATGGTTGCTGGTAAAATTGTTATGGATATACAGTTTTTATACACTGTATTGACATGTTCCCATTCTGTTCACTGTCTTTTAAGTTCCCCAAGATTATACTTTAGGGGAATAACAGGATGGTAAAGGTATCCTGAAGTGGCAAAAGCTGCTATGCAAGTTTTATTGCTAAGCCTAGAATAATTTTTGTTTTAAACAAAATGGGAAGGGGAAATCAATCTGTCTTCTAGTCATAATGAGTAATCATTTTTCAGACTTTTGTTGCAGTTGAAAAATAGCTTTGTTAGCTCAATGAAATGGTAGTAAGGATTATGAAGTAATCCTTTTTGATGAAAATGAGAAATATGAAGTAGCATAATCATTCCATTTCAACAGTTAGACATAACAGCTGCCAAATGCACACTGTTGAGGAAGAAAGGAGAAAAGGGGCATTCTCAGTTTGTCCACTTTATAAACAGAGGTCAGAGACAGCCTCAGTGGAGTAGCTCCTTGGACTGTTTAATGAACTGAGAAATTGTTTTTCTTACTTTAGAGTACTCAACTTTAAAGAACACCGGAATATCCCTGATAATTTTTACTGCATCTGCATCCATCAATGTTACAGTGAAATATTTATATTTGAAGTAAAACATTTATGCAGAAAGACTAATGTCAATCTGAACTGTATTTTAAATGCCACTATATGTAAGGCAGTATTGCAGAGGGGGAAGTATCCTGCAGCAGTGTGGTTTTAGAGAACAGATTTAGGACAATGCCAAGAGCTATATTATGAATACCTACAGCACTTGTATTAGATCACAATTTCTGGCATATAAAAAGAAGATTGCCTCATCATGTGTTTAAATCTGAAGGCAACCAGATTGCTTTCACTGGCAGGCCTCCTCAGAGATCTGCTGTCCTACCAGCTGACAGCACACTAATTCAATGTCCCTACTTCCCTAGTGCTTAGTGATCTCCTGCATCCTGTTTTGGGTTTTGGTTTTTTTTTTAGAGGTAGGTGTTTGTGGGTTGGTCATCCTCTTCTTTTCATTGTTCTGCCTCGGATTAATTTCACTGGTTTTCATCAGATTAATCTCAACTAGCTATGGGTTTGTACAGATGGAAAAGACAGCTATGGGTGAGCTTGTCCCCAGTACTCCTTTCTGAGTCAGTGGTGAACAGGATAGATCAGTGTCTGAGTATGTCTACCTGGCCTGGTTTTGATCTCTGCATTAGGATGGCATGCATCATATTTCAGAAGTATTTATTTCCTTTGAGTCCAGGGGGAAGCTATATGACTATAATGAGCTATAACTCATACACAGATGTCTACACTATAGATAAACATACTTGATCAGAAGAATTGGACTCTTTGAGTGCTTTGGTCAGAATAACAAAAACAAAAACCCAAAACAAAACAAACAAACAAAAAAAAGTCATACTGCATATTTCACGTAGTATTAAAACTCCAGATTTGGTAGGATGTTTGGAAACACAATCACACTTCTGAGGTCATTTAATTTTCAGGGTTTCATCTTAAACCAGCTAAGTCAACAGTAAATTTTTGTGGCACAATGAGGCCTTACACACACTCTGGGATTAAAATCTCTTGAGTTAATGAGGTATTTGGTGGATATGAAAAAAAGTTTCTTTAAAGATCTCTAGGTAAAATGATTTAAGCCTCTTATATGCTCAAGGATTTAATGCCAATTTGCCAATCAATAGCACTTCTGCTCCTATCCAGAGTACAAGTTTAAGAAGAGTTCACTCACTCCACTTGGTTGTGTTACAAGAACAAGAAATTCCTGTTGTGAGCAGCACCTCTTTCTAGTGATAGCTGAATAGAACATTGTGTGCCATTTCTACATATTTTGAATCATGAAAAAATAGCACAGTGACAAAATTAAGAAAGAAAATACATGCCCAGCAGGAAAAGAAAGAAGAGTAATATTTGCTGCCATTTTATCTGTCTCAGTTGGCTGGCAAAGCAAACTTGCTGCCTGAGTCTCTTAGCAAGGTTTTGACCATGTCCAGCTGTGGCACTACTGTCATGAGCAGCCTGTCCTTTGCCGTGTGCCTGTACTGAGAGGAGCACTGAAGCACACCAGTGGGTGGGGACACTGCTGTGGACACTGCACCTGCACAGAGGTAGTGGAGGGGCAGCTCCCTGGAAACTGCAGGGCCCTTTTCTCTTTCTCTTACAATTAGTTTTGTATTCACTGACACCTCTCTTTTAGGGTTACTTTGAAAATCAAACCTGAATGCACGGGTGAGTTAAAACCCTGATCGTGCAAAAGCACTCAAGTGCACCAGTCCTATTACATTTACCTGTATCTTTTTATCACTGTAGGGGAAGTTTTTAGCAGATCTGCACCTACAACCAGCTTGCAGACTGTTAGCCAGATCACTCAGCTTAAAAAAAATAACAACAAATCTCAGCTACTTCCCATTTGGAGGGAGCGGAAAACTTTGCCCAAATTCATTATTTGATGTTTCTTGACAGGAAACAGACGTTTTGTGTGTGTGTGAAAAAAAGAAGAAAAGGAATCATCATTACTTTAAAATTATTCTTACAAAATGAACTGTTTCTTCTGTCCCCTCACCTTTGCTTTGCAGATATTTATCCTGCAGTACATGCCTGCACAACTAACAGAAATAAAATTCAGACTCATTATCTTCTGAGGTGGAACTAAATCACTGTAGCAGCACTAATCTAAATGAACACCATGGGGCAAACAGCAGTGAGTCAGCAGACCTTTTGCTGCAGCAGATTTTTCTTTGTAAGCATAATACTGTTTTCAGGATGAAAGTGTAAAAATTTGTTCAGACAGCACACTGCAAGGCACATAGATTTTCAAATTCACATTAGGAAAGTTAAAACAGGCACCATGTATCCACAAAGCTTTCCCAAGTGAGTTCACATTTAGAAGCTACAGGACAGTGGCCTGTAGGCAAAGAGCTAGTTTGTTAATTAAACACTTATTGTTGCCCCTACATTGGATCTAAATTGTTTGAATAATTTAACTGACATTGATGGCACACACAAAAAAAATAAATAATCCAGATTTCCTAGACCACTGGGAAAAGTGGAAATAGACTTTCTTTCTATCCATGTTATATATTTTTATCATGGCATCAAGGTGTAAAATGCACTCTTCTAGGCCTATAATCCTGGCCACTAAAGACAAAATTTGAGATTATGGGCTTTTTATCCATTACACATATAAAAAGTTAAATTAATACACTCCCATTGAAACTACAAAGCTCTATTGGTGATTAATTTTTAAGAAGCTTGTTCAATAGCTTAAAGAATAAAATAGTTTAAACCTGCAAATATTTAGAGAAATTCTGTCATATGGCACATGGATTTAATTTATCAGTATTAAGAATAATAATGTTGCCAAATACCATACAAAAAAATATACTTTCATTATATTCATATATTTATGCAAATTTTTCATCCTTCTATTTCTAGGCACAAAAGGACTGAGATGTTGGGACATTTGCTACAAAAGGGAGATTCTCCTTTGACTCAATATAAACATGCAGCAAGTATGTGGGACTGCTCTTTGAAGAAAATAGTGATGAATTTCAACCCTGCAACATTACCTGTGGATGAACTGAATTAAATAGACGTAGGTTACCCTGACTGCAGACACTTTCTTGAATTCTATGAAAAATGTCAGGGCTCAGCTGCTTCCAAGACCAAGCTCTGAGGCAAATTTTGATCCCAGAGACAGGACCAAAATAATTGTCATGACCTTCGTTGCTTTCTCTCTACTCTGAGAATTGTTTAAAGTTTCAATGCAATAATGAGCATGGAGGTTTACACAGAGAACCAAGAGTTCAATTTTGACTTCAGGAACCTGAAGTCTTATTGATGAAATGAAAACAAATTATGGAACTTCAGCAAAAGTTTAGAGTAATGAGGAAGGAGGCATTGAATCAGATCAGTTCTTTCATGTTATAGCATGGTCTCTTTTTTCAGTCCTATAAACAGGGAAGGGTGGTTGGATGCCTGTTGAACACAGGTTAGAGATGGTGCTACATCGTCTACTTTAAGTTGATTTTTCATCACTGTTTTTAATTTTATGGGATTCAAGAAGCAACATTCAAAATATTTACTGATCTATGACAGAAGCATTAGAGCTGTCAAACTCATGAAATATGATTAATTTAACAGAGATCATATGAGTGTTTTAGAACCTTTTTTTACTCTGGAAACTGGAGGTTATCTTTAGAAAGTTGTTATTATCAACAGATTGTTCCTGTCTTATTAAAATGAGAATTAGTTTCCGCTCTCTTTTCTTTTAATACCACCTCTGTATACTGCTTCACCTGTAACACTGTAGTGACATCCTTAGGAAGAAATTCTAATTGTTTTGGATTATGTTTTTAATTGCTTTGTTCAAGCCCATTGCATTGGTTTGTGGAAAATGTCAGATGTCTTTCCCAAATACCCTCATCAAGAGGATTGCCACTCAGTCCCACTGTTTTCATCAACAGTCTTGAGCCTTTCCAAATTCAGATCAAAATCTGACACTCCAAAGTAGGCTTTGAGAGTATTAAAGAAACATGAGATGACAGTATTCTGGCCACAGCTCTTGGAGAGCTAGCCGGGCCTCATGTGTCAGTAGATTTAACAAGCATGATGTGATTTCCAACATTTTTTCTTTAAACTTGCTTTTAAAACTATTTTACGATGGTATTAACTCCTACTGGGAAAATATTCTTATCCCCATACTAATATGTTAAAATTTACTTGTGTTTATATTTACAGTGTTATAAGCAGTTTTAAACTGCCATATACAATTTCAGTGGTACAGAATGTTTTCAGTCAAATTTCAAACCCAACACCAAGACCAAATCAGTCTGTGCTTCTATAAACCAGCCAAAACTCAGCCTACAGATGTAGAAACTTACTCTTCATTTCAGTAGGAGCTGCACATATGGATCTGGATGTGTGATATGTTTGAAAAGGGCTTGGATGGTGTTAGGAGATGCACTTCAGTGATCCTTGTGGATGTCTTCTACTCAGGATATTCTGTGATAGTACGAGCCATCATTGCTTCTATGGATGTTAAACTGGGGAATTCACTATTGCTTCTGTATCAGCATGAGGTTTTGGTCAACATTTTTCATGTGTGTGAGCCCAGGCCTCCATCTTTATGATTTCTGGTGCAGTGTGGAGGCCCTAGCCCTGCAGCTGCTCAGGCCACAGCTCCTCAGTGCTCTTCTCTCAGAGGAGACTGGGGCCAGTTTGGATGCAGATGAACAAGGATTCTAATTTAAGGCAATTGGGAACAACTTTTACTCTATAAGGGAGAGTCACAGAAGGGCTTACTACAGTTGGATACATGGAGTAGGACACAGGCAGGACTGTGCTGTTGAGAACTCCTGAGATATGTCCTAGTGTGGGAGGAGGCTTTTTAAGAGGAGTCTGAGCTGGGCTCTTCTAACTTGCAGCTGGTGACTGGATCCCCGGTGGGGTATGGATCCCATATGACTGCAGCAGCTTGCAAAAGGACAAAACATCTGCAGAGTCGCTCCACAGCCAGGGGTAACCATAAGGATGTAGCCCAGCTGTGAGCAGGAGGCAGAATTTCTCCTCAGGAGAAGTGCAAGCTGGCTGAATTTCGGTTGCTCTGGAAACCATCCTTTGAGTATCTTTACTCCTGTAAGTGTAATTTCTCAATCATAATATTACACTACTAATGTTCTGGGTTTTAATACCCCCTCTTAGAGCTAAAAGAGAAAGAGGAAGGCAGAAGTACAGCTGATTGCAGATTGAAATAAGTGAACATACATTTACCTGAATATATAATACTGTAATAACATTAACAAGCACTGCATTAACCTTTATTTGAAGGACTGATTAAAATAATTGCAAATGCATGTATTTGATGACATGGGTGTCTAATAAGATTTTTAAAGGTGTCTTCTGTTTTGCTTTAGGGTTAAGATCCATGTAAAATCTATTCATGAACTTTGAAAAACAGTAACAGTAGAATGTTGTAACCATGGGGTATTTTAAGGGACACTTCTAAATCCTGTTTAAGAAAAAACGTAAGTTTAAAAACCAAGCTATTTAAAAGGGCATAAATTCTTAGATGTTGTTTTCAAACTAATTAATAACTTCTCTTTTTTTTTACTCCTATAAGAATAAAAAGCCATCTCCTTCTGTATGTCTTGTAGCTTTCCCAGTGTTTTGTTGTTTGAAGTAACTTCTTGTAAGCAAAATAAGGCTGGTGGGTTGTCCTTTTTCCAACACAGAAGGAAACAGCAGTGGCATGAAAATGACAAAGAAATAATCATCAAAAGCTGCATGAGATTTATATACTAATTTTTTTACAGTTGTCAGAGGGGCTAAAGCTTCTGTTGGAAGCAAAGCAAGGAAATATTCAGAGGGGATAAATATCCATGGAAACATCTGTCCCTGCAGGGAATGAAGGCAGAAGGCAGAGACACAGGGCATGTACAGTTGGATAAATTGGTTCTTTGGTATTTAGGAGGGATGATTTCAAGTTTTGAAAAAATAAAGGAGAATCTTTGACAAATACAAAGCTCTTGTTGAGGGAGCAGAAGTTCAGGCTTTTGTTGACAGATGGGGTGGGTGATGAATTAGTTGAGAGTCAGAAAAGCATTAAAGTGTCTAATAAAGAGGAGACAACAGAGCAACCAACACACCACATCATCTGATTTCTCACAGATCCACGCACTGAGGGTCACAGAAAGTACAGCTGTACTTGTAGCATTTTGATTCCAAGGGCATAGATATTAATCAAGGTGTTTTAGAGATGTCTGTGAACTGATGAAATATCGTGGGATCAGTGTTTGTGAATGCAAATTCAGTGATAAACTTTTTCTGACTAGGGTTTATGGATAGTGATTGTATCTTATTCTATAAAAAGAGGATTGGAGGAAAAGAAGTTATTGTTATAAACTCATGGGCAATTCAGAATAATGTGGCCCAGATTCTTGTATACTACAGCTCTAATTAGTGAAAATTAAAGACTAGAGAGCTGTGGATATCTGTTAGAGATTACCCCATCTCAAGGCAGATTACAACAGCGCAAACAAATTGAACATCCACATGTAACACTTGGGACAAGAAATGTGTTCTTGTGGATGGAGCTTTGCTGTACTCCTGACCACGGTGGAATTTCAGGATGACCCAAAGGCCTCAGATGATTTGTTCAAATTCCCCAGCCCTACAGGCTTACTGCTCATGTACAACACGCTGTGTGATGAGGGTGCCCAAAACAGGGGGAATCCCAACAGGAGACATTCGGTCTGTGCCATAACCTGGGGGGTGGGGGGCCTTTCTGGTAACATATTTAATAGAGACATATTTTAGTATGCTAAAGCTTTACAACACTTTTGGCACCCAACTGTTTTATCTGAATATACATGGACTGATATCCCGAATGATACATTTGGATGCTGTAAAAAACCTTCACAAACTGTTCTTTGTACTGGTCATGTAATGAAGATGAATCACATTTCTAGAGATTTCTCTCCCTCTTTTCCACTTTCATGGATGTGGTAGTATAGAAGTAATTTGAACAAGTGGTCTTTTTTCCACTCAGACACTTCAAACTGTGTATAACAATAAAAGCAAAGAGGAAGGCTGCTTGGGTTTTCATTGCACACTGCAGTGTGCTGAGAAATAGTCATTTCAAGGACAGGTAAACATAAAGAAATAAAGCAATTCTGCTGATGCTTTGCTTCTGGTGACAGAAGTTTGGCTTTCCTGGTGTGCAGAGACCCAATATTTGGATTTTATGTCTTTTAAGGCTTGAAATCTCATACAATTTAAAGCACAGATTTGACTCTGTATTGTTTTTGTTTATGTCTATATGTATTTGTTTAGTGAAGTAAACCTTTTCATATAATCTCTAGACTAGAGAAGAAAATGTAGTAGTACAGCTCCATACACATATCACTTTAGGCAAATTATCGTGTCTAATGACTATTTAGAAAGACATTGATTATTATTTAACAATGACATTTTCATTGTTTAGGAAATAATTGTTTGTTTGGATTTTTTTGCAAGGATCTAATATACATCTATATAACTTTATTGGATCTTTATATTAGTAGATATATATTTCTAGCCTTTTTTACTTGGATATTTGTATCCAGTATGACCTTGTCAACAGCTTCCCCTGTCTTGACCTCAGCACTGTGTCCTATCCTGGAGCTTTCAGCATGTTCAAGAGAACTGGAATCCTAGTAAAAACTTAATTTCTTTTGCAGGTATGAGCTTACAGTGACATGTGTCCATGTTTCAAAGCATGAACAAGCAGTATATAGTATTTAAGAAAACGTGTATTTGTATCTTTAGGGAAAGTATCCTTCTTTAACACCAGTGTTTAAGTCTCTCTTCCCACTCTGCAGTTGTCAAAGTTCTTATGTCAAAATTCTCACTGCTGCGGCTTTAGACATGCTTGGTGACATTCATTTAATCTAACTCTAGTATCTTAAAATCTGTGCGTTTATATCCTGCTTTCAGTTGGGATAGTGTTCATTTTCTTCCTAGTAGCTGTTACAGTGCTGTGTTTGTGATTTAGGATGAGAATAAGGTTGATAACATATTGATGTTTTAGTTGCTGCTGAGCAGTGCTTCACAAAATCCTGGACTTTGCAGTTTCTTGATCCCTGCCTGCAAGAAGGCTGGAAAGGAACAAGTAGCTAGGAGGGGACACAGCCTGGACAGTGGACCTCAATGGACCAAAGTGACATTCCATACCATATAGTCAATACATAAACTGGAGGGAAAGCTGGCAGGAGGCCACTGCTCTGGAGCTGACTGGTACTGGTAGGGCAAGTAGTGAGCAATTGTTTTTCCTTTGCATCACTTGTTTTTCTTGGGGTTTATTTCCTCTCTTTTTGTTATTTTCATTATTATTTTTGATGTTGCTGTTTTTCCATTATTAAGCTGTCTTTATCTCGAACTACTTGTTTTCCTGCCTTTATTCTCCCAGTTCTATCCCATGTTTTCCAGGGGAGAACTAATGAGTGGCTGTGTGGTGCTCACTTGCCGGGTGGGACTAAACCACGGCTTCCATCCATTCTAAATATTTGTCTAAGATAAGTAGCACTGAAAGTGCATAGTTCTTTCCATTCTCTGTTACAAGACTTGAGACAATTAGTTGAAATGTGTAACCTTTAATTTCTTACTTGCCACTAAATGGAGATTAATCTCAACCTTTACTTTGACACACTCCATTTCCTGAACAGTTGCTTGTTTTAGGTGACTGTGCAGCTGTGTGCACTGCACCATTTGTAATCCTCTGGCTCTTGATTATAGTTGCACCTACCTGAGGAGCCTAGAAACATATTTTCGATTAAGTACTCTAGAGAGCACCCAGAGCCTGCACCACCATAGGCCTTCAAGGTGCTCTGTGCAGTGACATCTCAGGTGACAGAAGCAGTACTGTTACCTTAGCATAGTGTTTCATCCATGCAGGCAGGGATTATTAAACTGTGTCCTGCTTCAGGCTGGTATCAAGGATGTATTGCTCACAGTTCTGAAGGAGATTCTATTGCCAGTGTTTCTGAGCTCTATCCACTGGTCTACATGGTGTAGATTGGATCTGTGCTTTCTTCTCCTGTCCTATCAGTCCTAATAAATCACAGCACAAAAGTCAATGGATATACCAAATCACATACTATCCCAAAAAAGTAACTTTATAATTCCTCATGCTGCATGTTGCCACTAATTCCTCAGGAATTATTCCTGACTTACATTGCTGAAAATGGAATCTGCCTGCAGATGAATGGGGCTGTAAATGAAGTTGCTGGTGGTATTTTTACCTCACTTTCATGTCCTAATTAATGCTTCCTGACAGCTTTTGTACAATAAACAACATGTATTAATGACTTATCAAGCAACAGAAGAGTCCATTTACTTTGTCATTACTTCCTTATACGGGTCAAACATTTGTCAGCAACATGTCTTCCTCTGCAATACAAGCAGATCCCCAAATATATCAGGCTGCATTGTGACTTCATTCATAAATTAAACTTGCTGTTGTGGGGTGAGTTAATTTAAGGAGTGGGAGGGAAGCCTTGTTACTATGCTTTTGTCTTGTTAAACCTTGTGATAGGTATATTTATGTTTCCAGGACAAAGTTTGAGTTTAGTTTAGGCATCAAAGAAAATCTTGGTGCAAACTGAGAACCCAGTACTTATCAGGAAAAGGTTTTTTACCCAGAGAGTGGCTGGGCACTGGAACTGGCTCCCCAGAAAAGTGGCCAGAGCACCAGCCTGACGAGTTTGAGAAGCATTTGGACAGCGCTCTCAGGCACATGGTGTGACTCTTGGGATGTCCCAGACAGGGCCAGGAGCTGGACTCAATGATCCTGATGGGTCCCTTCCAACTAAGATTCTATGATTCTTTGTGAGAGTAGATACCTAGAAATGTTTTTCATCATTGAATTTATTATTTCCATAAGAGGTGAAACTTTAAAGATTTTTGATTCAGAGCCATCAAAATGTTTATTTCAATTCTTTCTTCTCCCCTGATACCTCAAATGGAACGTTTGCATTAGATATTAATGTAGTAAAATCCAATTTGAAACATTAAAAAAATTAATGTAAAAGTAAACATATTATCAGAACAAAGCAAGAAAATAGCTGTAAGTTATTTCGTTTACACTTTGGCCATAACTGGCTCAGATGGCTCAGACTCAGGAAATTATTTCCATAAAATTTCCCTTTCTACAGAAAATTAATTTTGTTTTTCCCCTGTTCGTTCATATATTGTGCTTTATATTTTTTATTACAAAATAAGAGATATTCTGCTACAGTTGGGCTTTGTTTCTAATCAGATACTGATTCAGTCTAGAAATTTAATTGTCATGATTTTGCTGCCTTTATTGCCATTTTTGATGCGAACAATTATTTTAACTTCTGAAAAACATACTTCATTGCAAGACGTGGAGAAGGTAAAGGAAAAGGAAAAGGAAATGGAAATGGAAATGGAAATGGAAATGGAAATGGAAATGGAAATGGAAATGGAAATGATGTGTGCCTCTGTAGAATGACTTTTTTTGTTCATATAACACAGTACTAAACCCTATCTCAGTAGAATAGAGAAGATCATCTAGTTGATTAGTGTTACTGGAATGGGGAAAAAAGCAGGTGACAGCTTCCTATTTATCCACTGTGAAAGAAATCTCGTGGTACAGCACCACTAAAAGAGCAATCTTTCTTCCAGGATTAAAATCAAAGTATGTCACCTTTCCCTGATGACATAAGAATCCCAAGTAGGACTTCTGAAATAAGAAGTCATGGAGGTGAGTCAGGCATTTGAATGTTTCCAGCTTTTACATTTATTTGTTGTGGAATATCGTTATTCATGACAAAGTGGTATGGGAGTACCACCAAAAAATTATTTTTTATTCATTGTGAAGATTTAATATTAATTTCTGGGGCTACCAAGTTTTGATGTGAAACAGTTGTAGAAATTCAGCCATATGTTTCACAGTTGGAAATGGTTGGCAGAAAGAAAAAGGTGTCTTGACTCAAAATGAGGCATATCAATGAGAAGTAACCTGTGATTGAATGTCAGAAGACACGTCATAAAATTGCATTTTCCTTTAGTTTTGCAAGTAGATGGTGAACTACTTAGACTGGAAAAAGGGAGACTGTTTTTAGAATTCTTAGAGAATTAATTGCAGCACAACAAGCACAGGACTTCTTTGGTTTTTTGCTGAAGGGCTGTTTTTGGAATAGGTAGCTCTGAGATCACACAGTTAAGTTTATTAAAAAAACAAGATTCTTTTTTTCTCTTTTACTAGAGCTTAGGCACCTTGGAATGAAAGCTGATGTGTTTGTTTTAAAACAAACTGTATAGTCATATAAAACATAGTTCTAAAGTACTCTGAAAATGAAACCATAAAAAAGTGATTTCTTGTTTTTTTCCTGTAGAGATTTACAGTTGATTTGCCTTCCTGGCAGGCTGCAGGGACAGTGGAAGCAATACACTCCAGAAGGGAGCAAGGTAAGGCACTTATGCAAGGAGATTTAGAGAACTTCAGTTTCCACAGTGAGGCTTTAGTGTGTCCCCAGCAATTAAAGCTAAGAGAAAGGTGTCTGGCATGGGGGCACCATTCACCTAAGCAGTGAACAGAAAGTCTGGAAGACCACCTGGTTTGGAGTTGATTTGTATCTCCCATGTAGTTTAAGCTTACATTGCTGGAAGGGACTCACCCAGCTCCATTGCTCCACTCAGTGCCAAACCCAGCTTAGTGGTCAGCTGATCATTCCACGATGGTGTGACAGGGTGATGCAAAATATCACACAGACAATCTGAGCATTGTTATAGAATAAGAGACATTTTTAACTCTGCAGGGGGTTTTGGAGGAGCTCTTAGAGTCATAGAATCACAAAATCATGGAATTATTTGTGTTGTAAGGTACATTCAAAGGTCATCTATTCAAATCCCATTGCAATGAACAGGGATATCTTCAACTAGACCATGTTGCTTGGAATCATGTCTAACCTAACCTTGAAAGTTTCCTTGAAAGGGATCAGGCTTCTACAACCTCTTTTTATTTTATTTGCCCTTATAACGTCTTTTTATTTTATTGTCTCAGTTTTGTGAAATTTCTACTCACAATGGCACCTCTTTAAAGGAAAAAGAAAAAGGTAAATATAAATAACCATAATATCTTAGTCATTAAATAATAAATTTAGTTTATATAAAAACCTAGGTTATTGAGCCAACCTTTCTTTTCCAATGGAGAAGTTCTGAAATATATGGGGTTTACAAGAGTAAAGGTAGGAAAGAAGCACACATAGATTATAAATTTCAGTTTCTTTATGTTTCTCTGAGCTCATGCTAGAATATCTCTCCAGCTTCTGGAATGTGAAGCATTTTTCTTTGATTTAGTTATACTAAGAAAAATTCAATTCCTGATTTATTGCTGTTTCTTTTGTTGCTAATGCACAAAGAGCAGAATTCTTGCCTCTATAGCTTTGGCAATTCTGCAGTGCTGACAATACTATCAAGCTTTCTGTCTGGCAGTGAGGGCAGGAGGTGTGACCACGGTTCTGAGGAAGATGAAATGCTGAGTGTGAAGTGTAATTTTTTTAGAGATTATTTCTAGTGATTTGCCCCAAGGAACACTTAGGGGTTTTTTTATACTTCCTTTTAGCCTTGAAGATAAATCTTAATTTTTTATATTTAAACCAGAAGGTATAGAAATTATACTTATCTATACTATCATAAATCGAAACTAAAGGAATATAATAAAATAAAGGAAGCATAGAGATCTGTGAAAAATATACTTACATACTTAGGAAATAAGAAGAGTCTACATCCTACATGGCTCCTTATAACATTTTACAAATAAGAAGAGCCTAGATGTGACTGCCAAGTTCTGAAGATTATCAAAGTTAACCAGCAAACCTGAGGAGCATTGGTGAACCTCTATGACAGTATGGCATGGTGCATCCATATATATGATTAACTGCCAGCAAGGATTATATCTAACACAGAGAATACGTGTTCTATACAGATTTTATTTTATGTGGTTTTATGTTCTTACACTGGTGTAGTGGAGCTACTTTGGAAAATTACAAATAGTTCTGCTTTTTGCTGGAATTCATACATTAGTATCCCTACTTTTAATTATTTCTGGGTTTTTTTAATTCCTTTGATTTGTTTTGTTGTTTTGGTTTATTTTTTAGCTTATTTGTTTTTTAGCTTTTTTGTGTATGCAAAACCCTGTGAACCAGAGGAGGAGGCTGAGTGAAATTGTGTAAGGGACGTGTGGCAATAGAGGCTGAGAATGTGATTGGGTTGCAGAGCAAAGTGGAGGATTTCCCGAGTAGTAAATCTGAAGAGACAGGATTACAATTAACAAAGTTTATAGATAAAATTCTCTTTCCCATCCTTTATTAAAAAGCACCACAGGAAAAGCTTACACAAAAAGACATCAAGACCCTGCTGATCAGTGATATACTTCAAACGTGTGCTTTGGTTTGTGGGCAGCTCATCAAGGAAAAGCTGCAAAATAGGTCTGGGAGGGAATAAACATCCCCTTGTGCTTCTGTTCTGAAAAGCAGCCTCAAAACTTGAGTGACAGGAGGAGGATGTGCCCAAGGGCACTGTGGGGATTTGGCCATGCTGAGGGCAGTAGTGCCCTGTTACATCTCCTGCACAAAGGTGGGGAGGGGTGGAATGCGGGCAGTGCAGAAAATTTGCATTAGCAGCATTGCAGAGGGGTACCAGAAGGCTGAGACTACGTCAGTTTGCACGGGAAAACTCACTGCCAATTTATAGGGTCTAGGGATGTGCTCAGGGCAGCGAGCTCAGCTCCTCTGCCTAGGACAGTCTTGTGGTGTACTGAAAATTATGCATCCTTTCAATTAATGACACTGATGAGATCTGAGGGGAGGCCATCCTGTACCTCTCAGCTGGCCAGAATTGATTAGGGAGCAGTGAGGAGGCTCTAGCTGGGAAGTTTTATAGCAAAGAATGTCTGACTCAAAAAAAATATCAATGAACAAGTGAAAAGCTATTGAGGTCAGCACTTACAATCCTAAAGGAGGCTTTTAATTTATTTTATTGTGATCAGTCCTATATTTGCTGGCAAAACTCTCTACTACCTGTGATGAAAATTTTAATTTACTTCAGTAGGCTCAGGACAGCATCTTTATTTTCTCATTTCCATTGGTGTATGAAATACTGATAAGAAAAATAGATGCACTTTTGTCATTAATGAAAAACAGCCCTATTATGATATAATATTCTAAAAGCACATGATATTGTGTTTGCTGGTAAAGTGTCAGATGTGAGTGTTTTTTATCAGTAGATTTGAGTGCCCAGGAATACAAATCCCTACTCTCAGAGGCAATCTACCTTTCATGCTTTATGAAAATGAAAGTAGATTGATTTTTGTACAGTCAAGGTTTCATGTATTCCTTAGCAAGGGTGATGCTTGCCATCTGTTCTAGGACAGAGTCAGAGCCTCTGGGGCTGGCAGAACATGCCTGAACTAAATACTCTGTAAGGGATGGTGGAAACAGCCTTCATTTTATTTGATCAAGGAATGGACCTATAGAACCCACGAGCTACAGCCACAAAACACTGCTTTCTTCTCGAAATTTCAAAACTAAGCCTGTTTGTTGAAGGCTTAGGTTGGATACTAGAAAAATGTACCTTGCCAAGGGGGTGGTTGGGGACTGGAACAGGCTCCCCAGGGAAGTGGTCACAGCACCAGCCTGGCAGAGTTCAGGAAGCACTTGGACAATGTTCTCAGGCACATGGTGTGATTATTGGGGTGTTGTGTGCAGGGCCAGGAGTTGGACTCAATGATCCTTGTGAATCCCTTCCAACTCTGCTCATTCTGTGATTCTGTGATTTTGTGAAGCTGAGTAGAGCATTTAACTGAGAGTAGCACAGCTGTGACTGTGCAATGGGAATGGGATGGAAGAGGCCAAAAGCAGTGAGAAGCTGTTTAATTAGCAGCATCTAATGATAGGCTAAAGCGTTTCCTATGGTCTCAAAAAGAGTGATCTTTTACATGCTGAGGTATTTCCACGAGATAAGCAGCAAGGTCATTGCATCTTCACATACGAGAATCTGAAATTTGCCAGGTGCGGAAGAAGAGAGAAGGAAGATATATTTTAAAGGAGAAGAATGCGCACTTTTAAAACATGAGTTTTAAAAGATGAGTACTGGAAAACAATATTAAGTTGTAAGAGGGCTGTTTCTCATTAATGACAAAAGTGCATTTATTTTTTTTTTTGTCAGGATTTCATACACCAATGGCAACAAGAAAATAAAGACAACATCCTGAGCCTACTGAAGTAATTTAAAGCACTTCTATTTGTTTAATGGGGCCATTTTTTTCTCGTTAGTAACTTTATCAGCAGAAAAGTAAATTGAGAGAGAGGCCAAGATTGTAGTGTCAGTAGTCCTCATCTGACGTGAGGCACATAGACAAAATGATGCTAGCTAATGTGTACATGAAAAGGTGAGAAACCTCACTATAACTTAACTTTCCTCATACTGAATCCCTAATCGTGGGCAATGAGAAAGTCCTGACTCCTGGGTTAACTAACAAGGAAAATGTTCTATATCACTAAATCCCAGAGTAAGAAGAATAACAGAAATCTTGAAATCTTTGCCCAAATAAAAATCTCTTTTTTTTTTTTTTTTTTTTTTTTTTTTTTTTTTTTTTTTTTGTCCTGGAACACAGTGATGTTGAATAATAATGACTGTGTCTAATTTTAAAGTTGTTTTCTGTGTTAAACCAGTGAACTAACAGTGCAAAGAACTGGTTTGGACTCTTTAAGCTTTTCTTGACTCCTATGCAATTTGGAGCTTTTTGGAGATGATGTCCTCAAATCTAAAGAAAAATTGCTCCAAGTGGGTGTAGCCTTGATAGTTAAGACAGTCAGTCCCTCCTTATGCATTTTTCATGATTCTGCACAGTTCATCAATGCTTAATATAGAACTGAAAAAGTTTAAATCCAACAGAAAGTCTAGATAGGATTGCACTGGATGGATGTCAGTATTACTCAGCAGCCATCATCAGGAAGCCTTCCCCCCTTCTGTATCCATGTGAGCAGCAGGAATAATTATAGCCAACTAATGCTGTTACAAAAGGAGGTTTTAAAAGGGAAGCTCTCTGTCAGGAACAGCCCCCATGTCTTCCATTTGACCCACACAAATAATTTTTCCTTCTTTCATAGGTGCTGGGGAAAAATTCCACAGCTGTTTCTTTCCTCAGAGGCTTGTCCACTACTCTCCTGCTGGGATGTACCCTTCTGCTCTGGCTTCAGCAGCACTGTGGCTGTGAACCGTGATAATTTTACCAGATGTTTATGTCCTGTCACTGAGATTAAAGACTTGAATCTTTCCCAGACATTTCTCTTCCTAATTAGCTGAGGAAAAACTGGTTCTCACTGGCATTGTAATATTCAAGCTAAACTCTTTTGCTATAAAGTAATGTAAGCAGGCAAATAAAGGCCTCTGAAAAATATAACTTAGAGAAACTATGTGCTCTTAAGGCTGCTGTAAAGAACAGGGGCTGCAAAAATATTCTTCCAGGCCATCTGACTTTGACTTGCATTTCTCTCTTTCTCTCTTGCCATTTTCTTTCTTGTTTCTTTTCTCAACAAGATTTAACAAATGGAGATTATACTTCGCATCTGACACAAATCGTATATCTGCACCATTGCCTGCATTCCTGGTCATGCATGTTGCTTTCTGTGCTGAAGTTATATAAGAAAGTAAAGCTGCCTATAATCAATTCAGTAGCTGAACCCTTGTCATGATGCAGAACTTTTCCCCCTCGTCTGAGCATTGCTGAGGATCCCTTTGGATAAGGAAAAATGACAAATTCTTTCTTAAAAAATCTCTAGATCAAGTTTGACTTTTGTAGGACACCAAAGCCTGTCTCTGATGTGTGCCTCTGTCTCATTCACAGAAATGTTTATTCCTGGTTCTTTTTCAGTTCATGCTTCTCACTTACAAGGATGTCTTATATTTCTACTTTACAGGCATTATTATGCAAGGCTGTATTAAAAAAACACATTACTTTTTTTGTGAAAGTGATTAGGAGGGATTCACAGTCTGATCCCAAGTCAATCTTGACTTCACTTTCACAAATTTGAAACCAAGTCTGGGTTATAATACAGCATATATAATTGCATTTTTTATTAACCCTAGAGCATCATGCAATTAAGGTACCATATTGAGAAGAATATTCAATATACTTTATTTATATTTAAGTATGAGAAATATCTTGGTTACAATTAAATATGATTCATAACTCTCTTACATCATACTATATTTAATGGCAAGTTCAGCTGGCTCATTCTTCAAGTGCACTGGAAATACATATGGGATTTCAGTATAGTATTACAGTCACTTGAAGAACCTCCCTAGAGTCATTAGCAGCTCTCTGACTTTGCCAATTAATACAGGTTAAATAATAAATTTTGTTAACTTCCCCTGTCATCTCATAAGGGGAACTCAGAAAAACAGGATAATAAAAATGACAGCTTTTTTCTTTCTATTTGCCTCTTCCTAATTTCAAGCCTAATGAAACTTAACTATTTAAAGACTTACTGAAAGCACAGAATAAATTTGAAAATGCAAATATTCTTAAAATTTCACTTTTAAAATAAATAGATTGGTTTATCAGTATTTGTATATATGAAATCTTCAAAGTGATGTTTGTTCTGATTTCTTATGTATTGTTTACTAACTAAACAAGATCTCGTCTTTGATGGAGAATCCATATGGTTACTTTTAACTTTTAAAATTCATGTCTTTACTCCTTAGAGGGTGTAAGTAGCTTTGTATTTAATCTGTTTTTGAAATCAGACTCATCCTGAAAATTATTGGAAATATAACTATCTGAGCAGAAGAATTCAAATAAGAACAATAAGCAAAAGCAATCATACTATTAAGATGTTTATAAATGTTGCCATCACATAAAGGAGAATGAGAAATACAGCAAATACTTTTTTGCAGCATGATCATATTGCACAGGGGAAACTCAAATATGGCTGCTATGTGTCACTATAGAGTAATGGAGATTTCAGTCCCCTCTTTCATAACATCCTTTGATATAATTTAAAAATCAGATTATTGCCTATAAAATTAGTGCCTTATCCACTGCCTAAAAAATTAGTGCCTTATCCACAAATAAATCATTATGTATATAAACTACATTGAATCCAAAACAAAAGGCTTTCAAGAAAAATCAGGCATTAGATTAATTATTAGTAAGTCTGTTTCAGTTTCCTTTGTTTCCTGTTTACTTTTTAGCTCCAGCTATTTCTAGGATTAGGCTAAAGTTTATACAACATTTTTCTGGCCATTATTTGTTGGGTTACCAGTTTGGAAAGGGGTTGTTGTTTTCAACAGAATTGTTTCCTTCACTGACCCACCAGTATATTTAAGTGATGAAAATTTGGTTTGTGCTAAAACTGTAGTGGGTGTAATCACAAGGTAATCAAGGTAAGCTGTTGTACATTCATAAACACAGCTGCTCTGTCTGTATTTGTGGCCAATAACTTTTACATTTTGATCACAATGAAAATATCAACCACTATTCCCAATTCTCTTTAAGGGGAAGGAAGTCTTATTCCCATTGTTGCAGCAACGAGAAGATGAACACAGAGAAAATAACATGAGATGGCAATTTTAGCTCTTTCCATCATAATTTTCATCAGCCCCATGATATTAATGTTTTGGAATAAAAAAATAAATGAATGGTAAAAAATATATAACTTTAAAAATAAAATATTAGTAAAAACTTCAAACAGGAAAAAGACCATTCATGTTTCAACATCTCTATTCAGCAGATTCATGAGCCACAAGCCATGCACCCAGGCAAAGTATAATAACTCTTATTTCAGGGAAAATGAACCATTGGTAACTTCTTAGGGCTTTAAGCTATACTAGACAAAACTCTGTAATACTACCAAAAAAATTAATACAAGGTTGAAAATACCAGTATGAAATTATTAAAGAAAAAAGTGTACAGACCCCAAGAACTTAGCAAAAGAAGATTTCGTTTTTAATCAAATCAGGAAATCAATGCAAATATTATGACAGAGCATGATGAAATGCCTCAAGATTAATGTTGGAGTTTAGCTTATGGTTGGGCAAAAGATGAATAAAGATGTAGAATTACTTTCCTGGAATAATGTCTGAACATTAAGTTATTTATTGATATAGGAATGTTTAATACACCAGAAATATTATTAGAAGACTTAGTTGGGATTTGTCTACCTTTGCACATTAAAAATCACCTGACTTGACTAAAAGACTTATCAAGGTTCTTCTTATTGCCAATTGAGAAAAAGTGTCACCTCCAAGGGATAATATAACATATGGTTTGGTCATCAGTTTCAGTATGGAATTAACTCCTGTGTGGAAGTGTTGCTTTCTCTCTTCACTGATAACAGAGAGACCCTTGTCGAAATTATTTTGCTGGGTTTTCTTAGGAGAATATCCATGTTTGAATGGGATTGCTGTTTGGTCTTGAGCATGTCATTCCCTTCCCTTCCCTTCCCTTCCCTTCCCTTCCCTTCCCTTCCCTTCCCTTCCCTTCCCTTCCCCTCCCTTCCCTCTTCACCAGGATTTTTGTTTTTCTTTCTTATGTTTTGTTGTTATTTTTTGTCAAACATTTAAAATTAGAAGAACATTTTATATGACTTTTTCCCTTCTTAGAAGGTACTTCAAAGTTTCTCCTGTTGAATGTAATTTGAATCAAAAGCAGAAAAAAAATCAGAACATTATCCTAAGACAGCCTTGACACATTTACTATAGGTATTTTATTTGTAACAGTCAGGAAAATTTGAAAAATATGAAAAAGAGGCTTTTTGCATCTCTTTGTTGATGACCCCAAATATCATCTATCTACTAAAATCACACATCATTTAATTTATTGCATCATTATGTGATGATTATCTACAATATGGTTGAAAATCATGGCAATATTTTTGTCCTTCAGGAAAGGAATAAACAATTAGAAGATTGATTTTACTGTGGTTGCTATTGATTTTTATTATTATTTGCTTGGGTAAACTACAGGGACCATAAGCACCCAGACCAGCAGATGAGAAAATTATGCAATAAGAGATAAATCCTGCTGCAAAAAATGGAGTACACAGGAAAGAAAGGTTTGCTATTGTGCTCTACTTAGTTTGTCATACATGTACATAATAGATTATAAGAAGCAGCCTAGTCCACACTTTTAAAGCTTTTGTTTCATTTTATTATTTGGGAGTTTAGTGACTATCGAAAAGGTGGAATTGCTATCCATTTTTTAAAAAGAAATTTTCAATTTATGTTATTTCTTGCGCTTCTTTTTTTTCCCCTCTTAAGAACTGTTAAAATCTAATAAAAGTAAATAGAAAGAAGAAGGAATTTTACTTTTTAAGGGCTTCAAGCCATGATAAGGAGCCCACGCTGGAACATTTTGTGAAGAGCTGGAGCCCGTGGGAAGGACTCACACTGGGGAAGCTCCTGGAAGGCTGTCTCCTGTGGGAGGGACCCCAGGTTGGAGCAGGGGAAGAGTTGAGGGGTCCTTCCCCTAAAGGGGAAAGAGTGGCAAAGGCAATGTGTGATGACCTGACCACAGCCACCCCTCCCCACAAGCTGCAGGAGAGGAGGAAGAGAAAATTGGGAGCTAAACTGAGCCAGGGAAAAAGAAGGAGAAGGTGTTTTAAGATTTATTTGATATTTCTCATTATCCAATGCTGGTTTGATTGGTGATAAATTAAATTAATTTCCCAAAGCCTGTTTTTGATGGATGATGTCTCCCTTCACTTACCTCAATCCAAGTGCTTTTCAATATATTTTCTCTCCCCTCTCTGGCTGAGGAGGGGAGTGACAGAGTGGCTTTGGTGGTTAACCTGCACAAACATGCTTGAGCTAATCAAAATATTTCAGGCTCCATTAAATCCACCAATATTTTACACAGGATCAGACATTTCCATGGTTGAAGGCAATTCAGAATACTTATGGTATTTAAATGCTAGATCTGGTACAAAATGTGGATCATTTCTGAAATACCTTATATGTAAAAATATAGTAGCTTCCCAAGTAAAGAGGGTTAAAATGAAAACATAGAATTTTAACCTTCCCAAAGATATGCTTTAGAAACGTACTCATTTTTTGCTCATTTAAAATTTTGTCATTTAAAAATTACATTTTTAACAAATACACACCTGAAAGTAGTAGATGGCACATTTAATTATAATAGATTGGTTTTCACAGTCGTTTTTACAAGCAGATTTCGGCAAAGGTCAACAAAGTTAAAAAACTATCAGAAAATACATACATTTCTACCAACAGAAAGACAAGCAAAACCAATTTTTAAGTAGACCATGCGTAAATACAGTCTAGCAAGTAAGCTATTTGCATTTTAATCAGCTCGTATTTACACTTTTACCTGACTCAGTGGTTTTGGGAAAAGTTGAAAGCCTCTTAACCAGGTATTTTTTCCTGATGAAGAATTATTCTCTATCAAGTAACTATGTGGTTAGGGAATTGTAACACAAGTGAATGTCAGCCTACGTTTCCAGCTTAAATCCCTGTCCTGGATAGATGCCAGATTCTTAATAGTTCTTCTGTGTTTCTCCTTGGCTCATCTTGATTCATGTAGGGAAATTGCTGTTCCTCATCTCTCCTCTCAGATACTGTGGGATGGGATGTTCTGTAAACAGAGGGATCATTTCCCTAGCTTTCACCAAAATCACACACTGGAAAAATGATGGTGGTAGTCCATTCATTTAGGAAGAAGACTGGATATAGACACACCTCACTGAGCTGCAAAACACTATTTATTTCAGAGTTCGGCACTGTTTTTCCATTCAATGTCCTTTCATGTTAGGGCAGAGGCAATGTTAATTCTCTATTTATGCAAAGATTAATCTTAGCATAAACAAAAAGAACACAAACAAACAAGAAGAAGTACAAACCAGGAAACACTTCCCACACCCCCCACACCCCCCCCAAAAAAACCCCAAAATTGGCAAAGCCACTAAAATATAGCACACTTATGTTGCTTAGGACTCACTGATGGACAACATAAGTACACACATGCAATGCAACTGGCTAAGTATTTGCACACAGCTGGCCATGTGAGAGGGCTCAAAGAAAAGACACATCTTGTATAATTTCTCAGTGTTACCCTACCTCAGATGTCTTACCTCAAGTCATTATTAGCATTTTTCCTGGGTGTTTTGGCATTGACTGGGTTTGCAATGTGCCTTGCATTCTTCCCCAGCCATGTACATTAGCTTTTCTTAAATTTTTGTTTTTCTAGGTTTGGACCTTTATGTTCTAATCCTGGAACTATCATAGATGTTTGTTTTTTTCTTTCTTCCAGTAGCTCCATGTTTCATCTTCCTTTTCATTAAATATATGTTAAGGTCTCTTGCCCGAAGCTTTACAGAGGATTTAACTCCAAACTGATGAGAAAAAGCCTTATTCTAATCAATATTATTGGACTTTTCTTGTTCTCATTATAAGGATCAATTGAAGTAAAAATAATGGGGAATGCTTTTAAGTTTTACAGAGTCATATAAATGTTATTGAGAGGAGACCATGGAAGTTCAAGCTCTGGCTCAGAGAACAATTAACTGCCCAAGGGAAAAAAAGTTTCATGCATGCCATTATGTATACAAAGATATTATATAAAAAAATAAACTTAAAATGAAATTTTAAGCATCTTCAATAATGAAGATTTTGATGTGTCAAAATACTGAGTTTTATATTTAGAAAAAGAAAAAAACTTATTTGCTTTACTTGTAATATTTGTTTTAAAAGCAAAAACTTGTTTTAAGTTTTCTGACAGCAAAAGAGATTATGAGAATACATTTCTTATTTAGGTGTTATTAAAGGAAAATCTCAATTGTTCAATTTAAAAATGTTAATTGCAATATAGAGTTACACTTTAAAATATAGAATTTCTATTAAAAGATAAATGTTTTGAAAGCAGGATTCAAAACATGTTTTTGAAAGAAATGGGTATCTACAGTAAAATTGTATATAATCAGTTTAGATAGAAATAGCAGAAATATTCTTGATGAATTTTTCACTTTCTATTCATTTTGTCAGATTTTCACTGTCATTAATTACTATGGGGACAGAACTCATAGACAATGACAATCTGTCTCAAAAGCTGAAAGCTCCACATTTAATGAAAGTTATCTTAGAGTATGGATTGCTCCTTTTAAAAATTTCATTTTCAGGGGTCTTTTTGTGGGTTTTATTTTTTTGCTTTTTTTTTTTAGTAGGATTCTACGTAGATAGCTAGAAAAGTTAGAATATTGTCCCTTTTCCTCACAGTCAAATATAGTTAAGGGTATTTTATTAAAATACGTTATAGTGGCATCAGGTAAGTCCTTCCTACAGATTACTTATGAATTTAGCAACCATGTTACCAGTAGCAGATATTAGTTACTACATCAATGAGTTAATTCCTAACTAACTGCTATAAATTTGAAATCTAGCCCTCAGTTAGCAATACACTGCTTCAGGTCCCTGCTATAGAGAAACCCAAACTTGAAAGACTCAAATCTTAAATATGATAAGACTGGCATTGGTACAGTTGGCCAAATATTTAGCTAGACCTGCTTTCACTAAAATTATGTTTCTAGTGAATTTTTGCAGTTCTCTTCTTATGCTATATGTAGAAAACAAGAAGGACTTACATTTTCTGGTAATAGAAGTATAAATTTGTTTTTCTTTCCACCAAGTACTAAGAACACACAGAATATTGCAGACAATTGCAGTAAAATATAAAGTATATTCAAATTAGGCTACAAAAGAAAAATGGCAACATTGTGTAACTAAAAATGTTAATCCTTTATATGGTATTTCTCAAGCAGAGGACAATCCAAGATTCTTGATAGAAAACTACGATGTGCTATTTATAACTAAAATACAATATTTTTTAATTACCAGAAGCTAAATATGAAACACAGTATTTTCTTTATTGAAAATGAATCCTGAAAATTTATTCTATTTTTTTATTTTACACACGAGCATTTGCACAATTTTATGCTCTTAAATTTTTAAAATTTTATTCTTTGACTGAAAAATCTTCTGCAGGGTTTTCCTATTGCTACAGATACAGATGCTCTTGTTTTCTAATGTGTGTATAGAGAAAAGGCCAAAAATTCTCTGCTAGTGCTTATAGGAATTTCTAAATTACCTCTATCCAATATTCTGCACGGGATTGTAATTCCCAATTAAACCAGATGCGCATACTGCTTAAGGGAGATTGGTATACCTGTGCCTTGATACAAGAGCTGGAAATGAATTTTGATTTATTGTTCTGTTAAGGCGTTTAGAAACAGATTGTCTGCTCCTAGAAAGGAGGGATCCAAATATCTGCATTACCATGTTTTGTGCAGGCCAGCCCAGACCTCTTTTCAGCAATGGACTCACACAAATGCTCACCACATACTGTTTCTTTAACCACCTTTGCTGAAAATGTTTTGTATGAGGAAATGCACTGTGGCATGTAATTGTCTATATTCTTTCACTAAAAAAAAAATATTTTCAAAGAAGAGACCAGAAAAAATAACCAGAGTTAGAAGTTTTCAGGAATTCCTGCGAATTGAATGGTAACACCACTAGGAATAAAATGTGACCTAGTATGCACTGAATTGAGCCATAACTTCCATTTGATTTGGTCTGGAATGTGTGTGTGTGGCTCTACACAAAGTTAACAAAACTAACTGCTGATGTTCACAACAAAACATGGAAAAAGGGTTCCTTAATAAGCAATTCCCCTCCCTTGTGCTGTGTAGATGCAAGAAGGTGTGGTTGATAACACAAAGTCCAGGAGTGAGCTGTCTCTCACCTTCATATTGCTTGTTTTCCTAGCTGTAGTGTCTTGTCCTGTATTTGCTTTGCCTTCAATGTGCTACAGTTCATGAGGACATAAAGTATATTGACCATCTCATAGACTATTATTTTATTGTGAGCTGTTTTTTTCCCATGAAAGGCTGTTAAAAGCTTATATGATCTTTATTATTCTTTGTATCTTTAAGAAGTTCAGTGAAGAATTCATATGCTGAATATAGCTGAGGCAAGATTTGTCAGAGTAAATAGTTTATTTTATGAGATCATCTGTTGTAGCTGAGAAAGGCATGGCCACTTTCTGGTTCATAAAACCTCCCACTGTGTTGCTGGTCTGAAAGAGTATCAGTAACTCTCATAAAAAGTTTGGGTTTGACTCCCTGCAAACATCAACACCTAATTATGCAGCTCATCATGGCTCCTCCACAGTGCTTTGAACACTAATCAAAAGGCCGAAAATTGAAACCCTTGTGCTAGGCTTTTAAGGTGAAAAGGTGAAAACAGAAGCAAGTTCTGCTCTCCCTCCACAGGGCAGGAAAGATGAAGGTGGGAACATTAATTCTTTGAGCTTCCATGGCTTTGAGCTTCCAGGTTACGTGCAGGACAGGCATCACTGGGTTGAATCTCATGGTAGAGACTCAGACTGTGCTGCTTTCCATAGAAATTCGGATCATCAAAAGGTGCAAAATCTGCTGCAAATTATGTGGTGAAGAATGTGGTACCCTCCCCCAAAATAGGAACAAGGAGGAACTTTTCCAGCCATCCTTTCCCTCCGTCTTATAGCACACATCCCACACATTCATTTCTAATTTTCAGTCAAAGCTCCTGAAGGCAGTATAAATTTACAGCTATTGAATAGCATTTAAAGATAGTCAATAGTTTACTCAGAAAACATTTAACTGCTTTTCTCCCACGGCTGGCAAACAGTGACCTTTCCATTTTCAACTCAGATGATGCACAAAGGAGTGACTGCACAAATGGGAACACTGTCAAAAACCTAAAGTTAATTCAGAGCTCAGTGTCTGAATTCGTTACCGTTGGCTGAGCCTAATCCTGATGTTAGAGTGCAAATTTCTAAAATACAATAGTGGATTCAGGATAGGGGTAGCAGAACTGGGTAAGAATGAATTTATTTTGCATGTAATTGGAATCTGGCAACAAAAATTGCATTTTATTATAATTGCAAAGTTTTCAGAAGGAAAAAAAGATGTTTGATCCTTGTCTTCTTCTTTATGAAGGGCAAGAATTGAACCTTTTTGGTCCCAATTGCACCTTTGCATTAGAAAGAATCCCAGCACTTTGTCCATGCATATTGAAATGTGATAAAAGTATTCTTTCAGAAAAGTAGGATGTCTTACTGCCCCCATCTCACTGTCAAATGACTTTGTTTACATGCTAATTTCCTCCTCAGGGATATGCCTCAGTGGCATGTCTTTTGGCTAATTAAGATTTGAAAATTCAACTTTCTAATCTGCACCTTAAATCCATAAATGATAGTCAGGGTGGGAATTTATGCTCTTGTGAATATCCCTGTACCTCACGATGTGTCCCATGCATTAACCTTCAAAGAATTGTACAGTAACGGTTCAAAGTACTTTAAACATTTATGAGTGATCTTTTCTAACTTCATTAATTACTCTAATAATTACATACTTAATCATGTCATAGTAAAAGCAGAAAAAATAGATGACAAACCACAGCTCCTCTTTTCATAATTTCAGTACTCTTTTTAGTTTCACTGTAAAAACACAGTAGGATTTTAAAAAAGAAATCAATTATATGCAAGTCTGCAAGTTTATTTTGGCCTTTGCAGAGGAAGACAATTGCTTTTATGAAAAGACCTAGTTATTTATGGTTTAGCATCTCAGTCTATAATGCTGAGATTTATGCCTATTTGGAAGCTCTTTTATGGGTTTATTTTCAGCATATTCCATAAAAATCAGAGCAAAAGCCATTATCATCTTGGGAGAACTATAATTCACATGAAGAAACAGCACTGAATTAAGCTTAGCATGAAGGGGTTGGACAAGGAACCCCAGTCCTGGTACAGAAGGAGTTCAGAGCAGATGAGGTGCTCTTTCTTCCCAAACTGCTCTATTTTTAACTAGCAGAACACAAAAGGCATGAAGAAAAGCATTTGTACCTTATCTTACAACGGATGGTGTGCAAGCAACAGAGGACATTTGCCACACATTCCAGACCTGATCTGCAGTTGAGAAAACTCATGGAAACAGAGAGAGGGGAGAAAAGTACTGTCTGTGAACTCATGTTAAAAGCCATCATGTGAACTCATGTTAAGTCCTTGCCACCTATGATGTAAAACACTGAGAACACCCTATGTCTTTCCTCATGCCCATGTGAGGAAAACATGGAGCCTACAAGTTTTGTTTGTGCTGCCAGACTGCCCAGAGAGCAGCTACCAGGGTAGCTTTCTTTTCTCAAAGGAATAATTAGCCTTAAAAATGCTCCTTTTCAGAACACAGAAAAGTATTTACAGCAAATATAAAAAAACTCATAAATAACCATGCTTTTGCTGCTCAGGGTTTATCCTGAGTATGGATTTCTCTCAAGTATTACCTCTGGGTGTCCATGTTAGTTATTTCTGTGGCTGGCGGTCATTGAACAGACCCAATGCAAAAATAGGAGAAATCATCTTTGTTTAGTAGAAATTCAATCTCCAGGTTCTAGGGGGAAAATATCACTCTGGTTAGATAACAGAATCATAGAGCCATGAATTATCTCAAATTGGAAGGAACCCATAAGGATCATCAAGTCCAACTTCCAGCTCCTCAAAGGAGAAAAAAACAAGCCATATGAGTAAGACCATCATTCAGATACCCCTTGAACTGATGGGTTTGGTGTTACTCCTCTGGGAACCTGTTCTAGTGACTGACCATCTCAGTCAAGAACCTTTTCCTAATGTCTAGCTTGAGCTCCTCCCAACACTGCTTCATCCCTATTGAGGGTCACCAGAGAGAGATCAGCACCTGCCCTTCTGCTGCCCTCCTTGAGGAGGTTATAGACTGTGACAAAGTCACCCCTCAGCTTTCTCCTCTCAAGGAGAATAAACCAAGTGACGTCAGTCACTCCTCGCAAGTTTTGTGCTCAGGACCTTTTACCATCTTGGCCACCATTCTCCAGACAAACTGGAATTTGATGTCTTCTTGTATTGAGGTGTCCAAAACTGCACACAATTTTCAAGGTGAGGCTGCACCAGTGCAGAGCAGAAGAGGACAATCCCCTCCCTTGCCCAGCTGGTGATGCTGTGCCTGATGCACCCTGGGACATGGTTGGCACTTTTGTCAGCCAGACCACTGCTGACTCATATTCAACTTGCCATCAGCCTAAAATGACAGATCTCTTTCTTTGGATCTGCTCTTCAGCCTCTCATCTCCAACCTATATGTATAAACAGGATTACCCTATCCCAGGTGCAGAATCAGCACCTGCCCTTGCTAAAATTCTTATTTTCTGGTTTTGAATTTTATTATTACTTTTACTATTTTTTGGGATTAATATTTCTTAAAAATCAGGCCAGTTTCAAGGAAGATGATCTTTATTTTAACAAAACCTGAAGCAACAGCTTGCTTCATGACAGGAAACATATATTCAGTTCACTATGAGCTGGAACTACTTGTTTAACTAACTCTCTAGAAATTCATTGTTTGGATAAATGTGCCTTATCTGAATCTACTTTCTCAGAAATCATATAGCCCAGTACAACTGGCCCTTAAAAGACAAGAAAAGGAACACTAAATGAAGTGAATGATAGCAGGTTTACAAGGTGATCTGATTACTTTTGTAAGCCTTGATGATACTTATCTGAAAATGCTTCTGAAAATCTTATAAGCTCCCTCACCATTTGTGGCGCATTTTATACATTTCTAAGTACTTTGAATTTCTGATTTTCTATAGATAACTGCATGTGATGATAACTTAAATCAGAATGAAGGTTTTCTGATTTATAGTTTGTCTCCATGAAATCACTTTGTGCTGTTATCTTCCAGGTATGATTTATGTATTTCCATCTGCTGTAGGTGAGAAATAGTTTTACTATTGCCTCACAGACTTTGGAATAATTCACTCAGAAGGAAAATTGAACTCTCACATTCCTTGTACACCCACCTCATTTTGGTTGCACTCTGTTGGGAGCATGTGAAAACTACTGAGTAAAAGATCAGATATAACAGCCAGTTATTTTTAGCCATTCTTTTAGCTTAGAAAACACTTTGCTTCTCTCATAAGTTTGAGATGTGCCTTTTAGTATCTTAAAATGCCTAAACATACATATGGACTTGAATATTATGAATATATTTTTAATATATAATGAATATTAGAAAAATGAAAAAAGTAACCTATAAAATTTTGACAAGGGGTTTATACACAAGATCTCTAGTTTTCAATTCATCAGATTGTATATTTGGAACATAAACAGAAGTAATTTTTACTTGATTGTGCTGGTGTATTAAAACATTACATGTAAAATAGAGAGTAAAAGCAAGTAAATTCAATTCTTTGCTTTCACGATTCTTTTTGAAAATCTAAACAAGCAGTTCAAAAATCATAAAATCAGAACAGCTGAGAGAAATTACCTTGATTTTACTGTTAAATGGTTGCTTTAGAATAAGTTTATCCATTTCCATGAAGCAGAGTCTGATGCTCTCCTTGTATTGTCTTTTCAACACAATCGTGGGTGTGAATTCTAATGGGAACACTTGAGTTCGGAGAAGTCTTGTCAAAATAGATACAAAGATACTTTCAGAGACAATTTAGAACAGTGAATGCTTGACTTTTGCTCTATTTGATTCAAAACAAAACAAACAAAGTCTTCAGAGTTTATTGACATTTTTAGATCATCTAAAATATGTTTATACTAATTACTTGCTTTGAATTGGTTTGTTTTTTATTATGCTTCATAAAATGAAACACATTTCTTTACATTCAGAGAGGCTGCAGAAATAAAATATCTGGAAATACAAATTCGTGTTTCTGTGCCTCCATCTTCCAGTTTGCCAGCAATGGAAAAAGGACAGTCCCTAGCCCTTGTTCCCAGCTCTGTCCACAGTGACAGGCAACCTCTGAGAAGACTTTGTGCAGGCTCTTTCTTTTCCAGTTTCAGAAGGGGAGAAGATTCCATTTCTAAAGGACTCTGGGGCATGTGGATGAAGATTCTGTTTACCATTAGTGCTTCTATTCTTCAAGATGTTCAAGCTGTGTATGAGTGAAGAGTATTTAGATGAAGGAACAAGCCAAAGTATACTGCGGTTTGAACATATGATCTCTTGCTTTAATATTTTTAAAAGAAAATTATTCTGTATTAGTGATTATATATGCAGTGTACTGGATTGTGAAGTATTCCCAAGAATGCAAAGCTAGGGTTCATTAAATTTGTTTTGCTTCAGCTGAAAATATTCTTAATTCAATAAACAGGGCACCAAACATAAAATATTTTGATAGAATATATTGTGCTGGGAAAGGAGACTACACCAAGCAAGGAATATTGATGTGTGTAAAATTAAATTGCCATTCTTCCTGACATAAATATTATATCTCTTGAGAACAAACCTCTATCTACATACTTAATAGTTACAACCTCTACCAGATAATCATGTTATTGTTTGATCGCAATAGGCAGAGATATAAGACAAAATTCTCCTTTGTTTCACAAGCAAAGTTAAAATTCTAGTAGAGCATCATCTAAACTGGACTCACATTATTTTAATCTCTAAAATTAATTTGACTGTCAGCAGGTCAATTCTTGCATTTTATGTAGGTCCTATTTTTTAAGTTGTAGCAATTCTTTTCTTTCAGTTGCTTCTTGTCTCAATAACATTTGTATTGGCATGGGGAAAAGAGGAGTCTTGAAGGCCAAATCTCATCTCTCTTCAGTACTGTTTTTAGTTAAAACTCCCTGGTAATTCTCATTGCACTCTTTCTAAATCCTACACAATGCTTGGGATTTGTTTCTTTGTTCTCAGACTTTTGAATTACTCTGCCTCTCCTTTTTTTCTTTTTTCTTTTTTTTTTCTTTTTTTTCTTTTTTCTGCATGTACCATTTTATTTTTCTATTCTCCTTTATCTTTCTCAAACCCTTTTTACTGAGCCTGCTTTCAAAACTGAAGCAGAGGGTGAATGGTGACTCTTTTATCTCAAAGTTGGAGTCCCATATCACCTATAGCTTCAGGGATCAGTAATGCTGTCCTGAGAGAAGCTAAAATGCTGCTTTCATTTCCCCCAGACACCCACAGTCCCTCAAGGGAATGAAAGGCATCCTAAATATGCATCTTCAGCTGTCAGCAAAGGCCATGGGAATAGTACATCTATGGGCACCAAAGAGCCCTTTTGATCATGAAAAGTGTGTTTTGGCTGATTATACAGATCCTGGAACACATTGTGTTGCTGAGAGGAGACTCAGCAGTCCCATCAAAATAAAGGACCAAAGGAGGACAAGCAGACATAGTTTAGGTAAGGGCTAAATCATCAGGGGAAGTTTCCTTGTGAACAAAACTTGGGGATTATATTATCAAGCCTGTTTTCACAAAATACCATGGAAAATATTTAGCTGGCTGCCTCTGGGGCAACTGAGAGAATGAAAAGTATTTTTAAAAATTCCATCTTTGTTGAGAGAAAATACACTTAGCAAATTATTTTCATTGTCTGTCACTGAGGATTCCCCAGAGGCACTGCATTCTTACATGGCAATTGTTTGAATGAGCACTGCTGCACGGATTATGAAAAGCATCAAAATCCATTTGAACCATTATCTGGCTATTACCAGGACATTTATAAAACAGAACATCATTTGAATATTGACTCAATATTTAAATATTAACTTTGCTCACCAACTCACGTTTTTCCCAAAAGAAAGTGCAAATCAAAAGAGGGAAAGAAGTAACCAGAGTAAATTGAATTAAGGCAGCAGTTACCAGTTGGTGCCATAAGAAATTACAGGTGAAATAAAGTCTCAGAGAGGCATGGAAATATTTAAGTGGAGGCTTCCTCAAAGGATCCAAAAATGAAAATACGAATTCTACAGTTACTCATCAAATAAGGATGTAACATGCTGAATTTTTCGGATGCCTTTTTTAATCAATGAAAACAACCCTAACTTCTCAGAAGCATGCTGGTCTCACAGTCCTCTAATTGTCTCAGAAAAATGTGGGGCAAAAAGCATTTCTGCTCAACAGAAGCCCTTATAGTTTCAGATAAATACAGCATGTAGTTGAATGTTTTTGCCTTATTACCTGCAATACTTTGTTTCTGAGACACAAACTCTCTGTTCAGGTATTGCAAATATCTTTTTCCATGTAAACCAGCACAGCAGCACTAAATGTGGTTGCAGTTCATCCCTTATTATAACAATGACACTGATCAATCTTTTTGCAAAGTAACTAGAAAAGTGTATTTGTTAGAGGGTAAATCATCATTGGCAGACCAGGTAGGTAACCAAAACGTCAATCCATAGAATAATCAATTTCTTTCCTGCCATCAGAAGGCTTTCCTCTTGCTTTGCCTGTCACATTAAATATTGAAACCTTCTGCTGAGCAGTAGAAATATTGGGAGCCCTCTGTCTGGGTCTGCTTGGAGAAACATTATTGATATAGGATGTGCAGCACATTTTCTTTATGTAATTTATGGGTTTGATTTTCTCACACACCATCTTCTGTACAGAGGGGCAATGGTCAAACTGTATTGTCAGCTGTCTCTTAAGCTGTAGCTTTAGGTTTAAAGAGGCATAAAACTGTTTTGAAATGATCATTCTAACCAAAGAATCGATTCAGCTTACAGAGATTATAGAAACTTCAAGACAAAGAACTTTGACAGAAAATGTGTGCAAGGATATGAAATTCTAGCAATCAGTAATTATTTGGCCCTTGTGTCAACTTTCATCCCCTTCCTTTTAGGAAAATATGGGAAAACATGGTCAGTCAGCAAAGAAATATCTCTTCTTGAGAGTTTCAGAAGAAAATACTGATTGTTTTTCAGTGTAAATTTGAGATGAAAAGCAGCCAAGTGCTCATTTTTGTGGCTTATTTGGAAATGTTCTGGATTTTTTTTGTGCTTCAGATAACGCAAACTTTTTCTACCACCTTTAAAGCAGAAATCTAGCAGACTTAGGTCTAACTGAGGCCTTTGTTACAGGCAAAGTTTCCTCACGTGAGAAGCTGTGTCCTGTAGTTGATCATAATACAGGAGTTCTGGTCACATATGAAGAGCACGTACTTATAATATTGCATTCTTATTGCTCACATTTCCCGTGCCATTGCTCTGATGAATTTGATTACACAGCTTGATTTTCACAAAGACTTGGTAAACTGATAGAAAGGTTTGTACACTAGATTTTTCCTGCATTCAACTTCAGGCTGTGCACTAACGTGCCACATAAAATCAGATTTAATTTAAGGAGTAAGAGAATAGGATCCATCCTCATTGCTTTTCTTTTTTAAAAACAAGAATTCAAGTAAGTGTAGAGAAAGAAAGGCAGTAGGTTTTATTGGTTCCCCATGATACTCTTCCAAAACAAGAAATATATTTTTAGGATACAAGCACTACATTTAAATGAAAGTTTATCATACATCTAAATTTTGACTGAATTAAGATCAAAATTTCATACCCTATGAAACACAACTGTGAAATTTTGAATAGGGGATAAAATACCCTTACTATTCCTAACATGATGTCTGCGTGGCTAAAAAAAAGAACTTGATTCAAGCCCACAGACAATGCCTTAAAATGTTTATTCAGCATTTTCACATGTGCCATTTTGTGTGAAGTCAGTAAAAATGTTTAAAAGCTTTATTAACAAAGGCAAGTTTTATATGTTAAAAACTCATCTTTGAAAACACATTGATATCCAAAACAGAAGACATTAATTCAAAGTTTTAAAAACTCTAAAAATAGAAATTTGTTGAATTTTTGGGTTACTATGGCAAAAGTTTCTCAGTTTGCTGAATTATGGTAAAAATTCAAACCAGAACTCCAGCAATGTATTTAGACAAGTAGATAATTGTGAAGACTTTTGGAAGCCTTTCTTTTACTTAACACATCTATCAATCACATAGATATTTCATCAGGGTTTTCTTAGAAAGTTGTGGGTTTAATTGTACCTAACACAGCATAATTGTCTAATAAGTCAATGAGTATGCAAGGTTTCTTAAATCACAGATTGCATTGTTGCCATGTGCATGTAATAAATCCATATGACCAAATGATCAGGGTGATAATGAAATCCTCATCTAGACAGGATGCTACTTCTCTCAGCAGCAGCTACTCTTATTAGCAATTCCTTTTGCCAATAATTGGAACTGCCAAGCTGGATGTCCTTGACCTTTAAAGGGTAAGAGTAGGGACATTTTGATAAAAAGCATCCCTTTTCAAATGAAATAAGATACTTCCAATAATGAGCACATAAAATCAACGGTAACTTTTGCAACTTGGGTAGTAACTTTTCAGAGATATTAGCAAGGCTCTGTTCCATATTTAAGTCACCTCACATATGACTGAATAGTTCAATAGCAGTGCTTAACTTACTTAAACAACCTATGTAGGAAAAAAATAAACTGTCAGAACAATGAAACCAATCAATTTTTAAATCCTTTTGCTCCCTCTCAGTGTGTTCAGACACGGGTGATTAGTTTATACGAATTTTCCCTGAATCCAGGGCTGATAGCAAATGTTATACTTGGCCAGTGTGATTGCTGATATGAAAAGATTTACTCGTATCTCCTCAAGATGGCCATGGTTCTCTCTTGAAATATTACTTCTGCCTTGAGAAAAGTCAGTTATGAGGAAAGCAGTCTCCTCCCCAAAAACTGTGTGCCAGCCCTCCCTTCCTCTTGTGGCTCTGTTGCCATGTGTTTGCATCTGAGACTATTCAGATATTTTAATCTGATGTAAGAGATTGCACTGTGAATTTCACTGGAAAACTTCACATAGCCTCTGAGGGAGTATTGAGTGTTCTGCCTGGACTGTTTTGTACTGATTTTCTTGTTTATTTAAGAATAGGAGAGACTTCATTTTCTCAGACTTGGCTGGAATTATATTCTGTGTCACACACAGCATTTCCAGGACAAAAATCTTTAATCTACTGAGAAAGGGTTATTTTATTTTGTCTAGAAATGGCAGTGCCGATAGTCATATTCAAGAAGCATTCAGATTTTCCTTTGTTATTATCTCTCTGTGCACCAGGAAATGCGCTAGCAAAAAGCACCTTTGAGCTGTGTTGTGCCATCAACCTTTTGAAGCACTTGGAAAGCACATTGAAATCAACAGGGAGCCCTATTTAATAGGCAATTGTACTGCCTCGGGATGTTTGCTAAGAGCCATACTGTTTTCTGGAATGAGATGAGAAAGAGAAAAGAAATTGGCACATAATTAGAAAATATAGTTCTTTCCATACAGTTTGTTCAAACTACAGCACTCCTTAAAGCACAGGAATAATCAGGAAAATAGGGGGACCTTGAATGGCTCTGCTCATAGCACATGAGCAGCTCCTAGAAACGCTGTTTTGTTTTTAATCAGGAAGCAAAGGGCTGGCAGCTGGCTGCCCTGGGCCATAATTCAGCAGAGCACTTCAGCATGTAAGCAAATGGGACTTCAGCTGGTCCTCAGGGTGCTGACTCAGCAAAGCCTTCCCCTCAGCAAGGCTCTGCCTCTCCCCAGGACACAGAGAGTTCCTGCAGTGCCTGCCCTCCTCCTGCCCTCCAGCCCATTGTCCCCCAGGAAATGACTGAAAGGTAGGCCCTTCTTTCACAGGCTCCTAGTGGAAGCGGACAGAAAGGCAGGACACTGAGAGACTGAAGCTTCTTGCCAAGTTCACAGAAAGCAACATTGAATAGTGAACTCGTCAAGATGCCAGGCAGCAGCACAAAGGCTGCACCGCTTTCTCTCCCTCACTTTGTTTGACCTGAACAGGAGCTTGGTTATTCCTGTCCTTAAGTCTCCAGCCAAGCAGGGGGGACCGAAGTATTCCCCAAAAACCTTTGTGTTGACCAGAATATTCTGTGTGTTACGGAGAAGCATGGGCAGCTGAAGATAAGAGAAAACCTCTCACTGCCTTCTGCAACGTGAGCAAAGACTTGGCATTTTGTACACAGAGGAGGATTTTGATAGGACTTTCCTGCACTGGAAGACAGAAACAAAGAGAAAAAGGTTTATTAATTGCTCTGGAATGAGTACATAATTTAAACATCTGGCTAGGGAACCTTGTGTGGAATGAAACAGCTCAAGAGAAATCTTTACATAGAATACCATATATGATTTGTAAAATATATGGAAACGGAAAGATTCTAACATGACTAGAGATACTGTGCATCAGTTCAAAAGTGCTTTGGAACCTAGGTTTAGAATTTCCAGAGCTGAGAACTCTGAGTTTAGGGATTTAATCTTAAAAAAGAGATGTGTCCCTGGTATTGCACATCTAGGTGCCAGAAGTCAGTACTGTTCACAGGGCTGAGTTAGGCACTTTGCTCCCTGTGTACTAAATGGGAATGGTACATGAAATTGGACTGTGGAGCACGCCTCTGGAAATGGCTAAGATGAACAAGAGCATGAAAAGACAGTGCTAGGACTGAAACTGCCCATGGGTGAAGAAATTTCTGAAAATTCATTTTATCTTTCATTCTGATTGTCCATATTACTATGCCAACAGATTATTAGAAAGCAAAATGGAAAGAAATATTACTCATTAGAGATGTGTTTGTAATATAACCCACAATGCACATGACAAGCTTGAGGAATGAATGAGCTCAGAGAAACTGAAGCATATTTTATACCAGTTTTCACATGGTATGGCTTCCTTTTAGTTCTGACATGTTTGGTAATATTGCAATGGACAGCAAACCCAGATTTGCCATGATGTTCAGATTAAAGCTAAGACTCAATTATTTATTCACAAAAAGTGGGAAAAGCTTTCTACAAAACAAGATGGAATAATACTTCTCAAAATTCTTAACTATCAAAATGATTTTTTTAAATTAAAAATATTAAAATTCTCAATCAATAACATATTTTGAGCACTTAAAATAGTAATGATAGCATGCATTGTAAATTACTTGTAAGAAATGAAAATTCATTTGTCCTTATAAAATGAATTGCAAACAGCACATCTTGGACTAAAGGCCAACATTTTAATTCCATCCCACAGTTAGATGTATTTATAGGAATAATTAATGCCAGATCTTATAGGTACTTACCAAAATGTCACTCTTTCTATGACTTCCATTGCAAAATGAGAGTTTCTTTGGTCCCACAGTATGGTATCTGTGTATAATATTTCAAATTTCCAAAATTTTATTAATATTGATTCGTTGTGTATTCATTTTACTTTTAAGAAAATTAGCAGTTTTAGTAATAATTGGAAAAATAAGTAAGGGTAGATTTGTTCGTCCTATGAACCTAGCAAATCATCCTTTATAGCCCTATGATCCTGTCCTGCCAGGGTCAACCCTGTCCCCTCTAAGTTTTATCTTTTGGTAACTACAACAGGGATTAAATGAGTGTGAACATTGCCTGTCTCTGTGAAGAGCCAGTGAGAAAAGCAGGGCAAACAACACAGAGAAAAGTCTCTGAGAAGACTAGGCTTTCAGTAAGGGTGGTTTTGCTACCTTCCCTGAAAAAAAAAAAAAAAATTTAAGTGCTCTTCAGTATAATTACGGAGGTCTTTTGGGTGATTGTTTTTCAGTCCATAACTCATGAGTACATTATCTGGTACTTGGTTAGACTGTAGCATCATAACTTCATGATCAGGCATTTAAATTATAGGGTTTTGTTTTGTTCCATGACTGCATGATTGAAGTTTTATTATCAGGACCAGAAAGCCATTAAATTGATTCTTTAATAGGGAGGGAGTGTTGTAGTTTGTAAAGAAAAAGAGACACAGGCAGGGAATTGGATGTTGTTATGATTACTAGAGAAAATACGTTCTTTTAAAACAATCTGGGTAAAGTCAGATTCAGTTTTCTCTATAGTTACAGACAGCTGAAGGATTGCTGTTGACAAGCAGCATTCATATAGCCTGTAAAGCTCAGGACTAGATGATTTTCTGGAGATGTATTCCCCATTCAGTATGAGTTTTTAAAATGCCTCAAAGACATTTTCTGTTTTTCCACATGCAAGAGGTGTACACTATGCACTCCATTAATGATCACACACAGAGCTTGCTACAGTGCAAAGTGCAAAGCTCAGTCCCAGCTAGGAAGGAGCTGCTTTCTCAGGCAATTGTCTGTATACCAGTCACTCCAGAAGGCTTCTCACTGGTGGGTTGAATTACCTGTCTAACACAGAAATATATTCTTCTCCTGAATGCTTTTCAGCACAGCCAGCAGCACACAGGTGCACATTTTCCTTTCTGTAAGCTGTAGAGAGCATTTGGGATGCCTGTCTAAATTCTTAAATGTGAATATATCATAGCAAATCTTTGTGGATCTTTGGCTCTCAGACATGCTCCTTAGTTTGCCCCGCATGCCAGAGTCTTGCTGGTTATTTCTGGTTCAAACCATAGATTGCCTCTCTCCTGGACTCAGGCTGAGAGCTCTCAACTTGGCACTAGCGTCTTCTGGGGGGACACATTTGGAAGAAATAATTATTTGTTTAGAAGAAATAAAAATTTGCTATAAAGATGTTTTTTCAGGAGTCAGGTTGTTCATCACAAAAATTTCTGCTGTTATAAGGTAGCAAACTTGATTAAGCCAAAATTGATACCAATTTTTGGGGTGTAGATTTTTTATGCTTCTTTCAATATTTATCACAAGCCAGAATAAATAAAATGCATGTTCAAGCCCTTATAGTCCTCAAAAATGAAAAAAGCCGTTTTTGTTCTGCAGTCCTTTGAGTCTTCTGACATGTTGTCACTGTGTACCTATTCCAAGAAGTCTAAAACACTCCTTGAAAATCATTATTTTATTCCTATTTTTAAACTAATATGAGGTAGAGAAAAAGAAAACAACAAAATCTGGAGTCATGTAGACCTGTAAAGCTTCTCAAAACAACACTGTTGATTACTTTATTAGAAGAGTGGTGGTTAGAGGAATTCTATACCAATGTTACTCTTTTGAGAGTTATTGATTGCCTCAGAAAATCAGAATCAAAAATGCATTGAAGTATTAGCTAACTAACCCCAGATCAATTTCCTCTTTACTGAGAAGTCTTTTAAGCAAAATTGTACAGGAATGTTTTAAATAGGAACAAACTATGGAAACAGAAATATAGAGGGTCAGATTTTGATTGGAAGAAGTCATCATTTCTCCAGGAAAGAAGAGAAATTTGGAGCTACTAAAATATAACAATTAAAAATGATAACATTAAAACCAATAAAATATTTATTAAAAAGTCAAAAGTGAAAATAGAGGAGCATTAATATGACTTGGAATTTATTAAATGCACTACAAATAAAAGTGTAGCTAAATACAGGCAAAAATCCATGTCAGGAGAAGAAAGGATAATTTTTTTTGAAGTTACATTCAGAATGAAGAATGGTAAAATTATTCATAAGCAATGTAAAAAGCCTACATATCCAATAAATGTTTCTGCTCTTTATTTGAAAAATAACAGAGTTGCGTGATTTGTTTTCAGAGGAAGACTATAGACGTTTCAGTTTTATAGTATCCAAGAGACATGATTCATGCCTATCCAGAGACAGATATCTTAAATAAAAGCCAGTTTTGATAAATTGATTTCAATCTGTCTGAGATAATCTTTGGTCCTTTATTATATCACGGAAATTCAAACAGAAGGAGAATAATTCCCTTGAATTTGAAAAGAGCAAGGGCCTGAAGAACTGGAGAGGAGAGGAGAGGAGAGGAGAGGAGAGGAGAGGAGAGGAGAGGAGAGGAGAGGAGAGGAGAGGAGAGGAGAGGAGAGGAGAGGAGAGGAGAGGAGAGGAGAGGAGAGGAGAGGAGAGGAGAGGAGAGGAGAGGAGAGGAGAGGAGAGGAGAGGAGAGGAGAGGAGAGGAGAGGAGAGGAGAGGAGAGGAGAGGAGAGGAGAGGAGAGGAGAGGAGAGGAGAGGAGAGGAGAGGAGAGGAGAGGAGAGGAGAGGAGAGGAGAGGAGAGGAGAGGAGAGGAGAGGAGAGGAGAGGGAAAAGGGAGGGTTTAAGCACAGAGAAATGCTAAAATCTCCAAGACTAATAAGTATCTATAAGAAGGGTGGATGGTATACTCCTAAGGAATGACATATAAATTATCCAGGAGTCCAAGGGAGAAAGAAAGCAGCCCAGTTACTGATAGAAAATGTGTCAGAAGGATTGAAAAAAGCTCCTGGATGAAGAGGCAAGGGACTAACTTCTAAGAGTAGAAGGAGGTAGATAATGCTGGTTTTGGAGACTGACACAGAGCATTAGTACGATCTCCCTGTACAATTCTGATGTGCCCATGAAACAAATTATTTGTGGGGAAAAGATTGGGAACAAATTTTGGAATATAAATGAGGTAAAGAAAAAAGCTGGACTAACAATTCAGACATAAGGTAGCAGATAACCTAAACAGGTGCTGAATGCAGAGCACCAAATTCTTACTTGCATTATTTGATTTATAGAACTTGACAAAAATTCCCTGTGAAATACAGCAAGGTGGTTCTTGGCTTTGCAAAGCGATTTTCTATAACATACAACAGCTGGCGTGAATTCCCCAGACTATGAACGAAGAAAAGCTAACATTTTCTGTTATTTATTTTTAACTGCCACGTTATTAAACAGAACTGAGATAGCTACAGGACTGATGTTGGGAATGCAGAACTCAGCACTTGTTGAAATCAACACAAACATTCCTAATTTTTACCTGTGTCCGGCTATTGTGGTGCAGAGTTAACATCTGTGAGGTCCAGGTCCATAAGTGAAGCTTCTAGGTGATATTATAGTGCACACAAGAGCTAGTAATAGTAATGAACTATAACCCCTGGAGTATTTCTTTGGAAAATTAACTGTGATTTGCTTGCCTTCAATATTTCAAATTCCTATTTAAATTAATCCTAGGGGAATGAGATTGGTAGGAAACCAAGTTTTTTCTTATTTCATACGTAGTGAACAATATCTCCTAAAATACTACTACTATAAATAGACACACAGCATCACATAATTCAGTGTAATTGAACATTTTCTGTTTTAGTAAGATTCATAGGACAAGAAAAATGGCCCAGGGACAACTACTTCTGTAAGATTTAAATTTTTTTTACCTAACATATATAGAATCTCTCCTGTCACGATCCGCTATTAATACAGAGCGGGGGTCGCGATGGTTCGTTTGATCTCAGAGGTGCAAACAGGCAAAATGCAGGGCACAAAATCAGTTTATTCAACAACAGCAATGCATTTTTATTAAATGTCAACAACTCAGTTGTGATAGAGGGGAGAGATACAGGAAACAAAGTATAGAGAGAGAGAAAAAAAAAAAGAAGGGGATGGGACAATAGCTACCAACAGACGAGACAGACATCCTCACGGGCCAGCCAATAGATGAGTCTTTGTCCGTGGGGAGATCTCAAAGGGTCTTCTCCAGAGGGTTGCTCTTTTATAGTCCTTCTCCAAAGTGAGTGGCCTCTGGCCAAGAGGTGGGGAGATTTATGGGCCATTGTGTGGTGCTGCAGGAGACAGGTGTGGTCGGGCAGTCCTCAGTTGGTACAACACAACCTCCAGTTGGTACAACACAATCTCTGGTTGGTGCCACAGCAGCACAGTCCAGTGAGCACAACACACCAGTCACGAGCATCCATCTTGGCCAGGCCAGGAAACCATTGTTTGGAGTCAGCCTGTGTGGGGGTCCTCGAGGTCTCCTTGCGATGGTCAAGAGGCAAAAACGAGGGAAACTTCAGACCAACCCTTACATCTCCTCAGGAGTGCATCCCTTCAACAGAGACAGTGATCTAGTCTGTATTCCAGACACCCTAGTCAGAAAAACTCACTGTGGAGACTTCTTTCCATAGTGCCTTTTTTTTTTACAGCCTTTCTTTAAGAGTTATGGATGATTTTGCTTCGAAATGAAGGGGGAGAAATAAAGGGAATAATAGTTTTATATCTCATTAGTGAACAGACTATTTCCTTAATTAGCCTTTTCTTAAATTCTATGGCACATCTCTAGTTTAGATGCACTCATTTTTATCTACGTGTTTATCTGGGTGCATTTAACTAGATGGCCCAAACAGTGATTGTGTAATGAGCTATGTAATTGATTTAGGATATGTACTTAATAGCAGGCAGGTGGTTGAGGTAACCTATTATTACTGCAGGATTAGATTTCAGTAATGTGTTCCGTGTCCTATTTTTTTCCCAAGAGAACAATGGCTTGAGTAGCTGCTTGAGTAACTGGTCTCACAGATGCTTCTCATGTATCTGGAGGAACTGGGTTCAGTTAATACTTAGGGTATGTCCAGTGACATTTGGTGTAAATAATGAACCAAAGCATTATGCCTTAGAATTTTGCACAGTAATTACCCAAACTGAATAATTTAAAATACTCCATTGCTTGATTTAAAATATGAATGATAAGCACTCTGGGTAAAATTGCTTGGAGAAATATGCTGCTATTGCCAAGGCATTCTTAGTCTGTGAGTCTGATTGAATGATCATGTGCATAAGGGTCCTTGCAGCAAGGCAGAGTCTTCAAACAGTGATCTTTAAATGTCTATCACCTGCAACAGTAAAAATTGCTGTGGTTTGTTTTCTGCTTTAATTCTTCTCTCTGCTTCAGCTCTGTCTACTGCTTTCAAAACCTCTGCCCTTCTATATTGCCTGAAAACCCAACTTCATACCTCTGTGTCCACCCACATAGGATTTTGTGCTCAGAAGGCTGCTGAATATCAGATTATCTATAACATTCAAAGTAGAAGATTGATTCCATGCTCTTCTGCTTCAAAAGAATAAAGTAAATCTAGATTTGGGGGGAAAAAACCTAATATGTAAAATATTGTCACATTTTTACCACTTAATTTGTAATAGCATATACTAATGAAATGAGCACATAAATCTCTCTCTCTGTTTATCCCACTACAGATGAGCTGACTTGATTATGCAGACACATGTGCTTATCTCCTCTGATTTTCCAGGAAACCATACTAAAAATGCTGGAAGCTACAAGTACCCAGCTAGAAGCTAAAGCATTGAAGTGATGTGATTGCTAATAGAAATTACGCTGTAAGAAAGATTTAATGTTTTCTTTTCAGACCTAAGTGCAGCATATTCCTATCATAGTGATTTTTACTAGATATTAATAATTAATAGACCAATATAAAACAGAAATTGTAGATAGGAGGCTAAAATAATATTACAGATGGCATTAGTGTCAGGTATTAACTCAAAAAAGGTGAGAAATATCCAATTTCGAATAAAGATCATTCTTGAAGTGCAAGACCACAGCTTAGATATTCCTTTTACCACTGTTATCACAAGTCAGTTAGAAGTGTTCTGGTAAGTAGATGGCTGAGATACAGGATTATTGTCCCACATGCAGCCTGCTGCATATGGTATTATATTGCCTGCTCCATCAGACATCTCATTAATGGTCTGGTCTGACTATCTCCATGGTAACAAGGGAAAAAGAGCCATTTCTCCAGCATCACTGCCCAGCAGTGTTAGGTAACAGCCACCTTTGGTCCAGTGTGAGCACTGTGGCAGCCAGCACAAAACTTTCACCACTCCTCACAGATCCTTTTCTCCCCATGCTCCTTGGGGGCAGCGAGACGTGTTCCCTGTGACTAAAGGAGAAGCTTCTGATGTAAATCCCCTTAAGGAGCATAGATGCTGTAACTCTAATACTTGTGGGCATGTCTCTAAGATAAACACAGCTCTACTTTCTGCTTGCACTGACTGCAGCTCTGTGCACTGTTGCAGAACTTGCCCCTGTGCAGCTCCAGCCTGCCCAGATGCATTCAGGAGTCTGCTGGGAGTGGGAGCATGAGATCCCCTGAGGCATGCTGCTCTTGGCACTGCTCTGCTGCACCACAGAGCATCCTCTCGAGCTGAGCTCTCTTCAGCCCTTGGACAGCATTTCTTCTTCCCCTCTCACTAATGGTAACTGAGGACTGTAGCCAAAATCTACTCTTTTTGCTGAGAAGGTTTTAACCTCCTCCAGAGATTTTCAGGTCGATCACAACTGTTTTCTTCTATAGCCCATTATCTGGGTTGCTTTGCAGAAAATTTGTCTTCATATTTTGGACTCGCTACCCTACTATTTCCAAACTCTAAAAATATTTACATCAGCAACCTAACTGCATAGGTCTGGCATGTAGCTAATGCTGGAATGTTGTTTATGTTTATTGTAACTCATAAAAACACAAGTAGTTTTTAAAATTACAATCTTTAAACTGCACATATTCAATAAAAACATTGGAAGCAACTAAGGAGTCTTAGTAAAAATAGCTTCCTTTGTTTACAACTGAAACTAAGTCATTGTGCACCAATAATCTGCTGTCTTAATTATGTGCTGTTTTTAATAGGGTAACTGCAAATCTGCAATTAAATAATTGGATAAAAAAATTTTCATACAAATTAACTAAAAAAGATGGAATTCCAACTTCTGAAGGGATTTCTACATTTAAAAAATCTGTTGATGTGGATATACTTTGTATTGAGACTTTAGTTGAAACTCAGCAACACTGAGTTATATTTATAGTGAAACCAGCAGGTATAAATTTGCCTTCAAATATCTGTTGCTCATTTCCAACTTCACTTCTGCAGATGTGCACACTCACGCATTTGTATATAAATTAGTAATTGCCATTAATGTAGAACATTACTGCCCTATATCCCTAGTTAAAATATCTGGATATCATATTTCCATACAATAACACATGGAGTTCAGATGTAAAAGAGTTTGGGCAAGTGTGTGTTGGTTAACTTGTTTTTTATACTCACCAGGTGATGGTAGGAGCTCCTCTGTTACCCTGCTTATATTATCTGCAGTTCCAATAAATGTGACATGTCTTAGGCTTCTTTCCGTCTTGGGAGTTGTAAATACTAATAATTTGTCAAAATTCAGAATTTCATTGTAAATGCAAAAGCCACGTTATGAAAACCCTTTAAATCTCCATAACCCTGGAAACAGAGATGCAAAATAATCTATCTTTTTCTCCTATTATCTAACCTGAATCTTTCTGCAGTTTCTCCCCATTGCTGCTTATCCTGTACTGTAAGGGTATCTCTTCACAAAAGACTTATGTGCCTATGAATATGATCACTAGTTTTTGTTGTTTGGGGTTTTCCTTGCATATAAGCCACTGCATATTGTTCACATTATTCTGTTGGTCTCAGTAATTTAGGCTTTCTAACTTCTGGGAAATTCCCTGATTCTGTAGCTCTGCAGAGTTTTTCAATGGAGACACCTGTAGCAGTGTCAGTCAGTTAAAATGGTGCTGAATAAGATTATGCTCCAGTGAGTTTTTTCTTTCAATTTCTTACAGTTTTTCCTCAATTTGTGACCTTTTCAAATTAGCTGGCACTTTTTTTTTTCCTGTTTCATTTGGTTAATGGTGTGTAATACTAAACCTAGGATGGCTAGTATTTTTACTTCATATTTATTCTATCCCTTGTGACAGTGATCATCACTACTCTAGACTATTAACAACTGGAAAATTTCTGCTGCTGGAATAAGAGAATATCATGAGATGATGACAGTCACTTTTTGGGTTTTCATTATAATAAATGATCATTAGTTACAATAAAGGAGGATACAATTCACTGTTTTTATAATACTTTTAACTGGATTAAAATTTGTGTCATCTGTGATGTCAATTTTCTGAAATTTTTGACATATATATACACACACACATATATAATGTCATTATATTACAGTGTGTTCCCAGAAAGCCTGCATATTTTGGAATCCTGTGACAGAGTGAATACAGTCAAAGAGTACATCTTGTAAGAAGCTGGGTTTAAAGTGTCATTCTTCACATGCCAAAAAAAGTCACTGGATTCACTTGTGCCTCCAGCTGTGTAAACATTACTCTGTCCTCTGCTTTGCTTCAGATAAGGGATCTGAAATAAAGCTGCAGAAGGTGACCTGAAAATAGATTTATTTTAATCCAAACTGTATGTAAGTATAAATCAGACATTCCAGTAATTCAAACTTTAAGGGGTTTTAATCTCATTTGCTTAAGCCTTCATCTTGTCCACCTCACCATGAAGTTTTTACCTTGCATCTCTTCAAAGCTGCCAGATGCCTGCCTGCAATGCTCTTACAAGTCATCCAGACCCTTTAAAAATCAGTGGGACTCAGCAGAGTGGAAACTCTATCACACCCTGTGCTAACAACTGATTTCTGCTGATGGCTACAAGACAGCAGAACATCCTGAAGAGTTAGCAGGCTATTGATGGGCTTCCTGAGCTGGAGCTCCCACTGTACCTGCTCCTGTGCTTTTCTTGCAGCTAATCATCCACCAGGAAACACCCAGGGGTGCTGGGAGATGTGGATTCAGCTTGTGCCAATCTCAGAAATTTCATGAGTAATTAGTGTCATCAGCTGGTACTAACAGAGTGGGAGGAAAGGATGGTTAGAATCCCCATGCCTATTGCATGCACTTTTGGTTGAGGCTGTGCTTAAATCTTAATTACAGGTAATCCTAGAGCACATTTAGGTATTTAACAGTGCAAGTTTTAACTAACTTAAGTTTAATTATTCTTAGCTTTTTTTCAACTGGGGAAATCCATGACAGCATCCCACAGTATTTTATATTGACTGTTGTGGAGCATTTGCCCATTATTTTAGAAGCTTATATCAGAGTTGATTACTTGCCAGGATCTGGCCCTACTGAATAGAATGGCAAAATGCCCGTTCATCCCAGTCAGGATTTTACCATCAATTGAAGAGGGGATAGCTCTGTACTTCTCAGGCTTAGAGACCAATAGACCTTTTTTTACACTGTCTTAAGTTAATATCTGTGATGTCAAAGAACCTGAATGTGACTATGCTTTGATGCTTATATGTGTTTTAAAATGTCATCAGTGCTGGGAAACCCAGCAATGATTATTGCTTTTCATGAAGAACTTTGACATTTTTTGTACATTAGGAAGTAATAAAACAGAAGAATCTACAGATTTCTATGATGTGAGTTATTAGTACAATGACCCTATAACCTGGAACAAGCCAGTGTTCTGACAGTGCTATGATAAACTGTCCCAGGGAACATCATATCCTGGAGCTGTGCATAGTGACATGATATACAATTTTAATTATATGTCAACATTTTAGGATAGGAACTTTTTTTTCCTGCATGTACAGATTTTACCAATCACAGGATAGCTGAGTTTGAAAGTCACCTCTGCTTATGATCTAATGCTACTGCCCCTCTCAGAGAAGGGTCAGTGAAAGCAGATGGTTCAAGATTATATCCAGCTGGGTTTTGAATATCTTCAAGGCTGGATGCTCCATAGCCTTTCTGGGAAATCCTCACAATAAAATAAAAATTAAAAATAATAATAATAAAAAAATCATAAGGTAAATTTACATGGAATTTTATGTATTTCAGTTTATGCTCATTGTCTCTTAATCTGACACCAAACACCACTGAGAAGAACCTGGCTCCATCTCCTCTGTTCTTCCCATCAGATATTCATACACATGGATAAGATCCCTTGATTGATCCTTCTCCTCACCTTCCAGGCTGAAGAGTCCCAATGCCCTCAACCTCTGTATCTGAGGGATGCTTCTGCCCTTTAATCCTTTTGCTGGTCCTTTGCCTGATGCTCTTCAGTGGCTTCATGTCTGCTCTATGCTGGGAGCAGGATATGGAACTCCCAGTGGAGTACTAAGGGTGAGATTAGCATGTTGTGTCTAGCAGGTATTGATTTAACTTTCAGATGTAACCACTTGTGTGCTGCAGTTCTGGTGATCTCAGTACCATGATCAAACCTAGGAATGAGGGAGATTTGCCAACAAACTGTGAGCCAAAATACAGTTTCTTGTTAAAAAAAAAAAAAAAAAAAAAGCTGGATGACAGCTAAAATAGGTGTTGTTTGTAGGAATCAAATAGGATTATCTTTATGGTAGGAAATAATCTGATTGTCATCAAGGAGACAAAATGTGACTCCACTCCACAAAACCAAAATGACAGAATGTATGAGAGTGACATTCCAGACTGAATTGGCAGGGACATGCTGTCATTTCCATCCCTTTGCATCTGCCTGGATTGAGTTAGTTATTCTTAACCACCTCTCATAGATTGGTATCTCCCAGGATGACAATTCAACAGCTTGCCTTGCTAGCTTTCTTTAGCTACTTTTTGTTTGTTTGTTTATTCCAGTGTAAATTCCTTACTGATTGTTTCCTTTGAGTTATTCCTCCTCAGCTTTTCTGAATAATTTTTGTACTTTTTTAGTCGACAATAGCAAATGTCATCTTCATTCCCGACCTTGGATTCTTCTTCTTCCCTTCTTTCAAGCTCTTAGAAGAAAACATTACTTTCTTTTAAATTTTTTTCCACAACCACTGCCTTCATAGTTTTCATCTTTAAGCAAATTCTCTAAGGCCCTATGGATTCTTGTGGGAAACCTTCTGTTCTGTGTAATGTTGCTAATTGATGGCAGCACAAGGAAAAGTGTTCTTTTTTGATCAAGTTTCTTCCAGGATCTACACTGAGCAGAAAAAAAACAAGCCACCTTCGGCCTGGTTAAGCAAGATGTGATGGTCAAAAATGCCAACCCTCATCTAAACATAGTTTGCACTATTAACCCAGAGTAAACCTGCAAAGTCACTCATACCAGGGATGATGGTGATTTAGAAATTCTGCTGGAAATATTTTTCCTTTTCCTCTCCACTCTCTGAAGAAGAAGAGGTGGCATGTGGAAAATTTTACTTATGCCTGGGAATTATTACTGCTCTAGGAGAAAAACCAAAGTAGAGTACTTCTTTTGTATAGCCCTATGATGCTTAAACTGCTGATGGGGTAGATTTCAACCAGGTTATCAGACTGCACCTGAGATACATTCTGGTTTTCCCTCCTACAAATCTGCAATTTCCTTCTTTCCCAAGGAACTGAGTTCCCTGGCATACAGCCAGTCAGGTTGGGCTGGCACTTAGGAGCAATAAAATCTTAATCCAGCATGGCTAAATCCTTGATTGTTCATTTCTCATATCCCCCGGAAAAATCAAATAGAAGTTTTCACACGAGATATTTTCTTTCCTTCATATCAGAATATGACTACAAAGATGGTATTGACTTCTCACTTTCTATGTAATAGGCTTTGCTGCATTTTACTAACATTATCTCCAGCTGTTAGAGTACATTCTCAGTAGAGCCTGTGGGAGAACACAGGGATTCTGAAACTCGTCCATGTTCACAAATAATTGTGTTTAAATCTACATGATGCTCCTTAAAGAAAATAACTGTGTGAGTCTTGCCTCTTCAGTCTCCAAAACCTGAAATAAGAGTAGTTGAATTTTCTGTCAGAAAAAAAATTTTGTGTGTGTTTGAGTACTGTTTACAGCTTGAGAGCCTATATATTGGGGGTGTGGAGGAACAAAGATTGGAGAGAGGCTACTTCCTCTAAAACTGTGAAAACTTTGTACCTTGGTTTAACACAGCCTCCAGAATGCAGGTGCTACCTTGCAGGATAAATAAAGTGAGTATTTAATTGAGCAACTACCTAACTAACTTTTTATCAGAACATTGATCATAAGCTGCAGAGCCATTTGCGCTAATTTAGACAGACCCTGGGCAAGCAATAGGACTAAAAATTGTTTCCAGTATTCCTTTATTGCTGCTCTGGCCTTCTCAACAAGAAGAAAACCTGAACCAGCAACACTTCATGAGATCTAATGTCTGAAGACACTATATTTGCATTTTAACTTGAGAGAATTTTAAACTTAAGGGTTTTGGGATAAGACTGGTAGAAAGATCCCTTTTTTTTCTCTAAATATTGCTCCTATTGAAAAGAACTGTTGAGGAGACATAAACATTACATTAGATACTGTTACAGAAAATAAAATATGGGATCTTGTATTCATTTTCTCCTCAAAATGTCAGTTTGAATAATTTATTTTCTTTAAAACAGAAGTGAAAACAATATTCATTCTCCTGTCTATGTATATATGGCAGTGAAGAATCCAAAAATAGATTCTTCTGAAAGAAATGTGTTCTACATAATTGCTTACCCAAACAATGACAGGTAAACCTGCAGTATCACTGCTGCAGCTGGTCAGAACTGGTGAAGATCTTAAAAGTTTGGAAAGTTTATTGAAATTTAAAGCAAAAATTTCTGTGAATCTGTGAATTTGAGCAGTGTCTGCAATCTAGTTTTATAGCACATATCCAGAGTGTTTAATTAAAACACTCTTACAAGAGTCATATAACCAATGAAAAGCATCTATTGCAAACTAATAATGCACTGGGATACAGTGATTTATTAACCAGTCATAATGAAATTATCAAATCAATGTAAAGAATTCTATAACTTTAGTCCTTTATAGAATGATCACTCTGTTTTAGTCAAGCTGCTGAGAAAAAAAAAAATAGTCATTTTAAGCCTCTTAAAAATTTCAGCTATGGTGCCTAGTGAAGGTTTGATGCCTCACGTGTACATATGCAGATACCAAAAAGGGCTGATTCAGCCCAGAGGACCCCAGGGTGCTGCAGTTTAGGACACTCAGCTTCCAGCTGTCTCAATGCTTGTCAGAATATGCAATGCCTAAATCAGCACATGTGTTTCTGTGCAAGTGACAATGCCAGTACAGTGACTGGAGAGCTTTGTAAGGCTGATATCAAATACTGAGTATGTCTAAAATCTCAATCACCATCAACATCCTCCCACCCTTTTCTGTCCTGCTGGGAAGAATCTCCTCTGCTTTACGAAGATAATTCTTGTGGACTTGAGCTCTTCAGTACTGTATTAAAGAAATATTTCAAGTTAAGGAATGAGCATGGAAAACTGATCTGCTGCTTTTCACAGTTTCTACACGATTGGTGGGGAGGCAGGGAGCTTGTTCATCCACAGCTACATCCTGCTGCTTTGTATTATTGCAAGACAAAATTATATCAGGGCCTGATATCACAGTGGGACCTACGGAATCTGCAGGATATCAGACTACGGTACACCTCATGCTACTCATTTGCCTTTTGCAGCCCAAATCAGATAATTTGAACAGATCCTAATCTTGTTAATGGTAACCACAGCATAAACATTTATTTCAGACATTTCAGCAAAGTAAATAGGCAGGGTACTGCTAATACTAACTTCTAGTCTGTGTTACAGAGGCAAAACATCTTGCATATATTACCAATATTAACTTTTACGATAAAATTTGTAAATTTAATACTGAAAACTCATTCAGAAGGCCTGCATTACAAACATTTTTTTAGACCATGTATTTGCAGTAAGAAAAAAAAAAAGTGATTCACAATTTTCACATAAGTGAAAAAAAATCTCCTTATTTTTTGGTGGCTTGATCTTGTTAAAGTGCATTCTTTTACATTTTCTAGCTTTTGAAAATTAAATAGTTCATAATTTGTAATAGAAGATGCTAGCTATATTGGTGTCCAAACAAAGGCAGATGACAAATGCCAGTGTTTTAAAGCTCTTGAAAACATTTATATTTTTTGCAGGTTAAATGCTGTTATCAGTGTATCAAATCCAAGTGTGTTACAGGAAGCAAGCCTCCATCTCTTCTCATGGCCACTCTGTCCCTATGAAGTGTTTTCAAACCTGAACACTGATTTTTACAAGCACCTTATGCAAGAATAACCACTCGAAATTCAGCTACAGCCATGTGGGCACCCGAGCTCGTCCCCAGTCAGGCTCTGAGGGAGCCATTTGTGCTGCACATTTTCCACTTGTCCTTCAGGAGCAGGGAGAGGCACAGACAGACTGGGAAGGGCTGGAAGGGGAACCTTCACAGGGGCCTGGACAAACTCACATACTCATGGGCCCAAAGGAATCTTGCGAGGCTTAATAAGACCTAGTTCAAGGTGCTGCACCCGGGCTGGGGCAAGCCCTGTACCAACACAGGCTGGGGGATGAACAGATGGAGAGCAGCCCGGGGAGAAAGAACTGGGGGTGCTGGCGGGTGAGAGGATGATGGTGGACATGAGCTGGCTTACAGTCCAGAATGATAATTGTATCCTGGGCTGCATCCAAGGCAATGTGGCCAGCAGGGAGGGGATTCTGCCCCTCTGCTCTGGTGAGATCCCACCTGCAGTGCTGCATCCAGCTCTGGGGTCCCCAGCACAGGAAGGACTTGGACCTGTTGGAGTGAATCCAGGGGAGGCCACCAAGATGATTAGAGGATGGAGCACCTCTCCTCCCAAAATAGGTTCAGAAAATTTTATTGTTCAGCCAGGAAAAGGGAATGATTAGGAGTGACCTACTTGCTGCCTTTCAGTACCTGAAGGGAGCCTACAAGAAAGATTTTATGGGAGCATAGGGTGACAGGACAAGGGGGAATGTATTCAAACTGAAAGAGAGTATATTTAAATTAGACACTAAGAAAGAATTATTTACTGTGAGAGTGGTGAGTCTGGAAGAGGTTGCCCAGAGAAGGTGTGGATGCCCCATCACTGGAATTATTCAAGACCAGGTTGGATGGGGCTCTGAGCAACTTGGTCTAGTGAAAGGTGTCCCTGCCCATGGCACGGGGTTGGAACAAGATCACCTTGCAACCCAAATCATTCTGTGATCTTCTTATTCTAAAATTCAACAGTCTCCTCAATGGAGCTCCACACGAGTGGTAAATGGTGGAGGGGAGGAGATGGGCAGCAGGTGGGTAGAGTTAGTTGTTTGCTGTCTATGCTGTGGAAAAGAGCTCACCACAAGTTTTTTAAGAGCTTCTTCAAATGTCTGCTCTGCTGGAGAAGTGATATTTCTGGTATGAATGCAAAACTTAAGCCTTTAGTTGAGGATTAGATGTATAGGATTTTATTTAAGGTTCTACCTAAGTCTACCTCTGTTTAGTTGTATATGACCTTAAATATGTTGCCTTCCTTTCATCCAAACCCTTGGTGATTTTCCTCTTGAACGTTATTCTTTGTTCTTTTCAGAAATGCAATAAATACTCCAACTTAATGCATTAAATATGAAAAGACTTACTGAGGGGACCCAACTTATAAATAATTCAAAAGGCCTTATGGTGGAAGGCATTTATTCAAAAATATTTATTATTAATTTCACAGTTTAGATGAAGTTCCTATAAGGCAGTCATTTATTAAATATTGACTTCTGTTCAGTCCACCAGACATGTTTATCTGTAAGACAGCACCTATAACCAAGGAGGAGCAGAACACCCAAATGTTCCAGTCACTGATTTAGGTAATGAATAGAAAGTGCTTATTTTGCTAAGGTACTGCCAAACATAACCAAAGCATTTACTTGAGACAAACAAACATTGTGCACTGTGTCACTAAAGGAAAGAATGACTTCAGAGTTAGAACAAGTAGAATTAAATTAAATACAGGGGGGGAAATGGGAAAAAAGTGTTATAAATATTAATTGAACTAAAACATGCTAATAAAGAACATGTCATCTTGAAAAAACAACAAATTACTTTGGAGACCAAGATTTCGTAATCAGAACCAAAACTACAACTACTGCTTTATGGAGGAAATAGCATCATTTTGAAAGCTGTGCACAGCAGTGCTGTGCCAATGCTGGTGAGTTAGTTCCTTCCTACCAGCCAGCTTTTTCTGAAAATGTATTCTGAGAAGATATTAATTTTATCACAGTGAAAAAGTCATATAGGTATCATTTTTTGATAGACCACAAACAAATGACAGTGAAAAACTAACACAATAATTACTTTTTTCTCACTTCTTTGAATAATTTCATGTTATTGGGTTGGGTGTTGTATCAAAAGAACTAGAAGGTAATCATATTCCAAAAATGACAAGTGAGGTCAGGCTATATGGAGGTGCAAGCAGATTGATGGGATCTTCTACAGCATACTAAATTACTCCTGATTTCCTAAACTCAAAAAAGCACAACTGTCATTGTAGTGTAACAAATCATCATAATTAATGTTAATTACATTAGTACCAAGATGAAAAAAAATGTATGGCGATACAAACTGTGAATTATTTAGATGCTGCTGCTGCTGGATTATCTGAGGTTATCTGATCTTTATAGAATGCTAGTCATTCTCTGGGATCGCTGTTTCTGTGAGCCAGAAAGGAAAGGGCAGATCCATGAAGGAAGCCAATTTAAAGAAAATGTTTTCCTTTAATCAGTTCCACAGTTCTCAGGATGGATTGAGGGACTTGGTAGGGAGGGAAATTCTTGGCAACAGTGATGTCATGCAAGTGAGGGACACAGAGGGAGCCTGCTGAGGGACACAAAGCAGCATATCCAAAATACTAGTCTAGATCTGATTCAACACCATACATAAAACACTTGTGAAATCAGTGCCAAAACTATTTTAAGACTTTCTACTCCACAGTCATCCTGCAATTCTGAGCATTACTGCACTTCCTGATATTGTTTAAATTTTAATTTATCTCCTCAGAGTCTATCCTGACCACGTCTTTGATTTTTAAAGTGTTTTTTCCTTTCATTGTCCTGTGAGAATGTAAGTGTGATTAGATGTGGTGTCATGAACGCTGCAGTGATCAAATCAGTTAGTCAAGACTAAAATAACAAGTATGTACAGTAAGAAAAATACTTAATTTGCTTGATTTATATACTTATATAATTTATATCCTTAGCTTTTCTATTTAGGTAGCAGCAAAACTTAGTCATGAGGGTGAAAAATGAAAGGCGTCAATATTAATGCTAAAATAATAGACTCCACTCTGATGTCATTTGCATTCACAGGAATTATGGATGCTTTATTCTGCTACCCTATATCACAAATCCAGATAATTCTGAAGAAACCATTATGGATTTACAATAGCATAAATGAAGTACAGGCCTTAATAGCTTACATTACCCCTCAGCACTCATTGTCCACATGCATATTTCATGACCACCACTACTAGTTCATCAGCCACTTTGCCACTTGTGGGGATCTACTGCACTGTATATTTCTAACCTAAAATGCTTTTCAGTCTACTGTCGAAGGCTGATTGAAGACAAAGCAGGTGTCTCTATGAAGAAGTACCTTGTGTCAAAAGAAGAGCTGTGTGCCCAGCTTGAAGATCTTCCTGTGATGAAAGGATATACTTTCAACCTGTGATTGCTGTGTTAGCAGCTGCAGCACATCTTTAGATGGTTGCCTGTGTTAGCAAAAACACATTCAGTTTTCAACACCTCACTTCCTCTCATGTTTTGGGGGAGAGTAGTATTTAAAATATAATGAGGGTCTAACTCAACAAAGAGAGAGGCATCGAAAGGTGCTGTTTTAACTTAAGTGACAAACCTACAGCTATTTATCAAACAGCTTCCAGTGTTATGACAGCGCTGGATTGAACTCCCCTGCCCAATTAAAAGATCTAGCACTTGGCTCACATTGGCTTCATCAGTACTGAACCTGCACTGTTGGAAGTGACAGCACTTAGGGGATTGTAAAATTGTTCCCGCTGAGATGATAATACACCCTCTTCCTTTTCACAGCTCTTTTTCTGATTCAGCTAAAACTAACTTTTGACATGCACGTGTAATGCATGATGAAGTGATGGTCCAGAGATCTGGAAGCTGTAAAATGCAGGAAGCTGTAGAAAGTATAAACACTCGGTTTAAGAAGCTTAAATCCTGTGGCTAGATGTTGTTATTCATGGTTAGAGTTTGTTAATTGAGATATCAGCAATCCACTAAGGAACTGTCCAGCTGTGAAATCCATCATTATCAGAGTTAGAAATGAAGGCATCTTGAGGAGCCTCTAGAGCTGAGGTGGCACCCACATGGTTCAAGTGCCCAGAGGAAATGCTGGCAAATAGGAGCAGGTACAGTGCTGCACTTTCCTCATTTTCCTGTTATAGTGATGCAACTGAGTCCTTGGTATTATTGCAACATTTTTGAAGGATAATGCATTTTCAATGACTTAGTTTTTGAAAAATATTTACTCGGGTTTGCAGACAATTCTGTTTCTAAATGATCCTTTTAAAGTTTTTTAAATCAGACCTGAGTCAAATTTAGAAGAAATCTATCCTTTCTCCTCTATTTATGTCCACAGGAAATATTTCTGAGAGAACACCAAATAAGCAAGTTGGAGACATTGATCCATGGGTATGTTTCAGAATTTACCCTATTTGGAATAAGAAAAGGGAGAGAAGATTGTGGCTCCACAAAACTGCAAAAGTGGTGCTCAACAAAGAACTATCTGATGTAGACTGACAAGAATAAATCATGAAGTGGATGTGAGAGGAAGCACAGATGCAGGACAGGTGCTTACCTAAGCACACAAGAAGAAAATGCAGTAGCATTCAGTCCTCTCAAACATGTTGAGAAAGCAGGATGTGGCATTATTGTTCATAATCACTTTCTCTAGAAACGTGATGAGATTGAAGGGAAGTGCACCCTTATGGTCTTTGTTGTGATAAATTATTGACCTGTAGAGTAATTGCAGCTGACTTTGCCCTGCATGATGGTGAAAATGGGCTTGTTCATAAATGTGTGACTGTCTCCTGACCATGACAGTATTTGTGTGTTTTTTGAGGGAAGACATTCTGCAGGATTCCTTGGGGCTCTCCATTCCTCTTCCTACAGTCATATTGGAAAACTCATCCGAGTGCTTTGATGGAAGAGAAATCAAAGGGAATTCTTACAAATGTGGTGATCATATGAAACACAAAAAACAAGGGAAGTCAGTGGGAAAGGAGACCAGAAAATGTGAACAGTCTATAGCTCACTTCTGTAGCTGTGAAGGGCTCTGTACACACTCAGGTCCAGATGAAGGGAAATGTGTTATTCGGGTACACTCTGCCCCAGTGCAGACTTCTGCTTACATGGAGGAATGATACAGCTGCCTCAAAGAGATCAAAAGAACCTTAGCTCTTTGGCCAAGAAGGATGTTCGAAGTGCATGTGGTTAACTTAAAGGTTAAATGCATCCTTATCAGTCTTTCCTATTTGAAAGTTTACAAGAGTCTTAAAATACTAAGAAAAAAAGAAAAGAGTCTCAGAAACAAAATCAGATTTATATGGAGTTTGGGATAATTTCAATTCAAAACTTGTTTTGTCACAGGGGTTTTTGTAACTTGTGTGGCTTTTTTTTTTTTTTTTCATGTGCCATTTCATTTTTTTTAACAACTTGCCCCACAGGAATATTTAAGAATGCTAGACCGTTGAAAATTTTCAAATATGCTCGACACTATAGGATTATAATAGGAATATTTATACTGGCATTTGTGGAACATTTATGCATGAGGAATGGGTTAGGTTTTTTTATTTTTCCAATATTAATATTTGATCAATGCAAGCATTTACTCTATCTTCCACTGGGTTTAGAGGTTTGGGGCTTCCTATTGATATTCCCATATTGCAAGTGGAGCATTCCACAGGAGCATGGAATGACAGCAGTAAGCGAACAATAGTTTCCTCCAGTGAAGATTTTAAAATGGAAGCTCAGCTGATGTCTCTAAACTCATCTCAAAAGAAGACATAATCTCATTTACTGTGCATCTCATCAGTAACTCTCATTTACCAGTTCTTTTCTCTACCAAAAAACTTTGTAAAAATGAAATTATGGAATGGAAAGATCTTTATCATTCTTAATTTAAATTATATGCAATTATGCTTGAAATCTTGCCTTCTCTTTTTTTTCTCTTTTGCATGCTGTATGCACAGCACTATGAAATAAAATAAAATGTGATGTGCCTAGACTTCTACAAAAGAATTCCCTTCAGAACTGTCTAAACCAAATTTGCTATGTCTCTTTGCCTGCAGCAAGAGTATCAACACATACTGTAAATCTTTCTGGTTCTCTCATTTCCTTTGGCTGTTTAAACTGCTTTGAGACAGTGAGCAGCAAACATAAAATATGTTATTGCATTCTGTGTGTGCCTGCAATTGTGATGCTTTTCTAAATGAAAAAGATTATACTTTTTAACTTTGTTTCTTTGTCCCTTTCTAGACGTTTTCTATTCCATGAGAGACAACTTTATGCCAGTTAAAGCAGTCACACATTCTACCTCCTGAAAACACTTATTTTTTTAGTTAGTTGAAAAATACAGTTAATAAAAACTGATGCAGCATTCCATCCTGCCCAGCCTGCAGCTCTTCCCATGAATGCCAAGGTGGGGTCCCTCCCTGGGTCAAGCCAATGCAGTCCTTGCTTTCAACAGGCAGTTCTGTCTCCCTCATTTAAAAAATAAAGTTACATACTCCTGAAGTGCTTGCTTCTCCCCACAGGCAGTTGGGGGGTAAACCACACCCAAAATAGTAAATGCTGCCCTAGTAACTAGAGAGGGGAACCTTAGCTCACACTGATGAGAAGTCCTAAGCTGACTCTTGACTAGTCCTAGTTTTTGTCTGGGCACCACAAAGCCAAGCTGCCGTTAGTTCTGCAGTTCATTCCCAGGTCCTAGTGTGGTGTGTTGCTAATACTCATTAGCTCACAGGATCTTCACTACCATGACCTGTGGACTTATTTCCAGAAGCAAAATGGCCTGAATAAAAAGATTATGGGACTGTTCTCAAAAGGCAGTATTGATTCTAGTGAAAATCTAGTGAAAACTGCATTTGGTTTTTCTTCTGCTGATCTAGTTATCTCTCCAGCACCAGTCATCAAGCATTTAATCCTTAGTCAATCTCCCATGTTTTTATGCCAGGTTTTCTCATCATGTCACACGCATTTTAATTTTCATACTGTGAAAATAAACCCAAGTTACTGTCAAGTTAACATTCACCACTGCTGCTAGAAACATTTGGGATATGGAGCTTGAAGCATTCACATTTATTCTTAGGTCACTGCTGGAGATTTGATACAGGACACATAAAATTCAGATCTTATCTATTCTGTCCACTTCTTGTCTCTAATATATTTTCCTTGTCAGTATTGCTTTCCATCAAGATCGTGATTACTGATCACACTCATAAACACGAGCAGTTTTGTTCCCCAGAATATCAATTACGTGTCTCAGGGTCTTTATTGGAAATCTAAAACATTCTTGCTTGTATTGAACAATTTTTACCTAAAGATGAATACCAGGAGTGCATCATGCATGGACCCTGTATGAAGATTACAGCATCAAAAAGAATAATTTCAGTCCAGAGCCCTGGATAAAGATGGTTTCTAGGAAGCTGTGCAGGGATTGGGGTCAAAGAAATCATTCTCACCACATCCAGTATTCTCTGCAGGAGACTTCTAAATGAGGTGGGGTTTGGGGAAGGGAAGAGAATATAAGTTGGGAGGCTCCTGTAGCCTGCCCTCTGCGTGCTCACTCTCCAGACTAAGTATCTTATTGACGAAGTAGACATATAAACATCATTTATTGCAGTTGTGGAATTAGGGCATTCCAGCTGATTTAAGCTGTCAACATGCTTCAGCACTGAATCAAGCTACGTCAGGAGGACAGTTGTATCTGCTGAAACTGATGAAAGATTGCTCATGGGTTCAAATGGGATATTAAGCTAGAAGTTCTGTGGTTCTTTGTTCTTGGCACATTAATAGTAGACCATTTTACCTCTCCTAAATTACAAAGTATGAACAGCATTGAGCTAGAAAAAAAAAGTCAAAGGGAAATTATTCATATTTCATTGTTCTGTTCAACAACCAGGATTTTTAATTACATAAAACACTCATCAAGTATTAGCAATCAAATGTAGACTTTATATAGCACAACAAAATAGAATGAATAATCTGGAGCCTTTCCAGACTAATAAGAATAACTACTCTATGAATCAAAGGATGATTGAATATTTATTCTCCAGTATCTTCCCTGCTTTCAACTATTTAATCCAAGTACCTTCTTCAAATGAGAAAAATCTATTTTATATGAAGAAAAGCTCACGTTTATTAACTCAAAAATCAGAGCATTAAAGCAACTGCTAGACAGGAATTTACATAACTGAAAACTGCATAACTGTTTCATAATTTTTTCTGATGGAAGATGAAATTTTTTATTTATATCTTTTTTTTCCCTTGACATTTTTCATTTTTCATTGCAAACCCCCAAAATTTAACACAGCTCACTAGGGACAGCTGCCTGGTCTCAGCCCATGCAGCTCTATTTTCGTGTATTTAATTTGCCTCAGAAGGGCAATTAGCTATATGTATGGCCTTTTTATCTGTACTTTTTTTTTCTGGGAACTACCTAATTGATGCAATAGATAAAATATACGACGCCCATGCGAGGTACCTGTACGACAAGATACTGACAAACCCCTTATGTTTAAGAAAAGAATTCTTTCTCATTAATCCATGTGAGGAATATATACGTATTTGTAAAAGAACAGGAATCATTTTATGCATTATTGCATTCAAATGAGTAAACATAGCAATTAAAACCAGTGATTTTTTTAAATATATCTGTTTGATGTTTTACTATAAGAAATAAATTTTCATTATTTTTAATAATATTAACCATAAGATAGTGACAAGGATACCATCTTGTGAAATATATGTATAATCTTATAGTCATCATAAAACATATTTCTTGAAAATGTCTCCTCTCACAGAACATAATTCATTTTAGTCCCAGTGTTTAACATAAAATTGAAATGACTTCATTTTTTTTTAAAGCCCTGAAGATACAGATATAAAGATGACAATGTGAAAAAAAATGTTAGGTTTGCCATAGCTCTAACATAATTTTCAGCTTGAAGTGTGAATAAGAGCTTAGATTTTTTTTTTAATTGGGCTACATATTCAGCTTACACAAAATAAATCACCTCAATGGTTGAATCTCCAAATAGTCCAGTTTTCAGTTCAATGTTTGAATTGCATCTGAGCCTTGTAACCTGAGTACCAGAAGGCATATTCATGTGAAACATAGTGCTGATCTTCATGTTTCTCTCTTTGTCACTCTTCTCTTTCTTCTCTTTCCTGAAGTGGTAAATATTTTATCCCCTTTCAGTTTCTAAGTAAATAGTTTGCCTTGGATGACTGACAGTAGGGTTTTATATGTGTTTATCTGCTTTCTGCTACCTTTACTTCTGTCACTGCTCTGTTATAAAGCATGGTTAGTGTCAGTCATGAGATCACTTTGATCCCTTTGAAGCAAAAGACTTGAGTTATTTGTACTTACAGATAATGCATGGATGGGTAGCTACTATAGCACACATCATATTATTGACATGGTAAACTAAAGGTTAAAAATACTTGCACTTAATTTTCCTAGGAAGACTCTAAAATCTCTAATATTTGAGCCTCTAAATTTGCAAGGGCACAAATGCTGGTGTGAGACTCTCTCTACGGGGTAGCAAGAAGTTTTTCATCCTCTCCAGACACCGACCTGCAAATAACCAGCAGCTGTTGATACTGAACTTCTAAAGAACACAATGCCTTTAAAGGAATGGAAGTGAAACTTCTGCACTGAAATCAATAACATCTTGAAAAGAATAAAAAAGAAAACAATCCATAGGGACAACAAAGTGATTTTCAATAAAGCAAACCATTGGAAGCAAACAGAAAGAGTGATTTAATATTAAAACCTAATCTCTTTATACTGTAAAATGATAAATAATTAATATCTTTCTACATAGCTGACCTGTAATTAGCAAGAAGTTTAAAATCTGCTCTAGAATTTAATACAAATGCAGACAGGCAATGCATGGCTGCAGATTTCAGGATGCTGTTTCAGCCTTTTTTTCCTGTCCTCAGCCAAAGGAAGAGAACATGAGAATGTGCCTGTGATAAACCTACTGTGTTTATGGATTTCAGCGCCCAAGGGGGCGGGTGAGAGTGGGAGGCAGCTGCAACAAAACCAAAAACATTTCATTTTCTTCCTGAGAATTAAGAGTGTGTTCCAAAGGACGGCAATTTAAACTGGATTTCAGCCCCTGTAGTCCCCAGAAATCCTTAAATTTGAATTGAAAGAGGCACATAGAACCCATAACAAAATGCTATTGCATCCACTATGGGTGGAACAAAGTTGTTTGGAAAGCACTGATGTGAGTAGCTTTTAATATCCCATTTCCAATCATCAGTGATCTAATTTAAACTGACTACAGCCATATTTAATAACCACACTTTAAAAAAATCATAGTGAATTAATCGTTTTAAACTTTTTTTCACCTTCTGTTAGTGCCAAACCTGTGCTCTTATCTCTGACTGGAATTTAAATAGGTGGCAGTCTTTGTGGACCTCAATGCCCCTCCAATTCTCTTTTTTCCTTTTAACAGAGCCCTACATTCACAAAGGTTCAGAAAAAGTATGAAACACCTAAGTCTCTACATTAAACAATACTGATTGCCCCCTGCTGTACTTCCTTTCTACAATGACCTCACTATATAGAAATGACCAGAAATGCTCATAAAGTATTAAATATGACCTCATTTAAGAGCTTTACTTGTATATCACATTATGGATCAAATCAGCTTTTGGCTGTGTGTATGGACTTCACTGACCTAGTATTTGTGAGAACATAATTTGGCTGGATGTGTCCAGAGAGGATGTAGTGTTAGTATTTATCCTTTTATTTTCTATATGGAAATTAGGGTGAGAAAAGGCCCAGGGCAAAATGTCTTCTGTATGGAAACATTTTTTTGGTCCTTACTATGATACAAATGAAAAACACTGCAATATTTATTAGTGCAGTTTTTAGGATGGGCTCGAACTGAGTGGAAATGCTGCTACAGGGCTCCCTGAGAAATAATGCCAACGATTTTTTTCTTGACATTCATCATGAGACTCTCAATCTAAAAGCAACGTAACAATCTGCTTTTAGTGGTGATCTATCCTTTCCCTCTTTTAACCTCATTCTCACATAGGCAGCATCTTATAATTTCTTTCTTTCCACATCACCTCTTTTAATCCATCTATCTTCATGACACTTCCTACTGGTCTCTTATACACTCTGACAGTATCTTTCTGTTTTGGGATGCTTTGAACTGCACACAACTCTTGCAGGTAAGGTCACAGCAAGGCTTCAGAGAAAGAAATTATTATTGGTAGTTTTCTGATACTTGATGAGACCCTTCACAGGCTGCAATTTTAATTCTTAGTGGCCATTTCAGGTTTTTACTAGGTTTTCAGAGTCTGTGTGTAGATTTCATGATACCAGAATTACCCATCTGTTGTGGAATCAGGGCTGTTGTGCACTGCAGGAAATTGTTTGTTAGACTGTCAAGCCAAAACAAAGTCTAATTGGATGCACCTAGCATGGAAACTGGCATATAACCTAACCCTACAGTTTACTCCTAGGTCCTTAGCTGCCCACATGGTGTAGTGGTGAAGGAGTAATTTGTGAAGGAATACCTCTGTGAAGAAGTACAGAGCTTTTTCCTAAGTTTTTGCTTTGCTTACAGGTCCCTTTCAACCAGTCCATTCTGATTGATTCACTTCAGGGTCCCACCTGAGTGATATAATAAAGAAGACAATTGTGTTTAGCTCCTTCCACCCCTTCCATTTCAGGCTTTGCTCTCCCAGCTGCCCACCATGCTTCAGGGTATGTCAGACATACCCTCAGGTTTCCATCCTCCAGTTAAGCTCTTCTCCTACACACCCCTAAGTCACATGTTTTTTTAATTTCTCCTTTGGTATATGTTTGCATTTTCCATCCTGGCTGTGATTCTGGTGTATACCCAAGCAGGAAATGATACATAGATTTAGTCCATTCCGTAGGTATCATCTTTTTAATTCTCATCCTCATTTTAATTCTTTCTCCAGCTATACCAAAAGACCTAAAGAATATTCCGTGCTCTAAAAGGCAATAAAAACACCTTTTAGAAAAAGGTTGAAAAGATTGAATGGTTCTGAATCCAGATAGCAGAAAGCAGCATACTTTCAACTTCCCACTTCTTTGCTTGCAGTCCTGCTATTTTGAGAGCTGATAGTCTACAAGGAACAGTCACAAATGGATGCAAAGCATACAAAGTCAAGATCCCTTCCATCATATGTTCTGCATGATTATTATCTTACATTTTAGAGTAAGTTATATGCAAGTTGCATGGAATATATTATATCTTTCTGAATTAAAAATCGTTATTAAAAACTGACCCAGTCATCAGCCATACACCGTTCAACTCCGTTACTTCGCCCGTATCTGAACTAAATACTGAACTAAATAGAGAAATTTTTCAAATCACAAACAGGCATATGAGGGGGAAATGTTGGCACACACTTAAATAATTTCCTTCTTAATTTAACAAAAATATATTTGCAGCTTAAAAATCATGAAATGAAAATGCAAATCTAATGCAAATCTAATGCAAATCTTGTAAAGGGTTTTCAGTCTAAAGTACTACTCTACTACCCAGACAATTAAATTTAAAAAGATTTGAGTGGCCACCACTGCTTTTCCTCCTTTAAAGTTATACTCTTTCATATCTTGGTAAGCATGATTTGAAGAACTGAGAGAGCAGCAAATCAAAACAACAAAAACAACAGAAAAAAAATAAAAGGAAAAAGAAAAAGCCCATGGCATAGAAATCAATTACTGAGGAAATCACAGTAAATAAATTTCAGCTGAAATGATGTCAGGTATCAAATAGGAGAGGAAAACATATTCCTCCAGGCAGCAGAATGTATATTGTTTTTATCCAAACCCAGCATTGGCAATTCTATAGCTGAAGATTAGTGACTCAAATTCTGCAGCACAAATCAAACCAGAGCCTTCTAAAATCATCCATAGAAATGATACAGACTCAAAATGAGTATCAAAAACATCATTCAGGTGTGAGCCATAGCAAATAATAGACTAGACTGTATCCAGTATTCAGAGACTCACAATGAAAGTGATTCTGTATCTGCCAAAAAGGCTGCAACATCTCCATTTGTACCACCTGTTTTTCCTAATCCCTGCAGAGCTGGTAGCAAACCCCATTTCCTTTCCAAGCCCAGGGCTCTCTTTCTGCTGCTGACTGGGACAGAAGCAAGAAACTTCCAGGTGACCTCAGAAAGTGAACTCATTTTCACAGCACCTAAATCCTTTGAAGGGGACCCAGGAAAGGCCAGGAGCCTTCTCTCCTGCTTCTCATCTTAGTAGCCAGGCACGTACCAGATATAATCTGGTCTAGCAGGGAATGAAATATTTCTCATCCTGGATGGAACAACACATTGAAGTCTTCTCAGCATCAGTGTGCTTTGTGTCTGTACCACATTCAATTTCAGAAATAGGATAAGTAGTTCCTTACATTTAAAGAAGAATATACTGGAAGAGCAAAACTTAATGGTTAATGTTTAACTTGAATGTAGCTGAAAAAAATAGCAAGGAAAAGATGGAATTTGTAATAATATTTTTGCAACTCATTACAGCTGTTCTAGTACATGATTTTGCGTATAAATTTTATTTCTAATTTAAGAGAAGATATGATGATGTGAAGGGGCAAAAAGATTATTAAAATAATATGTTGAGTCTACTATTTTTATTTAGTTAGCAAATTTTCTGGAAACACACATAACTTGCATTAAATTTATTTCCTTTCTTTTAAAGATTTTTTAATATTAGATAAACCATTCCCACTCTGTGGATTATTTTGTCTCCTATAATTCCTTATTATGGCTATGATTTTGTACCTAGGCCTAGTGACTAGCATTGTTTCTTTCCCACAACTAACCTTTATAAACTGCAATTGGCATTCACTGAAATAAATTTTGTTTAGTCACCAAAAATGTCTTTTTGTGAAAAGGAAAAATCTTGGGTTTTAGCCAATATAAATCTTGATTTGCTTAAAAGCTTGGAAAAAAAACAAAAACCCCAAACAAAAAATTAAAATGGGATGCAAACATAGCAAAAAACCCCTTTTGATTATAAATTATTTCCTTTCTGTTAACTTTTATTCTTTTTCACTCAGTTTTAATATATAACCCAGTGATTGTACTCATGAAATCTGTCAGTTTGGTATAGTTGTATAACACACATTGTTTCTTCTTTTCTGCAACTTACTTTAAATGTAAGGTATTATTGTAGTGATATCTTAACTTTTGTAACCTCACATTTTCCCCATGTTTCTGTACATCTCTAACCCTTGTCAAAGAAATTTGTGCAGTGCTATAAAGTAGCACCTGACTAGCTTTGAGCTTGTGTGGGATGAGTTTCTCTTTATTTAGAATTAGTGCAGGAAACAGTTATTCAGTCAGGAAGTTGCACAGGTCAGGTGGGCAGCACAGAAAAAGAGTCTGAAACAGCTCAAATACAGAAATACGGGGTCATATAATGTCTTAAAAGTTCAGAGCAAACACTGAAATCCTAAAATTCATATGTGATCACAGACAAGATCTTCACGTTTTGTGTTTGTCCAGTCTCTGCTGTCCCACAGTTTCATGAAGTTGAGAATTAAGGAACTTAGCAGAGACTATGGGAGGAGGTCTTGCAGTCTTCAGAAAATAAGAGACTAAAAGAGCATTATGCTTTGCAATAAAATGAAAATCATATCTATATATAGACTGACTGATACTGGAAAGACTCACAGTTTCTGGAAACTGATAATAGTAGCTAACCACAATCTACTGTTACAGACACATTTTATTTTAAAATTCTTCTTATGTCTTTGTCTGGTCTCCATTCTTGTTTAATACACCCATTTGTAATATCCTGTACATTTATATGCCTGGTGGAAGATTATTTTCCTATGGTTACTAATCATGTGGTATAGCATGAAAGATAGGGTCTCATTAAGGATCAGCTTTCTTAAAATATTTTGTTCATAAGTAATTCTGCTTAATATAAATTTTATGGCACAGCCAGTTCTGTTCCTCATCTTTTATTGCTAGGCAGATTTGTGCTAAACACAATAATATGAATAATATTCTATTACATTTGTACATTCTATTTTCTATCTGAGGTTTTCCAAAGTATGTATGGAAAATATTTAGCATGCAATAGGTCTGTGAGGAGCTTCTAATTTTCACTTTTATCTCTGCACAGTTGGACCCGTCTTTGTGATTTGTCCTGTAAGCTGTTGAAGTTCATTATCACCAGCTAAAAATAGCTCATCATGCAGCTCAGTTCATGTAAACAGATAAAATTATGTCAAACTCAGAGATTTCAGGTCAGCGTCTACCAATAGTTTGGTTAACATCATAATTCTCCAGGCTACAGTTTTTATAATCCAAAGAGACTATTGCTGCTTATGAATATGTCCAGAAAGGACCCAATTCCCCTCTTCCATCATCCCCCCCGTCCCCTCTTTCAGTATTTGTTTAATTTTTAAAAATTTTTATGATCTGTGAAATGGAGAAGTGACAAAGACCAGCTTTAACTTCAAGAGCAGGAAGATATAGTCTATGCCTGTCTTCTTTGGCATAGAAACACAGAATAATTTGCACAGTAAGAGTCCTTGGATCTGCTCAAAGAAAGTCCTGCCCATGGCCTTGGCCAGACGAGTTCTGAATATTTCCAAGGATGCATGTTTCATATCTGCTCTGGAGAACTTGTTCCTGGAATTAACCACTCTCCTTGAGAGGACATTTATTCTTCTGTGTAATTGGAGCTGGCCATACCTGAGCCCTGATGAGGCTCTGTGTCATTGCTACCCGGACCTGTTGCTGATTCCTGCTCATCATGCATCTGTCAGGCTCCCAGCTGCTACCCAGCCTGCACAGGAGCTGCATGGGTCATTCCCCTGCAGATGCAGAGATCTGTTTGCTCTTGCTGAGCTGCATGAGATTACTGTCAGCCTATCACTTCTTACAGTTTTAGAACTGGATTGCAATTACTCTTTATTATTTTACTAGCTCTACCATTGCTAAACCTGAAATCAGGCAAAGCAGGTAGAGGATACTCAAGTTAATGACAAACACTGCTTTCATTTTCTCCTCTCCTCTGCATTTTTTAATGAATGGGTGTTCTAACTATAGGAAAGTGTGGGCAAAACACAGCTCACCACCGCTGCTTGTGAGAGAGAAGCTGCTCCTGTACTGTCACAGCTGAAGAGCTCTCTCCAATACAGCAATGGCAGGGATGCTCCTCAGGAGGGGAAGAGTAGACACCCAGAGCTCAGCCTTTACCTTCAACCTGCTCATTTCTCAGATGGAATTACAACACACATTTGCTCAACTGTGCATGGGGACGAGTGATTAGGTGAAGTAATCCTTTCCTGAAGCACTGTAGATATTTTACTTAGTTGGGCTTTGAAAAGGGAAGATGAATCAAACAAATCAAACCCATTCTGTCTCAGATGTTATATTCCATGTTCTTCACAGAGAGCACATCCAATCCTGATTACAGCTTTTTTAGCATAAGTATAAATGAACCTGCTCCTTCCACTGGAACAAAATGATTTTGCTGTTTTTATTCTCCCCTAGAGAAAAAATCCTGTTTCAGTTGTATTGGGTATCAAAAATATCATCAAAACATAATCTGAAAGAGTATGTAATTATTTTTTCATTTCAGATCAGTCTTTGACAGACATGCCTGAAGGCAAAATAGATTCAGATCCCTAGCAACCTTCTAGCGGCTGAAGTCTATAAACAGATTATACAATGTGCAAATTGCTATTTCAACAAATCAGGAAGGCCGAAAATAAATCTCTGAAAAGTAAAGTAACTAAATTAAACTCTGAAGAGTGAACACATTCTGTACCAAACAAAACTGGGTGGTCATTTAGTAGATCTCTTTTTGATTGCATTCATTTTGTTAAAGGAAATATTTCAGAATTAACAAAATCTGGTTTGATTCTTCCAAATGCTGCACTGAAGTCAAACCAACTACACTGACTTACTTCTAGAGACCATGGAAACTCAACCATGTTGTGAGGGTAAAAAATGGGAACTTAGATACCACCATAAAATACATATCCAAGTACAGTCTTGAATTACCAGAACTCCATTGCCTAAAACTGAGCTCTGTCTTCTGTGGTGGCATGTCCTTTGGGCTTTATTCCTGCAAATTTAGCTGCAGCAGAAATATTTCAGATTTCTCAGTGAAACTCTGTCTCTGGAAGGGGTTGTCAGAGTTCAAAGTTGAGAATCGGAATCAAAGTTTTCAGAATCAGAAAACTGGGTGTTCTGAAGAATATGATTAAAACTAGTGAGTGAATCATAATGTCAAAAAGTGAAGAGGGAATATATTTCATGTAGGCAGCTGGCTATCCTCAGGGACACACTGATGGCCTTAACTGCCCATAAAGAAAAGTTAAATAATCTATTGTTAGAATTTAGTGCAAGGACACAGCTATGCAATATTTTTATTTTTCCCTTAAGTTTTTCTGGTTTTACTTGTCTGAGGAACTGATAGTGGTGCTGAAAAAGGAAGAAGAATGAAGTGAATCCAAAGGGAGACAAGTCCTCTATTTCTTTGCCAGGATTAGCAGTAACCACACAGCACTGTGCTGCGTTTCCCAGGGAGGAGATGGTGCAGCTGGGGTGTGCCAGCCCTCCCTGTGCTTCCCAGGATCCAGGGAGCCCCCTCAGCAGCCCATGCGTGCCCCTCTGCTGCTCTGCATCATGAAGCTGGGTTGGTGTATATCCAGAAGACAGTAAAGCCTCTTTGTTTAATGGACTGATAAGATAGGGATTTATTTTTTGGCTGAAAGAAGATACCTGTGTCCTTCTGTGACTAAATAATGAAAGTGTGTATGTCAGGTTTGTAGCTGATTCACTAAGTAGCTCTATTACCACAGGAAAAAGAATGCTTGTATGGCATGTCATGGCATGACCGTTACAAGAGTTTATCAAAGGAAAAATAAAACTCAAAATAGGAGATTGATTTCATTACATTCAGAAATACTTTTGATCGTATGAAAAGCAATATTTGTTCAATTAATGCTATACTAACAATAATTACCAGATTATCACCAGAACACTTAAAGCTCTACATCTGCTGTTTGGCTATGGATGGGACAGCAGGTATTAATACTTTTCTTATTTTGTGGTCATTTAATATCCACATTTTGTAATGGAAGAACACAGCAGTATCTAAGAGGAGAGTTTTCCATCACAAGCAACGGCTGTTTTAATTACTGCTGTGTAACAGTGAATCAAAATATAACAATGATCTATAAAATACCAAAATTAAATCTCAGGGTGCATCTGGACAAAATGAAGCACGAGCATGTGTGCTTTCTCACATGTTATCACAATATATACTTAAACATTTTAACAGAATTGTGTTCTCCTTTAAGTAGGCATACACTCTGCCAGCTATGCTAGCAAAGCTTAAAGCACTTAAAGCAATAGCATTTCTTCAAGATTTAGCATTAATGTCTCTCAGTTAATGCTCCCTAGGTATTTTTAAAAACTGAATTATCTATTTATGTTTAAATTCTGAAATGTGTTTCATTTAGTCTGATAGTACAAAGTCTTACTGAAGCTTTTTAATCCATTTCAGCTTTAGCAAATATTCTCCACAGGATTTCAGCTGAAGGCCTTCCTGTTTGTCTTAATTTACTATGAATAAATTTGTTTCTACAATTAGCACATGGGCCCCTGAAGCCAGAAATAGCCTAAATTAGCGGTAGAGTGCATTTTGGGATGTAACTTAATTACTAAATCTAAGTATTAGTACTATGAACCAGAAGCTTATTTTAAGTATTAGGCTACTTGGAAGACTGTACTGAAACTTCCCAATGGAAATATGATGGTCTTAACACATTTCACTAATGCAACCTACTTCAAGCAATGTGAGGCATTATGTAACATTCAAAAATTCAGGAGATAAAACAGTTTCCTTTTTGTGAAAAATCCTTTTATATAAGCTTGTTGAAGCATATGTGCCAATTAAAAGTACTAGGCCTGTCATTTAAAACTCTTCCAGAGTTTAAAATGCACAAGCACAGAACCTTTTGTTGCTGCAGTTGTGGCTATTCGTGGGAGCAAGCAAGAAATGCCATGGGTGTTTCAAGCTTTCCTCAGCCTGCGAATGTGCAGATCAACAGAGCAATTCCTCTGTGCATTCTCACTTCATGTGAAAAACATGAGCAGCACTGAGTGCCAGGAAAGCACATTTATCTGGTGTGAGCTGCAGGAAATCTGTCTCCTGTGTTCAAAGGCAGTGGTCTTCCACACAGCCCTGGAGAGAAATTTGCAGTGCTGTTGCACGAGACTGAATAATTCAGCTTATACTTCTTTTAAGTGTCACAAAGCAGTGACAGCAACAAAGGAAAGATATTTGTTAAAGCAACTTGCTGTCTAGGCTTTTTGGCTAATGCAGCATCTCTCGTGATAAATGAACTCCTTCTTTGAGAGGACACAGGGCCATGCCTGCTGCCAGCTTTGGGGTGAAGATCAAAGCAATTTTTGAAAGCCTTAGCACATTTTCTTGACTTTAGGATTTTGCCACCATGCCAGCATTTTAACATCACATGAAGCATAATATTTTTCATAATTGCATAAACTAAATCAAGAGTTTGGTTTCTTTAGTTGCAATGAGATTTCCTTGCATGGTTCCAGCTCCAGGCAGGGCACCATCTGCAACGCTGATTGCTAAGCAAACATTGCCACATTATTCACTAGACAGGTACAAAATGAGCATTATCAAATGTAAAAATACACTGAGCAACTGTGGGAAAAATAGCTGTTTGAAGTGCATGCTACCTAAAACTGGAGTTTTTATTGTTTTATTAAATCTGTATTTGTTTAAAGTTTTTCATGATGCATTAAGCAGATGAATCTTTTTCTTCTATTTCCATTCCTTACAATTATGTGGAACATATATAATAATATAATAATATAACAATATAATAATATAATAATACATAGTAAAATCATGCAATCATACTAGTGAGGTTTATCTCCTTCCTGAAATAACAATAATGTGAATCTTATTATGTATTTGTCGTTTTCTTCATCACTTTGTATCATTGCATTGCTGGTTTTATATCAATATTTACATTGTCACAGTCTCTATGGTTAGCACTACTTACCAGCAGATAGCAGGGCAGCTGCTCACCAGCAACAAACTCTTTCAGCAGTGAGGTCCCTGTGCAAGATGGATGGATTTTGACCAACATAATGGGCTTTTCTTCTGGAAAACTGTGGGGGAGGAGAAATAGCACTCTTACTCTGTTTGTGTGGGACCTGTCTGAGTTACACACTCTTTTCCTGAGAGCTGGGAAAGGTTGCTGTGTCCCACCTTTAGGGACATAGCCAGCAAATATCAGGGACTTGTCTTGGGTTGGTATGACTTTGCTTTCAGTTGTTCTTTTGTCTTTCTTTTTACGGGGTTCGTAGAGGATGAGCAGTTTTTTCATTTGCATTCTCAGCACAATTCATTGCCTTACTAATTTCTGTCATGAATTCTTTTGCTCATCTCCTCTTCAGTGCAAACTGTCTTTTCAGCATTTTTTAATAGAGGTTTGTAACACTCATCTTTTCTGTATTTTTTTTTCTGAACCATCCATTTTTAGAAGCAAATTCAAGATATGTATGGTTCATGTATCAATTTTTTCAAGACAGTGACACCCTCTCTATTTTCCTTTCCATGTTGTACTCTAGGCACTCTATGAATTTCTTAATTTTCATAGTGGATGGTGTATTTTGAACAACATCTTTTATAAAGTTCTCCAAAATTATGCCAATTATTTCCTCTGTTGGTTGCTATTTACTTTGAATGAGGTGATGTGTATGAGCAAATCAAATGAACACTGGCAACACATATTGTCAGCTTTCACTTGTGCACTGCTCACTCTCAGTTTTGTTATGTCCCACTGAAATTTTAGAGACATTTCTTGGACCTTTGTAGCAAGTATGTATTTGCCAGCTGTAAATTTGTCCCCTAACAAATAACTTCTTTTTCAAAATACGGGAAATTACACAAAGCAGGATAAGATATATTAAATACAACACTTGCTTCCAAAAGGAGGCTTGTGTCAGTCCAATATTATTTAGAGTAGTTGGAACAGATAAATGGCTAGATAGTAAAGTGTGTTCAATTTCATGTGCAATTTCAAATTTTTCATGAAAAGTCATACCAAAGAAAATTTAAAAGGATCCATGCAAAAATAGAAAAATCTCAACAAAGAATTTTTCTTAAATCTGAAAATATCAGCTATACGAGCTCTATTCCCACTCCAAGACATTTCAAAGTTATGATGTTCACATGGAACATATTTTAAATAAACTAATATTTTGTTCAAAATATATATCAACAGTTAAACTAGCCATTCTTTTCTGTGCAAAAGAATGACTTTTTCTAAATTTTCTGATTTTCTTTTCATACAGATAATCTTAAAGATTTTAGCTGGACGGACAGGCCCAGGTTGGGGTGATCTTGTTTTCAGGCATGGAGTTCAGATCAAAATATTTTTGAGACACTTGTTAATGCTGTGATTTATTGTTTCAAAGTTTTGACTTTTATTGCCAGTGCTGCTTTTTCTGTCTCCTTCCATGACCACCCATTTCTTCAGTCGCCTCATTCAAGGAATGCTACTTTTCTCTGATTCTTTTGTTTACTAAGATTTCTTCTGATTCCTGATGCACTAAACAATGCAGTGTCAGTTGGTTTTCTCTCTTTGTCTATAATGCTATTCGGAAGTCCTGCTTAGAGTTTCTAATTTGCCATTAATTTTATTTTACTGTGAATACAATACTAAAATAATCACATTGTCAGAACATAGTGTAATGTCCTATAATGTATAATGATTCTTCTAATGGTCCAGGTTTGAAGTGGAAAAATTTTTAGACTAATCACCTCATCAAAGCATCATAATGGAAACCTCAAGTGGTCTCTCTAGCCTTGAACTCAAAACATTGTACGAATCTAAATCTCACAATTTACCTTCTAATGCCTCTGTACCAGAAGCCTCAACAACCTTCACTTCAAGTAATGTTGCCAACCCATATTCATCTATGTTCTACATCAGCAAGGGCTGCACAAATTTTCTCCGATTCTCTCCCTAGACCATTGCTATCATGTGAACACCACTCTTGTGCAAGTAAGGAGTGTCTGAAAGCAGCAAGCACAACCATTCTCCAAGGCTGCACATCAGAGTGGATGTCTTTGCTGTGCTGGGGATTTTTAAACTGAGCAATTATGCTCTATGCACATTCAACTAACACACCTTGACCTTCAGTTCTTGTGCTGTAACTGGGGAAATGCCTTGCTAGTTAATATGATTCCAAACTGTTTTGCTAATGTTTATGTCTGGTTTATTACTTAATTTAGATTTTATGTCAGTTAGAATGAGATATGTCTTTGCTTTGAGGGATGCAGAACTAACTGTGTTTAGGGTTTCAGCCTTAAATCTAAACTTCCTGGTTTGCTTGGTCATTACCAAAACAACATTTAAGATTTTTCTTGTCATAGGACATGCAATACTTAACTGTAATACAAATATTTTGAATGATCTGTAAAGGATTGTCATATAATTATATAATACAAAATATTATCTGGATGGTGCTTGAAAAGATGTAAAACTTGTTGAGGACAATGAAATCCTTTCAATGCAGAAGGACAGAAAAATGTTGTCTCATTCAAGGCAAGAAGCTCAAAAAAATATCTCAGTAGATTCAGCTTTCTTTGAAAGTACAATTCTGCTCAAATTAAAGCAAAGTAGTGACCAAAAGTGGTGCCATTATTCTGCTTTCCAATCCAATTTCTTGCAAATCTAAGCTCTCCAAAACCTTCAGAAGAATTGTATGGGCAATGGCAAAAATCTTCAAGCAGTAAAAGGGTCCATTTACTCTAAAACCTGGGAACCTACAAGAAACTATAAGAAGTGCAAGTGAAGAAATAAAAGAATAATTTCATCATTCCTCTATGAAAAAATATTATCTTTACCTTTCTTACCCCAGCTGCAGTCAGAGAAAGTCAGGCTTTTAAGACTTAAAAATGGTTCCTTTTTGTCAGTTTTAACTGGCAATGAAGCATTTGCTATGGATTCACAATATTAAAATGCAGGAGAAGATGCACTGCTCTCCAGACTGCCCTCGTGTCTAAATGAGTCTGTCAAAGAAGTATACTGAAATATAGCATTAATATAAGGGACAATGCAAAAGTAATAACTATTTCTGATAATTCCTGCATAATTCAGCAAACACAGCTCAACAGGACAGTATTTCCAGGGTGGTAAAATAACCTAGACAATGTTTTTATTCATGGATCAAATAGATTACCATATAAACAAATAAAAATAAAGATAAAGTAGAAATAAAGCCATGCTTCATCTGTAACTTTTATTTAGTTTCCTTCCAAACCCACAAAAAGCAAATATATCAGGAAAAGGATGATATAAATGTCCTTTTATTGAAATTGTGATGCTTAAAAGCCAGCTTTTCTTAGAAGAACATGAATACTAATACACAAAGAATAAACTTCTTAAAAATGGCAAAGACAAAGAGAGTGTCTAAGACAAAGTCCACTGAATGTCATGGTTTCCTAAATGGTATAACTCTCCTATATTTATATATTTATAAATGTATAATCTTTATTTATTTTTAACTGTCATTTCTTTATAAGTATCTGTTGCCTAGTAAAATTTTGAGCCCTGACTCTGGCTACTGACAGAGGGTTTTTTACAAGAAAAGATCTATTTAATATTTTTATTTAAGGATTTTTCAGTAAAGTCCTGTTTTCAAGGTCAAGGCAGAGGTTTTATATTCCCAGGTCATAGAATATACTGGGTTGGTAGGGACCAACAAGATCCATCAAGTTCAACTTCCAGCAGGTAGAACAATATCTTTTGGTAGTGTCGGACAGCCATGCATACCATACCTTCTCTAAAGATAAAATACAATGAAAAATTACATTTAGAAGTTAATTTAGTATATTAATTAAATATTATCATTTTAATATGTGATTTGACTAGTTCATTCCCATTTAATCTATGAATGGTTTTATAATTCTACCCTTAAGAATGAAATATTTTACTTTCCTTTAATCCCAAATACATTCTCCTTTCTTATTAGTTGCAGTCACTTCCTCTGCTTTAATGCTGCCCAGATGACAATTAAATATTTATTTTCTGAACTTACAAATCCCTATAGCTTCTTGGTGTTTACTATTAAAGCCCAGGTCTGGCTCAGGTAGAATATTTTCACTATGATTTTTCTTTTAAGTCTTCAATTGTGGGGTCTGAGAGACACAACTTTATTTTTCATTTTCTCTCTGAAGAAGTACATGTCCTTCTTTGATCATGTCCCAGAGAGAGTTCACAAGATTCTAGGTACCATCATCTATTCACTGACATGTTTCCTAATCTATATTCTCTTAAATGCTGTAGAAAGCAGATTTCTCATAAAACAGATATTTCACTTAATCCTTCCTTAACTGCCCAGCCCAACCATTAGGACTAGACCTGCGGACCATTGACCTGAAATTCTCCTTTTCAACATTTAGGACCTCATTGCTATAATGTCTCAAAACTTAACCATTTGTTCCCCAAACAACTCTCTGGACATTGACTATGTTTTCTTGTATTTGTCAAGAAAAAGAACACCAAACCTGCTGCAGTAAAAACAATATCCCCAGGACTTCTTGTGTATTTGCTTGTTATCAAGAGGATAGGAGAAGAAAAGATGCAAGCTTATGCCAAAAAGAGGAATTTTGTCCAATAATTCATTGGCATTTTCATGCTGGCAGGTTGTCGAGTTGTTTATTCAAGGAAGACTCTTTAACCTCCTCTATTTGTAAACATTCATAGAGTTCTAGCAATTAGTACAGTCATCTCTCTGCATATTGTTAATATTCCTTGTAAAATGATGGTATTCTTCATAATATATTTGAATAATTTTTCTCCTCCTTCCAAGCCCTACTTTGACAACCATCCTTTCCTGAGAGGTCTCTGAACTTCTGCTGACATGGTTTTCTTTGGTGAAAGTAAGAAAGCATGGATGGTTTTTGATCCAAATATTTGTAGGACACTGGAGGTTTCATGTTAAAAATGTACACTTCATTCGAAGAGCACTAATAATGAAAGACTTATTTTAATAAAAGCAAATATTTTAATGTCTCAGCACTGTGTGACTTACTTTCTAAGTGGATATATTTGTAATATGTAAGAGTATTACTGTCTACCTGAGATCACTTGGCTATTTAAAATTAAACAGTGCAGATTGAAAATCTGCAGAAACATCCAAACAAGCAGGAAAATTCCTTCTTTGAAGACTGTTAACATGAGGCTTTTGGATCGGGTACACCATGAAAATTCTTATTCTCACCAATTCAAGAATACAAAACAAAACATAAAAGTAAAATTAAGCACTGACTAGACCAAAAGACCTCAAAAATATTATTTTTTCATTTTTTTAAGACTTTTTAAGTGACATTTCTCATTTTAAAAAAATGAAAATTTCTGGTGATATTGTGTATTTAGTGTTCAAGTTATTATTTCGGCTCCTGAGTTGCAATACTCTTTGTTCAAAAAGAGATAAAACTCTTCAAGGAAAATGTAGCATATAACAAGCCCTGTTATTATCACAGGGGGAAATATGAAAGGAAAACTGCAGCTAATATAGACTTCTGGGAAATAAAGCACAGTGTAATGGTAAATCTAATACAGTTTCTGAATTTGTGTCAGCAAGGCGATAAGGTGACTTAATGATCTTGAATATAAACTAAGGCACGTCTGGTAGATGTTAATGATGGTAAAGTGCATACTTGAGAGACATATTCTTTCCAGCTTCCCTTTGAATGCATTAGATTCCTGAGGCAATGCACCAGCCATGACCTTGGGAGCTTTCCTGTAATTTAACCTCTCAACATCACAAATTCTGGGGAAAAAAAAGGGAGGAGTGTCTCTCAAGCTCCACAAAGAAATCTATTATTGATTTCTCATGCTCTGCCCATTAAATGATTCAATCTGATGAATATAAAATTTCAGAGTTTGACAGTACAGATAGGCCCAATGATGCTTGTCTTCCTTTACCTTGCAACTCAATCTTTTATTAAGTGAAAATCCTCGAATGAAAAGTTGTGTGACATAGATTTGCATTTAAATTTACATGTATAGCTCTTCAAAGCATGCCTATGTATGTTATGTGGTAACATACAAATGAAAGAAAACAGATCATACTTGTCAGTAGAGTTGGGACAAGCTGGGACTGAGAGTTAACATGAATATTAGAAGTCACTGCTTAGACCTTTAGGAGATGAAGTAATCTGGTACATCTGCAATACTTCTGGAAGGAAACGTAAAAACTTGCAACGTACAAGTGTACATAGTGTGAATAATTGCTGCATAATTAAGAGCTTGAAAACATGCTCCCAGAAATGACTGATTGTAAAAAAGTCCACGTCATTTCAGTAAGAAATTGAGTAAGAACAGCAGAGAAGTTAGGTAAAGCACCTGATCCTGTAGGAGGCAGGTTCCAATTCTGGCTTTGTGTGTGTGAGTGCTCAGTAAGTCATGGTCCCAAGAGGTTTTCTCCTATGCCTTTAGTGGATAGAGGACTTGCCTTTAACAAAACCCAGGTGAGTCCCTGAGCTGCAGCAGCCCTCAGGCAGACCAATAAGCCCTTGTACTGGCCCTGGGACCACTAGGCTCACAATGCTCCTGTGACTGGCTCCTCACCATGTTATTCTTCAGGGACTTCAGCACACAAATAAATAAAGGAAACCAACTCTAACTTGCAGGAGCCAAAAGGCTCAATCCTCTGGGAGCTGAGACTTAAAGGATCAGACCTTTATCAATGAACCGGATTGTCCCAGGTGGGAGTTGTTCTAAAATTAACATACAAAGTAGCTCTTGGAATGAACTGGCATAGTTAGGGAGACAGGCGAAAAATCAAATTTTCATAAACAAGCAGAGAGACAGATGTCAGTTAAGTGAGCAAAATCTTACACAACACAGATGTCCACTAAAATGATTATTACTGTCTCTCTGTGTGCAGGGTGATGCAAGCATGTTACATTGTAAAGATCACAAGGAGGCACTTTCACAAAAAGGTCAGTCTGAACAAAAAATATTCAGATTAGTTGGTTACCCCAAAAATAGTGATTTTTGTTTTGTAAAGAAAACAGCTGTGGATTAATTCTAGATTTTAAAACTAGTCAATGAGGATTGTCTAAACTTACAGCCAGAGTTCTCATTACCTTCCTCTCATTGGAATTCTGATGTGTTTCAATTCTGCCATGCCTCTACCTCCAGATAAAAGTAGCAGCACTAAAGCAATTGTTGGAGAATCAGGCCTGAGATATTCAGAATGAGTAATGATTGACTACAGAATTCAAGAAAAAGGGATTCATTTAATGAAGGCAACTGCTGAGAATATTTAAATAACCTTGCCCTTTAGCATGTGAAGTTTGAACATTTTAAGCAGAGCCCTAAAAATTCCTCTCTCTTCCTTGGAATGATTATTGCTATTGTATGCATTTCTGAGGATGCCATTAGATAGAAGTAGGACACCATTTCCCCCAGGGATAAAGGAAATTTTTCCCCTTTCCTCTATTACAGAATAAAGATGTTTACACAGAGGAAATGGATGCATCATGTTTCTAAGAACAAGCTGCCATGCCCACTTAGCAATTTTAATCTAGGGAGAATGAATGCTGCTTCTGTGCAGCAAAGATATGTTGTCTTCTGCTGTAAGAGCAGGAAGGTGCAGCTTTGTCTCCAGGGCTCAGCAGAGGCTGTTCACCATCAGTGCTGCTGCCTTCCACACTTGTCATCCTCTGCTCCAGCTGCAGTGACTGACCACCAAGGGGAGGACCCACTCTGAGGAATGTCTGTCTGAGTTTTACATCATTTGCAAATAAAGACAGCCGATCTGCCTCCAGTTCCCTGTGGTCTGTGGGCTTTACTGACTTTGTGGCAGCTCACTGCCTGTTTCTTTATTACAGTTTGTGAGTCACTCTTAGTAGGAATTAGGAAGTGACTATGTCTTTTCACTTGGGGCAGAAGCTTATGTGACATTTGCATCATCCAGATTTAGCATCATGCCCTTAAAATAGTCTCTGAAGCTTATTTGGGCTCATTTCACCCCAATCCAAGAATGCAATCATCTGACCTATTTTATATTTAGATGAGATGAAACTCTGCCCAGAAATGCCTATTTTTCTCTGCTGAGTACAAAAGGTATCTACAAGCTCAGATCTAAGCTGTACTATACAGATCTACATTTGTTAAATTCCAGACGGTGTCAGAATAGGCACAGACTTGTGTGGGATTTACTCATGAAGGCTTGTCTGTTAGAGGAAAATTATTTTGAAAGAGAAAGTGTTTCTAGATAGTCTTTGTAATTAGCGAAGTAATAACAAAGTTCAGTTTAGGAAACAGACTTTAGAGTTGTGCTTAAATAATGCTTAAGACTGAGGTAGCCAGTTCAGGGAATGGAACATATAACACTGCTTAAGGCAACTCGACTTGTTACCACTGGGACTATAGGACTGGTATATTAGGATTCACAACAGACAGCAGATTCCAAGTTAAGACCCCTAACAACCCAGAGGAAATGATGGAATAACCCAAATCTGAAGTGTTCTGTAGGAGATTATAGGCCTATTTTGTTGTTTCAGCTACAGAAATTTACACAATTTGTGAAGGAAGAAGGGACAAGAGAGCTAGACACATAAGACAGAACTTTAGCTGACTCTGACAATACAAAGGGGACCACAGGAACCACTTGCATATATGAATACTGCCATTCTTTGGAAGGGATTTGGCAACAGAAGTTGCCCCACCAGCCTGCAAGGGAGAGCAAAGAAACTGTGGCTCAAATGTTAGAGGCAAAAGAAAAACAGCTTGTGAGCTTTGAGAGGTGGAGTCTGTAAGACAGAGAGTTGTGCTTCTTAATGGTACAAAGGATTGCTCAACCTGAAAGTGCTGAGGTGCAGGACTGAAGTCTCCCTCAGTCTCAGGAAGCAGTTTGTTTGAGATTTAATTTACTCAGTGAAGGCCAGAGCTAATGTGAACATTAAATATGGAGTAGTTTGTGCATGTAGATGAAGGTCATGCATGATGCAAAGACAGACTGGCTAGCATTAGAGCTCATCTGGGCTTTTTGCAAAGCATGTGGGTGTATATGACTGGGGATATGGTAATCCATGAAGGAAGGATGATGCCCAGGCATCCACTTATGGATGTCACTTATTATCTGCTCTTAAAAGCAAATACAGTTTATACAAAGAGCTTGCAACATTATGCTGTATTAGTGCCCTTCAAGAGGGACAGATTTGAGATAATTTTGCTGGCTCCTCATTTCTTGGAGAATTGATGGTTGACAGAGGAGATGCCTCCCTCACCCTTTTACTGCCAGCTGAGACTCAACCTGATGTTAAGCCCATCAGATACATCATCCTCAGCAGCAGTAGTAAAGAAAAATTGATGTGAATTTGTAGCCAAAACAGAAAATCTAACTCGTTGATGCTAGGCTTTATTGTAACAGCAAGTTGCCTGAAAAGAATCACATTTCCTAAACTTTCATCCATGTGGCAGGAAGAGCTAGAAATAACTCGTGTTTCACACAATGTGATAAAAAATAATTTCAAAATAAAAACCCAAAAGAGCCAGAGGCGTGTTACAGTGAAGTCTAGCAACTACACAGAAAACAGGTTTTTTTAAATAACTCAGTCTCTGAAGTGTTTGCTGTCATAGATAGAGTAGTAGAGATGACTAAAAAGACAAATTAAAGTTTTTAAAAAAATATTAGCAGTTATGATGAGTAACCACAGCATTCCTTAGAAAGAAGGAGAAAAAGATTAGGTGACTATGTAGGAGAATTCAGGTATATATGCTATCCATTAGCAAACTATCACTTCTCCCAGTGGAGTAAATTCAATTCAATGACTTCAAGGTAGTGGTAATTTTCTAAACACCATTTCCACCCTGAAAAATTATTCCTGTGAAGCAATTAATTAGAAACACAAAACTGTACCAACAAATGTTTCAGATAACTGAAAAAGAGAAAAATAATCCCTTCAGGTTCCCTGGGTTCAGCAGATCCCTGCCATGCAGTGAAACCCACTTCTGCAAGGACCTTGAACCCAAGTGCTGACATCAACTTTTGAATGCACATCAGAAAGTGTAAATACTGCATTCCCTCTGGCAGTCAGAAAGACTTTTTAACAAAAACCTGATGGTTACTATTTTATTGTCCTAACAAAACTCTTATTGAAGCACAGCATGACGTCAGCCTGGGGAACAAAAATGTGAAATGTAAAAACGTAATTTTCCAAGGTACCATTTGCTGTTTTATACTAAGCAGTGGCCAGTGGAAGGTATTGCCCATATGTTGCTACTTTTGGAAACAGGCATCAAGGGTATGGCACAACCAACTTGTTACCAAGGGCAAACTGCTGAAAGCAGTTTATGTGTATGGAAAGCCTCAAATCTTTGGTCCTCAACACTCAAGTCCTCAAAAACGTACATGAAACACACACATTTAGTGGCCTTGGTGCCCATCCAGCCAATCATAGGTGGCAGGCCAAGAGCCCAATTGTAATAGTAATTTCAGTTATAGGAGATGATAACATTGTTAATGAAAATATAGGCAGAAGGTGTGTTTTGGAAACTGGAAGGACCAGAGGAGTGGTGGAAGTGTTCAGGTGCCATGGTAGGAGTAATTTGACCAAATGAAGAAACCTCCCTGAGAATTATTGTGCTATTTGAGTACCAGTAGTTCTCTCCAAAGGCATTTCTCAGAGACAGCAAAACTTGTTCTGTTCCTCTTCTGATATATGAAGTATCTCATGAAATCACACTTGCATTCTGAAACATAAATTAATTTGTAACTAAATGTGTAGAAAATGTTTACTGAGCTGCAGGATTTTTAGAACTGAAATAAAGAAATATTGCAATATGTGCAATTTAAGCTACCATAAAAAAACAATATAAGCTTTATTGTCTTATAAGAAATATATTGCACTAGCACAGTTTTCACTGTTGAGCAGCAGGGGTTATTTTAATTCAGTGTTTTCAGTTACTAAACGTTAAAAACCTGATCTTCAGGAAACTGCATAAACTCATTCCTTTTGCAGAATGGTTCTTAACTTGGCCTGAGTTAAGAAATTTTTCCCTTAAAATTACTGTAATTAGCATCATGTTCTTCTGCTTGTTGCCTATGTGGCTGCTGTTCCCCTACAAGAGGCACTCAGGTACAATGTGATGATTTCTTTAAGGTGCCAGGTTTTCAATTTGTCTTTGGAGCCAGCTTGCATATGTTTCCAGAAAGACGTGGTTCTAGAACAGGATCTTTAATTGCAAAATAGAATTACAGTGCTGGATACTTCAGTGAGGATGACCAGGTGATGATATGAACAGAAACATATCTGTCTTATTATAGAACTCTTTCATCTTTGCTGAAAATAATTTTTTTGACCCGGTCAAGGAGTTTTGCTTAGACTTCATTGTACTTATTTAGTTGTTATCTTTTAGTCCACAAAATACATCGTTTGAGGTTTTACTCAAAACACTGTTTATATGAAAACATGTTACACATTTGCAGCTTCCAAACAAAAACTTTAAGCTTTTTTTTAATGACAAATTTACTCATTCAGTTCCAATACCAGCATGTCAAACTGACTTTATTCTTTTTGTCATCTCATTGTTATATATTGGTCTTGTGATGAATTTTAACTCTGATTAGCTGACACAATCTAGAGCCCATCTCTTTGATGGCTTGAACTAGGCTTAGTGATAACCAATAGCTTATGGAATGACAATCTAAGAGAGACTTCTCTCACTTAATTTCAACCCTTTAAAGGTTAGTCAAAGCTTGCTGTTCAATCTAGCTTTAATAGCAGTGAAAGCCTCCAGAGAACAAGGACTTGAAGCAGTAGGGATAAAAAAGCTGAGATGTTCAATATTTATTGACAAAATCTAGATGCCTAATATTGTCTTGAATTGAACAATCTAGATGTCTAACTTGTAGATAGCCGAAGTTCAATTAAGGCACTTACTCTATTAATGACATAAAAATTAGGACAGCATCTAGCTTCCATCCCCAGAGCTGTATTGATTCATGATTGCACACAATACCCAAGAAAGAAATGCTATACTTAATTCAGGCACTAATGAAGTTAGAAGTATGAATAAACATGTTGTCTGCTCGGTTGAATAAACTACTTCTAATTTTACATAATTATTTTTCAGAATATTTTCACACTGTTTTTACAGCAGTACTGTTCTGAATTAAGTGACATTTGCTGTTATTTCTACTGGTCTAAGTAAGCTGCATAATGTGCAAATTAATGATAACTCTGGAATGTGCTCTTTGGTTAACCAAAGAAGAAAATTACAGAGCAATGTTAAACATCACAGACAGCACTGATAGGAGACATAATCTAGACAATACGGACTAAATAAAGCTTGACGATATGGCAATAGATAATTTTTAACAAATAAATATCACAGAATTTATTAATACTTTTTTTTTACTCAAATGATTGGAAACTACTTGATATTCCTATACAGTTCCCTGTTCAATACTATTGAAATAATGATATTTTTGAACCACTAAACTCAAGATTTAAATTTGAGAAATCATCTTTAAACTGTGCTGCTAGCTCTCCACAATTATTTTGTATTTTTTCCATCTTCATGGCTTTGCTTCTTCTCTGAATAACCATCTGTCCTTGCTTTCCATTTCATGCACATCAACCATTTGAGCTGGTCTGTTGTATCAAAATTTCTCCTTATACATCTTCTCTCTATTATTCCTTTGTCCAGCATATACACTGAGCTAAGCTTTTATAGTTACTTAAATGGAAGTCAGCAGAATTATTTCTGACTTATTCTTGTGGCTACATAAATCTTGTTGAATCAAACACAATAGATAAGATGCTGTAAATACATAAAAGATAACTATCAACTGTGGAATTCATTTCCCAGCTCTATAAGCAACTGGAATTCATATATCTAAATTAGGATGACAGGAAAGCTTCTGTTGAAGTTCTTATTCCTCTTTTATACCTTAATAGGTCTTTATCTGACTTTCTCATATGTAGGTGCCTACATTAAACACTTGATGTAAGATATTGGGACACCCACTACTTGTTCTATTTCTCTTCATCTCCATTGCTATTCACTGAGTCTTTCTTTTAAAAATGACAGACACCATGGGCCTCACAATAAATCATATTTTGTTTTCCCTTTTCTAGCTTGGACTTACATCCCTGAATTTCAATTGATAGGGGGAATTTTCTGGAGACCTAACTAATGCCTCCAACAGGTAATGTGTGATAATGTAAAATAATGAATAATACTGGTTGCATAATTTCAAATCAAGTATTAGACATATCTACATTCATAGACCACACTCTCTTTCATTATATATTTTTGCAGTATTTTTGTGTTTTGGGTTTTGATTTTGCAAATATTGTTATCTGGTACTTAGTTGCCAATTATTTTAGTTAAATACATATTTCAAGGGAAATACCCATCTGTTCTAATTCTTCCATTCTTTTCCTAGTGCCCCCTAGTTAATTTCATGGGTTTATAATAAGGAGGTCTTATTCTCAAATATCCATTGCTTTTTTTTTTTTTTCTGCTTCCTGACTAATACTCTTGTTTCATTTGGGTTCCTTTGGGATACTTGTTCTGCTTTGAAATTTGGTACTACTGTGGAACAAATGATTCAGTAACAATGTTGCTGGGCTTAATGGGCTGGTTTGGGAACAGGTACAATTAGGTTATAAAAGCGCTGCAGCATCCTGCTCACGCCTTAACCCTCTTTTGAAAAGCAGGTGGTGCTGCATGGTTTGACAGGGTCTGCTCCTGTAGCACTGCTCCTCTCAGAGCAGCTCGCTAAGGATCCCTCTGCCCTCCAGAAGTTCTAGTTTTTTATGCTTTTTTTCCTCCACTCCCAAGGTATCAATTAGGCTTTGCTGTATTGCTGAGAGATTTGAAAGGATCAAATAAAAAGTCAGATATTAAATACATGAGGAGCACGTTAAGCACCCAATGGAAACAGATGAGCAGGACATTATACAGACCCAAGAGCAGAAGAAATGCATTTCATGATGCCATCTGCTAATTTCTCACATAAAGCCCTTACTGCAGTGATTGCTGATACAGAAGTGCTGAAATAGTCATTAAGTCTTGAATCCCTTTTCAAACAATTATCACGGAATCACAGAATCTTTTAGGCAAGTACTGTTAATTGTCTACCATTGTTATTATACATAGTAATAAGACTACAACAGTTATTTTCTGCATTGCTAATCGTGGGTGTGAAGAAGAAACACATATATATGTTTATATAATCACTATTGTTATTCAAATATCTGATAAGTAAGAATGACATCTCAATGGTGGTAATTTCTGTAGGGGCTGTCTCTCCCATTTATCAACTCATTTTGTTTCGTACGTATTCATTATACATTTCAGTGTATTATATACACTGTTTTGATAGTAGAAAATGCCTAAAAAATTATTTTGTACTTCTTTCCCTCAGAAGCCAGAAAGAAATCAAGTCATTTATAAGATGATGGAAAATTTTAAGAAAAAAATCAGCACACCACACGTTAGCAACCAGGAAAATAAAGATGAGTCATTTAACAAGTTGCTTAGACAAAGATCAACCTAAAAACTCACTTGAGTGAATACAAACAAATGTCTGACAGCATACAGGAGCTCTACTGTCATTTTGGACAAGCAGATACATTATTTTCTTAGTGTACTGCAGAGAATGTATTATCCAGTTACAGCCCACCAAAGACTGAATTAGGAGCTGAAGCATTAATTACAGTCATTGTAGACAAATGACAGTATACTTCTCCTGTGATGAGATGACAAAGTCGAAACAAATGATGGGTCTGGCATACCTATTGAAATACTAGAGTTTATTGAAGTTTTTAAGCTTAGGCTTTCTGGAGATACCTAAATTACCCAGAGCTGACACACTGATTGCATTTTTGAGAACTCAGGTGGAAAGTGTCACTGAGGGTCTGTGCAGAGATAGAGAATCAAAAGTAGACAGAATGTTTTGGCAGGCTACCAAACTCAGATCTAGAGGGCAAATAAGCACACTGACTAAACCTCTCTTTCTGCAAAGGTAAGAATATCCTGCAATTAGCTGAGAGGATTAGTTCTATGGTTCTCCTGGCAAGACCCTAAGTGAGTTGAAACAGTTATCCTCATACATGCAAAATCAACCTTGTTACTTGGTCTGATCAAGAAAGACAAATACTGAGGAGAATGCAATCATTTTAGTTGGCAATTCAAAATATGAGTAACACTTCAGCGGATACATTTCAGACTACAGTTAAAGAAAGTAATGCTGTATGCACAAATGTGGATTTGGGCTGAAAGATAGCAGAGGTACTTGGTGGAGAAAAAAAAAAAAAGAAACTATCACATTTGTTAAAAAATACCATAGCAAAACTGAGTCTCTGAAAATCTTGAATATCTCATTCCTTTTGAAGAGCAATGCATAATTCTGGAGGGCCACAGAAATAAAACTAACCAAAGTGTTCAATTATTCATGAGAAACCTTCTGACCTTGATTCAGGTCTCTTTCCAATCTACTAGAATTCTTTCTTCCTTCAGCTTCCTGCCAGCTCCCTCTTCAGAACTGCAGTCTGCTTCACCTGGGCTTGCTGTAGCCATGTGGCAATTCTTGACTCTTCTCCAAGCTCTGTACAATCAAGCTCTGTCAATGAAAATTTCAGATGCTGGAATATCCTCATTTATTGGTAAGGACAGACTTCAAAAACTTGCTGTCCCAAAGTATGCATTTAGTATTTATAAGCAGAACTAGGCCAATACTCACTATCTGAGTCCTGAATTGTGGGTGGAGGAACCATCCACAATTTTGAACATGGAATGTTTCACACCCCACAATTGTTCACCACAACCAGTTTTGTAGCTTATAGGCATATTTTTAGGGGGAATCTAGCTGACCCTTTCTTGGTTACTTTCCCCTAAAACAATGGCCAGCACAATTCTTTGGGATTCACTGAGTGCTGAAATAGTGTCCATTGTTGCATTATGTAAGCATTTTGTGTTGAACTCTTCTCAAGTGTTTGAATCTATATTAAGGCATGTTTAGAACATACAATTATGGTGAAAAGTTGCATAACTGTACAATGTGCATGCTTAAAAGGGTTATTCTGTAAATATGGCTAAGGTTTTTTCATGTTTAACAATCTGAAAAAATCCCACTCCTTTTTGTGTGCCTACCTGAAGACATAAGGGAATTCTACATACAGCTTGGATATGGAGACAATTTATCTAGGACCTGCCAAAGTGAACAGGATTATTTCCCTTGCTCTGTTCCTTAAAAGAGATTTTTAATCAGACCTTTATTTCATCCATAGCACCAGCCTCAGTTTAGTTCCCTTGGTGTTCACTGGACATCATCATTAATTCAGCTAGGGATATAAATTAGTTCTGCTTTACAAACTGCACTTAAACATATTCATGTCTTTTATCTTGTGTCCTACTTTATGTAATTATTTATTCAACTAAATAGCTCATTCTCTTCTTAGTCGCTCTTATGCCTTTCTTTACCTTCCACCGACCCTATATTAGCTCCTGGAGGAACAGCCCTACCTGAGGGTATAGGAAAAAATAAAATATATGTTACAATTATTCACTAATACACTAATATAGGAATTCAGAGACACGTGCTACAGAAAGAATGAAAAACTGTTACATGAGCATGGCTAACAGCATGTGCTGTATTTCTTAAGGCTTACAGAGTAGAGTAGCTGACGCATGGAATTTTTTTTAAATTGAATTTATAAAATCTGTATTCACTGTTTCCTGGGGAAAAAAGGGTCTAAAAAAAACCTACATTCATAAACCTTTCACAAAGAAAAATGTCCAATTTGGATATTTTCTTTTACAATGAGATTTTTTTTACTGATTATTGTTGGATATTCCAAGAAGAAGTATCATCTCTCGTACATAACTGCATCCGTTTTTCAGCTGGGTTAGCTGGGTTTTGACTCAATCCATCAGGCAAAGACTAATTTAACATTCTTCTTTCCCACTGACTAATGAATATCACTGCATATGTCTGCAATTACTGTTTATTCAACAAGAGAAATGTCTTTCCTTTGAACAGCCTTACAGGCTAAAAAAATAGCATCTTCTGTCCTGTAATCTGGGTCAAAGTATCCGTGAGACTCACAACTGCCTCCACACTGCTTTGTGATGGGCCAGGAATGATTCTGTCTCATTATTCACTGGAAAAGCCCATGTTCTGTAAACCCTGAAAACTACTGCTTTCAGGCTTTGTTCTGCCTTCCCTTCTTGGGTCATGGCCACAGAAAGGTTGGCAGCATGAATGCAGCAAGAAAGGAAACGTTTTAAATAGGAAAATATATATACAGGTGCTAATCACATAACTAGATGAAGTATGGATTGAAAACCAGCAGCAGATGTTTGAATTCAGCCAAGACAGGCTTACTCATCTTCTCTTTGTTGTTGTTGCTGTTGTTGTTGCTTTAAAGGAAGCTGTGCCATAATTTGATATATATAATATATATATATATATAATATATATAATATATATAATAACAAGAAGAAAAATTACTAAGAATCATGAACTTGACGAGAGCAATAACAATAGAATTTTTTTATTTATGTATTTGTTTTAATTTGGGCATAGCACAGTAAGAAAAAAAAAGAAACGAAGCATAGAATTATATTTTTCAGTTAAGAGAGGAACTGTTTTATTATTAGAGTAAAATGTAACAAATGCATTTCTGAAAGGCCATTTAAATTCACTAAACACTTTTCAGAATTGACTGAATTTTAAGTTATATAATAAAGGAATTTAAATGCATTTGGCTTTGGTTTTTCAACAATATCCCTGTCAGGTTTTGGTACAAGCAATATACGGAAGACTTTAACGTTTTACCAGTAAAAGAAAGTGTGCATTTTCCCCTCAGTTGGTAGGGATGAGTTTTCACACAAGTCCTGTGCTGTGTATCCATGTCAGGGACAGGAGAGTCACAAAACACACAATTCAGTGTCACAGGAATCAATTTTCTGTAGTTCAGCCAGGCTCCTTCAGCAGATATGTTACTTCTCTAGTCATCCTGAAATATTTAAAGGTGTAAAAAGAAATTTCTAAAGTAACTCCTCCATCTTTTAGTACAAGATGCTTTACTCCACTAAGCAGACTTCTGGGGCACAAGAAAGTTATAAATATAGGTGGTACTAAAGCAAGAAATTTGCTGTATTCTGTAAAATAAAGGATAAAATTCTATTTTCATTAAAAGCAATAGAAAGATGCATTTTGATTTCAAAAGAGTTTGGATTGAATGCATAGGTAAAAAGCAAAGACCATGTAGGATCTCTTGTTACATCTGAAAAACACACGTTACCTATTATTCATTCTGTCAAGGGAAATGCAAACTGTATTCAGGTCTTTTCATCAGTATATCAGTCACCAAATGTGTAGGAGTAATGTTAAAAATCAGTTCCTAACAGACATTAAAACACTGTAATAGGATAACAAGATAAACTGATGCTTCTTCATGACAGATAACTATTCCTCTTCATCACTTAATGTTTTGAAGAATACATGAATATAGCAAAGTCAAGAGGTTTTGGCAAGAAAAACTGAAGAACAATGGACAAAACATTCTTATGAATTATCACGAACTGCTATGCAGGGTTTCTTTTCATTTTCTACAGATTTGCATAATGGACAAAACAAACATGATTAAATGTTTGAAATCAGAATATTTCCCAAACCTCATGACATATTGTTCTGTCAAACAATAGCACAGCAACATTCTGTAGATAATTTTACATAGAGATATTTAACAAAGAAAATGTGCTTTTAGACCAGTTTCTGTCCCACTGGATTTGTAGAGATGCAAAAACACATTAAATGTACGTCTTGAGCTCAAATGCCATCCAGAAAAGATCACACCATTTTTCAAAGCAATTCTTTATTCCATAATTTCTTTTTCTTCTATTCATGCTGTAAAACCCAACAACACCGATTCTAATATTTTGTTTCTGGACAGGTGTGTAAAATTTAAATGCAGAACTGAGAATGCATCCAGGGGCTAGAAATGGAGTAGTACTTCAAAGTCCTTTATAGATATTGTAGACTTTGAAAAACTCAACTCCTTTTCATTTTTAGCCAGTCAAATTCATTATAGGATAGCATCCCCTCTTTTCCTTCAGAGCTGTAATATGTTAATATTACATAGACTTTACACCCATATGGCTTTGAGATCTTGAGAAAGCTCTTACAAATAATACCTGCAAAGGGGATGTTAGAAGTAATTTTACCTCTCCTCAGTTGGGGAATTCACTAAGCTACAAATTAGAGAACAAAAGATTGAGAGCAGCAGAACTTAGCTGCTCTCGGTTTATAATATGTCCTGAAACTCTTTCAATCTTTTGGGGTTTTTAGGGTAAAAAAAAATCTGGAGAAATATTGTTTTTAATCACTGCCTTCTGCATATATAATCAACAGTGCATGCTGAGATGCTTGTGTGCTCCTTCACGTGCAGCCCTAGAGGTAAAGCAGAGAAAAATGCTGCTCCCAGTGCAGAAGTCTTTCTGACCCTTTGCATTTGTCCAGAGCTGGAGATAAGAACATTCCTTGTCTGAAGGGGAGTGGAGATTCAGGTTCCTCTGTGTTTGTTAGAGAGAGGCTGAGAACTGAAGATCTCCTCTAGTCCCAGCCATCAGCAAGGTGCTTTTCTTCCAGACCATGCCTTGCTTCACAGGGCCCCGTGCTTACAGGGCATATTCCCAGGTGCCAGCTTTAATGCCCTTAGGTGGGCAGGAAACTGCCAGGAGAGCTATTGCCTATGTAAAGAGATACCTCAGGATAATTATTTCATCCACACTATGTGCAAAAATAACCCAGGACAGAAAAGACGGGTGTGATACAGGTGCCAAGAAAAGATTATGTGGGACCTACTTGCTCTAGAGCCAACCTCATGGCATGGGACAATTCAGCACACCACACAACTCTGTCTGCCTTTGTATCAAGGAACATGAGTTTAAAGAAAGTCTCACCAAGTCATCCAGTTCTTCATCCAAGCACAAACCAGGATCAACCACACATGTGTATGCAAGTGTCTGCAGAGTGGGTGCCAAGAGGAGGGAGCCAGGCTCTTCTCAGTGCTGTGCAATAGGAGAGGCAATGGGCATGAACTGGAACACAGGAAGTTCCACCTCATCATCAGGAAGAACTTCTTTACTTTGAAGCTGACTGAGCACTGGTACAGGTTTGCCAGAGAGGTTATGGAGTTTCCTTCTCTAGAGATAGAGAAAAGGTCTGGATGCAGCCCTGAGTAATGTGCTCTAGGGGATCCTGCTTGAATAGGTCAGTTGGACTGGATGATCTCCAGCAATCCCTTCCAAACCTGACCTTTCTGCATTTCTATGATTCTATGTGCTCAGTTTTGCTCTAGACATGTGCAATAGGGATTCTCCAATATTTTTCCCTCCCCTTAATTATGGTTGACTCAAGCACCACTTCTTTTCACAGTGTAGAAGGCTGCCCAGCAGCAACCCTTCCAGTCTGCTTTAATGTGCACACCTCATCAGCTTCATGCTTTATTCAAACATCCAATGAAGAAGATGAAAGAAAACAAGGGCCACAATGATTCACACAGATTATAAAATGTCTGCTCTATAATCAGTGGAAAATAATTTGTCTGCCTCATCAACAACATTACTCCCATTTATGCAGAAAAATAAATCGCATGAAAAATGAGTTTCAACTTTGGCAACATCTATTTCTACTTACAATAGAGCAGCAACTGGAAATGAAAGAGGTATAGCTGCCTACAATCTAAAGGCATATCTGAAGACATGGATGTGTGTTGCATTCCTGAGCATTACCTGAACTACCCCTGCACAGTGAGACCTGCTGGAGAAGGCTGGGGGGAAGAAAAAGAGAGACATTAATGACATGATATGTCATTTTTGTCACATAAAGCATAGACCACTCTAAACCAAAGAGAAAGAAACTTTTCTGTAATGGAGAGTGAATGGTGTTATATGTTATATTTAAAATACCATGGAAGTTTATGAACTCATAATCAACATTACACAAAGAGGTATGTGCTTTATGAGGTGCTCTTTTACAGTGTTCCCTCACATAGAGTGCCAAGAAGCAAGCAGAAATGTGGCAGGTAGGGCTTTTCATTTGTTTTATGTTTTACCTGGGGGTGAGGAAAATGAAAACTCTCTTTAAATTCTTGAAATATTTACATCTTAAAAAAATCACCCTGAAGGAGGTCTTTTTTTATGTACAATAGAAAATAACCCCTTTACATAGAACTCTGATTTGACCTATAAAAAACTCTGAATAACATTTTGCTGTCAGCATTGTACAGCTTTAAATAAAGTTTCTTGCTGTGTTAGAACTGGAACTTTTGTTAAAAGTCTTGGGAAGCTCAAAACCTACCTTAGATTCAGGTGTAAGAAATTAAATGTATTAGAAGGAAAAAAAATGGAGGAAGGAACCTATTCAATAACCATCAGTTATGGGTGCTAATACATTCTTTTAAAGCCACACACAGTTTATTATATTGGGGAAGATTGATGCATTCCAGACAGGACAATCAAGAAGGTTTTCACAGACAGATGACAGCACTAAGATTTTGTTCATTTCTTTGGAATAAGATAATTATCTAATCACTTATTCATTGTTTTCCTTTTGGATGAAAATAAGAACCTTACAAACACATTTAATGTCCCTGTTTCTGTACTACCTCCTTTTACTTGACTTTTTACTGACTTTTCAGTAGAAAAACAATATGGAACTTATTCCATTATTGTGCCTTGGTATCAGATTAAATAATAAGGCAAATGTTTCTGCTATTCATTTATCAGTATTCAAATCAGTTAAGTTAATGGGGAAGTGATGGGTTTTTATCATTCAGCCTACATTTGCAGGTATGTAACTTGCTCAGAGGACAAAAAAAAAAAAGCTGTTTGTAAATCTTTCTACATGATTTTCATAGGGAGTAATATTTCTGTAGTTACACTGAAAGCTGAAGCATATTTTTATTTTCCTCAGCCTCCCTGTGGGGCTGTCCAGCTGACCGTGACACAGCAGAGATAATTTGGTAGAAATATCTGGAGTTTGCCATGTTTGCTGTAGGTTGACTTTTGTATTAGCTTTCAATTAAATTGCTGCTAGTTTTTTAGGAGTATGACAGTTTAGCACCTAATTTATTACTTCAAAATAGGCATGTTTATTAACTATCAAATGTAAATAATTTAATAAAATATCCTCAGATGTCACTTTTAGGATGTAAATAAGTTAAATAAATATTTAATTGTAACATTTTAAAAATGAAACTTAATTGTTTGGTACTTTTCTGAAGAGGCAAAAGGTTTTTACATTGCTTCCAATAGGTTTTGAATCAAGATCTCCACATGACATCTGAATTCAGCAGTCTTTGTAATTTTACAGTTACTGTTGACTCGGAAAAAGCTACATCTTTCCCAACATGGTATAAATCTAAATTTAAAAAAAAAATAACCAAACCAAAAATTCTCTTTCTCATGTACAAAAGAGTTTTCATAAATACATTAGTAGCAAAAAGGAGGGGCAAGGAAAACCTTCACTCTTTATTGGATGGAAGAGTGGGGGATAGCCACCAAAGTCAAGGAAAAGACTGAGGTAGTTAATGCCTTTTTTGCCTCATTCTTTAACAGTAAGACTGGTTATTCTCAGGGCAGCTGGTAGACAGGGATGGGGAACAGCATGGATCCCCTGAAACCCAGGAGGAGGGAGGTAGTGACCTGTGTGCCACTAAGATGCTCACAAATCTATGGGATCAGGCAGGATTCATCCTAGGGTGATGAGGGAGCCAGTGGAAGAGCTCCTTAAGGTGCTTTCCATGATTTATCATCATTCCTGGCTAAATGGGGAGGTCCCAGATGACTGGAAATTGGCCAATGTGTCACCCTTCCATGAGAAGGGCTGGATGGAGGATTTGGGGGAGTACAGGCCTGAAAGCCTGACCTCAGTGCCCAACAAGGTTGTGGAACAGAATTTGATCTTCAAGGTCTTTTCCTACCTTGAAAATTCTATGATTCCATGATTCCCTTCTATAAAAAGTTTGGAATTTCTATATAGACTTTTATAAAGACTTTTCATTACTCAAATCAAATTGCAAGGAGTCTAAGACATGAAAAAGATTTGAAAAGAATATTTACAAAATGTTTCCTTCATCAGCTCCAAGATCACGTAAGGTGCTCTTACTCTTTGCCCATGAAACAAGATTTTGAGCATAGCTCCTACACAATGATGGATATTCCCTCTGCTCTGCTAGAAGTGGGTCAATAGTTTCTGGCAAATATTTAACTTGTATTTTAATTTGTATATATCTCTCAAATGCTTTTTGGAAATAAATGTAGTCTCTTCCCAACATGAGGCAGTAATTTTATGGTTCACATAAGCTGTGTTCTCTCAGACTGCTCTGTATCAACCACAGCAGAAAAAAAAATGGTTCAGATTGAGAATGAATATTTTAGATAATAGAAATAGTACACTTTCAGTAATACTTTCTATCACCATAGCTTTTCATTTTGATGCTTTCCTCAACCCCTGTGACTCAAGAGCATTCAAGGGGGTGTCTGTAATGGGCTGGCAGATATTTTCACCTTATGATGGATACCACTGAAATGTGAGTGCATCATTCCTGTTATTATGAGTATCAGGCTGCAAAACTCCATCATTAAGGAAGTGAATTATCAGGGATTTTTCTAAATATTTAAGTGTGCTTATCAGTAGATATGGCTTGCTGGCAAGGTTGACTTCCCCCTTGCTGGCCAAGGGGCCTTGCAAATTTGGTGTGGTGTGCCATAGGGACTGGAGCAAGAGGGCCCCTCAGGGAGATTTCCTGCACTCAGTAAAGGGACTGAAGGGTCCCTACATTTCTAGTTCTAGACTGAAATGGAAAAATTCAGCTTGACAGACCATGGGATTCCCCCCACCATGAAGATTTTTGGGGACTAGGAGGCACGATGCCTTTTTCTGGAATCAGCTCCCTCATTTCCTAGAAATACTGTTTTCTCTTGTGATAAAATTTTGGTTTTAAACAAATGAATTTAAAAGCTTGATGAACAACCTGAGTAAATCTCCATGTTGAGTAGCCTTACCCATGGTTTAATCTTGCAAAACCTATATATTTCTGGGTGAATTACAAGCAGTTAGGAAACTCTAATTTTCTTCAGTGCTAATTATCAAATTTTTGCTAAAGCTTTCAGTTCATATTTCTGGCCTTTGTAGCTTTGGTCCTCCTTCACATTCCAAGGAAAGAATATGTGGTTTTATTGATGATATCAATTTTAATCGAGTTCTATTTCTGCTGGTATAGGTAATGCTAGAGAAATCTGCATTTCAAAAACCCAAACAAACAACAAAAGCCTAGAAACACAATGCAAACTGCTCTATAGCCTTGCATGATTATCTCACCTTCAAACAACACAAGCCAAAGAGCAGAGGTAGGTATTTTACTACACATTCCTCTGTATTATCTATTATGTTTCACATCTTTCATTTTTAAAAAAATTATCCCATTGAACTTTCAGAGATTTTCAATTAATAAATATATCCTGTTGCAATGCTTAATGTGGAAAGTAAAATAATAATTTTTATGTAAGACTTTTTTTCTCCCCTGGAAAGAAAGAAACAAGTGCATAAAGACTACTGGCATAAGTGAGGACAAGTTTCAGTGTAGCAAAATTGATTTAATTCCCTTGCCTCGAGTATTGTGCTGATGTAGAAGATGCAGAAAATTCAAATTTGAGTTATCTAAATACTAATATTTAAGAATTTTTATTAACTTAATGAAGAAAAAATAGCTTTTAAATTACAGAATCAATTTTAGTAATGTAGAAGTGTTAATAACTACATAGGTAAGGATGCCACAGGGATGACAAGAAAGCTGACAGATTTTACTGTTAAGATGCAAAGCTTGCTTATATTAAGCCTAAATAATGAGCTTGCTTGAGCATGTGCAACTTACACTATATTGCCTAATACAAACATATGTATTAAAATGTACGTATTTGAACTAAGCTGTAAGTACTTAGTACTTACTTAGTACTACATACTGTAGGTACCTGCAAATGGTACTTTTCTTTATATCTAATATTTAGAAGGCATTCTTTCACTCAAACATCTACTTTTCAAGTTGCTTTTATCATGTCAAAATTTTGAACATGAAAGGATTGATAAATAAGTTATTTTATCTCCAGCTCTGATTTCTATAAATGAAAAAAAAATGCATTTTTTCCCATTAGGGAAAAAATACTCTGCTGTGCTAACAAAATATATTGTAGTAAGTTTTATGAAAGTGTTTAAAAGGAATCAACTATGAACCCTGTAAAAGGAATTCAAAACTAGATATATCCATGCTTAAGAATGCAGAAGAATATTTATAATTCTAATAGAGCTAATATCTTCTATTAGACAGAATTAGTATAGGTGGAAATATTAATAAACTTATGGACACATATATGTTTCAAATTGATGATGATTTCACGTACCCAGAGCTTGCCCAACATATCCAACCATACCTACTTATAAACCTTGTCTTGTTTAAAAACTGACCTCATTTTTCCTAAGCAGTTACAGCACCTTAAAACTTTATGGAGTTAAGAACTGCAAGCTTTAGTTTATCAGCAATTGTACATTTACAAATATGGTACAGATAGGTACCAGAAAGGAAATTTGGATTTGTTCTGGCATGTCTGCTCATGAAAACAAATAAATACATCTTAGAAATTATAGATGAAACAGAACAATATATGAAGCAATTTTGTATGGATGTTAGTCATCAGGTTATATTGTCATCAAAGAGAAAAATTAGAAGAAAATTAATCAGAAGATAATATTATAAAATATAACTTTTTCCCCAAATGTTGTGACTTTCACTGGAGATGCATAGGACTTACTTTCCTAAAAGCCATTTGCTCTTTTGAGCATTTCTGCTATACATGACTCTTTGCTTTTCAGACAGCAGTTCTCAAATGACATGTAATTACTATGCATCCAGTTAAAATAGTTAACAAACTCCCATTTTCACATGGAATGATATGAGCAAAAAATTGTGAAACACATAGTTTTACATATTTTGCCTTAATTATATTGTCATCAAACTATTTTTATCATCACTATCAGATTCTCTTTCAGAAGGTGGTGTGACATTCTTTTCACCTCACTCTGCATGCCCCAAAAAGTGAGGTGAATTGGAGTATAGTATTACTAACTTAAACATGTGAAACTTTAGTACAGAAATTAGGTCAAAGTTTCAAGAAGTGTCTTTTGCTCTCAGTTGGGTTTAGATACACACAGGGATAAGTCAAGATGTCACATATTTAAAGTGCAAAGTTAGATAAAAGGAGTCCTGATGTGAGAGGTGAAGGATTAAGTTTTGTCTTTTGATAGCTTAGACTAATCTCATATTGAATGACTTTCATTAAAATAGAAATGTTTTCTCAGGATATCTTATGGAAAAATTGTTCCCATCTGTTAGAGAGAGGAGAAATTCAAACTGGGAAACAGTGCTGGCGACACCCTCCAAACAATATTTCATTATCCTCCTTTAATGTATTAAAGAGGAGCTAAGACTAAATCAAGTAAAATGTTAAAAGAAAATTTACAGCAGGAGAAAAACTTTATGATTATAGCTCCTGTCTGTAGATAGATAACATAATTGTATCCTTTGGAAACTTAACGCATTTTAACTATTTTCATATTTAAAATTTGCTCCTAATAGGAAAAAAGTAAGTTTATGCATGTGGATTAATGAACCTCATAGTAGGAAAACAGAATCAACTTGAATAACATTGCACATTCTCAGTGTAAATTTTTTGTTAGTTTTGTATGCACAACATACACTTATAGCATTTGTTTCATTACTTCTGTATTTGCTTAATTTACCTGATGATTAGAGGCATGGAACACCTCTCTTACAAGGAAAGACTGAGAGAAGTGGGTTTGTTCAGCTGGAAAAAAAAGGCTTTGGTGTTACCTAACTGTAGCTTTGAAGTATCTGAAGAGAACCTACAGGGCAAGACAGACTTTTCACACGAGCATGGAGTGATGGGATAGCAAGGGATAGACTAAAACTAAAAGAGAGTAGGTCTGGATCAGATATTAGGAGGAAGTTCTTTGCTGTGGGAGTGGTGAGGGTCTGGAGCATTGCCTAGGGAAGCTGTGGATGCCCCATCCCTGGAAGTGTGCAAGGCCAGATTGGATGGGAATCTGAGCAACCTGCTCTGGTAGAAGATGTCCCTGCCCATGGCAGGGAGTTGAAACTACATGATCTTTAAGATCCTTCCAACTCAAACCATTCTATGAGGGTTCACACACAAAGTTATGTTTTCCCTGTGGTCTCATTAAGATGTAATTCTTTCAATACACCAAACTGTGTTTAAACTCCAGTGTTTGAAAACATCAAATTAAAATGAACTGCACAGTCAGAATTTATGCCTCTTTCCCATAAGCACTCTGAGATTCTTTACCTATAAAACACTTTTTTTTTTCATTTTTTAGAGGTTCTTTTCCTCATTGAAGGAAAGGATAGCAATTCCAATTAGTAATCAGTAGACCATTCTTTGGTTTTTGTTCATGTTGTTGGTTTTGGTTTTTTATTTTTCAGTGTCTATATTCCATCTGAATGATCAGAATTTTGGCTGAAGATAATTATCAGTTAAGTTCAAACCTATCATAAGAGACTCATGGTTTCATTCAGAAACTATGTCGTTTGCCAATTTTGATTTCCATGTCATGTTGTACATCACTTTTAAGCATAGTGTTTTAGAACAGTTCCAGTTAAGACCAAAGAGACTGGATTACTGTCTTTCAGCTTAATCTCAGGTCTTTTCATAAACCCTTTCAGTTTCTTTTACCACTTATTACAGTACAGAAATCTTTTAGGAAATCCCTTGTGAACAAAGTAGCTCTTGAAAAAAATCCTACAATTCTCTTTTAAAGTTCAGGAGAGAAAGAAAAACACATTAATAATTCTACTTAGCGTTCATACTGCAGAGACACACACCTTCAGACAACAATGAGAAATAACATTTAATTATTTTTAAAAAGTAAACCCAACAAGCAAAACCCCAAGACTGACAGCAAGGACTTAAATTGTATAGTAACCACTCACTCTTTATCTTAATATTTTGAGTTACTGGCCAGAATCACAAAAAAATTATTTATGTTTAAACATATGCCCTTTTTGTGTCAATGTACAGAAATCCCTGGGAATGGCAATTACAGATCCATTAGGCCATTGCTGATAGTTCAAAAAGAGGAAGAATATCCTGGTCCAAAGATATTACTTTTGATTTTTGTGGACATGTGTATGTATTTATCTTTTAAAATTATTTCTATTCAATAGCTCCCTATCTGTTGAGACTGGGAGACAAAGGCTGAATAAATTCCATACAATAACAAAAGATTAATTTCATGCTGTCTAACTAAAATTTATAAATCCTACCTTTCTCTGTAAGTGAGAAATTTAAAATCTATGCCTGTGGCCCACAATTACCAACACTTAGCCATGTTTCACAAATGAATCTCTCGATGCCTGCCTTGCTTTCAGTAATTAATGATGACTCACAACTTGCCACACTAAAATGAGAGCCTTTGTTTATAGCTTATCTCTCTCTTCCTTCTTCCATCTTATTCAGAACATGCTAGAAATATTTAGGACTCCCAAAGGGCTTTAACAGAAAACAAATTTACAAGACTCTCAGTACTGCAAAAAATACAGCAGTTGCACTGATAACGTTACAAAACAATATATAATAACTACTGCATGGTCATGCCTTCAGGCTTTGAAATATAAAACCGGAAATTAGAAGATAACTAGCATAACTCACCTTTAGAATAATGTCCCTCCTCTAGCGTAAAAGGATAAGACTAGCTAATAGGAAAGAAAGAAAATTATCCTGCAGACCTTTGCAAAACAATCTGGCATGCATACTTTCCTTTATCCTTAAACATTAATGTGTTCAATACAAATCCCAAGTGTGACTTTTTAGGTCTTTTCCAACCATCTTGACTACTTCCCCTCAGGTAAAGCAACACTGGACTGTCATGAAAGAGTAACAGCAAACACTGCTGTGACCTGGCCATGGTGAGCACCAAATAATGAGCCCCTGAAATGAAGGCTTTGCCAAGTGCCAGCCTGATTATCATAACAAGCTAAGTCATTTTGCTAGAAGCCTCTTAAAAGAACGAAGGAAAAAGTGCTTATCAGCCAGCAGAAAGTGAAGAGACATCATGAAAAGCAAGATAAAGCATTGTTGCAATTTGTCAAAACTGAATAGGTAAAGGAGAAACTGTTCCACACACAGCATGCTGGGTTACAGCTTTTTCTGCACTTTTGGTTAGGTTTTGTGATGCAGGAATAAATGTTCAGCAACTCCCCAATGCATCCTGTTCTTTCCAGTGTTTCCCATGGCTTGTACAACCAAGTCTATATCTACATCAGTCCCATAGAAACATAACAGCAGCAACCTGATAAGAACTGGTCTCAAGAGCAAAACTACTGTTGCTGTGGCATTGCCATCCATCTTATACACATCTCAGGGGTTTTGCTGTACATTCACTCTAGCTTGGCCCCTTAGACTGAATCCCCTGCTCACTGGCATGCATTATGCATGCTCATAGGCTGTGCCTTTTTGCACACTGGGGGATCCTAGACTTCTAAAACTGCTGCACAACACAATCTAAAGTGTTCTGAGTGAAGACAACAGAAAGACTCGCTCAAAACGCACCTTCCTTAACTAAACTGAAGTTCGCACCCTTTGAGGATGGATCTTCAGTTTCCTTCAGATGGTGTGATTCTGAGGGTGTGAAACAAGCTGTCCCTTGTCTGTCTTTCTGTGTTGTGGATGTTATAACTAAAAGTCACATACAGTGTGTGGGACACGGGGAGATAAAAGTCCTTACATCCTTCCCATTTTACATTCCTTTGCAGGAAAAATCACTATTAGCTGTTAAACAGTTAGTTGTAGAAACCTAAACAAATATCCTTACATGGATAATCTGTAATATCCTTTACTTGTATAAAGCAGAATATATTATTGCTGGAGAGAAGAATGACGCAATTTCTTTCTAGTCTCTTTTAATGAAAAATAAAACAAGACAAAACAAACAAAACAAAAAAAAAAAAAAAAAAAAAAAACCAAAAAAACAACCAAACAAACCCAGACAGAAATAACAGAAAGAGTGTTTAAATATCATAAACATATTAGCTGGTATCCTGCAAGGCAGACAGTATTTTCCATGACATTCACAGACAGCAATATGCCACAGTAGCTTGCATCAAGTGGCTGAGTGGGAGGCAGAGCAATAATGCTATAAACATATGACTGCACTCTCACTGCAGGGTTGCCCTTCTCACAATACTGGACCAATTTCTCTGAATCCTCACTGTCTTCACACAAATAATCACCATCAGATAACTCAGCTTTCCAACTCATAGCCAAGAGATATAGAAATATCTGCGGCTCCTTAGTGAAATAAGTGGTGTGGGCCCTTGGAGAAATAAATAAGGAAGCAAAAGCAGCAAGAGGGATTACCAGTCTGATCATTGCAGGGAAATATGTTTTGAGTTCAATGTTCACTTTTTTCTTTACTCTGTGATTGAAATGGAAATACCTCAGCTATGTTAGTGGGTGAAGAAATCTTTTATTGTAGTTGCATAATGATTGCCATCCTTTTTTTTCCCCCCCCCCCAAGATGCTAGGAAACCCTTTCTGCCTAACAGAAAGAAAGAGAAAAAAATAATGAGAGCTCAACAAGGACAATGCTTATTTGATCGAGTAGAGTAATTCCATACTTTAAATCAAGTTTTTCCTTTCAATGCAGACTTCAATGCAGGTACAGAAAGCAATGCCTGCCCTACTTCTAAGCATAACTCTTTTAGGTTTGGTATCTGAAGGAAAATCCCTACAGACTGTGTGACTGTAACATTATGATCATTAAATTCAAAATCCTATGAAGATAAAAATACTAGAGCAGTCTGTCCAAAATAGTCACCCAAGTACCCAAGTAGAAAGCTTGAGTTTCAAACAAGGAAAATGGAACAGAGTACTGAACAGAGTACTGTGAAATAGAGTCAAAACTTTTGTCCCTAGTTCATCATAACAGACAATAAATATGGGAAATGGATGGAAATTCTAGACTTTATCTTCGAGAAGAAACGAGCTTCGAAGATGGCACACATTACTCTGTAGAAATGCAATTTCCTGAGTAAAATTCCTGAGTTTTAAAGCTTGATGCTAATAACTTATAAGGGTTTTTACATACTCAGTTTGTTGCCCCTTATAAAGACTGAAACCAAAAGTGGGTCAGTTATTTGTAGATGACCACAGAAAAGAAGTTTGAAAGTAAAGCTGTGTCCTGTTTTTCAGAGGCAAGCACAATGAGAGTGCTGCCAGCACTCTCTCACCCAGCTCTCAGAAGACACCCAATATATGTGTCTTTAACATGGTGGCAAGGAGTGTTTGAGAGTCTTCACAGCTGTAACAAGAGCTCTGTTTTTATCTCCACCCCCATTGAAGGCTGTCCTAGTGCAGAGGGGAATACCCAGGCTGGGAGAGCCTGTCTGCAACCTGCCCATCCTTGTCCATCCCTATTACAAACCTGCAGTCAGCTAATCTGAGTCAGTTGCAAACACAGAGTCAGAGGCCTACAGAGCAAAGGAGTAGTTCAAAATGCTTTAGGTAAACTCAGGTAAAATAGAGAGGCCTGAAGATTTTTTTTTTTTTTTTTGAGTGAATACAATGTGATGAAATGATGCGATGAAGTAATTCAACTACAAGCTAATGTAAGACACTGAAGTTAATGATGGGTAAAGTAACAGGATTTTAGGAGAAAACAATTTTAATTTATGGTAGAGATTGCATATTTCAAACCCAACTTGATTTCTCAATATCCATGAAGTTCAAATTTAGGGAAAAAATTTACTATGACCATATTATTACTTGTAAAAAATACAGTTTTATCATTCTTATATTCTTATATATTATCTTATATATTTCATTCTTATATTCTTCAGTCACTGATGCTGACACATTCAGGTAAATATCAAGACTATTTTGATACCTTTTTTTGCAGCTTCTAGGACATATTTATTTAAGCTGCCTATAGCTATTTATATATATTTATATATATGTATATTTATATATTTATATATTTATATCTATATTTACATTTGTATTTATGTTTATGTTTATTGTTTATTTTATATTTATAGCTATTAAAGCCATATTTAAGCTACATAATAATTTGTCAAGGCTGCATTTTCTTCCTGGTTTCACCCAACACTGATGTATGCAACATGAAATCTCAGGAATCCTTGCAACTTGTCTATAGCTTCCACACTTAACTACTGAACAGTGATTTTGCCTCTTATAAGAAAAGAAATTACTTTGGAAATAGTCTTTGCAGAAAGTAATGAATTTGGCAATGTTTCTGTTTGTATCAGAATTAACTTTAAAATCTGAACATCAACTTAAAATAATAAAAAATAGATATAGATTTGGCAAAAAAAGCTGTGGCAGACTTCAGGGAGAAAATGGAATATTTCCCACACTTCAATCAATTTCATTATGCCTATTTCAACAAACTAAGTGTCACTGCTGTATTTATTAGGAGGAAAAATATTTCAATACAGCTGGCAAACAGCCTCCTATAACATCTCTGAATAATTCTAGCACAAATAACTCAGAGGTATTCCTCAGAATCTTAGTCTTCCTTTGTATGCATAAGGATGGGCTTTCCAGAGAAAGGTGTCCACAGTTGTTTTTAACATGCTTAGCTAACTGTCTTCACTATCCAGATTAAAGACTAATTTCTGTGGTGTAGAAGATGTACATACAGTTTTTTGTGTGATAGCCAGAAGGTTTAGAGAGTTATAATTGCCTGTGGTATAACCTTGGGAATTAAGTAATCTGGGCTGCTCAGCACTAAGTTGAAAGAAAATAGAGCTAGTTTGATAAAGAAAGTTTTGATATTTCTTGTCATAATAAGAGAAGAAAACGTAATTGAAATAAAATTTCATCTAATTCTTCTAAATGGAAATAAGAAAATAGTTCGCATTCTCCATTAATGGATGGACAGATAGTTACTTATTCATTAAACACAAGACAGAATTAATCAGAGTGAAGCATTCAATCAAAAATATTGGTGGATTATATTAAGAAACTTCTTAGATCTTACTCTTACATGAAATATCAATATTTTTTAGACTGCACCAATTTTGCATTTGAGAAATCAGTGTACAGCTGGTGCTATTACCACATTATACCAGATTCGAGTAACTTTTTAGTCTTTTCCCTAGACTATCCATTATCATCATTCTATCCCAATTTAATGAAGCTCAGGACTCCTTTCAGCTTCCTTCAAATAATCTTCAAAGAATATTTTTATCTGGACAGAGGGAGATGATATTGCTTTACAAACTGGCTCATTAAGTTGGCATCTTCACAAGGTAGTGGGTGAGAGGACTACTGAGCTGAGTTTACATTTAAAAAGTTTATGTCTTGCTCTGCACTCCCATACTTTCCCATCTCCAATTTAATCTGAGCCTGGATCTGCTCTTGAGAGTCACCTCTGGATAATGGGTAAGTTTAGCTCACAGGTTTCCACCTCACCCATGAGACTGCTTTGTTTCTATGTCTGCACTGCTGCTGACCCCACTGAGACGAAGTTAAGCTGTCTGAGGATGTACAGGTGGAATGCTTGGCAGTCTGGAAGCAGCTCATCAGGATGCAGGTTACCATGGGTGCTTGCTGTGCCTCCAAATTGCTGCTGATTGTTCAGCCTTCCATGAGGCAGCCTGGACAAAAATCACAAGACACAGCGACTGGATCTGAGTTAAAATTGCTGGCACATTTCTTCAAGTGCTTCAGCCAGTACTGGGTTGCACCCTAAAAGCCCAGGACTGCAAAGTATGTGGCCATGAACCTGATTGCCTGCTTTAAAAAGTGCTGCTGAAAGAAGATAGACTATGCACAGGCTTAGAGATAAATGTTTATTAGATACTTGCTAGAAATCATCAAAATAAAATGTGTAGAAATACACATACTCATTAAAGACAAATTTTCCATATGGGCTTCCAAATATGCATGCATATCCATATAATATATCTGAATTTATAAACTACAGCATCTGCAGAATGGGGGAAAATATTGTTTACCTCTTGCCAATGCATTTTTTTCTCGCACCCCAGGCCAAATGACTATAAATGACTGTATTTATTATTTTAGAGAGCATGGGAAGGAACCATTCCATTATTCTGACCCTGATCAGAGTTGCAAATACTGATGAGAGAAACTAATAAAAATTCTTCTGCAATCCAGGTAGGCCAAAATATGCATTAATTTGTGCTTCACCTTTTCACTGAAGCCCACACAAACCCCAAATTACTGAGTAACCCAAGTATCTGCTCAAGTACTTGGCTTTGGAAATATTGGACACCATTTCCTCCAGTGTAACATTATTAATTTTCCTGGTAGTGCGACATCAGCAGAATCCAAAAGTCAGCTCAGATCTGGGACCTGTGAGCTGGCACTGTATCATATTGGTTTAAATATTGCCTCTTGGGCTTTCAGTTTCCAGCTCTCCCTGTAGGCTTCAACATTAAATAATGTTGTACAAGACATTTATACCAAATTGAAAGAATATAAAATGATAAATGTATTAGATATGGTTTTTACTGTCTCTGATGTTAAGCTAAGCTTAAAAATATAGTATATATGCCTACTTACGTGCAGTCTTTTTACTGTTCTGTCAGAAATGTGCAGAAAATTCAAACTAATCTAAACAAATGAAAAATATTTCTGCCAATTCGCAGTGCAACTGAACCTTTTCAGCTTCATTTAACTTCTTCTACAAACCAAAAGCAATTTTCAGAGGAGATAAATGATTTTCACTGCAGGAATGCCAAAGCTTCTCAAATAAAACAGGCAACATTTGTTGGAGACAAGTGTAAAAAAATAATGCTGTTTATTCTACCACAAAAACAATCAATTTAAACACCTTTTCACAGATTAAAATGTAAAATATTTATATATTTATGAGAAAAGATTGTGAGAGATATGTTTGTTACCAGGCTAATAAAATAATGTGACAGTTTCTAGAGACACTTCCTGAGTGTCAGAGGTATATAAAAGATAGTCATATGGAAAAACTGTCCCTTCACTTACACAGCATCAGTAGAGGGAAGGAAAACTGTGGAAAGTGTCATGTCCCAAATGGGTTCTTTACCTGAAGCTTTTCAGCAAGTAGGGAGAGACAATTCACAGGAAGGGAGATGGGTGCACAGTGATGAAGTTCATCCAACACAACAAAACCAAAAACACATGCAATTTGTACATTATGATGCCTTACCATTTGTAAGGAGGGACAGAAGTTCCTATTCCATTTGAAAACTGCAAGACTACATGGTGCTTTTTATTCTAATAGTTTTTTTATTATTTTAAAACCATAAATTCAACCTTGATACTGTTATTTTGTTATTTTTATTTAAAAATTCTGCAATTTTGTAATTTTTAGTAATTTTTACGGCACTATAATAATAAAGATTGACCTCTAAAAAAAAAAAAGTAATTTTGCATTCTTAGAAGCAGAGAAATTTCTCTAGAACAAAAGCTTAAATGACCTTTGAGACTTAGATGTATGTTCTGGATCAGGAGAAGCAAAACTACTAAAAGTAGTGTCACTGACATAACTTTGCACACTAAAGCAAAAGTCAGTCATAGCTGATTTTTTTCCATTGGTCAGTTATAGGTCCTCACATGATGGTGATTACATGAGTGAAGAGTGCTTCTGATTGATGATAAATACACATATTATAATTTCCTTTCCTTATATTCACTGAGTTGCTCAGTATGGAAAAAGACATTTGCCTTTTCCTAATAAAACATGGCACAAGGAAAAGACTGGGAATTCCAGGAAATAAGGTGAAGAGTCATTTGAACACTGGAGCATTTCCTTAGTGCAATATTTTTTTAAAGACTCGGGTTTTTCATTTTTGTTGGCATAACCGTAGTTTCTTAGCTCATACTCAGATTATGTCAAATCCTTTCAAAATTAGCCTAATAATGCTTTTGTTATTCAATGGAGGAAAATTGTGATAGTGAAAGAAAGTTAGAGGAGTTGTTATTATTGTTATTATTATTAATAATCCTATCCTGCAATACACCAGGAGTCCTAGGAATTATTGAATCCTATTTTACACTCTAATTTGGAGTCACACTCATGTCATGTTTTCTCCTCCCACACGTTTTCAGCTAAAGTGGCTCTCATATACAAAAGATACAAAGGATTTTATTTTACTTAGGTGATTTACCAAGTACAAAGCCCTGCTCCTGGCATGGACACAACCAAAAAGGCCCAGTACAAGCTGGGATCTGTGTGGTTGGGAGCAGCCTTGCTAATCTGGGGGACAAGCTGAACTTGGAGCAGCTTTTGAGCTGCAGCAACAAAGGCAAACAAAGGATCCTAGGCTGCATCCACAGGGGCATCACTGGCAGGGATCCTCTCTACTCAGTGCTGGTCAGACCACACCTGGAGTTCAGTCCAGGTCCCCCACATTTCAAGAAATACACAGACAGGAGAAGGTACAGAGGAAGGTTGTGAAGGGCTGGAGTACCTGCCCATAAGGAAAGACTTGAAGGAGTGATGCCTTTCATCCCTGAAGAGAGTGGGGACCTCACAGGACTTAAAGTATTCCAGCACTTAAAGGATGACTACAAAAAGGACAGAGGTTTTCCCTCCACATGGAGCTGCATGGAGAAGACTAGGGACAACAGGCACAAATTGTACTGAGAGAGGTTTTGTCTTGATGTAAGAAAATTTTTCTGCAGTGGCACAATCAGTTTCTGAAACAATCTCCTCAGGGATGTGGTAGAGCCCAACCACTGGAGGTTTCAAGATGCAGCAGGACTGGGTGACAGATAATCTCATCTAGGCTCTCTTTTCCATAAAAGATTTGTGGACCAGATGATCTTCTGAGGTCGCTTGAGTCTGGACTGTTTTATGATTCTGTAAAACATTTCTTTCCTGAAGGTCTAAGAGTAACTACAGTGCATAATAAGGGGCTGAATCAGAACCATATAAAGACTGGAGTTGGAAGTCACCTCTGAAGGTTATCTGTGCCCAAGTGGTATTGAAGGCATGGCTAATGCCAGGTTTCTCAGAACTTTTTACAGGTAAGGTTTGAAAATCTCAAAAAAAACCAACTTCCATTGCCTCGCCATGTTAAACTAGAGCACTCCATTGTTTTTCCCCTTATGACTAATGTGGATGTCTTTTGCTGTAGCTTGTGACCACTGCCTCATTCTTCCAGTGTGTATCTCTGAGAAGACAATGCCTTCATCTTCTCAACAACTCCTTTCTAGATGCACAAAAACAGTAAGTAATATTTCCTGACACTACTTTAGGATGAAGAAACCCAGCTCCTGTAGCTTCTGTTTGTAAGATATATACACCATGCCCCTAAACATGATGGTGCGTGTGTGCTGGACTCTCTTGTTTGTTGATATTCTGCTTGTACTGAGGAGGGGAGATCAATAACAGGATGTACATAAAGCCTCACCACAGTGCCAGGTTAATCACTTACCTCAAACTGCTCTTACACTGCAGCCAGTGCAGCCCAACGTGTTTTAGCTTTCCTTGCAGAAACACGCTGCTGCCTTGTGTTCAGTGCCACAAAAAGGTTCAACCTTTCTAGCTTGAATAGTATAGCTGCAGTCATAATCATATTTGGGACCTGTCAGCAGGACCAAAACCGCCTAATTTAGAGCTAGTGTTTTCAAAAGTAGGAAGTCACAGAGCATACATTTAGCTCAAGTTTCAGGCAACAATGGCTTGAAGACAACATCATTTCCTTGGTAAAAATGTGTGGAGAAAGGCAGCAGGAGTGATCCAGGTGATGGACAGCCTCTTGGGAAAACATCACACTATGTGGTAATCAACACTGAGAGTGCTGAGGGCTGGTGTTGAGGGACACTGGGCAAAGTCAGACAGTTCCTGTTTCCTGTCTTGACAAACACTTTCAATCCACATCCTTGCCCCAAGGCAGGCTCAGCCACTGCTGACTCCATCACACTTGGCTAATGTTTGTCTCACCCACAGTCAAAAACTTCTCACCTGGCAGGCTCTCCAGGCAGCTACGTCCTTGCTGCCCTACCCTTACAGTTAGAAACAAATTCCTGATATCTAGCTTGATACTGAGCTGTCACTTTAGGCTTACAGAAAAAGTTAACAGACATTGCAAGATGTGATTTAGGAGCAGCTGGCCCTGCCTTAGACCAACTTACACAGACTGAGCGACATCTTGGGGGCCTTTCCAGCCCCATGTGCCATGTTTTCTCTGGTTATCTTGCTGCTTTCAGGAAAATTATTTGACAGCTAAATCATCTGAAAGTTGTCTTTCAACGTGAGGCTGGAGGGAGTACTAAAAGATGTCGGTGAGGCAAGTGCCATACTGATGCTACTAAGGTTAAAAACATGTTGTAACAGTGACCTTCTTAGGAATTGATTTTATATTACCCATAGATACTGCATCAGTTCTATTGTGGATGATCTACTCTTTTTAAAAAAACCCAATAGTTTGGACTTATATAGCAATTTATGCATAGAAAAACAATTTTAGCAAGCCAATTCTTTTTTTTTTTTTTAATCTAAATACAACTATACAGTTAACCCAGAAAGAGTGCATTAGTCATAAAAGCATTTTGGAGGAAAGAATGTAGTGGTGTCCCTAGTCTAACAGAGAAAATCTAATTTCAATATTTTTGGAGCTTTATTGCTATCTCTGGACAAAGTTCATGAAATTGGATTTATCTCTTCCTGAACTCCTGCTAGATTATATGGACTGTAGCTAAAAGTTAAATTCTTGCTGAGTTTTGAACTAAACTCAGAGAAACTCACAGAGCACTCAGAAAGATTTTAAATGTAATAATATATTCTTCTTACTCTTAGCTCCCTATCAGAAACTTAAAATGTTTCTTTTCCTTCACAAAATCAATATTACATACACACTAAGATCCCTGTTTGGTTTCTCAGACTTGTAATGGATGGTATAACAGACTGCAGAAACAGATCCTTCTATTTTTAAACTATCTCCATCTAGGAGATTAAGGTGGTGAATGACCGGTGAGTTTGAATGCTACCATCTTTTCTGGTTTTCAGTGGCCACATGCCACCAGACACACAGAGACACCAAGAACTGTGAGTGAGGTTGAATAAGATGTGCAAAGAAATCCTTTGAGGACCTGAAATTTGGGGCTTTATACAGACCTTGGTGCCGTATTAGCAGAATATTAATATTTCCTTTGTTCTGACCTTTCCTTCCTTCTGTTGCTTAAATAGATGAAACCTTGTGAGTAGAAATTGGCTGATCATCTACATTTATGTATATTTGGAAGGCAACAATCTTTATGTAGGAAAAACAGCAGTTGCAGGTGGCAATTCACTTGCCCTTTGGTAAAAAATTCCCAGTGCCTACTGAGCGCACTGCCAAGAGCCATCACCCCTCTCAGGAGCATGAGGTAGGTCAGAAGCCCTTCAAATAAAACAAAGGATCATGTCTCCTATGATGCAGGTCTACTGGCATTTGGTGCTCAAATTCTTTTCCAAACAATGTTGTAATATAATAATGAACATGGAGATGGAGGCACCAGTGCACTACTTTCTTGATCACAACTCCCATTTCACAGTCTTAATTGCTACTTATGAGGCCCTGGGTATCTCAGTCGCCTTAGAAAGCTAATGGTTGGTATAATTTAAATTAATTAAGCAACATTAAACATTCATAGCCAGGATTTTTAATATTGTAGTCTTAAAACAGGGATTGTACTAACAGATTTTTTTTAACTGCTAAGAAGAAGTCAGTGCAGGATGCAAGACCTTGAAAATTACTCTCTTACTCAGCTACCAGATTGTTCATACTGCAGTCTGTCAGAGCAGATTGTCAGTGCCAACCAGATATTGAAAGTTCTATTTGATTTATAGATTTCTTCTAGGTAGCAAAAAGCATGCTTCAGCATGCACGTAGGGCAGAAAATAAGAGAATCACAAGACAAGCCTTTAAATCTGTATAATTTTACAATCTTTCTCTGTTTAAGAATTGCATAACAAGAAGTTGATATTTCAGAACCAGTATATGACATACTAATAACAAGTTGGCAAGTAATTTTCTGTCATGTAAATGCAACACCTAAAGCAGAAATAGATTTTTCTAAGCCAAGTAACTTTGAAGGCTACATGCTTAAGTGAGTAATGAACTACTTAATTCTGAGGGCACAGGTACTTTTGGAAATTACAAGAGTTTGCATTTAACTTATCTGTAAGCAGATAATCTTGATGTTCTTTACAATTAGTAAGCAAACTGTAAATACCTTATCAGGACAGTTAAATGATAATTAGATCCATTTTAAAAACATCTAAATTAAAGGCCAGGGAAGGTTAGCTTAATTTCCTGTTTATGCTCAAGGGCAAAAGTTGAGACAGTAGATGAAAGACTGGTCAGATAAGAAGAGGAAGGAAACATATTAAATACTTGAAACTTAAGGAAGTTTATGTGAAGACTGGATCCAAAGTCCATGTACTCCTGGAAGAACAGAAATTTTTAACAGCCCCTTGTAATAGAGTTTTGCTTTTCCACTTCTGCTGAAGCATCATTTAACTTGAACACTCTCAACGGTCTTTTCTTTAGCTTTTCTTCATCCAAATCTTCAGCCCACTCTTGTTTTTCACTGATCAGAAAAGTAGAATACTGGATACATCTGTTGATGGCTTAAGGATTGCTGCCCACTCCTATATAAGTATTCTAGTCATTTGAGCCTTGCTTAAAATGGAATTTCAAAAATTCACAATTTTGAAAGAAAACCCCACATATATTCCATGGGAAGGAGATAGAACATCCAATCAATTAGTACAAGAAGAAGCAACATAAGTTGTTGGAGGAAGCACACAAAACCCAGAATTCTGGAAAAGGGAAGAACTTCAAGTTGCAAAGATGTGAAATGGGGAGAATCTACTAATACTAGGGGGGAAAAAGGAGACAAGCAAAGGGAATTGAGAATGATGCAAAACCAGAAAACAAAAAGGCTGAAAATAACTTTTCTTCACCCAATTAAACAATGATTTAGAAATACAGGGACACAGAGAAATAATAAAGGCATAAAGGAAAACTGAACAAAAAGAATGACTGGGAAAGAGAAGGGAGGCAGCACAATAGAAAGAGAATGAGATATGGATTGAAGAGGAACGAGCAAGAGCAATGAAAAAAGCCCACATTTTGTATTTAAATAGTGATATATATTTTTAGTACAAGTTTAATTCTTTGTGGCAGCCATAATTATGCAAAATAGCAATCTGCATCCTAAATATCTAGTAACAGAAGGAGTAGTGGTTTACAGTCTTTCTGTGAACACATACCGTGTGTCAGAAATTATGACATTTTTCACCATGATAGCTGTCATCATCAGTCTGTTCAGAAATTCATTGATTAAGATTTATCCAAAGATTGTGTAATTTTTATAGCACTTACGTGGCAATGTTCTTGTTCTGACATGATGATTTTTAAATAACTGTCTGACACTTGATGATATCCTGAAATCAATAAGCTGAGACATAAACCAAGAGGTATAAAAAGAACAGGTTTCTTCTCTAGTGGGTTGCAATCACTGCTACATCCTCTCAAATAATGCTTTATGCATCACACCATCTCTTTTAGCAGGAAAATAAGGTGTAAATGAAAACTGGTACCCTAAAAGGCTTTGAAGTCTAAAATAGCAGGATTAAAACCAGCTGTACTTGTAGGAGAAGTCTGACTAAGAGAAAACCATTGATTCTTTAATGCTGTCACAGAATCTTTTTTCCAAATTTTGGTGGTTTATTTGTTGTTACAGTAAGGAATCATCTCAGACTTCTCATTGGACATTATTTAAAATGCAATACATTGAACTAGCAACTCCAGAAGAAATAAAACAACACTTTACTGTTCTGAAATGCTTAAACCCCATGACACATGCTGGGAATTAAATTGGTTGGGCTATTTCCCTTAGCACCAGAATTGAAAAGATCTTGAAAGTAGCAGTAGCTATTTACAGCTAGCGGACTCAATTTTAAGCAGGGCAAACCCTAAACCAAACACATCCCCAAAAGCTGGATTAGAAACAAGCTGTATGGAAAATAAAATTTATATTTTAGCTACAGGAGTTAAGCAAAACCCAAGAAATATCATAGGAAAGCACCATCTTTTTCTTCAAAAGGGTATCTTGATTCTAGTGTTGTGTTGATTATGATAATCATGTATCATGTTGGCTTGATCAAATAGTTATTGGTATGTAGATGATTCAACATCCAGATGTAGAACAAATATTTTCTGCCAAAAAATAACCACTAGTCAATAATGATATCAAAACATGTATGGTTTCTCTAAAGCAGGATTTAGATAAACATCTTCTAAAATTCAGCTAATATTACATTCAAACAAATTATGATGACTTTCTCACTCAACAAGAATAAATAACATGGTAATCTATTTAGAAATCATCCATTCCTTTTTAATTCTCTGCAGATGAATATAAAATATTCTGGTTTGTTGAGATGTGTTAGACATTTCCCAAATATTTAAGTAAAAGGGTTTCATCCATGATTGGTTACGTTGGGCACATGAGTATTGCTAAAATGGTAACACTATAGATTTTTTTTTGTCTGCACTAAGCTTCTCAATCCTCTCTTCAAACATTTGAATAGTGCGATTAGCATCTTCATTTGGCAAGGGAAAATGTTAAAATTCAGATGGAACTCATCTAATTTTAAGCATTATGGAAATTAATATGCAGTTTCCTATAGAATTGAGTTAATCAAGCTCTTATTATTGTGATATCTGCATATATTTAATTATAGCTAGTTCCACTTCACATTTCATGCAGAAGTTTGTAAGAGTATGCAGAGCATGGCCAGAGGAACTTTTGTCTGAACATTGTAGGTCCTTCTTTTGCACAGGACTCTAAAATCAGGATTCAGTTTACTAGCTGAAATAAAGATTCCTTTCAAAACAAGTAAAAGTATCCAGAACTTTCAAATAAAAACATTCTTTACATAATTAATTTTGTGATTATTTGTCTAGCCTAATATTAAACTGCTTTCTTATTGCTGCCGCCCTGTTATCAGGTTATTTGTCCCAAGTTTGGATACTCATTCTGTTGTGGGTGAGGTTTTTTCCCATATGGCAAGCCTGGCAGCTGCTGTTTTGTGGAAAGTTTACTCATTTAAAATTACCACTAGTGCTGTGCTGTGGCTCTGCTGCAGACTCAGTGGAATGGAAACGAAGGCGAAGTGCTTCTCAAAACAAACAGAAAGCTGATATCATTGCTGGCGCAGCAGCTTCCACTGAAAAATGAAAAAGGTGTTTGCAATCCATCAGCGTGGGTGTGGTCTATGACCTGCAGCAAATTTAGAGCCTCAGGACAGCTGGCCAGGTCTTGCTCTCAGGGAGGCAAAGAACTGGGCTCCCCTTTGGTGCAACCAGAGGTTTAGGATTGTGGTAGCTCTCTTTCTCCTAAGGTTAACATATAAAGAGGAAGATCACCTGTTGTGAAAGTTTACAGTCACACTCATAAATGCTAAAAACAAGGTTTAGACAAGACTTTTCTCCTCACACTTTTTCATAAGCTTTTTTTTCCCCTGTCTATTTTTGGAGGGTGTTTTTCAGTGGTTTGGGGGTTTTGTGGGGAGGGTGGAGGGGCAGGGATGGAGGAGAGGAGGCAGAGTAACAGAGGTCCAATAGCTCAGAAAAACAGCAGAGAAACACAACAGCAGATAAAAAAAGAAAACTGTATCATTAGCCTGTGAAAGGGAGTGAGTGAGCATGCTTTTTTTTTACTCCCTTAGAAGACAAATATATGGAAGCAGAGAGATTCAGGTCATAAAAACAATTTTGAACTTCTGCCTTAAGGCAGGGCTGCTGGCAGGGAACAGAAGCAGAAACATGCCTTTCCATCTCTTTGTGTAACTCCCATGTCACTTTGATGACCCAATGAAGATTAAGTTAAACATGGATGGTCTCATGACTCCAGAAGAGCTTATGGTGCTGTTTGAGACAGATCTCTGGAAAAGAAAAATGTCTGCTCCACTGAGGAATAGGTTGCATTCCTCTTCATCTATGCCACATAAATCTGGAATTAAAGATGATGAAAAGTACATAATGTAAAGCCTGCATCAGTGTTGACATTAAAGTGAGCAGCTGAACTGTTGAAAAAAATAACAACCCAAAATTTAAAATTCAGCTGTCATATTGATGAATTACATTAATTTATGTGCATACATATCTCAAGAAACAACAACAAAATCAGAGAAGAGCAAAATAGAACAGTGATTATATAGGATCTCAGAGCATGCTGAGAGCTATCTACCATAGACATTGAGTTTATTTATTCAAGAAATTGTTGCATTTTTCCTAATATTTCAGCTCTTCTGTGTCAGATACTCCATACAGGAATAGTTTCTTAAGGTACAATAAGCCAGTGAAACTGTGAATAAAGGAAAGGAAGAGACCTCTATACCTGATGTACAAATTGCACAGAACTCATCTCAGTTGCAGATGTAATAAAATTCATGGACAGATAAAAATGAAACTGTAATATTATAGTACCTGTGCCATAAAACACGTTATAACTTCTTTTTTCCTTTGCTATCCAGCAGCTGTTGTGAAGGACATCTGCAGTGAATAGGCTGACTAATAAACTGCATGTCCAATGCACCTGTCAGTTTTGGATGTTAAGGTATTGGAGACCCATTTCAAATGCTGTAGTATTAGATACCTGACATTTTGCAGCTGAGTACTTATCTGAACACTTCAGTGGAAGAATTTGGTTTTATTGTATTCATTTAATCATAAATCATTTTTAGGTCCTTTCTGGAGAAAAGTGATTCATTGTTTCAGTTATTATTGAGGGATTTCAAAAAAATAATATTATTGCTGCTGAAAGCTTCCTTTTTGACCTTCCCAAGGGAGATAAATTCCCCACGTTTTCCTGCAGATAGGACAGAAAACCCAACAGATTTCACTTACAGAGTGAGTCTTTCTTCCCTTTCTTTTTTTTGTTATGCAAAGCTAGTTAGTTGCATGGAGGAGAGGAGTAAGCTTGATGTGTTGATCTTACAAAAAAACCTTGAGATACAACAATTCCCTTCCCCAGAGATGTTGTTACCTCCTCAGAATTCAAAAGATTACTTGGAAAAAGATTTTGGGACCACTGCCTGCTAACCCTGAACAGGTGCTACCTGCAAGGAACAAGAAATAACCAACTTCTACCGTAAATCTCTGAATTCTTCCAGGTTTTCTAACAGAAATGTCCAGAGACATCCTTAGAATGTCATCAAAGCATGTCTTACAGATCTCTGAGCAAACTGGGATTTTTCAATTTTGGGTTGTTTTTTTTTTAAACACAGTAAGTCTCTACATTTTACTGAAAATTTAGCTAGCAACTTCAACACTTTTAAAGATTTGGTCAGATTCTATGAAAAGTTCTCTCTTTAAATTAAATGTTGCATTAGGTCTGGTTTAGAGGGAGTTCATTTTCCCAGAGCAGCCCACACAATGTTTTGCTTTGTGTTGGTAGCCAGAATAGCATTGATAACTCACCCAGTGGTTTGGCTACTGCTGAGCCGTGGTGGCATCACCACTGTCTGTGAACATTCCCCCTCTATCAAGGGTCTGGGAGGGGGAAGATCCTGGGAGAAGACACAACCATGCCAGCTGACGTAGATTAGCCAAAGGACTATTCCATATGACATTACTCAGATACAAAAGCTAAGGAAAGGAGGAAGGAAGGGGAAATCCATTATGTACAACGTTTGCATTCTGGAGAAACCATTGGTTCCTGGTTCCCAGGAAGCTGCTGACCATCACTTGCTGCTAGGAAGTAAAGAATAAACTTCTTTTCTTCTTTGTTTACGTGCACACAAACTTTCACTTTTGCTTTAGCAAACTGCTTTATCTCAACCTACAAGTTGCATTCCATCTGATTTTCTCTCCTCTGTTCCACAGGGAATGGGAGTGATAGAGCAGCTTGGTGAGCACCTGGCACTCAGCCAAAGTCAACCCACCACAAACATCTACAGAGAAGAAGGGAACTGTAAAATAAAAAGATAGTAATAACAGCTGTGTATGCCATTAGGTCTTTTGCATTCCCTGGTGTCTTCTTTCACAGATGGATTATTAGAATAGCAAAACATTCTTGATGGGTGCTCAGTAACTTGTGGTATATTAGTAGCTGATAACTTCTCAAGTTCATAAAGTTTCTAGTAACACTATAGACCACTGGCAATCAAAGAAGAGAAGAAAAGCTTTGTGGAAAAGAAAGGCTAGAAAAAGATGAGAAGAACACAGATATTACAAAGGAACCAAGATTCATGGTTTATTTAGCTCACACTGTAAAAATAGCACTAAATTATAGAGCAGAATAAACTACATCCAAAAAGGTAACTTTTCAGAAAGACACAAATAGTGCAGTTTTATTGAAACAAGATATTGTAAAACTCTATCAAGTGTGAAACACCAGTACTAAGACTAAGCAAATATTTGGAAAGATGATTTATATCAGGCAACCATACTGGAATCCTGCTATGAAAAAGCAATTCAGAAATTACAAAGCAATATTTTGTTCCACAGGCTCAGTCCAGCACATTTCTGAGATTTCTTGGTCATACATGAACTGAAGTTCAAGCTTCATTAAAGAAATCCAGGAGCCACTCCTAAAGTACATCATGACTGCCTAGAAAATAAAAATAAGGATATTGCTGACTTTTAAGTGTTTTTCTTGACATAAAATATTGCACTGGGCTGTGATTTAAAAAATATGGGGCAGAACTCCAAAGGTGCAAACTTTAGCACTTGCTTAAACTTGGGTTACAATTTTTGGGATAAGACCACTGTGCTTCAGTGAAGACTATTTTCCAACACATCTCCATCCACTTCACAAAGTGTTTCAACCATATTTTTGTCTTGACAGAAATTAAGATGGACTGACTTATTATTTTTTATTTGTACATTGCCAAAGCCTTATTGATAGTTGATGGGCCCCATTTAAAAAAAAAAAAAATTGGCAAGATGAGGCATTTTATAAATTCATTTATTATTAAAGTAATTTATTGTTAAAATCAGTTATTACTATTATTATTATTTAAAAATAAGAAGAAGAAGAGGAAGAAGAAGAAGAATGAATATTATAGCAATTTTGAAATATTGGTGAAATAATATGAGGCTGTTTTGATGTTATAGCTTTAGTTATATTCAGTTCTACGAGTTCTGCTCTTTTAATCAGCACTTTTTTGTGACCTATCATATTATAAGAGTTTCTCATACTCAATGGGTCCAATTTAGCATCTTTACATAGGTGAGAGCCTAGTTCCTAATCACATTAAGTCACAATAAATCGCGTTTAATCGTTTTAAATTCCTTTCTCTTCAAGACAGTTCAGTTTGCAAGGCACAGCTGTAGAAGGATGGATCACAAAACCATGGATAAAATGGAGCCACATCTTCCTTTCACCACTATAATTTTCCTGAAGTCAGGGTCTTCTGAAAATGGCATTTTTTACTATGAAGGATGCTCAACTTGAGTATAGATGAGTTGAATATAGGGCTCTAATGGCGTTGTAGGGGAAGTGAAAGCAGGCCACAGCAATAAGTGCAAGGCACCTGCCTGCAGAGGACGGGAATTTCACCCTCAAACATTTCTCCAAGCTACAAAATACCCACAGTAATTGTGGCACATTACACAAGGTGATAGACAAAGACTGTAGGAAACACATGTCAGCTTCAAAGAGAAGGGAAGGGAACAATTACAGACCCGTGAGACAGTTTGATGTTTGTCCAGTTCCTTTTCAGAGTGAAGCCTTAATCGCAAAAAGTGCTTTTTTTTAGAGCTTCTGAAGCACAGTGACTGCAAAGGCTTTAAGGCTTCAATAAGAAAAAGGAAACAGTGCCACCTAACTGTGGAAACTGTAGGGTTTTTTTAATTCAATAAAGCTGAATGAACAGATATTTTATATCTTAAATATTGGAGTGTTATTTGTGGAGACATCTTGCCTGCAATTTAAATATTACTAGTGCCTGCCTTTTTAAAATCCTTACTGGGAAAATCAAGTTTTCAGGAAGAAAAGTCATCTTGATTGCACTGCATATGTTAAAAATCTGTGGTTTTCATTTGAAGACACCTAATTGGAACAGGATTCATACTTAATTGAGGACACCATATAGGATCAGACCAAGTGTGCTGAAGTTTCACTTTAAATACAATAATTACTCCCTTTCAAATATACGTATGAATATGAACACACAGACACACGCGTATTTGCTTTTTCTGTATTTCTTTCCATCAGAAATTGCTTTCAAAATTATCACTTTTTATTCTGTATTACAAAAAGCAAAGCCTGCTGTGGCTAATTACCATAGCAGTCCCTCAACTGAGAGCAGAATGGGAGTTTTATGAAATTTAAACCTTAATAACTGAATGTATTTTGCAATGCCAGGTGAATCGATCCTTAGGCTAGTATTGGCAGTGTAAATGCCTATCGAGGTCTGAATTATACATGTGTGGGCTCATAGCTTAGCTTCCAAAATCATTCTCACCACAAGTACCTGTGCAAAAACTACACACAGAATTTCTGAAGCTACTACAACTGTCCAAGTGCCTGAATCAAAAACAATGAAGAGAAAATACTGCAAAAAATTAACCAGGACATGAGCTATAAAGTTCAATGAACATCATAGATGCTAAATTGTTATCATATAAACCTGTTTATTTGCAATGAAAATAATTTTTTACTTGTTTTTAAAGTATCTATTAGAAATTCAAAGGTGCATATTTTGAGTAAGTTGTTTTCTAGTTGCAACAAAAAAAAAGATGGATCCTGGAGTTTATACATGTGTTTGTTCTGAAGACGAAAACCCATCATCTCTTTCTTGGCATCTTATTCTTGTAACTTCATTACAAGAATCTACTGCTTACCTTCTTACACTTACATTACTTCACATTACAAATCTCTCACAAAGAAAAGGGTGAAAATATGAAGCAAAATGTCCATCAGCCAAAAAGGAAATTTAATTTTTTTAAGAGCACAAGAAAATAGCATGCTCTCAGGCATGGGATTTTTAGCTACTTGCTTTGATGTTTCCATTTTAAAAATCTCAGTGTTATTTTGCATGATTTTGCCTAACAATGAGCTTTGCTGACTAACAGTGTTATAGATGAGAATCTCTTTACTTCAAAGACTAGAATCCATCTGACATTTTCAAATAACACTGAAGTATTCAGAAAAGCAGTGTTGCATATTCCAACCCAGTAAAAAGAATCACACTTGAGTCTAGTGCTAAACATGAGATATCATTCCCACATTTGACATTTGATATAGGCTCTTCATCAGTACAGAAATATGCAATTATTTCCCTTTGAAATTTTTAGCTTTTTTTTCCATGTTTTTAGAAAAACACCAGTAAAATATTTCAATAAGTGCTAATATATCTATGTGATCCTTGTTGAAATTTTCCCTCACTTTTTACTTCAGAAATGTGCGGGGAATAATGCAAATACACAATCCTGGGGCTCAATCCTTAATGGATTACATGTATCTGGACATCTAGGAGAACCTTCATTTCTGCAATATGAATGCCATTAATAGAAGCCTGCCTGTTTCAGGGCTGTGTACTTTGAGTATGAAATAGCCATATCTAAGAAAAGAGAAAATTGTGGCTGTGGAAACACAATTCATAATACATGCAACAGCCTGGGAAAGAGATCTTATTATCTCTCAGAAAAACTAAACTGAAAAGACAGCAAATGTTGACTTTCATTAAGTTTCTTTCATTAAGTATTAGGTGTTGGCTACACTATTAATGTACACACAGAGAAGTCTTCCCTTCGACTGGAATTTAGTTTATTGCTTTCTGTCTTCAGTTAATAAGTTGGAAAAATGCAGCCAACCCCATTTGATACTCAAGTAAGTGCCACTGGGCATCGCTTAGCAGGTGGTTAGTAATTTTATTGGATATCACTTCTTTTTCTTGCATTTTATTGCTCTCTTCTCTCTCCCCTTTCCTCTTTTCAATGTTATTACCATTATTTTAAATAGCACTATTCTCATCAGTATAATTAAAATCATTAGTATTAGTATTATATTTTACTTTCTTTCTGTTATTAAACTGTTCATTCCCAAGTTTTATTTTTTTCCCAGTTCTCCTCCCCATCCCACCTGGATGGAGAGTGGGAGTGAGTGGCTGCATGGTGCTCAGTTGCTGGCTGGGGTTAAAACATGACTGCCCTTTTGATCACCCAACCTGAGGACTCTTCAGCACACATCACCTCCTGCTCTGGCAGCATTCCAAAATCTTGCCTTCTGGCAAGTCCATTATCACTTCCAAGATTCCTGGGTGACCAGGATTTCCTATTCAAGCTTGTGTGATCAGCGTGACTCACTTACTCTGTGATCAATGTATGGTGGAGGCCCTTTCAACATCCAGCACCAGCAGCTGCAGTGCCAGGAGAAACTGTGCTTCCATGGCCCAGCTCTTTGGTGAAGGAGGATCTAATGTGACACACCTTCAAAATCAGGCAGCAAGATTTTTCCACTATGGCTTTACCTCTGCACTGCCAGTTATCCTGATTCCATTTCTGTAGCCACCCTCACAGGCCATTCGTCACCATCTGTGAGTCAACATAGAGGCATTGTTCATGTTTCTAATTCAGCATCTCATTCAGATTTTTTGCTATTTCAAAAGTAAAATTATATAGGTAAGCATTCCATTTGTCTAATTCTAATGATAATTTTCTCATTAAGATAAAATGGAAAGCAAACATTACTATTTTATTCAATTTCTGTATTAGGTATTAGCTACACTATTAAGGGACAGACAGAAAAGTCTTCCCTTGGGCTAATATTTATTTTATTGCTTCTCTTCTTTGCTGACTAATTTGGAAAAATGCAGCAAAAAAACCAGTTTGTGCTAAAGTGCAGCAAGTAGTGAAGGAAGCAAGAAAATATGATACCAGTGCTCAAATGTATCACACATCACACAAGGGTGTTAGAATTAACACACTCTGTTCTTCCATCTTGCTCTCAACTTGCAGTCCCTGACTTTGCCTACCTCTGCATGCACAGACACTCACACACACAGATGTATTCAGCTGCTGCCTAACAAAAGCAATTACAAGAAGCAAAAGTATTGCCACAATCCTGCAAAAGGATTTTTAAAAAATATTGCATGTCTTTTATGTTCATACATACACATACACAGCTGGGTTCACTCTTAACACTGTACTTTTTGCCTCAGGTTCTTGATGTCTTTAGATTGGTCTCTTTCATCTTTCAAAAATCAAGTCCTTCTATATCTAGTGTTTGCATTGATATACAAATCAGTCATCTCTCATTTTTTCTTAAAATAGGCTTTCTAACTAGGAATAACGATCTGCACAGATATTTCTGCAGCTAAATAATAACAAATAAATTTCCATCCTGTAAAATTAAAATTTGAACACCACTAGTCAAAGTTAATTGTTTAAGGAAAGGTTGCTTTAGGCTCTTCTGCTTCCTAAAGCACTTGCAAATTTTCAGTCTGAAGCAGATCTGAGTCTGACTAAAACAGTAAAGAAAGGAAGAGAAAAAATAATTCCACACAAGAGACACAGTACCTGTCGTCATTGCAATCATTTGAACTGATTTAGCAGGGAGCAAAAATTATGGTTTGTATCTGTAGAGTCCTTGCCATATCCTAAAATCTGTCCAAAACACAGGTTGATAATCACTGGACATGTATATTTATGATTTTTACCTTGACTAGCAGAACAGATTTGTCATGCAATGGAGAACAGGTGTGCTCTTTAATGATAGATACTGACATCCTGAAACAAGAAGAATTCTTCTTTGATGTAATTGATTTCAGTGCAATTACCTTGATAATTTGTTGTTGTCATCGTTGTTGTCATTTAAAATAAAAAAGGTCTTCATTTACTTTATATTATAAATAACATACCGACTCAGAATCCCGTGTGCAAGATTTAGGCACATAGTAACTGCCAGGCTAAAGCTTGGATGTTGGGATTGCACAGTGAAGCTGTTTACACTATATATTTTCTGCTGATAGCTCTATAAAAGTTCCTGATGCATTACAAATGTTGCTGTTGGAAAAAGAAACAGTCTACTGATCAGATCCCAGGAGATTCATAGAACTTGCTATATTTTAATGGGAATCAGTGGGATGCAGGTATCCTGCAAATGTTTATTATCACTCAGGCTGTGTACCAAATAGAAGACAAGATACAACAAGAAATGCTGACTAATGCTGGCAAAAAGGTAGATGAAAAGCAGAACAAAAGATTTCCCTGGAGGTTCTAAAATAGATATGGGAAAATCTCTGTCAGTGTTTAGGATTGGAGCCTGCTATCTGTCCAGTGAAACAATCAAAAAGGCAGCTGAACTTTGTGTTAAAGGACTTCCTGTGCAGAAATGAAACCAGTGGGTGATATTTCAGATAGCCAAGCTAAGGGGGGGGAAGTCAAAGATCCTTATTCTCTACTTGTTCTTGCTTCCAAAAGTGTCCTGTGGGTGGTAGGCAGCTGGAGCTGAGTTACAGCAGTCCGAAACTATTCTCACTCATTATTTAGAGCTGGAGAGCTGTGAAGCTGGGAGTTCAGCTGCATTATCACTTCTCACCCTCCAAACACCTGCTATGATTTTAGCTTTGTTGGTCCCAAGAGTGGTGACTAACATTGAATCCTCTAGTGACACAGCCTGGCCTCAAGAGGAGCTGTAGGCTGAAATCGTGTCCCTTGTCAAACAAGCCACCACTGAGATCAAGAGGCTGAATGTGGGACACAGAACTAGGCAGGACATATAAGGGTAGGTCAAGAGTTGCCCAGAGCTATCCAAGCATTACTCCAGGGCCTATGGAGATGTCATCTCATTCAAAAAAAGCTCTCAGGAGCAGAGTTTGTCCTTGCTATGGTTATCATAGAAATCGTTGGGAATGTTAAGAATTATTCTTTTCTAATCTTTCTGTCCACTGCTTCCTTGTATTTATACATTTCATTAATAAAAGCTTGCCTTCCTTCTGTTTCATCAAGGATTTTTGCAGTTCTGTATTTCCAGGACATCTGAATGGCAGCTGAAGTAACATGCATTTTCCCAAGTCTCTGTCACATCACCTCACATGGACACTATTTCAGTATGAGATGGTGCTGATATTTATCTCATCTTTTTATGTAAAGATGAGATCTCTAGAGCTGTAATTTCTCTGTCAGAACTGCTGGGCTGCTTCTGTTTCTTTTGGGTTTATTTTTGATGCAATGACCAAAATTCTGTATAGACTACTCATTTCAAAAATATGCCAATGATTTCTGTAATGGCACTGTCTTTAGTGCTTTCTGTGCTTCTCTTTATGCAGCTCACTAATAGCTTAATAATGCAGCCTAGTATTCTCTCCAGCAAATCTCTGAAGACAGAAAGGCACGCTGTTATAGATTTTCAGCAATTTTTGAAAATGCTTTTTCATTTAAACTAATCAAGTTCAAAATCACTCCTCAGCATCCTCTGAATTATACATGTTCAAATGGAGTTTCCCTGGCCATTTAGTTAGGGTTCATTTATTAATTTAGTAGAACTAACTGGCAAAGAGCACAGCTCTCCTCACTGGTCAATTATTTGTCTCATGTCTACAGGAGGAGCCAGTAGTCTGAGGTTACAACCTGACAACTAAGATACTTAAATCTTGATTAATTTAGCATGCTCTCCTATAAAGCCATTCAGTTTTTCTCTTTTCTTAGAAGTTCTTGCCTTAATTGCAGAGAATAACATGATTAATAAACCAGGGAAAGGCTAAATGCTATACTCTAATATTCAAAATGCAAATGTCCTGACAAATATATGCCTTAAAATGCCATCAACTATCAAATTGTATATTAAAATTCATTTTCTTCTAGATATAAAACAGCATGCATTTTTAGCAATTACTTGCATTAATGCCATTTTATTGACTGTTTAGATTAACGAATAAAAGCGAGGTTCTTGTAGAACGTTTATGAATATGCTACCTACTCCTTCAGCATCTGTGGCAGAAGAATGTCTACACTCACATTTCATAACTTCATAGGCCTTTCTGAAACTTCTCCATAAAACTCACAATATAAGCAAGGAAGAAATGCTGATCCTTTTGAAGTTTTATCATGGACTTCAATTCATTTAGGATTAATTTCTTATGTGACTGCCATTTAAAAAAACAGAAAGTTACTTCCTCAGGGAGATTCACTATGTGAAAACAAGAAAACGTTCAGTCTCCCAATATGCTTTCTTTATGTTTATTATTATAGGTTTGGCTACTTTGTGCTATGGATAGAATCCACCAGTTGCTCACAATACCACATTTCTTCTGTTAATTTATTAAAAAAGAATACATAGTTACAGATCCACAAAATTATGTAGCAGGGCTAATTTGGTTAAAGAACAGTTAAACCAGTCAAAAACTACATGAATTTTTATTTCAGAACCTCGCTCAAATCAAAACTAGTATTGCTGTAGAGCTTGTCAGCCATCTCCATGCCTCCCCTAAGATCCCTTTAAAAATCCTGGAACTGTGATGAACAATGTTCAAATGACCACAGTTCTACATATACCCTCACACTTTAGTTTTGGGTCATCAGAGGAGACTGAATATGAACAGATTTTTGTGAAGCAGCCATCTTTCATAGAATAGTTAATTTCCTATATAATTCAATGTCTCTATGTTAACAGAAGCTTAAAGTATGAATGCCACTCTTTGAACATGGTTTACCTGTTATTCGTGACACGTTTCCTATAAGCTTTATAAAAAAAAAAAATCACAGCTACAGCTTGTTAATACATCTGGTACAAAACATGGATACTTGGGATTACTGGGCTTTTTGGCAGCAAAGTACCAGTCATACCACATGACTGGTCTGGTAGCCTTGTGATTATCACTCCATGATACCTGTTAGCCCATTTTTCTACTTAGCAGGTCAGCAACTGGTAGAAAATACTGTAGAAAACACTACAGACAATATTTTTCCAGAATGCAGTTGGCCACCAAGATGGGTTCATTGAGCTGAAAGCTCTTAACAATTCTTTCTTGGCCAAAAAGTAATTAATGCTGCTTAAAGGTTTGTAAAGAAAGAGAAAAGCAGAGAACTGTGTGGCCCGTGCTTTTTCCAGAGGCAGTTATTTGGTGCTGGAAAGTGAAGAGTTATTACATATTTTGTAATACCATGGTAGTATTGATACCAATGTACTCTTCTTACCACAGTGCAGCATTCACAAAGTTTTGTTTGAAGAGAAAGTCTGATTTAATGCAAGCTTGTTGCAGACAGAATAGGATTTTTTTTTAGTTTCACACACTGGACCCACATACAATTTTCCTGTTTGCTCTCATGTTTTCATGCATGCCAACAAGACTGGCAGTACTTCAGTTACATGCATGTCTTCCCCACCTGTGCAGAAACACATGCAGCACACAGCACCTGTCATGTGCACCTGTGACTGAGAGCTCATGGGAAGCACCAGACAAACTCTTCAGTATATGCTTGAAAATCAGTCTGCTTTTCTCTAGGTTTATTCTCCCTTTTTCCTGAGTTCTAAATAAAAAAACCTTTAGAAATTTCACTGTGGCAGTAGAACCCCTTTATCTGTAAAACTGCTCCATTTAATCTTAAAGCTGTGATTGTGAGTGCCAGACTGTGTTCATTTTCTGAAGAAGCGAAAGATTTCTGCTGCCTTTGAAAGTATTTTCTTTCCTTTTTTTTTTTTTTGGTCTGTAAAATGAAATGCTATGTTACACTGTCAGATGAATGAATTCTGATTACTGTATTTATATCAAAGCTGTCTACAATTGCTTCTTCAGAGATTAAACTGCAGATATTATAACACTCTTAATAACTGATGGGACCCTTTGCAAGCATAATCTTTCCTCCACAGACCTGAGAGAACTGGAATGGGATCTCCAAAATGGTTGAAATTTATGCAGTTTTGGTGGATATCTTAGACAAGTATATATTGGTCTTAATCTCACAACAATAGTTGTAGGAGGGGGCCTTGGGAGGACTCCTATTCAAAGCCAGATTAGCTGTGAGATCCAACGAGGTTGCCCATGGCTTTATCCACTCAGGTCATATAAACCTCCGAGGACAAAGACTGCACAGCCTCCCTGTATCCTGTACCCCTGCCTGACTCTCCTCAGGATGGAAACTTTCCTTAAATCCAGTCTGAGCCCTTCTAGTTCCCATTTATGCCTGTTGTCTCTCACCTGCCCACCGTGTGCCTCTTTGATGAGCTTGCTTTTGTTTTCTGGGTCACCTGGTGTATACCAGGAGCTGATCTTACTTTGGGTGCCCCCAAAATCTTCTTATCTCCTGGCTCAACCAGCCCCAGCACCTCAACCTCATCCTACAGGACAAGTGCTCCAGTTCCAGCCATCCTGATGGCCCTCCATCCAGACTGTGATAGCTCAGCTTGTATACAAGGACACAGGAGAAGAAAGTCAAATGCTCTGCTAAAGTGAGAGTAAATTACATCTGCTGCCCATCCCTTATCCATCCAGACTGTCATTGTATCATCAAGGGCAGTCAGGCCACTCAGCTGGCACCCACCCTCAGCAGAGCCATGAATTCTCCCCATCATCATCTTCTCCTTTAGATGTCCTGACCTCATTCACAATTAGTGAATTTTAATTTAGTTTATGAAAACTAAAAAATTAGGAAGTTAGAAAATTTTATTCAACATTTTTGCTACGGAAATTAATTAAATATAGTGCACTCTATGTGCAGACCTCTTTAAAAATTTTTCATTAAATGAAACATCTCAAAACAGAATTTCTCTAAAGTAAGACAGTATAATTCATATAGGTTCACTAGAGGAAGTTTTCATCTAAAATGAAAAATGTGTGAACTGTATCTTACTCTAATATTTCTTTCCTGGTCTGAAAATCCAATCCCTATTTCAGCATATTAAAGCTTTATTTATTATGCTTATTGGTATTATGCCTCAGAAATAGTTGTTGAAGATGAAATAGAGACTTAATCTGTAGATCATTGATATAGATATTTCTCAAATAGATTACAGAGTTTTAATAATATATGAAAAAAATGTATAAAAAAAGATTGAGTTAAATAAACCAATTTTAGTACTTCCTAATAATAGTTATTAAAAAAGCAATGCAATACATGTGAAGATTAGTGACACTAGGAGTTTCCACATATATTACATTGTCTCGCATTTCAGATCTCAGTGGTTCTTGATGTTATGTGCCATGTTGTGAACATCCAGATCTAGTTTAGTAATTGGATGCATTTTTTTCCTACACTAATTTCATCAGAAAGCTCTAAGTACAGAGAGCCTTTTAATGTTATTTACAAAATTGCATTTTCCTGGAAAAGCAATATTTGCAATAGAACAATATTCAAATAGATAACCAGTCAGTTAACTGATTCATGCCTTCATAATCCTCCCTTTTCCTGGTTATGTTGTTCCTTCCTCTTCTGCATTTTCACCATACATCATTGTCACCCCCTATGCAGTCCAGTCACAGCAAGGCTAAATTTTTTAAGTTCTCAGAATTCTTAAAATTATTTTCCAGCATATGCTCTTTTGCTTCCCAGTTGCTTTTCATGTCCTGACTTTTAATGAACATCACTGAGGCCACAAGCATGAAATTCAGCTTATCCATGTCCAGAATGGCAAATAGTCAATAAATCAAAGTTGATTGCAAAGTATAACCTAATTCAGAGGAGAAAAAGAAGTACTTCAATAGGGAAAAAAATTCCATGAAATTTGGAATAAAAAATATCCCCAAGGATTTAACAAAAAATATATATAAGCCTCAAAAACAACATGGAAGAGGTTTCCAGCAACAGGAATGATCTAATGGTACACTGAAGTATATAAATTAAGAAGTAATTTCAGAAATTACTGAAACTCAAGTTTCCCTTTCCCAAGTGACCCACCTATACAGCAGGTTGATACCTTGCTCTGACTCTAATCAGTTTGTATTCATGGTCAAGTGAATCAAGTGTGGTGATTAGAGCATATTTCTCAGTAAGTGAAGGTTCACATCTTCTTAGAGCAGACTCATATGTAGTTTCATAACATTCTGAATAATCAAAATTCAGCTCTGCTTATGGTTGTAGCAGCTGCTGATCTGGTTGGCTATTTAGCATTCAAAGTTTAGCTGGGATGATAAAAAGAAAGTAATCTAATAAATTAGAAACATTAAATAAAATTAGAATTATTAAATATTTGCAGTCTACATGATGTTTATCTTGTGTAAATAACGCAAGTCATAAATCTGATTTTATTGCAGGTTCTTCAATAAAATGTATCACATCTACTTAGAAACATTTAACTAGCATAATATCTTCTCATGTGTATTTTCAGCCCAAGTGTGTTTGAATAAATTACCTCAAATCAACCTTAGATTCCATGTCTATTTACAAAGAATGATTGTTTTTGACTAATAAACGACTGTGTGGGTGCTATATAAAATGGAAATGCTTTATATTACCTGTCAAATATGGAAAAACTGAAAGAGATGAGAAATTTTCCATCACATACCTAGTGATAAAATCTTATCTGTGTCAAAAGGAGCTCCATGTATCTCTTGTACAGTAGTCTGGATACAGCCTCTCTAGGGCTGAGGAGAGGGACAAGATCAACTTCCTCAATCATAATTACTTGGAAGCAACTATAAATTAATTATATCTTTTAAGTTCTCACATTTTACTAACACAGTTTTAGAAATTAGGACAGTTATTTCACCAAGCTCTTTACAATTCTAAAAATTGTTTTAATAGTCTAAAATAGTGCAGACTTTGGAACAAGATTAGATAATCAGGGATTAATTTCTTCTCAAGTCATATAATTCCCCTAATGGATAGCCTGTAACTCAAGAAAAGTGACTGCACAATGATGACAGTATAAAATCAAATAATTTAATTGTTTATAGGTGTCCTCTTATAACAACTTTTTTGTTGTTGTTGTTGAATGGACAAAAATCTGGAAAACTATTTTTCTTAGTATGAACTCCAAAATAAACTCAGCTACTTCCATTAAAAATAAGATTTTTTTATAGAGTTTCACTCTTTAAGTAGCATATTTTTTTAAATGGAACCTTGAACACTTGTGGGATGAGAAACAAAATTATAGAAAACAGTGATTGTGAGAAGTTCTGAGTAACAGCCTCAGAACTTGTCTAGTTACTTGACTCTGTCTCTATAATGAAGGGATGTTTTATCTGTGTAAACAGAGATGGAGAATGAAAGTAAGGAATGTACTTACAAACTGCTAAGTTTGCAGCAGCTGATTGTGTTTCAAGATGATCATGGAAATTGGAGAATTTTCAAAATATGCTGAAAGATGCAGGAATTGGAAAACAACATTTCTAATAAGTATGTAAGGATTCTAGTTCATTCAGATGCCCAAGAAGACCACAAAGAACGTGGCCACTATGTTTAAGTACAGGAACTAATACAAGGTCATTTTAAGGGTCTGATGAGCTGATGAGAAGGCCCAGCTGCTTCTACTAGAAGCTGTGGAAACACATCTGGTGTAACAATCATCCAGTATAAGCATGGAAAGTGGTGAATGGGCTGTCACCAATAATTCTTAGCATGAAACAGCACAACTTTTAGGAATATTTTCAAGGTGCTCTTTATTTGGGCAGAGAAGCACACTTTTTCCAACCTCTGTGTAAGAAATATGTTAGGCAAGAGCTGAGACAAACTAATTCTGGTCTACTGAGGCTTGAAATATGGGGCTCTGAGTTCATATGTTCACTCAACTCCTTTGGAGCTCCTAACCTCCTCCTGACATTGGTAGGTTTATGTCAAAACAAGTATTATAACTAAACCTCAAGTTCAAAGTTTCATTCAGCACCTTAACAAAACTAAAGTGGACTTTTGTCCCACAGCATCACTTCTGTTTTGCTTGTTTCTTTTATTATCTTTTCTTGAAGCATCAGATAAGCTGGCCACCTCCAAAGACAGGCTAAGGTGAATGGCCACTGGCCTGAGACAGCACAAAGAATTCATACAACAACATTTGTCATTTCCTGCACTACTTGCATCTACTTTGATCTTATTACTTTAATTGAACATTTAATGTGTGAATAGCTAAGTAAACACTGTTAGCAGACAATACCCATTTTTGCTGCTGTAGTTCAAAGCATCTTGGTCAGTACTTCCTATGTTTTGGCTGCTATTTCTTCTTCCTGCTGCTTTTGATTCTGTACAATGTAGAAAGGCTTTGAGGCTACTCTTAAACTCTGTTCCTAGCAAGTAGCATTTTCCAGTTTGCTGTGATTTACTGCAGTCATTGCACCAGTTATTCATTGACTCTGGGCTCTAACTCTCTTTCCCCATGAGCATGGGACTGTGTAGATTCTATTTGTGAGCATAATTCTGGAGCATATTTACCATGTTAGTGGCTAAGGTGTACCAACGAGTGTGCCATTGTGATTTTATTTATCTTCACTGAAAAATATATATATTCACTTTAAAGATATGTATAGGCAATGCAAGCATATGTATTTTTGTGACAATTGTGCCTTTTCTAAGTGTAGGATTTAGTGAAGTGGTTAAGTTGCCAGATATGTTTGTTATATCAGTGTTTTCTTATATTTTTTGCTCACCTTTATAATCTAGACCCTATTTTCCCTATTTCTTCTTCATATCACTTAGGATACAAATCATCATAGCCTTTTAAAGTAGCTGGAATTTCTTTTCTGACTCACTATCCAATGATGTTTAAATATTTATAACTCAAAGAAAAGAACCCAATGAAATAAAAAACTTATCTGCTTATGTGATGCCATAGTTACAGAAATAGAAATTAAATATTGCTTGACTGCAGGAAAAAAAGTATATTTATAGTCCTTATGGCAAATTGTTGCAGCTTTCTTCAAGAATCAAGAAACTAGAGGTAAAGCTGGTAATAAATAGTTCCTTATCTGAAGTCCTTGAACACAGAGGAAATCTGAAAAACTGTCAAAAAAGAGGCATTGGGTGAGCTCTGATACTCCAGAATCTCCATTTTAAACCTCATTTCAAATGCATAATCCCAGAGCTACTGAGCTTTGTGACACAATTGCTGATGATTAGGCCCAGCTATGGACAGCTGTGACTGTCTAAAAGTGTATTTTATCCTCGCTTTTGTCAGTGGTTGTGCAGAGGAAAGAGGGAGCATCTGTTTTGAGGGGAGGGCTGCTGTACCAGTGCAGTTCATGAAATGAACTTCAGGAACATTCATGGAATTCATTAATGAATTTCATTGCAGGATTATACCCGTGCATACTAAATAAGTCCTGTCCACAACATGTGACTCTTCTGATCCCATGGCACCTAAATTTTTGAATGTCATTGAGAGGACAAGGTTGTTATTCCTCATCTAAGGATGCATGATTTCTTTTCCAGAAAACTGAGATTTAGCTGACAAGCAGCTTTTGAAAATATCTTCTGAGGATATTTTTCTGACGAGCATGTACTGCAGACTCTTTGTGTCATCTAATTAGATATGTGCTATCTGCTTCACTTCTTGCCAAAAGAAAAGTCATTTATCAGGCAATAAAAGAGATTTGACTTACCACACCTACTGTCAGAAAATTATTACATCAGTTCAATGCTTCTGTCCTAAAGCTATCCCACAATCTTTAGTCAGCTTTTGAAACATGGAGTTAGGTCAGTGCTTAATGTAAAAATGTGAATGAATTTTAAAGGAAAGAGGATTCCACTGCTGAGGAAGCCATTGCCTGAACAGTGGGATATTTTAGGAAGTCATTTTTACTGCTATCCTTTTCTCATTGAATTTTTGTTGCATTGCATTTGATAAGTTGGATTGCACATGAAAATTGATACTTGAGAGAAAAGAAAGGAACACCACTAGACATGAATGTGTGGTTTAAAAATATTCTGCCTGGTAATGGCTGATTGGCCACCACTTCCTTGAAATTACATGGGATTTTTTCAGGAAAACAGACATTTCTTCCAAAAAACCTGGTGAGAAAAGGCAGTACTGGAGCAGTAACTGAAAACCAAAGGCCAATACTGTGTTCAAGTGATTGAGGTTTCAGCATCAGGAAAAGTGGATTCTTTAGTAGAAAGATTACATCAGAGCATTAATTACTGCAATTGATACTAACCTATAAAACAAGACAATGTTTGACCCAAACCATCTTCCATTCATATTCTCAAAGGTGTTGAATCACCTAAATATGCAGAAAGTAGGCATTTTTCTTAGGACTTTTCAGAAACCACCAAATATTAAACACAAGGAAATTAAAAGAGGAACAAGAAAATGCCTCTGGGTGCCCTCTGTATAAGTAGGGCACAGCTGCAGCCCTATAATATCCTTATGATGTAACTCTTTGAGGAATTGCCATGAGCTCTCCACACTGCAAAGATATACCAGGAGTGTTCAGAAGCTCTGCAGAAGTAAAACTCTAATACCATATTCACTCACAGGAGAAAAGAGTAAGTGTTATTTCATTATCCTTTTATTTGACATTCATTTTCTTCCATCAGTAAAAAATTCTTCATAATGGTGACTACTAGCTCTTGCTTCTTAATAAAGCATGAAGGATATTTCATTGGATTTTATAATTAAATGTATCTTCAAGCATATTCAAAAGAGGCCAGCACTATTTAACCAAGTATATCATAATAACTGTCACCAATGACAGAAGTGCTCCTCACACCATCCCCCACTTCTCTGCTGAAACTGCAAACAATTCCAACATATGGTTTTGGGAACTTTTTTCAAAGCCAAAAACGTTCAGCTTTCTGTTATTACATGTGACCTTGGTAAGGGCAAGATTTTTTTTTTTCCCCCCCCCACTTTCGAACTACCTAACTCTTATACAGCTGCCACCTACAAAAATGCAGTCATACAGAATAGCCCCACACAGCCCTGGCTGTTTTGTGACCACTAATGCCAGAGCTGCTTCCTACACTTAACCAAGCTCGGTTTCACAATACTGTGTGTGTTACAGCTGATGAGAACAAATAGCACTGTCCAATTTACATCTGGATAGTCTGATTCTAAATTTCAGAATTTAATGTGGTCACACGTGTGCACAAGCCAGGACACAGTTTCAACTCTTGTGGCTTAGTGGCAATGCCAATGTGATGGTGACAAGACCAGTGATTTGTATTAACACAATAAAAATTTCCACTAATGACTGCTTTTCATTCTCTTGATCATTAGTGAACCATATGTGACATCTTGTTGCAGGTGAAGCGAGGGACCATCTTTGTGCAGTGTTGGGCACTGGAGGTCATTGCAAGGTAGAAGGGACAGCAGAGGATGACCAAGGCCATTCTAGCTGGCTTACCCACAGCTTTTCATCAAGGGAGCTCTTGGGTTTAAATAGGCAAGGTCAACACTGAGGTCAATCTAAATTTCCAGCATAATCCCTATGAAGCTTTAAAGAGGTTGGTGTAAAAGTATTTTCAATGTATTGAGCTCTCTAGGTTTTAAATGCAGAAGCTGTCATTGTAAATAATTAAAGTAAACGCTGAAAGACTATCCAGGAGAAGATGAGTACCAAGTACTCACACTGCCACTACCTACTATGGTCACACCACATTCTCACAAACACACCTCAAAGGGCTCATTCCCAAAGCTAAAAGATTCCTCTTTTATAAATAATTTCCAAGCATCCACTTCAGCCAGAATATGGATGACTTTATGCCTAAGAAAAGCAAAATGCTAGACAATCATACTAGCTTATAAGCTTTTGAAGCCCCAGCTGATGCAACTGAGAAAATATGCAAAGAAGATGTTATAGGCCCAGTGATGTCAATATTTTGATAATTTCTGAGGGTTTGTACACTTCATAGAGTTCAGGTATCAAATCCCATCAAAAACAGACTTTGTTGAAAGGTAACAGCAGTTCCAGTTGCCTCTGATGGAAATAAAATTCAAACAATATATCACTGATAACGTTTTCTTTCATTTGTTGCTTATTTTATTCTGTTTGCAAGGACAGACCTCAGAAGTTCTTAATTCTTTCAACAGTATCTATATCTACATCAGTTGCAGATTTTAATGTATATGTACAGATTTTTCATGTACTACATATATAAAGATTCTTTGCTTAAACAACATTTCTTACACTTCTGATTCATTGACTTTGTTCATAGAAATGCATTAGAGTAATGCAGTTCCTAGGACCTGTAGTTCCAGTGTTGTTGGATTCCTTTCATAGAGTCCCAGAGGACTTTTTCACAGGGGCAAAAAAGTTTAAAGCAGCAATCAAGATGTCAAAGCCCAATCTCATTTATCAGTACTATTTACAAGACAAGGCTGGATTTGTCTCTCTGTAAAAGGGTGAATTTGACTAGCCTCATGGAGGCCATAAGGGAAAAAGAAAAAGAATTAGGACAAACTTAAAAATAGAATAATTTAAAAAAATATATAATAAACGCAGAGTAAAGAGTCCTTTCACCACAATTTTCCCAGGGCTGCTTTAAGTCCTGCCCAGAGAGTCTTCACTTTTGTTTCCTTTAGCTGCATCTAAGGCACTCAGTCTTTGCAGGATTTTGGTACCCAGCACACCACCTTTTCACATTTTAGCACAACCCTCATCTCCTTTGTGCCTGTTGCCAGATAAACTGTAGATCAGCACTGACATTAGGAACAAATTGAAGCAATTTATTACCTGAGAGCTGCAGAACACTGAAGAGAATACCAAACATTTATGAATGTGTCTACTCTACTATAAATCCTGATGTGGGGAATATAGTTTAGGAAATTATCAGTAGATACACTTTTAGCACACCAGTCTTATGAGTGCAAAGTACCACGCTCACAACTGTGTGTGTGCTCGAATTTACCCTCACTGCCACAGCCTGTAAGGGGCAATGACAAAACACTACATTTGTTTCTAAGCTTTTACTTCTGCCAGTACTCTGCAAGTAAACAACAGACCACCAAAGTAGCTCTTTTAACAATATAGGACTGCAGGGGGGCTCAGAACTTGTGAGTTTATCTACAAAGCTTTGAAATGAATCCTGCTTGTTAAGTCTTGTTCTTGTCAGAGCTTGTTGACATAAAAGAATTTATTGCTAAGGAACCAGGTGTGATGACAAACACCTGGGAACTTGATGATCTTCATAATTAAAAGCTAAGAAAATGATGCTCTTTGTAAGGCCTATCATCATAGGAAATACCTTCTGTTAGACAAACTGACAGGGTTGAGAGTTCTGGTCAGTGTGATGTTCTCATCTCCTTAGGTTATAGTGAAGCAAAGATAGTCTTTTAAATTGGGAGTATTGGATAAGTTGTAATGCAATGCAGGCTTCAATAGAAAAGAGCCTTAGTCTGTGGTGGATACAGTTATTTGAACAAATGGAAATGTAAATATTTCTGAGTTTACTCTTATCTTGGTCGTTGCACATCAGTGGCATTTAGCTGCTCAACTTGGAGAAATACTTAGACAATTTTCACAACGGTATGAAAGATACTTATTAGGTGGAACTTTTTGATGATGTTAAACTGGCTGTGATCTTCATGACTATAAAACAAAACAAAAAATAAAAAATAACAAAAATCCCAAACAAATCAAACCAAACCAAACATAAAAACCCAACCCTACTACCACTAGATGGCATTGATTCAGCATCCAAACCTAGAAACTTACTTCAGCTTTACCACAATTAAAGCTCATCCTAGTGATTTTAATATTAAAAGCTCCCATAGTCATTGTTCTTCACTTTCCTTAATGTGCATATTATCCATCCCATAATTCTATTATCTATCTATCTATCTATCTATCTATCTGTCTATCTCACATATTGACATTGGCATGCATTGTCAAACTGAATCATTGCTGAGATGGATACGTTTTAAAGATGGATGTCAGAGAAAATGTTCATTTGATGCTGTTCAACCACTGCTACCACCCGCAGAGTTTGGGTGAAACCTCTGAGATTGTCACTTTACACCAAAATCCAGCACAGCTTTGTCAGCAACTGCAGGATGTTGGCGTTGTTTTAGCATCAATAACTCCAAGAGCTCCTGTTCTAGATGTCTTGTTCAACCTCAGATTTTTACAACAGCCTCCTTCAATCACTAAAGAATTATTTTTCATGGGCTTGAGGAGACTCCTCTCTCTCTAGACAAGAAGCCAGTACTGGGGATTTAGTCCCAGTCTTTCCCATTTTTCCTACTGTTGTTCTGGAGGCATGTATCAGGCCTTACCACTGCCTCCCATACGAGCTCTGATGTGAAGCAAGAAGTTTTTTCTGTTCTTGCTCATTCAGTGTCTGTTATTGATGAAGTGGAAGCACAGTGCCTGCCTTGCACCATTCCTGGTGTCGTGTTTGGGACTTGCTGAACCAAACACACCTTGGTGTAGGGTAATGGAATGGGAATGGTGACTTTTTTCTTCTGGGGCTGGAAGCTACCTAAATAGGACATCCCTTGTGAAGACTGGCCTTCCTATGCAGTGATGGGTAACCATCATTAGGTCTCTCCCATCCCTAACCACTTTTTTATTCTACAATACTTATACTGTGCACTTAAAACACCAGCCGTGTTCTTTCCTGCACACTTCCCAGACTGTTTCTGAACCACCAAGAATGTACTGAAACCTTGGCAATGCTAAGGGGCAAGGTAGTTAAAAACCAAAAAAGACCTAGAGGACCCAAATTGGTTTGTCTTTCTCAGACCACACTTACCAGTTTGGTTCTAAAGAAAACTCGGGATATAGGAGGCTGAAGGCAGAGCAGATAAACACCTGTATCCTGTAAACTGAAAGGAAATCAGAGCACCTTCCTGTTATAGGAGAGATTCAGTTTCAGGTCACTTCTCTGTTTCCAAGAACTTCATCCCCATTTTCCTGCTCAAAGCCCCAAGTCTCTGGCACCATCAGGTTTCTTTTGTGGTTTTGTGGCAGGTTGACCCTGGCTGGGTGCCCAGTGCCCACCAATGCCACTCTATCATTTCCCTCCTCAGCTAGACATAGGAGAGAAAATACAATGAAAGGATAGTGAGTCAAGATAAGGACAGGTAGTCTTTACCAATTACCATCACAGGCAAAACAGACTCTACTTGGGGAAATTAATTTAGTTTATTACTAATAAAATTAGATAGGGTACTGATAAAAAAAAAAAACTAACTGTTCCCCCCTCCTCCTTCCCAGACTCAACTTTGTTCTCAGTTTTCTCCTTCTCCCCTCCTGTGGTGCATCACTCGTTGTCTTTTTACCCTTAGGACAAGGACTCCTCAGACTTTCCCTGCTTCAGCGTGGGTCCATCCCATGGGAGACATTTCTCTACCAGCTTCAATAGTGTGGGCCCTTCCCATGGGTTGCAGTCCGTCGGGCACAGATGGTTCTGGTGTGGGTCCCCCCCAGAGTCACAGATCCTATCAGCAAACCTGCTCCAGTGTTGGCTCCTCTCTTCATGGGCCCACAGCTCCTGCAAGGACCCAGCTCCAGTGTGGGCTTCCCATGCAGTGACAGCCTCCTGCAGGTCTCACCTGCTCCAGCGTGGGCTCCTCTGGCTGTGGGTGGATCTCTGCATCCCCTATGGATCCCCACGGGCTCTGGGTGGATCTCTGCATCCCTGTGGATCCCATGGGCTGCAGGAGCACAGCTGCCTCACCATGGTCCACACCACATGCTGCAAGGAATCTCTACTCCAGTTCCTGGAGCAGCTCCTCCCTCTTCTTCTTCAATCTCAGTGCCTGCAGGGCTGTTTCTTACATATTCTCACTCCTCTTCCCAGCTCCAATTGCCATTTTGGTTTTTTTACTCCTCTCCTCCGTCTCATGTATGTTACCCCAGAGATGCCAGCACTATTGGTGATAGGTTTGGCCTTGGCCAGCTGCGGGTCTGTTTTGGAGCTGGCTGGTGTTGGCTCTACTGGACATTGTGGAAGCTTCTGGCAGCTTCTAACAGAAGCCATTCCTATGCTCCCCCTTTCCTACCAAAACCTTGCCAGGTAAACCCAATGCAGGCTTTCACCTTTATTGCCAAATTCAAGTCCAAAACTGGGCATAGGGTATGCAAAAGTTGATAATGTATTACTCAAATGTCCTTACAAAATCAGACCCTAAAACTAGTATTAGTTTCAATAGTTTTATGGGATTTTTTCCAAGGAATCTTGATCTCCGTTTCCAAAATGCCTAGGCTGACTTTTAGGGTTTTATTCCCTCAGAAAACTGTTCATGGCACGCTGCCACAGAAATATCCACCTAGTCTCTATTACAAGGGTAGACTTATCCCAGCTCTTAAATTCTGCCAATAACAAAAGCTAAATTTACTACAGATTACAAGCACATGGGATGAGTGGATAAATTGGATGGATATAACACTGAGGGTGGGTAACTCCTGGTGGCAAAACTTGCCTGAGTGTGCAAATGAGGTGGGAGAGACATGAGAGGAAGAGAAGTCAGATTTTGTGAGGTCTTAGTGTGACTCCTTACTGTGAAGCCTGTCAGTAATGAAGAAGTGTTACATTACACGTGCTTTTATTTCTGGATTCCCAGGTCTATGTTACTTGTTGGATCATGTGTGAAGCTTGATCCTTTCCCGACACAAAAACCCATGGAATATGTGGCTAAAAAAAGTGCTTCTCTAAATGCTCTTTTCTTTAACTGCAGAAGTATTAAGCCCTGGAAGGAGAGGGGAGAGGAGGATGCTCAAAAACAGTCAAATTTCATAGTTTGCCTGTTAGCAATGGATCAACTCTTTTAAGAAAGTGGTTTTATTTACTGTGAATTTTTTGTTCACAGCCAGAGAAATTAACTCAACTGCAAGCCTTTAAGAAGGCATTTAGCAATATTTCAGCCAAGTCATTCCTCTGGTGTCCTGCAGCATGTATCAATCTATTTAGAGATTTAATCAGATCAGCAGCCCATATGTATTTTAAACTCTTTCACATTTCAGAATTGGCTGGTAGCACCCAAACTGTGTTTTGAGGTTGATACCCTGGTCCACACAAATCCCTTAGCTGTGCTGTGAATAGCTGGTGCTGGTCCCATGCCAAGGACCACTCTAAATATTCACCAGCACAGATTATCAGTGGTGTTCTCTAATATCACATATCCATAAGCATGGATATTTTTTACTCTATTTGTCTCGTATTTGTCCTGAACTCAGTCTTCTCCAGCTAAATATACAAAGCACTAGAATTAAAGCTTGGGTTAAGTCCTCCAACGTCTTAGAAAACTGTTTATCTTAACAAAACCAAACAGGACAGTGAACATTTCACCTTTTGTAACACAGGGTGATGAAATACATTATACAGGAATAAAAAAAACAGCGGCCACTCCTATGTCTCTTGTACATAAATGCTTGTTAACAGCCTTCAGTGCACTGGAAACCAACCTCATTGCACAAAAAACCTCTTTATCTCAGTATGAAAGTGAAGTTCCTTTCCAGACTGGTGTACAAAGCACTCATAAACTCGTAGACATCTATCATGGCACGAATGTGACTTCAGCTTCTACTCCAAGGCACTTGAGAATTAAAGCACAAATGCAGAAAGCAGTATTACATGGAAACAGTTGCAGTGGATCCATGAGGATACTTTCACAATTCAGCCAATTAAGTCTATGCAATGAATTTGTACCAAGGAAAAGAAATCAGAAAGATATCTGCATGAATAAGATTCTTTTCTCATCCCATTGAGCAATTCAAATATGAGAAATTGCATTCAGATGATTTTTTTTCATTTCAAAAAATCAACAGAAGAGCTAAAAATAGTGACATAAAAAACTGTGCCATCCATCACTGGAGACATTTTGAAGATAACTGCTGTTTGTTCATACTTACCATATTTGCTTGAGAGATGAGCTATCCTAGGGCAACATAAGCATCTTGGGTTTTTAAAAGTTCACTTGTGTTGCATACTGGTGAATGCCTGGCATCTGCCCCTCTCTTCCAGCATTTAATCATTGCCCTCCATGTGCCCTCACATGACAAAAACAATCCTTTTTTCCCCTCACATATTTCAGTTTCTGTATTATCTCTGTCTTTGAAAAAGACCTACCCCAGGCTGTTTTCTCTTATTTGTACTTTGGCACTGAAGTTATTATTGTTTTTATGAGTTATCAAGTCCATGGCTACAAAATCAAGAGAAATATTTTGAGAAGAAGAGACATTATTAATTTTAAATTCCCACGTTTCTTGCCAAACTTTAGATTTTGACTTCCAGAAGAACAAAGCAAAAGCATTATAAAACAAGAAAAATCCTCCATTTTTGATCTAAAGGAAATTAAAAACCTTCTTTCTCAACCTCAGTCTTACAACCAAAAGTGATTATAAGTATTAACCTTAAAAAAGCATCTGTGACTTGAGGTAAACTGTACTTGGTTAATGAGGTTATCTAACATAGCCCAACGAATTTGTCAAGGCTTATGATGACCAGTATATAGGCTCAAGGGATTTTTACATCAAAGCACAGATCTCTCTTATAATTTTTTATTAAATCATTACTCTGTATGATTGTTGATCATCTTCTACAAAAATTAACTTTATAATCATCTTGTGTTACTGTACAGAAATAGCATACTCAAGGTTGTTGCAGGTTTGTGTAGCTGAAATCTGGCTCATTGATGGATCTGAGGACAGTATAATAAAGTAGATTGATGTCACTGAAGCATTTAAGGTACTGTGAATTTAAAACATAGACAATATATCTAAGCAAAGTGGTTGAATAATTCAAAATTTAGTGGACATGCAAGGAAAGAGAACTTTTTTTCTCCACACAAAAGTCAATAGAAATGCAGATTGAAGGTCCAAATGTCAATGAGAGTAGGGCGGGGAAGAAAGAAAGAAAGTGAAAACTCACCTATCAGTAAGGCATGTATATTTATACTTGGCCATGAAGGGAACAGAGGGTGCAGAAACATGAAAATGAATTTTTTATTAAAAGATGCAGATTACAACATGGACATAGCAAGTCTGTATACATTTGATCTAAAATACACCATGTTAAAAGACCTTGTATAAAGCTGTCTTAAGTATTGATTTCATAAAAATTCAACTTTCTGGTCTGTAGAATGCTTGCCTTAGCCTCTGCAAAGCTTTCCTGTCCACTCTCATGGTTACAAAGACTGGCCCCTCCAGAACTCTGTGGGATTCTTGAGAATATTTCAGGCAAACTGAAAATTTAGTACATAAACTACAAATGTGTTCACCATACTGTCACGTTCAACAACAAATTATTGTTGCCTATCCTTCAAATAAATCACTTTTGTAAACCAAGTACAAACCCCCATAATACAAGGTAATTCAAGAAACTCCTTTCCATCCAGAAATAATTGCTAATGACAGACCTCCTTAGTGTAATTATTTACCATAACATCTCTGTTTACTTGCACTTTGCAACAGATCACATTTATGATGAAGTAAAAAATCACAGAGCTTTTATTTTTTGCTGTGTAGACAGGCACTAGAATGCCTATAAAACCTAACATAGCTGTCTTCTGAAAAAGGAAGACAGAGGCTTTTCTGTATTAATATGCATTCATGTCATGGGATTCTGCACTAGCATTGTACTTTCCATGACAGGTGACAGAGTAATAAGAAATTTCAGTGAAATTTGTAAATTCCTAGATAGACCTCTATAAAAAAGACTGGTGCATATTACAGAAGCATATGACTTTTTTCTGTAAGCTAATAGCTAGGAGACATGTACTGAAAGTGTCATCTAGTATTCACAGAGTGACTGAATTTGGCATTTTCCTGACTACTGGATTTCCTTACTTACTAGTTTTGATTGAAAGGATAATTTTCCCAAATTATACTCTCTGTTTTTACAATTTTCAGCTTCAGGTTCATACTGAAATTCATTTTTTATAAGGAATCTAATTGTACTGAATTGAAAAGTCATAGAAATCTAAAAAATTCTGTGCTTAATCTAAAAAATTCTGTGCTTTCATAAAAAAATCACACTTTTGGATACAATTTTTTAGGCTCTTTGAGGACTCAGAGAAATTCCTGGCATATTTTAGAAATCTGTGAATCTCTTTCTTTTTTTAATAGGATAAAACTAACTTGCAGAACAATGAAATGAGGGCTTTTGAATATGTGTAATACACACATTTTCATTAGTTTGAAAAGTGCTTGCCACTGATGGAAGGCTGTAACTTTGCTATCTATAATAATTTTCCCCGTTGTTCTGACAGACTTAATCTGCTCACATCTGACATGGGAACAATATCAGAAAAGATAGGTATCAAAAAACACAGCAAATTAAAGAAAAGTATATGCAAACATTTGACTTAGCTGTCTGTCATCTGTCTGATAGCAGTTAATTTACTGTCTATGTGTTACAGAGCAGATAACAACACATCCTGTGCAGTCTGATGCGTTTTTGGGGCAGAATCCAAGAGTGTGTCATCACTAGGGAATGTGCCCTTTCCAGAACTGCCAATAAAATAAGACATACACAGAAACCATCTGAACATGTAAACAAACATGGTAGTGTTTTTGCAGGGAATTGGGGGAGGATTCTGCCTCATTACGACATTGTTTGTTGGTAGTGCTATGCTGAAGTCATGGGTGGAAGCAGTTATGGACCACAGCTTCTGAGAAATATGTTCTTTTTCTTCTTAGGCAAAATTTCCTTGTATCTGTGGAAGTTTGAATGAAAAAAACAAAGTATGTAAAGGTAGTTATAATTAGTTCAAATATAATTGCTGAATAGAAAAAAAGACTCTTTTCTCTTACCTGCAATAAGATACCTGAGATAATGTGAATGAAAAGAGTATTGCTAGCTTGATAATTTTTACCTGGAAGATTTTACAGATGCTATTTACTGGAAAAACTTGTTTTGTTTTGTTTTTTTAATGAGTGTTGGAGTTAAATACAAACCTTCTAAACATTTTCAGGGTAAAATTTGAGAACATCTACAAGATTATGGATAATCCAGCCTCCTACTTTAGCTTCAGTGATTCAGCTCTTTGAATGTACAGATGCTCGTGCCCCTGCTTGGTCCTGCTTACTTTACCAGTACTGGATCTTAAAAAGTATAGTGATAGTACCTATTCTCAGTGCTTTGTAGTCAATACATGTCTTGCACATCCAGGATTCCAGAATGGCAGAGAATTTTCTACATTGCCTCTCTGCCATGGATAACAGCACTTAAGTCTCAGTTTGAGTCCACAGAGAGCTTGCAAACAAGATTAGGTTAAACAACTTTGCTTGAAGGGGATGCCTTTGAAACACAAATATCCTGTCAGTATTATTTTCATCTCTCAGCTCACTTCTTTCAGCTCCTTATTCTGCCCTCGTCTTTTCACCCTAACATGAAAATCCTAGCCAAAAATTGTTGTTTCACAAAAATTAGCCTGATAATGAGAATCACTACAAGAGGTGATCCAGACAGCTCTTGGTGCTATGACAATCTGTGTGTGCAGAAGACAAACATTCAAATCCCAACTTCCTTTTAGCATTTCCTCAGTAAGTCACTGGCACCTGCAGTATCTTGACTCCTCCTTATTTTTGCATGCAACATTTTACAATCACATACATAGTGACCTAGTCAAAAATATTTTCCATAAGACTCTCCTCCACACACTGGAGTATGAATTTCCTGCTGCTCATCCACATCTCTGCTGCACGTCAGAAGACATATGGCATTCATGTTGCTTTTTGCCTGGGTAGCCTTTTCTAAAATTGCCTACTTATCTTTGTTCTGCACTTTTCTTATTTCTTATAAGTATGAAGGGAATTCATTACTTCCAAAGTCTCAGATTTGAATCAATGTTGCACTTTGCAAGGGTTTTGGCAGATTTTATCATCTCAGTCTGCTAAAAAGGAAAGGTGGTTAAAATAATTATGTCCTTTCCCTTCTTTATCTGCTTTTCTATTACTAGGTTTTTGTTACTGGATTGTCTGCTTTTAGGTATTTTTTTCCTAGCCTTTTCCACTTCACCTCCTCCAAAAGGAGGAAAAGGCCCTTTTCACTAAATCCTTTAAGTCTCACTGGTTTTGTCACCATTTTCTCCTGGTTAGTTTCTTCACAGCTTGCTCTAATGTCTTCTTTCCATTTTTTATTTTGCAGTCTTCTTTTCAGACCAACCATAGCACCTTAGTCAAAAATCTTCAGTTCCTATTTCCTGCAGTGTTATGGCTTGTTCTTCAAATTCCATTATTAATTTTGGTCTTGGGCTTTAGCTCTCTTGCAAAGCTCACCTTCACTCTGACTTGTGAATCATTTTTCTCCTCCTCTTCTCCTCATGAGAAACCCTGTTCTTCATGGAGAATTAAATTCCAGTTAAGCAAGGAAAAGAAGCTGTGGATAATATGGTGGTCCCTATGATAATAATGAAGGAAGGTTACACCCTTTCACACTTACAGAGAAACTACAGGGCCAAACATAGTGGAAAATTATGACATTTGCTACTCCAGAAAAAATACAGTGAAGGCAAAGAAAAAGGTGGAGTCGGATTTTTCCAAGGTTTGAGCATGCAGGCATTAGCATGTATGCATTTCTGCATGTGTGTCTGTACATATCTCTAGCTCTTCCCCTAGTGACCTACAAAGTATAGTATCCTTTTTCTCTGTATGTCTCAGTTTACAGGGCAATTTGAATTTTTACTTCTACAAACCACAAAGGCAAGAATGGTGAAGACATAAGGTTTTTCAACCCTAAAGCCACTAACTACCAATCTAATTAAAACAAAGCTCTAAGACATACAATGAATATGTTGTAGTTTCATTGTAGCAGCATTTGAAATACAATGCAGGATTAGGGTTCAGAGGAAAAGGGAAATATTTCTAAGGTTTCTTGGCATTTTTAGCAGAAACTGAACGTGGGGCAAAAAAAAAGAGATCTTTCTGGTTTAACGTTTAAGATGTTGAATTTTCAACCTACAATTAAGAAAAGAAATCATAGTAAGGAGGTACATGAGGGCTTAAGAAATTATGGCTCTGAATTGTCATACTACGTAGAATATTAATAATACTGACAACTAATGCATGTATGTTCATGCATATAGTTGCATAAATGTGCATGTCCACAGATTAATGCTATTCAGACTTGGCCTTGATTGGTTGATGGCTTATTGAAATGTCTACTGCATTTTTTAAAACCAAAATTTCAAATATGAGACCTGAAGGAGGCACTGAATCACAGTCTGTGGGAAAAATTAGTTTTGCTGTTTTGCAGGTTTTCCTTCAGTTTTGTTGAACCCAGTTTAGTTCATGTTGCTGTTATGAGGAAATGATTGTTTATATTTCTCATCTTGTGTGTATTGGAAAATTGGCAGCACTACCTTGTAATTCATCACTTATTGTGAGTCAGGGGACAATGCATTTTCAACTTCAGGGTAAAGGATTTTACAGAGTCATTAAAGTAAAATATCACATCCCTCTGAGCTGAATCAACCTAATAACAGAGGTCTTACACAAACTTTGAAATAATATGCAGCAGAATTAGTGGGTTCTCATAGCCATTAAGTTGTATAAAAGATTCTTTTCTCTTGTATGTTTAGATTTTATTCAGCCAGCTGATGAGTCATGATCAGAAACATCCCCTGTGAAAAGGAGGCTTTCTGAGGGAGCAGTGCTTGGTGATGGGAAATGCAACTAACTTAGCTATTTTTTTACTTTTAGTTGTTGTGTGTTTACATTCAGCTCCACACAGTGACAAAGCCAAGATACAGTTTGCAGCAATGACATTACTCTTTAAAATCCACAAAGCAATTACATAGTACTTGTACTATCTGCAAACTCTACAGTGGTAATGCAGTCAAGGTTTCACCCTGTCTTTGTAACTACTCTACTCAAGAGCAAAGGTTTTTAACTTTGAAAAGCCCAGTTGCCAGTTTGTCAATGCATTACCCATCACAGAATTTCCATAAACTTGAAAATATTTCAAGTCCCTAAGGGAAGTTAATATAAAGACACACCAAGCAGTCCATCTTGAATTTTGTATTTTCTATCTTGGCCTGGGTGACCAGCTGGTTTGGGAAGCTCAGAACTTACTACTCCCTCATCTGAATGGCATATTAATGTTATAAACTACTTGATTATATGTTATAAGCTAATTACAGTCTACTGAAGTAGATGTCAGTTGCTTAATAAATGCAAATTCTATTCAATTTAATGTTCAATTATGATTGAATATTAAATATTCCATTTTGATTGTCAATTGTTTAAAGGAAAGAACAATATGTTTCTACAATATTTATGTTTCAAATATGTTGCAAAGTAGGTGCTAGCAAATACCAACAGTTCAAATGACTGAAGGTGCTGAGATATGAATAGTTACGATTCAAGCTAATAGCAATTATGACTCAGGAAATGTGTATTACAGGCAAACTTTAAGTTTTCTCTTTAATGATGCATATGAAAATAGAAACAATATTATTACTTAGCTCTGATAAATCTATTAAGAATCTCATGTCTGGAAAAGAAATTACACAACTTCTTTTCATATTGTTTCCTTTAGGTGAAGGAAAAATGTTTAATTCTGTTCTAATTATTTTTTCTCTCACTTTCTATGCAAAATAGAAATTGAAATTACCAGACCTGTTTTCTTCCTGCAAACATGGTATACCATTTCTTACTTCATATGTTGGTAGCGTGAGTAGAAGAAATCTAACATTCTCTCGACCAGCATGCAAAGCAAGTTTATTTCTTTCTCATTCACTGTCCTTGCTAAGCTGATTGTAATGGATAGAAATATGTATTTTTTTTAAAAAAAAAAACCTTAACTTTCATCCTATAACATTTTTCAGCAGATCTAGTCACATACAAAAAAGTATGCAAGAAAAAGTGGCTTAAATTATTTTTATAATTAATTATTATCTTTTTCTATTTACTTTTGAAACCATTGTTGTTCTTAGCAGAGTTTTGGAGATTCTGATAAAAGATTTTATCTCTCTTTCACCCGTACCTGACATTCACAGGAATGTTTAAAGAAGTAGGGTTCAAAGGAGTACCCTGGCTCCCTGCTGCTCTCTGTGCTGCTCTTCTCAGTGCTTTCTGAGCCTCTATTAAGAAATGCTGAACTTAGCTAAACCTGCAGCTACTAGCAAGGTTTTAGCAACCACTTTCTTGGAGTTAGCTGTTAAACTGAGGAAGATGTTGGCCACTGGGGAGAAGTAACAACATCTGAGTACACCTACCTATGTGCCCCTGTGCATAATAAAGAACTTGGCATAAAAAAACCCTCCACATGTTTCCTCTATCTCTCAAGTGCAAGCAAAGCTATCTCTGAGACAGAAAGTCTCTAGGCTGCATTAATGTGTTTTAAGTCATCCTGTCACTAATGGAAAGAAACAGCCAAGCAAAGGCCTCTTCTGTTTTGTCACAAAAGCACAAGGCACTGAGTATGCTGGTGGAAATTACCATAACTGCATATTACTGAGCCAAAAATAACAGAAATTCTCCATTTTACATCCCATCTGACTTTAATATAAGCAGCTCAGGTTTCTGTAGGGATTATACTTTGTTTAGTCTCTGATAGAAAGCTAGTATTAAAGTAAATAGTAACCAGAAGGATGTCAATCAGTTTTGCCATAAAATAGTGCATGGCAAGCTAAATCAGGAAATTCTTTGCTGCTCACTGAAAACTCTCGCCTACTTTTCATGATTTCTCTTGTTAATAAAGTGGTGATTGAAATAATCTTGTGTTCAATTAACTGTAATATCACGAAAGACCCTTAATAAAAGCAAGAAGAAAAAGAAGCACCATATTAAAGGTCATAAGTTTTCAAATATAGGTACTTATATGTGAGCATTAAGTGTCTGTTACCATTCTCCTCTGAGACCATAAGCCAATGCACACATGCTCTTCTGTAAAGAGCAGAGAAAGGACATTTTGCAGCACAAATTCATATTAGTCTGAGATATAAAAGCAGAGCTATTTTATAATGCTTGCTTGTGTTGCCCAGCACAAATTACACTCTAATGCTTCTTTAACAAGGTTCAGAGGGTTTCTCACCCTTTTCTATTTCTCTCCTTGACTCCTGTGAGTGCTGGGGGTCTTGGACACAGAGAACTATCACAGCAGCTGCAGTACCAAGGGGCTGAGGGCAATGCAGGTTGGCAGGAAGGCAGGTGGGGAAGGCATTAAGGTTTTGTCTAAGGTATGAAACATGTGGGCCATTAACTGTGCTGGCAGCAAGGAAAGAGTTGATTGTAGGATGGAGGAGGGTTTAGACCTGGATGGGTTTTAATCTTACAACACTAATGACAAAACATTTACCTATGGACACTTTTTGTGCTCTGCTGCTTATTTCCACAAGGTTCATACTGGTTATGTCTACACATAAAATATCTTCACAAGTACATAACTTCTCATTGGTTTGTGTCCACCAGTTAGACCATCAAAATCTTAAATTCTCGCTCAGCTTAGTGCATTCAACGAAGTCCCTACAAACTCTCCTGGCAAAACCCATGGTGGTCCCAGGGCAAGCAGTGTCATTATTAGAAGAGCTTGTTACAAGTTCTGAAGGAAGGCTGGCCCCACTGCTCCTGCAGCCAGGGATAATTCATTGAGGAGGGAGCCCATGTCACATCAGCCAAGGCCAAGGGGAGAAGGAAGCTGAGAGGTCAGACTTTATTTGGCCAACATGAACTGATTAACTAATAAGAGAGCTGAGTTAGCCAGCTGCTTACAGATGAGAATAAACCTGAACCTCTGCCTCTCTGGGATGCAAAGTAACCCTGCAACACTATTATTAACATTATTATTTCTCACAGCTCATATTTAAGGGCCTGTGTACTCACATTTTACAGGTGATGGAAGAATGAGTAGCACAGCCACAAGCAATCGTTTTTGACAGACACAGATTTTGTTTGAGCTCTGATAATAGATGACGTAGCTCCTATTAAGACATTCTCCTGGAAGGTAGTGAGGCACTCAGAATTATTTCTGCAGCCTGTGCAGAACATGGGATGTACTAATTTTATTAAATAGATCCAAGAACTCCCCAGAAGAATGAAGTGCATCTATATTCTACTCTCTGAAATTCATGGGGGCAAGGAAAAAAAAGGCAAATTCATTCTTAAAAGTGTCAGGATGCAGGTCTTATTAGCTCTCTTGTGGAAGGTGTCCCTGAACTGTGCTGTTTTCCTCAGTCCCAGACTGAAATCTGAGTAATCCTCTCTGCAAACCACTAACTTCTGCTAAAGATTATACTTGGTAGAATAAATAGGCTGCAAGTATCTGAATGCCATTTCTTAAACGTTCTTTTGCTTGAACTATGTCTGTTTTATAATGATCTTTGAATAATCTAAGAATAATGATCTTTGTTTTTCAGTATAACATTCAAACATTTTAAAACAAATTAGGTACAGTGGGTTCAGCAGCACTCAGGCCAAGGTTGCTGCGGGTAACTTCTGAAATTAAATCAGGAAGGAAATCTGCAGTTTCACCCTGAGAGAGAGCAGGACTCTCTCATGTTGTGTCTGGGTCTTGGAAACAAGAGTTGGGATGTTACAGAACTGTGTTGAAAAGAAATTAACCTTAAATATAGACCATTCTCCATAAGAGAGCAACTTTATGCATCATTAAAGAGCTTGCTGTTAAATGCAGAGTCTGAAATGCTTCTGAGCTAAAGAACTGCTTGCTGTTGAAATTATTTTACATGAAATGACCATGTATCTGAATATAATTAAAGTAATGAATTGCAAGATGGATAATATTCTGGTAATGAGTAAATAAGCTTGGTAGAAATATTATAATGTAAAAGGATATGTAGAATATAGTCCCAGTATTTCCTAGCAAATCAATATACATAACTTTCATGCAATTGTGAGGGAACAATACAAACACTAAGTTTTATAGGCTGTAAATGTTAGTTTCAGCTTTCATTTCACAATCTGTTCTTCAGAGGTCTTTGCAGTGTAACAGTGTTTTGCCCTGAACACAAGGTAAAATTTCCACTATTAGCAAAAGATAGTAAATTCTTTGTAGTACTATTATGCAATTATTTTTCAAGTTTTTAATTTCAAAAATCAGCTTCTACAAGTAAAGGCTGAGGTTTTTTACTTTGGTGAGTGAAAGACTGAAATAATCAAGTTGCATGATTTATCAAGGCTGCCTTAATATTGCCCCTTCATCATCTTACCATTGCTCAATGTTATTTGCCAACGATTTCCAGTTAGAAAATTGTGCCAAAGACTTCTGGGGCTGACTGGGATTGTGGAGACTATTTTGTGTTACTACATTAACAAGTGGCTTCAGCAGTTGTCACCTCCTTGGAAACACTAGACTGCAAAAACAGCTGGATCTTTTGTGTTGTTCCAGCTCCACCTTATCCAGGATTTCCTTCCACAACAGACTCAAGTCAGTCATTTGCCTCATGGAACTTTTTAGCAAAAAAAAATACAGGAACCTACAAGGCTTTCTGATGATAACTTGATCAAGAAACTTCCCCTGGTAGCATTCAGTAATTTTGTCATTCCATTTTGTCAGATGAAGGGAACCTATCCTTAGCTGTCAGTATAGAAATCTGTATGCTTCTATGATTTTCACATTGGGTCTAAGCATAGAAAGCCCTGACAAACCTGCCTGGAGAAAACTTATTTGACGTCAATCCCTGTTGTGCAGCCATGCTCTTGGTTTCAGAAATCTTGCCCCCTTGCTATGATTCTTACCTGCTTCACATGACAATGCAAATACATAAAATCTGAAGAAATATTGAGCTGAATGAGAGTAAAGAGCCATCTAGAGAGTACAGCTTGGAAAAAGTAGAAAGGTAAGGCACACACAGCCAGGCCTGCACACTTGCAGCTTCCAACCAGCAGCACTCTCAAGATTTCAGAGACTCGGTCTGCACTGAGAGGGTTCGTTTCTGTAACACCTGGGGTTCTCCTCTCCTTGTTCTTTAACTGACTGCATAATAAACTCTTGAGACTCATGAGATTGTGTCACTGAACAGGAGATGAGCAGTTAAGTAATGTTACTTAAAAGCAATCTTTTGACCAAAAAAAGCAATGAGATTGATAGAAGCACAAGAAAATTTTTGTCATCATGGCTGTTACAGAATAAAGACAATATATTCACCTATCTTAATCTGTACCATCAGTTCACAAAATTAGGGATTATCACCTACTACTGGCATCACACAGGCAAAACATTCACTCAGCATTTACCCTTCACACCTATTTTTTCAACAGAATAGAGAGGATCCTTGTGTGGAAAGAAATCTAGGGACAGTTCACATATGCTTTTGCAAAGACATTAGCAATAATAATTTTCGTGGTCTTTTCAGAATGTTGGTTTTTGACAGTACATGGCCAGTGATTGTGTTAAAATTAATGTTCTTTTCTATGACTTATCACATTAAACTGAAATATTTCATTATGGATATGTTTAATATGCCATGAGTTATTACGCAGTAATTTATTTCATAATATTAATTCTTACATTCCTTCATTAAGTATAATTATACCCACTAGCAGTGGAAAATAAGTCTTTCCTTTTGTGAAGGACAGCTGTATTGTGTTTCCACCTCTTCTGTGCTGATGTTTGAAAATTGCAGATTAGCCCATACAAAAAATAGTACAACACAGTCAGCATGCTAAGAACGGTAGCTATTCTTTAAAGCTTATCCTATATGTCTACTTAAGTGTTGAATAACAGCAATGTTAGCCTTATGTATACATTTAAAAAGCAGCAGTACAATAGTTCAGAGGTGTGCTATAAGAAATTAAGGTGTTTCAGTAGGGAAAATAAAATACTGTCCGCTGCACAGGTAACTCGTTAGATTGGAATGGACATTTAGTAACATTGACCAGATGATATTTCAGCTACTAATGTATCTTCACCCCATCATTATAGGCTAAAATAATGCACCTTAATCTTAAATAATTAATTACAAGCATCTTTAATTTTTAAAGATAAATACATACATGCATACATAAATAATACAAGGATTACTGAGAGAGCCTAGCACTGCAAACTGTCCTTGGCTTTTCTAATAGGATAGCACAAAAATGTCATGAATGGAAGGGTCTATGCCATTTCACCTTTTTGAAGACCTGATCTAAAGCTCAACAGAGTCTTTGAAAATTACCTTAAAACATTCCAAATACTTATATTAGCAATTATTTTGGTTAACAGATCAAGTTAAAAAATTCAGTTAATACTTGCCATTGATAGCATTTGCACAAATATAATGTTTATCCATCTGTGAGTAAAAGTTATTCTACATTAAAGCTTCTTCAGTAAACCCTTACTTTTCAAATATATTTTTTCAGATAGTGTAAGGGACTTAAAAATCAGCCAACCCATCTGAGCACATATATATAAACTCATATACATGCATAAATCATTACTGCATCTTCAGTGCTTTGCCGTACCACAGGATTGTTGTCATGCAAGCCTGAGTGAAACATGACAGAATAAGTAAAGACAGCCTGAGTTAATCACTTAATTTCTTGATTAGCTATTGAACATCCTTGTAATAAGGATGAGAAAGTGAGTAATTAATGTATCAGAAGAACAATCTCCTGCTTTGCTTCTTTCCATGTCACTATAAACACCTCTAATTTCTTCAGAAAAAATGGTTCTTGAAAGAGTCTTGTTGTTAGAGTTATCAAATCTAAGCTCTTATGAATAGATTTGTGTTATGTATATTCATATATGTTCACTCTAAAATTCACACTCTAATTCATTATATCAATGCACATTGATTAAAAAATTAATATAAACATTTCCATAATTTCCTGCAGAACATATTTGTCCCATCCAACAGGAAACCTAACTTTCAGTTACATCAGGTTAAATTATATGTTGCATTGCTAAAACATACGGGTCCTGTGATTTGTTATGCAATCCTTCTAATATTATTCTGTTTGAATGCTATTTAAAATGTGCATGCTTTCAATACTGAGATAATCCATTGAATTTTTACACTCTATTAATGACAATTGTACACCACTCAATAAGTACTAAATGCTCCCAGGTCTCTTGTTACTTACTTGGCCACTTCCAAGCCCCATAACTATTTCCCTTATAGCTCAAATACTCAGAAATGTTCTACCTGGTTGCTTCTAGGAGCTCCTTAGGAAGGTAACAATCAATAGCTGGGTAGCAATCAGAGGCACCTGTCTGTCACACAGAACAGCTAAAGGTTCCCTCTAAACTGCAGCCTCCCGAGCTGTGGATTGCATTTCCTTCATAGCTCCTGTAATAGGAGCTTTATTGGGGTTTTTCCTGACTGTTGTGGCTTAGGAATGGTATTTAGTGCCTCCTCCACCAGGACTCCAAAATCACAGTGCCTCTCGCTTGTTTCCCCTGCCCCTCATTTCTGCCCATGGGTGGCCAGAGAAGAGAACCAGATGCACAAAAGGCAAAGATGACCAGTTGAGATAACAGCAATTGACTGGAAACAGCAACAAGATAAGAAGAGGAACAGTAACAGCAACAACGTTAATAACAAAAGCATACAAAAGACAGAGTGTGGAGCTCAACCCACTCACAGCCACGCCACCCAAACTGCTCCTCTGGCTGGGACCAGCATTACCCCTGGCTCCATCCACCAGGCTTGCTACACCAGAAGGGAAAGCCCCGGCAATGACATGAAATGGCACTGAATAACATTTGGGTCTTGGTCATACCCACACCGTTCCAGGCTCCTCTTCCTCACAGCTACTGCAAGAAATTAACCCTGTCCATGGTTACAGACCTTGACAATGACTAAGCTCAGCTGGGAAGTATCAGATTAAAAAGCACGTATTATGATAAAAATATACTACCCTTCTTACCTGCACACTTCCTGTGAGTTTCAAAGGGAAATTAAGCCTACATTTAATTGACTGTTTCTTGATTGTTAAACTTGCACATGTTATGTTTCAATTTCCGGTGATCATAATTTATAATTTAGCGTGCCTTGCTCCTGCATCAGTAACACAGATTTACTAATGCCTGCATTATACAACTTGTACCACATTTAATTAGGAAATTCTATCTGATTGTTAGCACAGTGCATTATGTAAAGAGCACAGCACATTAAACTATTGAGTTCCTATTCAACAACGCACCTAGAAATGTTCCATCCAACGTTACAGAATTTATGACTGCAATAAGTGACTAGAAAGAGTCGTTAAAAGGATTTCAAAGCTGTGAATGCACTCACACTGCAAAGTATGAAATATATGTTCTGGAAGCTCTGAAACAAATGTGCATTTCCTCTAAAATCATTATAGTATTTTTCTTCCATAGCTGTTGCAGCTATAAAAGATCTATTAATCTCCAAGAGAGGGGAATCCTGGTCAGTGTCTGATGAAGGAAAGATTTTGTGCAACATGAAAAAAGAAAACATATTCTTTTTACAAGCTAAATAGAGTATTTCAATACTCTTCCAAAGTAGGAATATGTATTTTCTTAAGTAGGTCCAGATATGAGAACCTATAATTATACTTAATTATATGTCTTATTGCACATAAGTGATAAAGTTTTCGGATAGCGAATGTTGTGGTCTTGACCCACTAACGATTAATCATGTAATATGTGCCTGGGCTGTGAGTTAAAAGCCTTCATAGTCAGTGTCATTTATTTTAATGAGACATTGGTGGGTTTAAAATCAAGGTAAACCTGCTAATAGGATTGTTAAGGTCAATGAAGTTATCGCAGACTTCAAGCAAACTGTGTACTTAATGAGCTGGCTGACTCATATTCTACATCTGAAATTTGATGTTAAATTGGACTCCTGTACATATTTTGTCAGTATTTATCTAGGGTTTATGTACATGTTAAAATTATTACAATTAGAAATTATTGTATTTTGGGGACATAAAACAACTTGCCCTAATGTAGAAGAAGGAATAAAAAAAACTAAAGGCAAAGAACATTTAAAGAGTTCCCCAATTGTAAATGTCCATTATATTGCAACAGATTTTTCTTTTCAAAAATGATCCAAATTTAACGATATTTTTCTATATTTTTTCCAAAAATGTTCTTTTTATTTCCAGCGTGAAAACCACTATTGATATATTGCAGCTGTGTTTCCACTTTTAGATGAGTATTCTGCTATGCCTTTTTTTAATTACTTTATCTTTTTTAAAATCTATTGTTACTGCAGCTATGTGAGAAAGGGAGTGTTTTTGGGGGTTTGGGGTCTTTTTAAAAGCTATGATTCATTCCTTACTGTGAGAGGAAAAGTCTTGGAAGCTCTAATTTCAATTCCAAAACCAAGGGAGACAAGAAGAAGAATCTTTGTTTCTTGGAGACCATGCTATGGAGGTAGCAGCATGGCCTCCTGTGCTGCAATGTATAGGCTTGAGCAAGGGCAGAGGAAGGAGACACACTAAAAGGAAACAATGAAGAAAAAGAAAAAAGGTAAGGATTAATAATTAGGCAAGATGCAAGACTTAGGCGTCAATAAATGGAGGCGATGCTCCAAGTGTTGCACTTTCTTCTTTCGTGACTAGAAGGGAAACCACCAAGTGAATAGAATGTTGATAGCTAGCAAGGATTAACTGCTGTGCACTCGAGCACATCCAAGGCAGAACACATCTTTCCTGGAAGCCTAAACAGACTTAGCCTGAGATACTGGAGCTATTGAAAGTATCACTGTACAAGCTGACAGCTGGGTAACAGCTTTATAGCCAGACTGGCAGAGCTGGCTCAGGGCTTCACAGAAAATGTGGAAAGCTATGAAGGCAAAATTCACATCCTGACAAAAAGCAAGGGAAAATCTAGTATTTCTGACAATTTTTACCAAAGTAAGTGGACTCCTTTGAAAAACGCTTACCTTTTAAGGTTGGACAGCAGGAGGGAAACAGCACTGTGGATTCTGAAACAGACATGTCGTTTTGGATACCTGCACACAAGTCATTTCTACAGGGCTGGTTTTAAAATAAGTTATATTATCTTTCCTCTTGTGGGGAAAGCCCTATACAAAATAAATCTACACAGTGAGTTTCTTACCAGGGATATGCTCAAGTCCCCCAATGCAGTCCAAGAAATAATAATTGTTTCTTGGGAGTTTAAGATGAGAGCTCTTACAGTTAAAGTAATGAGCCTGTCCTGCATTATAACTGCTTATAGGACATCATAAAGTTCAAATACTTTGAAAGTTCAATTTTAAAATGTTGCATTGTAATTTAGACTTAGTTTTCCTCTCAGTTATGCTAACCTGTTCCAAGACAGATAGTGCTGTTTAAGAATAATCAAATTTCTGCTCCTCTTCATGAGGATTTACATATATATGTTGAAAAATATAAAATAATTCAATGAAATTTTGTTTTTTACTTACATTTATTAAAGTCAGTACAATATTGTGGCTAATAAAACAGCAAGGAGAACAAGAAACCTTCTGAAGCAGTTAGGAATAAACATTGATAAGCATGTCATAGCTAATTGTTAAAATTTACTATGTAATTAAGAATTTTTACATTCCACAATAGGTCAAATAAACAGGACATCCCAAATTCACAGGAATGCCTAGTGGCCTAGCAGGTTGAATGGGCAGACCTTCAGAAACATCTCACAACCACAACAAACTGTGTTCCTTCAAATTTATGACCATCAAATACCCTTAAAGTCAGTTGAGATTTATAATCAAATACCTTTCTAAAGAAAGAAAAAGACCTCTATATCCATTGTTAACAGCATGAAAGCTGGGTAAGCTAACCAGGCTCCTTCAAGGGAAGAACCATAATTTAGACACAAAGGTGAAATCAAGCTGTGATCAAGCTTAGTGAAGTGTGACTGGGCAGTCCAGAATAGAGGACAAAGCATTTCAAGTTGCATCCTGGTTGTAACTTACTTTTAAATTGGCATTTCTTCATCTGATTTTGCCCTGATGCTTTTTATAGTAGAAACTGCAAGAAAAAAATAGACAGAAGCCTTTTGTTTCCATATAACCAATTTTCTTCTTATATGTCAGGAAGGACTTTATATTTTGTGTATTTCTTGAATCTGTTTGTACTTTCAAGGCTTTGAATATTTTGATTTGTGAAAGTTTTTCAAGATTCCAAGATCTATGATGCTCTGAAAGGACTGATACTGACCATAGTGACACATTTCTGAAAGGAAGAGATTGGATGAAAAATACTTCTGGAACAAGAGAAACTCCAAGTTGATCAGCCCCCAACCTGTGCTGGTACTTGGGATTATTCCTCTCCACGTGGTAGAACCCTGCACTTGCCCTTGTTGAACTTTATTTTGTTTCTCTCTGCCTATCAAGGTCTCACTGAATGGCAACACAGCCTTCAGGTGTATCAGCCACTCCCCACAGTTTTGTATCATCAGCAGCCTTGTTGAGGGTACAGTCTATCCCTTTGTCCAGGTCACTGATAAATAAATTGAATAAGATGGGGCCTGGTATTGATCCCTGGGGAATGCCACTGGCTACAGACCTCCAATGGGATTCTGCTCCACTGATCACAACACTCTGAGCTCTGATCTTGACCCTCTGAGCTCTGCCATTAGTTCTTGATCCACCTCACCTTGTCCATTCATTTCATGAGCTTACCTATGAGGATATTCTGGGAGACAGTGTAAAACCCTGCTGAAGTCAAGGCAGACCACATCCACTGCTCTTCCTTCATTGTCCCATCCTGCCAGGTCATCAGAGAAGGCTATCATATTGGTCAAGCATGACGTCCCCTTGGTGAATCCATGCTGACCTACATCTAATTGCCTTCTAAATGCTTGGTAATGATATCCAGAATTACCTGTTCCATTACCTTTCCAGGACTGGATTTGAGGCTGACTGGTTGGTAGTTTCCCTTGTCCTCTTTCTAGCCCTTCTTGGAGATGGAAGAAACACTGGCCTTCCTCTAGTCCTCAGACACCTCCTCTGTTCTCTCTGATTTTTCAAAGATGATGGAGAGCAGCAGAGCAACATCTGCTGGCTCCCTTAGCACCCATGGGTGCATCCCAAGAGAGCCCACAGATTTATCAGTGTTTAGTCTGCTTAGTTGACCTCTAACCCAACCCTCCGTGACCAAGGGGAAGTTTTCCTTTCTCCAGCTTTCTTCTCTTACCTCTGAGATCTGGGACTGCTGAGAGCCATCCTCAGAAGTAAAGACTGAAGCAAAGAAGGTGTTCAGTAATTCCATCTTCTCTGTGTCTTCCATTACCAGGACACCCATGTGATTCAGCAGCATCCCAACATTATCCCTAATCTTCTCTTTGCTGCTGCTTGTGGAAGCCCTTTTTTGTTGTCCTTGAGGTAATTTGCCAGCTGCAATTCCAGGTGGATCTTGGCCTTCCTCATTGCATCCCTGCATATTTTGACAATGCTCTCATAGTCCTCCTATGTGGCCTATCCTTTTTTCTACATCCCAAAGATTTCTTTCTTGCCATTGAGATATACTGCTTATCCATGTAGGTCCCCTGCTCCTTTTGCCTGAGTACTTTATCACGAAGATACACTGGTCTTGACCTTAGAGAAAGGTTCTTAAATATTGGTCATTTGGTCATGTCTCTTGGACACACTTTTCTCTTCCAGAGCCATAGCCCATTGGATTCCTATTAGCAGGTCCTTGAAGAGGCAAAGTTAGCTCTCTGGAAGTTTAGGGTTCCAGTCCTGCTTATTGATTTGCTTCCCCTGTGCAGGATCCTGAGTTCCACCATCTCATGGTCACTACAAGTGGCCTGTAATAAACACCCACAAGTGTCACCCATATTAGCCTGTCCCTTAATTCTCACCCATAAATCCTCAAATCATGTGTCTGTCCCCAAGTAGATCTCAATATATTCCACTTTCCCTATCACAAAAACAGCTACTCCACCACCTCACTTCTCTGACTTGTCCTATCTAAAAGTACATAGTCATCCATGACAATATTCCAGTCATATGAGCTGTGCCACCCTGTCTCCATAATTGCAATGAGATCCTGGCCCTGTGACAGCTGACAACTGCAGATAGGTTTTCAGTTCTTCTTTTTTATTCCCCATGCTGTGTGCATTTGTGTACAGGTACTTCAGAAAGGTAATTGAGCAACCAGGTTCCCTAGAAGGGAATATCATAACACCAGAACTTTTCCTGCTGTTTTCCTCTGAAATCAAGTTCTGTGGAAATTTACCTCACTCCATGAAACATTTGCTTCTTAACAGATTTGTTTTTTATAAAAATGAGCATATGGAGTTAGACCAAAAAAGCCATTTGCTTCAATATCCTGGCTTAGACAGTGATTGGTATGCTTAGGGAGGTATATATGAGATGGAGTATGCATAAAAGATCATATTTCCCCGGGTACTCCATCTGGGCTTTCAGCAATTAGGCAGTGACTTCCTGATCTGGAGACCATATCTAGACCATCATTCTCCATCACAACTGATACAAATACCACTCAAGAAGTCATCCAGTCCATTTCTGTTGAGTGAGGGTGGTTTTAACATACAGGAATTGGTGCTAAAGGAGCACAGTTTGTGGCCTCATACACTCTACTACCAAAGACAATAGTTCCACATTCAAAACAATTCTTCCAGTTCATGCACTTTTTCGTGAGTTATGAAGAAAAAGAGCGATGTAAAGGTAAGGAACCTGTGAAAAGGGAGGTTGAAAGAAGGAGCTAAGAAAGGTAAATTCTTACAGGTGATTTGCATAATGTATTGCCATAGGAAAGGCATAAATAAGGATGAAAACAAGACAGAATGGGAAGGAAAGGTATTTGCTAGAAACAGGAAAACATTTTTCAAATTGCTGAAATCATGCATGTTCTAATTAATATAACAAAAGTGTTAATAAAAATTTAGGCATATCAAATGAAGTGCAGACTAAACCAGAATTTGAAGCTGATACTAAGAAGATAAAATTAAAATTAATACTAAATCCTTCACACATCAGAAGAAAACCACAAACTTTAGGTAGGGACAGCTAATCATCAGGGTATAGTATTTTATATATATATTATATATATATATATATATATATATATATATATGGTCCATATATATGTGTATATATTGTATTCTACACAAATTATTTGCCCTGACATTCACTGTGGAAATAAGACAAATTCCCCTTCTTTTACCTTCTTGTAGTGGGCTCACCAAAGGGCCTGTCTGAAACTGAAGTGGTTACAGGTGGGACATGGAACAAAGCAACGAAACAAACACTATAACATCACCAGACCTAGATCATGTGCCCCCCAAGAGCTCTAAGAGATCTCAAGGATGAAACAGCTAAATTACTAACAGCACCATCTAACTTCTGTTTTAAGGTTCCCATGGCACCTGAGGACTGGAGTGTAGCATCTGTGGTATCACAGATGTGATATATTTTTTAAAGCTCCTTTGGGATCAAGAAACCTCTAACTCTGCCTTCTTTACTGAGGAAATTATTACAAGTACAAACCAAGTGTAGAATTAGTGGATACCTTGAGAAATACAGCCTACCTGGGAAAAGCTAGTGTGGCTTCACTAAAGGTGAATGTTCCCCAAGTGGTTGTTAATCAATATTCATACATACCAGAACTAAATGTCTTGTTTGCACTTATCTTAAAAAAACCCCAAAAAACAAAAAAAACTTACCACATTAGAAGAAAATAGATAGAAACAACATAAATTTGAACACCCTTTTGGTATCTAAGAGTTAGGAGAAAAAATATTTCCCCATAAAATATCGTATACTTTTATGTGTTTGTATATTTTAATGGAATAAAATTTTTCAAAGCTTTTAGAGAAGTAAAGGTTCCAATCATAGGCAAAATAATAGATCAGATTCTTTTCTGTCCCAGGATATAACCTCATGAAGGGGAAGTGCCAAGTCCTTCACCTGGGACAAAACATCCTGAGGCAGCAGGAGATGATGAGGGCCATCCTGCTGAGAAGAATCTTTGCAGAAAAGGCCCTGGAGTTGGACACCCACTTGACCATGAGCCAGCAATGTGTCCTTGCTGGAATGATGGCCATCCTGGGCTGCATTAGACAAAGTGTTGCCAGCAGTTAGGGGGAGGTGATCCTTTCCCTCTGCTCAGCACAGGTGAGGTCCCTCCCTAGGGTGCAGTATCCAGGTCTGGGCTCCTCGGTGTGTGACACACATGGACACAGTCCAGCAAAGGGCATCAAAGGTAATTGAGGATCTCCAGCACCTCATGTGTGAGGAAAGGCTGAGAGAGCAGGGACCCTTCAGCCTGGCTAGGAGAAGGCTCCAGGGGGTCTGACTGATGTGTACAAACACCTCAGGAGAGGGTGCAAAGAGGACAGAACCAAAGCTCTTCAGTTGTGTCCAGTGACAGAGCCAGAGACAATGGGCACAACCTGCAACACAGGACAGTCACTCTGAAAATCAGGAAACACTTCTTCACTGTGAGAGTGACTGAGCACTGGCACAGGCTCCTCAGAGAGGTTGTGGAATCTCCATCCCTAGAGATATTCAAAACCCCTCTGGGCAATTGGCTCTAGGTGGCTGTGCTTGAGCAGGAGAGGTTGCACCAAATGGACTTCAGAGGTCCATTCCCACCTCAGATATTCTGTGATTCTCTGATATCCTTAATGCCAGAAGAAAAGAAGAATGGAAAAGATGCAGTGGGATGATTACCTTCCCAATCCACAGACTTCTTCAGCCCCAGATAAATTGGTATACATTCATGGCCAGTTTACTTTTTAATTGTTATAGGAAACAATTCCACTCTGAAGGCTGTCAGGCCAGCTTTGGAGTGGCATTGCTTTCTCTCTCCCTCTTCCTCTTTTGATCATTCTCTTCCTGTCCTGGCCATCACAAGCAGAGCTTTACTGGTTTCCCTTGTGCTGAGAAACCCAAGTCCCAAGATGGGCCTGCTGTAAGAGCCTTTCCACTTTTGGGGTTAAGAAATTCCTCACCCTTTTCTCCATACTTTATATTTCTGATTAAAACTTCAGAGTCTTCTTTCATTGAGGTGGCCTGAATCTATATAGGTTGCACAGGTCATGCATACTTTTTTTGTTACCTCTCTATACTCTAGTGGTTTCCTGCCAGAAAGAACTTGCAGGGGAAAATTGGCAGTGCATTTCTTTAAAACATGGAAAGTTCATGCTGTTATCCAACATCTGTACCAATCAAACTCCTCTCTGATCACTCTGCCATTATACACTTTTTACTTACTTAGTTACTTTATTTATTGTTCCTTCTTTTACACAGCCAAATTTTATGCTTATCTGACATTTTTAAACAAATTTACAGAGGAAATGCAGCTCTAGGTCACAGCTTTGGTGGGGTATTTTTCATTTTTATCCAGGAAATCTGACTTGAGCTGTTACAATTCCACCTCACAGTTTAATTACCTTGGCTTTAAGAATGTAGAATAACTATCCTGTGTTTCTGCTTTCCTGAAGCATTCAGCTGGAGTGAGCTGTTGTAGTTGTGGTGCCTCCAGTCTGCAGCAGCCCTCCAGCTGAACTAGGCTGGCCAAGAGGAAATAACTTGAAAGAATTCATAACTAGGATCTGTTTGGCTGATAAATAAAATGTTTTGTTTCTAGTTTCTTTTAAGCTCTCTTTTCAGAAGCAGCCTTCTTGCAATTCTCTAACTATGATTCTAAACATTTCAGGCTTGAACCTATTGTGTTATTCTTAACACCCTTGTGCCTCTCTGTGCATGGGCCAGGGATAGAGCTGGCTGTACTTTGTGGCCAAAATCCCTTTCTTCTTTGTAGGTGTTAAGGATCAGGCTCCAGCAATAAAAGGGAGCAGCAAAGACCTGCAGCAGAGTAGAGCTGCTCTAAGCTCAGTATATTCTGTGATTCTGTGATCACACCCCAGGACCTGACAGACACACCAGGAGGGGAGCCAGGCAGAGGGGTCTCAGATTGTGGGGAAGTAAAAAAAGAGGGGAATTTCTCATAGGGCTTCTGCAGCCATTCTACAATAATTGCCCCTTACAAACAGTCAGATATTGAAGTGTACAGAGACCTATGAAGATTATTGATCCCTGCTCTGAAAGCTCAATAATACGATGACACTTACTATTAAGGTGCCTTTTTTGTATCTACTTGTCTTATCAATTGGTAAACACAAGCATTTTCTTTGAAGTACTGCAACTGCAAGGAATTTTATTTTTTATAGCTTTTCACTCTCCAAAATGTGGGATTTTTAACTCAAATAAACTCTGTACATTCCTAACAATAGCTGAATGCCACAATTTAGAGAAGCCCTGTGCAAACATTTGTTTTGGCAAAGTTAGTTGCCTGCTCAATCTGCAGGGAGTAGATTAAGTCCAGGTAATGAATACAGCAGTTCCCCGGGAGGGAAAGCAAGAAAGAGTAAAGATTTTGCATTGGGGGTTCTCATAATTTTATAGCAATAGTGTATGTGAGAGTATTTTTCTCAATGGGTAGGAGTACATTCAGAGAGAGAGAGAATCTCAGCAAAGATTTTGGCTGCTGTGCTGGACTGACTAACCTTACCAACTCACACTGAATATTACCATCTGTTGTTTGCAGCAGTCTGCGTGTTGCTGCTGACTCTGTATCACACATTTGTACCCAGCATACTTACTCAGGATTCACAAACACTGCAGGCTTTCTCTCAACTCCAGTAAATCAAATGTAGACAGTATCTTTGGCCCAATCCAGAAGGAGGCCATTAATACACTGTTTTGATCAATGATACAATAACCTCATTTCCTTTATCTAATCCAGATAAAGGGAGATAGGCAGATTACACAAACAACTTCAGGAACAATTTAGTGCTGCTAGAGAAAGCAGGCAGGATATTTGTTTAAAAACCAAGCTTTTAAGATTCTTTTTTGACAATAATTTTATGTCCTTCTGAAGGCTCACACTGTCAGATACCCATGAAGTGCTGCATTTTATTAGCTCTGTTGGATATCATAGCACTGGAAAGCTCACAGGGAACACACTCTCTTACTGCTTCTGTCACCCTGGAACGTGTGGGTGGTTTCTCCCTTACCTCTGTTTCTCATAAAACACAAGCTGCTAAAACAGCTTTGTTTTGCCCTTCTGTTATCCTTCACCAGCATAACTTCATTTAACTGAAATTTCCTGTAGTGCTTGTTAAGCATTAAGGATCTTCATAAAATAACCATGCAGATTCCAAAGGGAATCCAAAGCCACCTCAATATAATGAAAGTTCAAAACTTCTTCACTCTGTGTCCAAGGAATTGTGAGCAATTATTTGTGAGTGTAAACTACAGCCTGAAGAGTAGAACCATAAAATGCAAAATCAGTAAGTGTGGGGAGCTACCAGGAAGCTGCAGATTAAAACTAACAACTGTATTAGAATTAGGAATGCAAATGCCTTTCTAATTAAAGGGACTCATTAGATTAGACAGTAAAGTGAACTGGATCATTATTTTTGATCGCTAGAAGAAGTTGACAGTAATGGGATTGGATAATGGTTTTGCTGAAAGCAAGGAGAAGACACTTATAAATGATTCTCCAAAATTGCTTTTGTATGATCCACTACTGTGCAATCCACAGTGTTTGCATAAAGCTGTAAAGAGGCGTGGTTTTGTCCCATTGTTTTTCTGCTCCAAAGTGGTTACCAGTGGATTTACACAAAGAACTTCTGCTGCAGGCAACTTCAGTGACTTTGTCTAAGGAAAACAGGGAAGTTGGCTTACTTGCCTCATTAACTATAAACTGTTAAATAGCAGCCACAGCACAAACTTGCAACACTAATTTTTAGAATATGATCATATTTGCATCAGCTATGAGAACAGGACACTAAAGTGAAGAAAAGTGACAGGTTCAGTGCCAAAGGACATGAACAGGTATAAAGAGAGATACTCTGCTGTGCTAGATACCGTGATTTGTCTGCAGTTATGTCTGTTGAAGATAGCTAGACAGACAGATTTATGTATTTTAATATTATTCATCTGAGAGAGCTTATATTTGCAGACATCTGAAAAACCTCCAGTAGACCCCTTAATGTGCTCATTATGGTTAATCTCTTTTGCAGATCTTTGAAGTCTAGGTTCGCTTATATCAACCAAGATAAATTTGACAACTAAAAAATAGAAATAATTTCTAGATTCCAAAGTCAACCTCCTGCAAATTCCTTAGAATGCATGAAAAATCACTGGTTCTAGAAATTTTGCAATAAACAAATATTATGTTAAGCATTATTGCAATAAATACTCTTTCTAGCACCAAAGGTTTAGACAATGGAGCATTTTCAGTTTTTTTTCTTTTTAAGCAGTTTTTCCTTCCTATATTGAAGAATAGTATTGAATTATAAAACTGGTAACACTTCATAGCTTCACAAGTAGTTATTCATTTTAATATTGTTTATATATTTTTTCTTTGATGAAGAATTTAAGATTAACAGATGACTTAGGGAAAAAAAAGTCTATCCTTGGATTGCTGCTACTTTCTCTACTGATGGCATTCTTATTCTTCTTAAATGACTCTATCCTCTATTCTAAACCAAGAATAACACTGGAAGGGATTAAGTAGGATCAGCCTGTTGAGACAAATATTGAGAATATAAATAATTACTCACTCCCCACTGTGTTTGTGAATTTCGTGGCTGTCTTTCAGTTTTGTCAACTGTACAATCTCGCTTAACAAAGCAGAGTTTTCTGATTGTTTCCCCAACAGAGAGCACCAGGACTTGACTTTCCCACCACTCATACATGAGACCAGGAGATAATTCAGCTGTTCAACAGCCTCTCTGACTTCATACAGGCATAACCATGTCCTTAACTACTTTCAGCACGATAGCTCTTCATAAGAGAACTTTGAAATTTTGTTGGCCCCAAGATTTTGGCCCACATTTACTCTCTTGTCTGCATGGAATCTCAAATTACGATCCACAGGACATCATCACATCAAACCCAGAAGAAGCTTTGCCAAATTTCAGGACATAAATACTTTTAAAGCCCCTTTTCCCCTTCCATCCATGCATCCACGGTCCAGATGTAGGAAACCTTCTGAATGGTTATATATGATGTTTAGAGAGATTTGGAGGCTTGAACTATATTGTTGTGCTGAAAATAAAATCCAGTCTGAGAGGTATTAGTCAGAAAAAAAGTAAGTGGCCTGAATAATTATCGATCCATTCCTTGAAAAAAACTAGAAAATGTCAATGATAGACATAGCTATACTTGTAAACTATGAAAAATGGTAGAATGAAAATTTTCAAAGCTATTTGATTCCAATTAATGAGTAGGACCAGCTTAGGAGAACACTTTTTTTTTTTCCAAATATATACTCTTGGCTTCTAATAATGGACAGAGCAGAAGATTGGATTCCACTGCTCTCTGAAATAATTCAGAAACTCCATCTAAGGAGATGTTATTTTTCTCAGTTTTTCAGTATTATCTGAATTATAAGTGTCACATTGAGAATAATGTTGTTGTCATAAATAAATCCTGAATGTTTTTATTATATTGCATATTATTTGCTAGAATTTTTCCTAGGATAACTAAACACCAGGTTGGATTCCTCTACATGTGAACACTAAATACAACTTCTTTTTTGTTCTTAGGTCTGTAATCATACAAAACTACACACTGTGTGTAGTTACATGGAAAGCTTATTCCAGAAACTTGTACTTATTACAAATAAAGCTTTATACTGTCATTACTTACTTGCTGAGATAAGACTGTAACAGGGTTCTCATCTATCTATCTCGCTATATAATTTCATGAGATTAAATATTTTGATTTGTATTGCAGATGTGTATCCGCAGCAATTACTAAAAGAGAGGCTTTAACCAGAAGCTTAAGGACACATTTCCTTGCAAAGCCAGAAGAAATGTAAGCTACATCAGCTTTACAGATCAACTTTTTGTTAATTTTTTATTTGGATTATATGCAAATATATGGTATTTGTTTTTCCACACTCTACTGGAATTCTGTCTAATCACAGAATCAGAGAATCACAGAATGGTTTGGGTTGAAAAGGACATTAAAGATTATCTAGCTCCAACCCTCTGCCGTGGGCACTAACACCTCCCACTAGACCAGGTTGCTAAAGCCCCATTCAGCTTGGTCTAGTCACAAGCATAAAGAACAAGTTTTACTGATTTTTAAGGAGGTATTTTTAGTCATCTGGAGGGCAATCCTGACAACCTCAGGACCCTGTTACCATACATTCTGTGTCTAGTTTGGATTAGAGGTTTCTTATTCCACCTTTCTGAATTCTGGAGTGGGAAATATACGGAGAAGCCTGTCTAAAGAGCGACTCCTTGATGAAGAAGTTGGCATATGCATTCACTAGGATTTCTTCCAAATTCGTTTTTTAATCCTTATTCATACAATTTAGTATGCTATTGCTGCACTCATTAGAGATTGTGTTTTCTTTATACTTCTAAGCTCTCTCACATCAGCAAAGCCCATCAACACAAATGTTCACATTGAGGCTTTTGTACAAAAGAGAAGCAAATTATATAAAAACTGTTGAACTGTAAAATGGAACAAAGCTAGTGTACATCAGGAAAAAAATCCCCAACAAGAAAAAAAAAAAAAGACCACTAAACAAACCACTCCTTATTTTTGTCCTCTGGGTGTCTCTCTTTTAATTTTAATGACCCCTTGCACAGTCCAGTTTTAGCCAGAAATGGATGAGGATTTGTTTTTATAGTGAAAGGAGTTTATTCTGAAGGTTCTCAAACTGTACCAAGCCTTTCTGTTAACAACCTTCTTTTTTTGAGACCTTATGATTAATATACAAAAAAGGATAATTGTGTACAAATTAGGATAAATACCATAGCAATCGAAAAGATACAGTAATTTGTCATGGATCTGGCAATATTACACATTTAAATTAATAGCCTGGACAGTAGAGAAAGATATTTTTCAAATTAAGCCTATATGGGATCCAAGCAAGCTAGAAGACAAAATATGAGTTCGAAATGTTATTATTATATTTTTCAATAAGGAAATCACATTGCAAGAGGTCTGCTTAGTTACACAAATAGAGGTACATAAAGGAATTCAAGGTGAAAGAGGCCCTGTGGCTCACATGGAGCACAAACTGAACAGAGATAAACTGTGTTATATTCATGAAAGGAAAACAGGAGTGGGAAAGACCAAACCAGGATCTAGAAAATATATAATTCTCTACAAGACTTAGGAATCTATGCTTTCTCTTGCTTCTATAAGAGAGAAGTCTTAGGTTAAATACCACAGCAAAGGGATGAACCAGGTGATCAAAATTCCTTTTAGATCTGTTACTACTGCTATTGGTATTTTTTGAACATAAGAACTATTTTGTGTCCTACTGGAAAATCTTCCAATGTCAGACAACTAACAAATCATACCATGCTTTCTGAAGTCTGTCTGTGCTATAGTAAATGTGGCAAAATGTTTTTACATATAGCACATGTCATGTTCAATAAGCCCATGGGAATCAGAAGGCAGGCACTTAGTAATCAGATTTTCAGTGGTGGTGCTCTGTCACTTTTATGAACTGTTCAAAAACTAAGATTGGATCAGTCAGTAGAGTCTAAGCTCAGACTTCTGGAAGCACATAGTTTATTTGTCTCAAAAACAGTTAATTTTATAATGTTTACTTAAACTCACTTGTCTGATTAAAGATGTGCCAATGCATTTCTTATCATACTAATTGAGTTGATGAGAATTTAGTTCCCACTATGTTCATACAGACTTGGCAACACTGGTGATTTTGGTCTCCTGAATAATTCTGTGCCTTAGGGTCATGGCAGTGCTGGTGCCTGCAGTGATTTTCCTGGCAGGGACTGTGTTCTCTTATTGCCTTATCTGTGCCTTGCAGAACTGCAGTTTTACCTTTTCTGCTTCCATCAGCAGTTGCCTGAGAATTCTCAGATATATCACCTATTGCTTGTACTTTTATCTCCACTTAACCTCTCATTGCTCAAAATATGTCTCTAAAAGATAAGACTATGGTAAACTGATTTGTTAAACTGATTTTCTGCTTCTTGCTTTTCTCTTTCTCATTGAAAATCTGTCTCAATGCTTCTGTCTGTCTTTAAGGTTCCTAAGGCATGTTGTACCTCCTTTGTTACAACTTCATTGTCTGCTAACTTAACTCTGTGCAAACTTCAAGTTTTGCATTATTACTTTGCAGTGTATTTTGGGTCTAATAATAATGATACTGATAATACCAAATGTACTTTTTAAAATGCAAAATACTTGAAAAATATCTGAAACAAACAAGATTTTTTTCATATTCTCACTCTCTATTTAGATTTACTGAAGATAATTCTCTCTCTGGATGTTATGTAGTGCCACAGGAAATCTGAGACAATTTTTAAACTGATAAGTATTATTATAATCTGCATGCATCACTCAGATTCATTTTGTCTTTGCAAATGCAATCACCAACTAACTCAAGATGCGAGTTCTTCTGTCTTCTCATTCATAAAGTTCTTTGCTCTCACCTTTTATCACAATTTGCCTTTATTCTGATGATTAGAGGATTTCTTTTTTTGTTGTTGTTGGAAAAGGATTACTGGAATAAATTACATTTTAGAATTTAGAAAATAGCAAAAAATGTAAAATAAAATCTCTGCATAATGAAGATGTTTTTTTGGCACTTACAGTAAATTCAATTTTAACCGTCTTACCAGAGCAGAAGGTTTAACAGCTCAAGAGTAGGAATGTAACTACATCTACTGTTTAGAAAGTGATACTACTTAAAATGTATATTTGAGTAGTCACATGTAATCTTATTGCTTTTACACCTGGAACATATATGTTGGTTTAGAGTGCCAAAAATAAGATAGCACAAATCCTAGTATGTCCTACCTGGAGAACACAGGTAGTAGAATTGCACAGATTTTGTTTTCAAATTATGGTTTCCTATTTCTGCTGATTGTACAGGCTTGAGTTAAAAGTTGAGTTAAACAAGCTTCCTTTTAACAGCACTCAGTGTAATCACAGTCTGTAAACAAATCTGGCTTAATCTTTTCTCCTTTTGCAAAGGAGAAAATGGGAAACAACTTTGGCAAAAAGATTGCCATTTTTCAACTCATTATAAATATATTGGAAGGGTTGCACAATTACCTAATACATCATTAATAATGTTGTGTTTCATTACAAACATTATATACAATATGTTTCAGGACTTCATTACCTCTACTCTTATCTGAGACAGATCATATTTTTAATATACACCCATATTCAGCACTGGTCTGAGTGTCTGTGTAACTTCAGCTCCAATATTTAACAAAGTGTGTTCATTTCTGTTAGCATGGTTTTTCTCACAGAATATTCCTTTGCTTCAAAGAAGGTAGCTATCCCAAGTGATTTATTGTTTAATGCTATAAATATTGCACAGACCCTTTATTTATGTTTTATTTGATTTATATCTGCATTTTAAAACAATTTTTAAAGGCCCTATTCTAAATATAAGTGGTCTTAAAACTGAAGGTGTACTTGTTTTGAGGGCTGAAGTCCCAGAAATTGTGTTTATACTGCACAAGTAGGCATGCTCCACAGAAAGTATGCAATCCTGCTTCCATGACCATATGGATCCTGTATGTGCATCCATCCTCCCTAGGTTGGAAAGGAATAGGGTTTCACCCTGCCCAAAATCTGCCATTCAAACATTCAGGGAATCGTAGAACCCCAGAGACACTCCCAGATGTGCTTATGCTAAAGATAAAATTTAAACCAAATCCCACCAAATGGCTGCAAGGAAACATGAACTAAATGTGCTGGGTGGCCAGAAACGGCTGCAATCTACAGAAAGTTTAGTGTCAAGGATTACATTCTTTTTAGCTCTGGAGCAGAAAACTGAGCAACTTCCAACTGTAGAATTTTTCTTCGTCCTTTAGTTCTATTTAACTCCAGTTGGCTGGATCTAGCTCCATCATAGCTCGTGAAAAAGTATTTTGAAATGCATCCAACATTGTTTTACTGAAAGAGGATCAGTCATTTCCTCATTGAAGAGGTGAAATATTTACCTGATTAACCTATTATGTTCTGTGCACTGTAATTACCTAAATGAATGCAATGACTTTAAAAGTATCAAATCAGCTTGTCTAAACTAATTAAAAGTATATAAGGATTTGACCTATGAAGATCAGGAGGATTTTTTTTTGCCATACCCTTAGGTAGAGTACTTAGAAAGATAATTGCTTGAAAGTTCAACTAAGACTTAAAGTTTAACCTGTCTAACAAATTCTGAACAGTACCAAAATCTAAATCCATGATAGAAACTTCTTAGAAACACTGAGGAACCATATTAGTTAGAATTTGCTATGGACAACAATCAATGTATTGCCAGAAACCAGACATCTCTTGTAAAATTTTATTACCATTAGAAAATCAATGCTTTTCATATGGCCATCACTTTCTGAAACTTATGAAGCTTTCTGTTTGCACTCATGTTGGGAGGAAACTAGCTGATACTCCGCTTGTTTTTCAATGCATTTCAAAAACTACATGCTAAAACCCAATTTATATTTCTGTGGATAGGAACACTGACAACCAATTTCCAAAATGACTGCAACTGTAAACACAAAAAAACCAGGAAAAGGAATTATAAACTCTCTGGTTTGTAATTTAATGAAGAATGAAACTTGGCTGAAATTTTCTGCAATCAACACCAGTTTATCAAAGAAGCTGATTATTCAACTGAGTCATATGGGCAAAAAGCTCTTGGAAATCCATCCCGAAGTTATGATCTCTAGAAATTTTTCATCCTGGCAGTTCAAAATTAATGCATATCTGTACTAGTTAAGAATCTCTACTTTTTTATAGAAAGCTTGTAAAATCTTATTAAAGCTACCTTTCTGTTACCACTTCTGTGATTGAAAGGTGCTGAATATTATACAATTTTCCTTAAATAGTCTACAAATCTAAACTGTTTTTTACATATAGATGTTACATGGAGTAGCTTTATATTGTGTGTAGAATTTTGACGAGAGTGAAAAGGCATCTACATGATGGACGGCAATGCAGCTCGATTATTCAAAGCATCTCTGTGGGAAATTCCTAGCACATGCTTTTCTTCCTGACACAGTTGTTTTTTAACAGCTGTGATCATTGGCTTGATTATCTTGTTTGTTATCCATGTGTGAAGGATACATCAAACAGAAGTGATTTTGTGAACAAATCTACTTCCCAAAGTGCCTATGCCTCCTCCTGCAAGTTTGCAGAAAAATCAGAGCTTTTTCACTTGAACATCTGTCTGCAAGAAAAGTTTTGAAAACACCCTGCCACATCAGATGGCTTTCTTAGTAAAAATGACACTGCTGTTCCACAAATGATTACACTCATTTTCTTCTCAGGACTCAGCCTCCCTTTTACATGTTGCTAGGATATCCAGTGCTTGATCAAATTTAAAGCAGGACAGCTTAGGATCACCGTTTGTTAATACATCAGCAAATTCCTTTCAGGAATGTGCTATTCAGCATATTGTACTCTGGGATCAATTGGTTCCTGTAAAGGAGGTCATGAATCACTTAATCAGGATACAGTCCTGGAAGACTCTCCAGTAGTTTGGAAATCTCAACATTCTGTGTTTTTCATGTGCCTGGGTTTGCTAATGCCATATTCAAATGTAATTGATACAGACAGATACAGCTGTAAGATTCCACATGGCAGTATGTTTTTTACAGCAGCCAAAAGTAATTGCTCTAAGATGGTAAAGAAAGGTGCCAACAAGAGTGACACATACACACACTAATTAGTTTTAGGGTTCTGGAAATTAAAATAACTACCCTGTATGAAGTAACATCCTATTTCATAGGCTTCTCAAAAAAACCATCAACCACGTCTGTAAATACATTAGTTGCTTTTCTACGTTCTCATCTTTTATCAACAAGTGATTCCTCTGTTATGACCTTTCTAGCCATCAGAAGTTAGGACAAACACAGCAATGGGCTAAATTTGATCCTTTTGACCAGACAATAGATCCAGGAAAAATAAAATCAAAGAGCTAAGCATTTATATTGGACTTTAAAGAGTTATGCCTTGGTTTGGCAGTAAACTGTGTACCTCCTTCCTGCTCTACTGCCCTAATTCCACATTTGCATGTTGAATTCAATGACAAAACTACTATGAACTTCAGATGTCCTGTAACGAAAATAAACTGTCACATTCAAACCAAATTGGGAATTATAACTGAAGGATTAAATTAAGCAACGGAAAAATAGAAACGTGTTGGGAATTAAGAGCTCCATTCACTCTGATCTAAGGAAAAGGAGATGTCATCTTCAGAATTTATTTCCCTATAAGACTTTGCCAGGAAAAGTTCTTATAATTGTTTGCATGATAGAGAGAGTATGAATCTTTCATTTTTAACCCAAAATAATCAAAATCCCCTAAGATTGTTCTGGATCAATTTTGTCAAATAAAACCAGCTGAGACTACTTTAAGAATAAGCACAATAATGCTGGACAAGCCTGTGGCTCCTAGTCAGACTAAAAGGACTAAGCTCTTCATTTACACTGTTTATAGCAGATTATGTGAACATCTCCAACCCTCAGCAGACTCATTCAGGGTGAATCTGTAACTATGAAGTGTCTCCTAGTGAAAAAAACTACTCCCTCACCTACATTATGTGTATGCCAGATTCCCTTTGGAGTAGGCTGCTAGAAGTCTTGTTGGTGATTTTTTGGTTTTATGTTCTACTAAAGCAATTCCCTGAATGCTAGCGTGCTCCAGCATGCTTGCTCAAGTGTGAATAGATCTTCAGTTTAGCTCTCTGTTCCCGAGATAGGAGACACCACATTCCTGAAAGAAATGCCCTTATCAATCTTCTGTACTTGACATTATCTGCACAAGGGGCAATAGAGGCCCTAAAATACCTTGTGCCTCTGGACAATCCTGTCACCAACTACAGAGTGAGCCTGTCCTCACTATTTTCCCTTGCTATAGCTTCAAAGGTTATTTAACCCATGCTGGCCACGGACAGCTAAGCTGGACCCTACATCCAGTAACACTGCCTGCAGCCTTCTCACCAGCTAGTGTTCATCACAACCACACATTCTCCGTGGGAATAAAGCATAATGAAAATCACCCTCATCAAGGAAACTGCCATTTTCTCATCAAGCTATTAACACAACAAATACATCAAGTTATTTATTTTCCCAAATAGTTGAAAACATATTCCTTAGTAGAAATGTAGGTTAGACTTTTATCGCACTGGCTTAAATGTATACTTATTCTATTCACTGCCCTGGTCTTACGTTTATGTATTTGAAAGAAGAACTGGGGCCTTGAAACAGCTTTCAGACTCTAATTAGGAATCCACTGAAAGGGAAAAAGTGTTTGTGATGATGAATACTGACAGAAATGTAGTTACACAAGCCAAGCACTCCTGGTGTAATAACACTACCCACCTGTAACTCAGCCAAACAGAAGGCTAATGCCAGACAGGGAAACAAAGGGGGATAAGGAGGCCCAGACAGAACAGGAACCAAAAGGCCATTTGTCAAGCAGTGGCCTTTTCCTTCACCAAATATTGGCTAGGACAAGTCCTTATATGTAATGGATCCATAAAACAATTAGGGGTGAAAGACTGAATGATCTAGCTCAGCTTCATAGATCAGTTGCCATACAGAATATTTCCTCCCGGCAGTTTCTCCTCTGACTGGAAAAACAAGACCCAAGGATTTATGCCTTAACTGTGAAGTCTCATTCCTCACCTTAGATATTCACAATTACCAGAATTTTCAAAGGAACATGAAAGAAGCTCAGTAGTAAGTTGTTCTAGGAATAATCCCACACAAGTTTATTTCTACAGTTTCAGTGCAATTTATTATTCAATATGGAGTTTATACTTGATTTAGATTAGGTTTGGTTTTAATTAACTTTTTTAGAGGCAAGGTATATTGCAATTGTGTCTTTTATGTCAAGACTACCCCCTCCCACAATGTATTTGACCTAATTAGACAATGTAAAGAGGTGTGATGGAAGAAGGAAAATTTAAAGACTGTTAGATCCGTACAAGTTTCACAAAAACTGTTACAGGACTAGAGAAGAGAAACCCAGTTAGCAGTCTTTCTGTGCAAAAGTGAATCATTAGCCTTCATGTTTTGCCTGTTGATGTGACAGATGAGCATAAGCTGCTGGCTGAGCTATGACACATACCTCATAGACCATGATGGAGTAAAGAGGGCAGCTAGAATTGCTGAGAAATTCTGAGAATTCTCAGAAAATATGCAGAGGGATGGATCTGAAGGTATTGAGACAGATTTCTGAGGCCAAGATATATGTACAAAGGACAGGAACTGATGGGAGAGAAAGCTAAATAGTTTGACCTTCTGTCATAAGAAGGCACAGGGTAATAAGCCATAGGAAAAGATCAATGTTCTACTTCCAGTTTGCCACAGCTCTGTTGGGTGTCTTACCAGGTCAGTCAATTAATCAGTCAGTGCATCAGATTTCCATAAAATAGGGATAAAATGCTTACTTTACAGGTTATAGAGAGGTCATTTGCTTTTGATAGAAAAAGGCTTTGCAGCATTTGAAAAATCTATAGAAAGTGCAAAGTGTACCTGAATGGAACACATAAGTGAACATAGGCAGACATCACGTCATCCATTTAATGTAATGAATTGACATTAGAGTTGGCCCAAGTTCATTTCTTATCGAAATTCATTCAGTGAAAATCTCTGTATTAAACCATTGAGCATCAGGCTTTTCCTCTTTTTGTGTCCCTTCTTGTTCTTAAATTGTGGAAGCTTGCTGACCATCTCCTCTGACAAATAGGCCCTTGAGACAACCATTTGACACTGAGTCCAGCACAGGCTTCCCAGAAAAACCCTTCACCCATCCTTATCAGGATTTTCATGCAGTTTTGAATATTTCTGCTTCACACAGATGGCACTCACAAATCTCTAGCACCCTTTTTTTTCATCTAAAACCAACCACCATCCTGAAAGTAAAAGGTATCTTGCCTTTCCTTAAGGGAATCTTTGGGAGTACAGCTACTATATTCAAGAAAACACATGCTGTCATCTGGACCTCTCCTTTTGTAAAAGCTGGTCTATTTCTTCCACTCTCCTCCTGTCCAAAGTTTTCCATGTCTGCATAAGGCTTACTTCTTGTGAAAGCTTACCTTTTGGCTTCTGTGCACAATGTTAGTGCCCTCAGTAGCCATGACAGGTTCTCAACTGGCCACTGTGGTTTCTGCAGGATAGGACTATCTGATTTTCAGGATATTGTAACCATTAATTAAAATGTGGCCCGAGAACAAGGCAAGATATTTTTTCAGAAGCAAATTCTATATATGGATATAGAGGCATTCAGGTGGCAACAGATGTCAGAGAAGCAAGTGGAGGTTAAAATAATGAATTCAACCTGCAGTTGAAAGTTCTCGCATTAAGTTCACCAAAATATTATACTTGCCTCTGTTTTCATGGACAGCTCACTACATTTCTGATCTGATCAAACAGACATATCCTCATTCATGTCTGACAAAAAAAAACCTTCTACGTTTGAAATACTTATAGTGGTATCATATGAATATTAGCAATACATAAGTTCAGACAACTGGGGCACAGAGAATGAGAATTATGCTACATCCATGTAGTATCACCAAGGATCTTTAGTATGGTAACCACAGACAACTGTTGGCATGTGGTGTGGGATGTAATTGAAGCTTTGTTAATAATTAGAGTAGTTTTACAGGAGTGCTTCCCTGCAGATTCTTGAGATTTTGTGGAGGTCACTCTTCATACTATTACAACTACCATAAATACCTTTGGTTGTCTTTCTAACTCTCAAATTAGCAGCTGCTATTCCCTTTCTAAAATGACCTTGTCCACTCCAGAGATGCCAGTACTTAAAATAGTAATATGGGTTAAAGAATTGAAATGGTTTACATTTGAATATTTCCTTCTTAGTGACAAGGGTTTCTCAACCAGTATATTTGGCTTCACTATGGTCTTTGGTCCTTTCATCACATCTGGAATAGGTTGTCATTCTGTTATCTCATTCACCAAAATTTGGTAATAAGCTATATTTGATGAAGATCCATTCAGAAAACTACTCTTAAAACCAATAAAGATCATTTCGTGCAAGTTAGCAATGTAAATCACTTCTGGTCCCAGAGCAACCTGACTTAATTCTTTCAGAATGGTCTGACAATTACAAAATACGATTAATTACAGTAGGAAAGAATAAAAGCTGCAAAGGCTTATCATTTCTATTTTCTTATAAGATGGGTAAGCTAAGTTTGAAATATGGATCCCATTAAATGCCAGATATCTTAGTACAGAACAGCAATATTGTTACATCAATTTACATTTTCATTACAGGTACTATATTTAACTGTCCTCATTTTATAGATTATTCATATAACAACTTTTGTTGAGTTTGACACTGTTTGATTGATCTCTCCTACACTGAGAGCCATCTGCCCACATTGTTATAAGCAGCAGGACAGCAGAAATTGACCATTTGTAACTATTACAAATGGAAAACATCATGCTTTCATGATGTCTTTAAACCATACATGTCTACTTCTGTCCTCTCTAAAACGTAGCATGACAAACTTCAGTATTTATTATGTTCAGATCAACTATTTTGTGGTTTTATTAGAAACTCCACTTTCTTTTTAGCCCAGGGATGTTGAAAAATATATTAAGCTTAATATTTCATTCAAAACTAGGTTATATAATGGTTTCATATGTAAAGTAGGTGAACAGATGGATTTCTGCTCTTGTGATCTGAACTAGATTAAATTAGAACTACATTTAACTAGGTTAAATTGCTTGGTCTTAATAAGGTCATTTAGAACAAGGAAAAAAAATTAAATAAAGGAATCATGAATTCCATCAAAAGAAATGTAATCAACATCAAGTTTTATTTGAAGAAAAATAATTAGAACTTTCTAGCAATAAGTTAAATTTATTTTTCTTAGTAGTAACAAGAAAAGTTTAAGAACATACTCCGAGCTCGATAAGCTGTCTTTTAATATTGGAATCTTCTGTTACAAGATTAATTTCTTCCATTCACATCTCGTATGATCTCTATGTGACAGAGGATTAGCAGCTGCTCATAAACAGATGCTTGTATTTGTCACAGGTATTTCGGCCCACAGCCAGCAGTAGCCAGACAGGTGTTTTGTGGAAAACCCAAGTCCATATCACAGGAAGAGGCTGGTGTCTAATGACTGCCTAATAGCTGCTCCTCTCAGACAAAGTCAGTATTAGAGACACATCTGCTACTCCTCCTGTCCCAGAAGCTGCATTTGAAACTCAACAACTTTCTAAGCTAAAGCACCTTTTCTTGATGAAATTCTTCTGCATTTTTTTTGTGCATCATGCAGCTGATTTGTCACACTGCATGATGCACGAACTAAGTTATTCTGGATAAACTCATGGCTGAATGAGAACAGGATTTAAATAGTTAGGTAAATTTATATTTCATTAAATAGAGGTCAAAATATATTTCTTCATTCTTGTTCTGAATAGGGATTTTAGGGGGAAGAATAATAAACATTGGCAGTCCATAAACAGTGATTTGTATAGTCCAGAGGCTTAAAGATTAATTTTTCACACTGCAGCAAGCAATGAACAAGTAGACAAGGACAGAGTACATTCCTGAACAAAGCAAAATGCTTTGGCCCATAGCCAAATATATTTCCCATCATTTTTTTCTTTAAATGTAGTCAGAAAATCTTCCAAAATTAGTGCTACTATTCTCAAAATTTCTGTAAATATGTAGCATGGGTGCATAAACTAAGAACTTCAGATCACAAAGTAATTTTTTTTTATTACCATTTCTCCAAGAAACCAATTCTAACCTACTCAAACCCTATGATGAAATCTGGTAAGATTGATGGGAACTTAAGACACTCACAGTGAAACACATGTGGGAAAGAGCAAAGTAGACAAGAATGTTCCCTCTTCTGAGGGAAAAATAGTTGACAAAAGAAACAAGTAATGTTGAAATACCTCCTAGGAGGAGGTATTGGTTGACTTAGAGGAGAGTTTACCAAAAATCCCAAAATCCTTAAAAGGAAGGTTTTATCTCAGTTACGGACTTTTCTAGCGGTGTTTTGGAGGATTTCTCTGTGGCAAGGAAATTCTACTTTCATTGGGATGCTTGAAAACATAATCAAGAAGAAGAAGATCACAAAATCCTTGGAGAAGAAGGATTTCTAATTTAATCTTATGGGGAGATAAAGAGAGTCTCTGAAGTCGGAAGAGTAGAAAAAAAAAGAGAAAGCTCTTAGAAAGGAGAGATCATCGCTGTTTTCTAATGCTTCAGCTCAGTTCATAAACCAGAATTATTTTGGTAAGAAAGGTGAGATGAAAAATCCCTGTGATGCCATGATTCATTTCCTCTTGCTTATAAAAGAACTATCTAGGCACAGTTTGTTTTTTCTTTTTTTTTCTTTTTTTTTTTTTTTTTTTTTTTGTTTTGGGCTGGCTATTTGTATAAGGACCTTGAAAATCAGAGGGTTTTAAGGTGTTTTAAAGAAAATATATCTATGAAAATATTTTTGTTTGCCAGTCTTTCACACCTTTGCAGTCTTTTTGACCTAATGCAGAAAAGGCTAAAGGAGTCAAATTTTTATCACATTTTTATCTTTAAACAGGATCTGAATGATCCCCTTTTGGAGACAATCAGATTTCAGGGTTACAGTCAAAATTTTAAAGCTATTTCAAACACTCAAGTGGATTCCATAACTTCATTTACTTCACAATTTCTTGCATTTTTTTAATGTTTACCCTCTTACTATTTAAAGTGGGCCTTTACAAAAATCTATTCCAGTGTCAGTAAACAAAGGCAATCCCAAATATCTGAATTCTCCCCTTAGAAGGAAAAAAAAGATAAATTCCTTTTCTTTCCATGACTTGTCCTGCCTGTGTCTGGCAGCCTTTCTTGGAAGTTATATTTGCCAATCCTTGCTGGCTTAAAGTGTCAGGATAAGGTGGTGGATTTTATTGCACAAGCAGAATCCATTGTGTAATGAATCTGTGGTAACACTGTACTTATTAAGCAAGAAAAAGTAAGTTCAATTGCACTTCCAAGTACTTTATGTGCTGACACTATTTTCGCTTTTTATCAAATTTCGTGCAAGAAGGAATGGGGTTTGGATAGATGCTAGTGATGGATGTCACTTCTGAGTTCTGGAGGAGTGTAATCAAATCTGTAAGTGTTCTAGACTGATACACCTTCCCATCACCAAGCCTGTAATCTCTGTGAATGCATCAGGCTATGTGGAAGACCAAAACCAGGAAGATATAACACATAGGATCAATCTTATATAATTCCATATGCAAATATTCCCACAGGCTTTAGTTAATATTTTTTAGGTTTGTGGCTTTATTTCTGACTCCATTTTCAACTAAGTTCAGAAAACCTCATTAATTTGCACTATCAGGAACAAGTGCTTTTTGATAACAACAGGGTTTAAAATACTGTATCAGGGATGCACCATTTGAAAGCCTTTTCATTCCATGGCCTGTAGATGCACAGACTGAACTTCTCATTTCTTTCCATCCTTTTCTAGACTGCCTGGAGCCCCTGGTAGAGAGCAGCAAAGAAAAAGCATTCCTACAAACTGAAGAACATGACCAGTGAAAAAATCTTTGACAATTGGAGGGGAACGGTCTGTGCTAATAAATACAAGACTAGGTAGGATGTAGAAACCAAACTACAGTCCATCCCACAGACCCTGTGCACATTCAGGTTAAGTGTGAAAAAACTGTCAGCAAATAGGTGCCCATTTCCTGCAGTTGCCTTTTAGAGTTAGATTTCTCATAGCACTTTGCCAATTCACACAATACAACCTTAGCTCCACAGTAGTTCATAACAATAACAATATATAATAATGAGCTATGAACTCCTGCAGTCTGATTTTGGTGTGTGATACTGTGCAGAATCAGAAATAATAGCTCACAAGACTAAACAAAGTGGATTTATATGGACAAATAAAAGTAATTGTGAGACCATAGTAAAGCAAGAATATTAATAGAAGCATAAAAAAAAATTATCAGCCATACCTGCCAAGAATTACGTGCTGAACTTTTATCATTTTACTTCAGCAAGGTATTTGGCACAGGAATGCTTAATGATAATCAGTGTTAGTTTCTGGTTTATGTTTAACCTCTGAATGTGCTAACCAGGAATGTAGGGAATCATTCTGATTTTGAAATACTACTGAGTAGTTACGTGGGAGGGACTGTACAGAGCTGTGGTCATAAGGTAGAAAAATGATAGGGAGTAGATTTTGCTCTGGAACTTTCCTTTAATGCCATCCAGGAATATCATTCATCTGTGTCATCACAAGCCAACCTAAAATCTGCCGATATTATCAGGCAATGGATTCTTAACAGCAACAGAGAATACTATATATGATGGGCACAGTTTTAACTCATCTAGGCTCAGCTTAGTTCTACTCCCTTCTGCAGAAATTCTGTACACTGGGGTTGTTCTTCTGGCACTGTCACATCAGTTGTGCAGGGCACTGTTCAAATGCTGCTGTTGAGCTGCTCTCTCACTGCAGGACAGGAATAAAATCTCCAGTAGTCTTTATGTTTTAATAGATAGTCTTCTTGTTTTATTTCATTCCTTTTACAAATCACAGCTTTCTCTAACTGAATAAAATTACTTTAATAGTCATTGTTTATATATTTTTTCTGCTTACTGAATGTCAGTTGTCATGTAAGAAGTTTTCAAATGAATAATACAATTGGAAGTAGTGAATTCTTCAGCTTTGCAAAACCAGCAGGGCTCCAAGATGTATAAAAGCTTTAGTTTGCTAAGATTCAACCTGGAATGCTGAAAAAAAAAAAGAAAGAAGATTCAAGAATAAGGTTCATTTCAGGACTTTTCAGTAATTCCCCATTTATTTACCAGAACACCCTAACAAAGTTCCTCTTCAGAGTTTTTATAAGAGGTAGTTTGGTGGAAGACTTAAAGAGTGAAGGACTTTTATTTCTTTTCATTGTCTATATTATAATTGACACAGGAATGTGATATTAGACTCCTCACACATCTCTTTCAGCTGAAACATTCTTGTGGAACCCTCTGTGTTGTTTATATTTAAAATGGCATTTCAGCTTCCAGGGCATCCTATGGTCAAGCCACAATCTACTAGTGCATTCTGATAATATTGTTTCTAAAATCAGATGACACATTGTGAATATTGGTTTCAAGGACTAGTTTAAACCCTCAAGGCTACACCCTCCTCAAATCTTTGAATTCCCAAATTGGAGGATTATTAAAAGAGCATGATCAAGGTTAGTGGCCCCTAAAATTAGACCTCACAGCTGTGTTTTGACTTTGCTCTCTGTGTATGAACACAAAGATCATAAGTGCATTTGGACTGCTTTCAAATATAAGAAAAAACACATTTTCTTTCCATACTATGGTGCCATTCACTAGAATGCAGGAACCTCAAGGTACAGCATTTGTATTTTACATATATTCCTGTATCAGTTCATGTCACATGCTAACTGCTAACACAGACATGTAAGGAATTCCCTTAGAAAGCTTTTTGGAGGCAGGTAATCCACACAGTCCCCTAATTTCAGATTTAGTTGACCTTTTCCCAGTTTAATTTATGTTAGATACCACTGTAAAAGGGCAACACATTCTATTGTTGTGATGAAATGATACTTCTAGATGAATTAGCTCTGAAAACCTAAAGAGATCAGTCATTCTTATTCTTGCATATTTTTAATTTTAGCATTTACATGGCACTCTTCTGCTTTTACAGCAGTTTCACTTTCTAGGAGGACATAAGGGTTGCTTTGAATTACAGTGACTCCTAATGACCCCCAAGGTTATCTAGAAACTGAGGGACTTTTCTATGCTGCATTTGTTCATTGCATCTGTGGTGAGCTCTCTAAGCCAAAATCATGTATTTGGTGGTGGAGGCTGGTAATCCAGGACTGGGCTCAGGTAGCATTTGCTCAGCAAAGGGGGACAGCATGCCCTCCACAGAGATGGCAGAGTCTAGCTGAACCACTTCACACACTTTGATATCCAGAGGGGCTCTGCAATTAGTAAAAGGGAGTTAAAATTTTCAATTTTAAGTATATAAAGTCAACAAATGCAAAATTTTATAATTAATTTAATAATTAATTTACAAACCAAAATCTTTTTTGTGGGAAGAGGACAACCAAGTAATAGAGCTTTTGCATTCTACAAAGTAAATGCTTTGTTCACCATATGCTTATCTGAAACTGAGGCAGCTGAGACCACAGTTGAGCTTTGGAAATGCTCTCCTCTCAGGGATGGTTAGCTTGAAGTCTGCAGTAGACAGCAGTCTAGACCATGCCCCTGAAATCCCTGCAAGGGCTAAACGATTACCTTAGCACTTTGCTACTTCACTTTTCCTAGAAGCCACCACGCAACTGTCCCTAGATTCCTTTATTCTGTGCCAAAGGGAAATAATGTGGTGAAACAGGATCTACCAGGCTGGTTATATCTCTATATAAATGTTAGGAGAATTCAAATTTCAATGTCAGTGTGTGCTTTCCCTTGGATAGACTGGGCTTTGCTGAGACCTTTGGACTGCAGAGGTTTTAAAGATGTTTCAAAAGCAGGAATCCTGTGTTCAAATATGAGCATATATAAATATCTGGTTGGGGGCTGTTGTTTTCTTCCAAAGGTCAGTAACGTAAATAGTCATGTGAGACAAGGAAGTGGTAAAAGGCACTAGACTGGAACTCCAGGCTGGGTTGAGCTCCTGGCTCTGTTTCAGCTTGTGACTGCAGGCAATTCTTATAGGTATAGCATTTCACTGCCTCAGCAGGCTGCTATTAATTAATGTCTGTGTCTGAGGTCTGTGTTAAGAGGGATGAGAGCAGGGAGTCCCCTCTGTGAAGCAGCAACAGGGATGCTCTCTGTGCCCAAGGCACCTCTTTCAAAGTTGGCACGGGTGTCTCAGCACAGCTCTCCACAGGTAGTCCAGGCAGTTACCTGCTTCCTGGGGCTGAGCTGCACTTCTTCTGTGCTCACTGCAGTTATAAAATTATCATTTCAGGCTTTACAGGACTATGAAAATCAGTCATGGGGGGAAAGAAAGAGACCTCATAGTTCAAGAATGAGGGGATGGAGTTTTTTTCTCCAGAACATATGAATTCAATTTCAGAGAGAAATGAATCTCAGTCTGCAAGCACATGAACAAACATACGAAGAGTCAGAACAAAGGGCCTCTTAAATGACAATCAGTTATTCTATCAACCCATAACTGTAGCAAAATGTTTTTGGTGTAAAACAGTTGTCTGACACATGCTTGTAAACCTGCCAAAAAGGATATCTCACCTAAACCGAACAGGAAAAAGTGGGGCTCCAGTTCAATATACCCCTGATTTTTCATAACTTTTGTTTAGCTCATGCAAACACCTAGAAAGTACTGCTAAAGTAAACAAGAGCACCACTGAAGTCCCTCTGTCTAAAACTAAATGCTTGTAGCACTGGCACCACCAGCCCCAGAAGCCACTGCAAACCCATCAGTCTATGGCTTGGCACAGCAGAGGAGGGAACAGGGCTGCTTCAAGCCCTCGGATGGGGATCCTGATGAGGGGCTCCCTCTCCTTGAGCACTGCTGTTTAAGTTGGGCTCATCAGCCATGATTTGCAGGGCTGCAAAAGCATCTGGTTAACTCAGTGCTAGTGGAGGCCCAGAGGCTCTGTGTGTGTGGAAAGGAACTGAAAGGTCACTCCCTACACGGTGGGAGGGACCTGGCAGCAACAGGAATGGCATCAGCCCAGGCAGCCCTTCAGCTCAGGAAAGACAAGGGTTGAGTAAGTCCTTTGCAAGCACCAGTGAAATTATTAAGGAAAATTAAATTATTCCAGTGTAAGCTTAAGGTATGCTTATGGCTATGCAAGAGGAACAGGAGCTGGCAAGCTGGGACTTCCAGAACATTAAGGATAAAAAAAAACCCCAAAAACCAAAAACCAAACTATGGAAATTATTTTTAAAATTACTTTAAAGCTAATCCATCATAAGTGATAGGACGGCTTTCAATACTAAGACCTTATATGAATCCAAATGTTCTTGTTCCATATATGTATATAATTTACATATTGACTGGAATTTTGAAAAATGAAAAGTTAATATGGCGTTAAATACAATAGAATTATGAAGTCTTTATTATGTTTCCATTCTTTGCAGAGGAAATACAAAACAAACTGTTCTCACTAGCAATCATTCTTCAAAGTCAAAGAGGAAAGAATATATTATGTTAGGTATATAATGTAATTGGTTGGTATAATTTCATTTAATCAAAGCAATGTGCATGAGCATTAATAGATAAGAGGAGAAAGAGAATAAGAACATTTGAATATATATTTTACTTTATGTTTTATACGAAGTTCACTATCTTACACTGGGATCCTTGTATAAAACAACAAAGATACATAATTTTAGGTCAATCATCAAAATTGTTAAATGGGAGAGACAGGATGAAATAGGAATTCAGTAACTTTTGAAGACTGTTTTAAGAATTTATTGAAAGCTATTTAAAAGAGCTCTCTGTTAGGGGATAACATCTCAAAATACTTGGACTATATTGAAGCAAAAGAATTCAACCTTAACTAACTTGTTAGAATTCTTTGAAGATATTACTGCCATGATAGATAAAGGGAATTCTAATTTAATTAGGTTTTCAGAGGATACTTAGCATTGCTCCACATCAAAGATTACTGGATAAAAGGTATAGAACAAAGACTAAAAGAGACTAAGAGATAGAGTGGAATAAAAATTGTCTCTCAAAGAACAAAAGAGAATGATGTATAGCTATTTTTAAGGAAGAAAAGAGATTGTTAGATATGGCAGAGTTAGTTGAAGTATAAGCTTTAAACATTCTGAAGTTTTTGAGATGTGTAGTTTGAATGGGACTTTTATAAATCAATGAGCATAGTTTCTGAAGCAGTATATCCACTTTGTCCCTCACAACTACCACAAACGTACCTGCCTCATGCAATATGAGAGATGCTTCCAAGTTGATTAAAAACAAATGGACTAGGGGAAATTACAGATTTCTTCCAATATTCCCTTGTCCCGGCAGAGATTAAATGGGAACAGAAAGACTGATGAGACATCTCCATTTTAAACTAGTCAAAAAGCATGGCCACAGCAACTGCAGTTATCTAAAAGTTTATGAGAGCAGTTTTCAGGCTAATCTAAATTGGCACAAGAATTTTAAAACTCAGCAAAGTTGTAAAGCATACACAGCTGTCAGACAAAAGCTGTGTGCTCACTGTCTGCACTGGCCTTTAAACTACAGGCAAAGAGATTAGAGCTTCCCCAAGTTCAAAACTTAGAAGAAAGTGGGAAATGTTGCCATCACAACTACTTTATGCCAAGACTTTATGTAGTGCTAATGGAAAAAAGTGCTGGAAATTAAAGACAAGTTCAGAATGAGTTAGAGGAGCAGAGAGAAAAAAGAAGGGAAGTGAGTTTCAGATAAACAAGGGCAGAAAGAAAATACCGGGCATGTTGAGTCGGACAGGCTTTTCCTGTCCTTGTGCTGAACATTTCTTATACTGCCTTCTCTGTTTTCTACTTGTGCAGTCCAGGTGAAAGGGCATGCTTTGCTCTTGTGGAGTTTTTTTTTTCATAAATATGATAACTGTTACTACTCCAACCCTTTCCTAAAACGCATGTTAGTAGTATCATACTAGAAAACAGTAACACAAAATTCATAATTCGCAGCAGTCAGAGAGCCAAAGCTGGGGACTATATACCAGTTTTGGGGACTATATACCAGTTTTGGGGACTGTGCCTCCCTCTTTGCACCTTTGTTGCATAGTGAAACAGAACACTATAAAGCCCTTTAGGGGATTGCTTGCAACTTAAAATGGCACATATGTATCATAATTACACTGTGTTCCAAGAGAATCAGCACACCATTTGCAGTAAGAAATCTCTTTGATCCTCTCCACAAAGTCAGGTGTGTAGATTTCTCTGATAGAAGTCATTTTATTGAGTGATTTGATGAAGACAATCTCTCTTGGCTGGTGGAGTAATTGCAAAGGAAGAAGATCTAGATAGCTATTCAGGATCATGAAAATATTTTGAAATTATATTTTTTATCCTAAAGATAAAGAATATAATTTTCAACTTATTTTAAGCACATAGGCTGCAATAATTTTGCAGTCTAAATGAGAATACAGTTCTCAAACAAACAGTGGGAATAGGAGTTAGGTTGATTAGTAAAGGGCAAATTATAAAAGGTTCTGCAGCACCAAGGGTTGCAGAGAGTCTGCAGAGAGTGCTGCCCTGTGTGTGTTATAGAGCAGACCACATTTGGATGGCTGCCCTCCTAGCTGCTGCAAGCACAAATACCCGTTTTCATCAGCTTATGAAGGCAAAATTGGCTCCCATAGACACCCATTACTAAGAGTGCAGGCTGCAGCACAGGAAATGCAGTCATGTTCAAGCCTTTTCCTCTGTTTAAGTCCACATGTTCAGTGTCCTGTATTGTTTGCTCTATACTCACTACCACTTTGATGTTCTTTGGGGGTCCCCAAACTGACCTTTTCCTATTTGCCTGAAGAGAATCGTCCTGAATAAAATTCACCACAGACAGAATTAAGAACCAAAACAATGCACAGAGAGAAAATTAAGAACTAAAATGACAGAACCAATCTGCAACCTTGTCTGTGGGGCTCAAGGAATCACTGTGAGATGGCAGAGGGCCAAGGGGCTAGGAGGGTGGTCTAAAAAAGGACCAAAACTGCAGCAGAAGTTTAGAGTAACAAAGTTTTGTTCAAATGAGCCTTTTTCCTGAGCAATGCAGAACCTCAGAGTCACAGCTCCTAGCGCTTGTCCTAACCCAGCCATCACAAGCTGGAGCAGTTGCTTTGATCAAACATTTGTGCTAACATTGTTTGCAGTGACATAAATAAGGACTACTTCTATTTTGGTCAGAGAAGTTTAGCCCAGAATAAAACTGCAGTGACATCAATATGAGACCACAAGGATCACAGTCTGCCAGTTTATGGAATAGTTACAATCCCACATAGGCAATGTTTCCCGCGAACAGGAGTTTTCTATAATTTGTTACTAAACTTTTGAATCCTCTGAAGAGTGACAGTAAATCCATTCTATTTATTGTTAGCTCAAGGTCAGCTTTGCTAAGTATTTATCCTCTAGAATACTCTCACAGATCAGATTGGACAAAACAGCTGGTAACTAAACCATACAAATATCATGTGCACCCTCAGTGCATCATGTGCACCCTCCAAAAACTCACAGTTTCATGATTGCATTCACAGCTGCCCCAGCATGATGCAGCTTTTCTGACTTTCTGTTTCTATACATCTGCCATTATCTAAGTGTCTAAGATTAAGCTGATGACTCTGCCGGTGGTTTTCTCTAAAACACGAACAACCTTTTGTCATGGACTGACATCAAGGGATGTGAGATTCCCGAGCAGACAGATTCTAGCTGCCTCAATGGGCAGCACAAGGCCCAGGTGGACACCAGAGCTCAGTCCAGCAGTGGTTTCAGCAGTCAGGTGAACACTAAAGGCTTTGCATTGCACCAAGATCTGCTAACAGAGAAGGCATCCAGGAAACCATTGCAAACATGAATGCAGATTTGGGAATTTTTCATTAGCAGGATGGTGATTGCAAGTTTTAGGGCTGTATTGCTAATGATAATAGGGTGAGGAAGTCGCTGTAATGTGTTATAAACAAGTCTTCATATTGCAGTAATTCTCCCATGAACTGAAACTCTTTTTAAGGAACATTATTGTTCCATATCATTCCTGGTGTTTTCTAATAGTGTTCAGAGGAAATGACTGGCTTTCTGAGTGCCAGATCCCAGGGTATAGAAACAATGGGGGACCATATTAAAATAAAAATTAAAAATAAAAAAGAAGTAACATTTTTCAGGCAGCCATCTGACTTGCTACAAAAACCCCTTCGACCCTCCTGATGTTCCTTGCTAGGGACTGGGATTTGTAATAGTATCAGTAAAGTCAGAGGTTTTCAGACAAAAGTTCATCACTGTTTTCAAACAAAATACTCACCATATTCAGATCAGCCTTCTCGTTTAGTTTTCTGCACTCTCTCCTCCTTGTTTCAAGCATAGTTCTAGATAGAGCCCTTTCCTGAACTTTCAGGTTATTCCTAGATTTTTCTTTCAAGGAGTGGGTGGCATTTCAGTAGGCTGGGCTCACTTGCTCAGTCACAACAAAGGAAAATAAAAATAACCAGCTGAAAAACTGAAGTTGCTGGAATGTGTAATACTCAGCATTAAAATGGCACAAAGTGCCTGCCTATTTATAGCTCTTGTTTTGAGAGTGAGACACACTTTGGGCACAATTGGTCACCCAGGAAAACTCGTGGCCTTGCATTCTGCATGTGAAAGACTTTTTGTTTGTTGCAATACGAGTAATTTCCCAGGAAAATGAGGTTTATTCAGCATTTTGTTTATCTCTTTTATGCAAGCAAATGCCAGATTTGACATGCCATTTTGGTTGCTGAGTAAAGACTTGATGACTAAATAAAACTGTGTTTGCTGCAATTTGGATGTATCTACATATCTTCATCATTAAATCTTTTCTGAGACATGTATGCTTAGCATGATTATACAAGAAATATGTTTTTGTGTATTAAAAACCTGTATAATCTCATTCATCAAATGATAAGACTTTGAGGAGGACAAAACACTCCCAGTTTACCAGTCAGTACCTGTATTTTTTGATGTACTTCTTTGTCCTTATTTGATTCATGCTGAACTATATTTAATAAATTATAAGTTTCTCTCTTTCTTTCAAAGTTTCACCTGATTTTTTGTTTTGTTTTCCAGTTCAGTAGAAGAAAGGACTGAACAAAATGTCAGAGAGTAAAACAACTAGAGAGAAATCACAAACAAAACTGCTGTTTTCAAGAAATAGAAGAAAGCTTTGCTGCAAATAACATGCAGAAGGCATATACAAAAAGACAGCATTCTCAGTAGCAGCCCAGAGAGTTTTTGATGTTGTGTTTAAAAGTAAGCCAAGCCTTACTGTGCACCATGTGGACTGACAGTAGACAAGAATAAATAGTAAGAGTACTTTAAATAGTAAGTAAAATAAGAGTTAATAAAAACTCATTCTGTGAACTGAGAACCACAAGAAACTCCCTATGAGGTCAGAAGGTCAGTTCTGGTCAGATCCATCTGTCTCAAACCTCTGTCTCTGGCAGCAGCAACAGGAGATGCTGGTTAGGTAAGAGCACATGAGCTGAGCCCTGCAGACTCTTCTCCTCGTACTCCCCAGTACCCCCAATTCCTGGAGCAGAGGCCAAGAGGGCACTTTTCTCTCTATTCCCTTCAGCATGTCCCCTCTTTGGAAAAAGAGCTAGAGTCTGTCTATGCTTTCTGAGTCTGAAACCTGTAATCACGACAACAAAGGTAGGATCAAAAGCGCAGTAGAAAAATGAAGGAGAAAAGATTCCTAAAAGATTCTGAAGTGAGCACAGCCACTGCAACAACAACAACAACAAAAAAAAAAATTAAAAAAAAAAAAAAAAAGAGAGAGAGAGAAAAAAGAAAAAAAGAGAAAAAAAAGAAATTCTGAACAGCAGCCAAATCATAAACATGGTCCTGTGGATCCATTAAGGTACATTAATGCTGCCACTTTCCCATCTGTTCCCTGAAGTTCCGAACCAAAAACAAGTCATCTGCAGTCTTGGCTCTCTTATTGTGTGAAACATTAATCTATTAAATTAATCTGGAGAAAATGTATCTATTTCATCCCTGATGGAACTTTGTTTTGTTTTGATAGGGTTGCATACCATGGATTGTAGCCCATTGAGGCCACAGATAAAAAACATGTGAATATAAAAATAACAAATGAAACAAATAAATAATGGCTACATGCTGGGTTTTTTTCCTCTAGCAGAAATGTCTTTCAAATAACTGCAATTTTTTTCTGTTATGTTGAGAAGGCTAATAATTTACACTAACAAAATTGGCACAATTGCCCTGGGAATCCTTATTTTTCCATGAGCAATGTACAATGACAAAATTTAATGGGAAATTTCCATGTTCTTAAACTCTGATAAAACTCTCAACTATGAAACAAAATTCCTTGTGCCAGTATCACAGAGGGAAAAGCTCATGCCTGACTTCATTAAGCAAAAAAAAAATCGAAAATGTTCTTTGCAATCTCCTGAGACAGTAATTCCCGAATCCTTGGTATTGCAAAATTCCCTTCTGTTACCCCCTAATTATGATAACTCATTTGGCTCACTGTGTTGATGCAACTACCTCCTTGCAGCAGTGACAACATTTATTTCTAGTGCTTCTAAAACATATTTAAGATCACAGTGTTCAATACTATGACATAAAAGTACCCTAGAAACACGACTGTTGATATATTTAGCAAAGTTGTGTTCATGTGTGTGTTTCCACTTAGGGCTAATCTGTATGATTTAATAACCACTAAGTACAAAGCCCTCTAGTCTCCCTAGATACGCCACCAAAATTGGCACACTCCCCCTGCAGAGAATAAATGTCTAACTAGCCAGCTCCAGAGAAGATGTGCCATTTCTGTAGCTCACATGGTATGCTCTCCCTATCTCCTGTTGTGGCTGATTAAATGTATCATCTTTTTTACTCATTCCTTTACAAAAGTACTTCCCAAACTGTTGATTAATTAAGCTGCAACCTCATGTGATGAGGGCACAGGACTGTGAGTCAGGCAGTTCCCTCTATAGCTATGTCTGGCACCCAGCATTTTCCTGCAAAAGACAGTTACAGCATCACAGAATCACAGACTCAATCAGGCTGGAAAAGAACTCTGATATCATCGAGTTCAACCTATGACCAAACATCACCATGTCAACTGGACCAGTGCACTGAGTGCAGTCTTTTCTTAAACACCCCTGTGGACAGTGGCCCCATCACCTCTCTGGGCAGCCCATTCCAAAGTCTAATCACCCTTTCTGTGAAGAATTTCTTCCTAATGTCCAACCTAAACCTCCCCTGGCACAACTTAAGGCTATGCCCCCTTGTCATTTCCCCAGCTGCCTGGCAGAAGAAGCTGATGCCCATTTGGCTACAACCTACTTTCAGAGACTTGTGTCGTGAATGAGTGCTTTAAGAGAACTTAAAGAATCATTGGAAAAGTTCAATAAAAACAGGTTTACTGTAAAAGCAACAGCACAACAAAGTTGGTTGGTGAGTTTTACTCTACTACTTACTCTACTATGATGTTTATAGGGCTACAAGGAGTGGACTTTAGTCATAAGAATGTTTCATCCTGGCCACCCTTGAGGTTGGAAAGTTTCTTTGGAAATTTGAAAACTCATTCCAGCCCTTCTCGTGGATGGATGCCATACTGGCCAACTTTCAGTCATCTGGGACCTCCTGATTTAGTTGGGACTGATGATAAATGATGGAAAGCAGCTTAAGGAGCTCTTCCACCACCCTAGGATGAATTCTATCTGCTATCATAGATTTGTGAGCATCTAAGTGGCACAGCAGGTCACTAACTACTCCTTCTGGGTTCATTCTGCTCCCCATCCCTCTCTACCAGCTCAGGAGGCCAGCTGCCCTGAGAATAACCAGTCTTACTGTAGAACAGTGAGGTAAAGAAGGCATTAAGTACCTCAGTCTTTTCCTCATCTTTGGTAACGATATTCCCCCCACATCCAATAAAGAATATAGATTTTCATTGCACTGCCCTTTTTTTATTAATTTTTCTATTTATAAAAACACTTTTTATTATCCTTTACATAAGCAGTCAGATTCAGTTCTGAGATTTTGGTGCTAATTTTCTTTCTACATGACCTAATGACATCCTTAAACATTTCCTGAGTCATCTGCCCCTTTTTCCAGACATGATACACCCTCTTTTCTCCCCTGAGTTCTTGTGAATAGCTCCTGGCTCCACCAGGTCAGTCTTCTTTCCTGCCAGCTGATGTTTCAATGTCTCTATTCCTAAAATACAGAGTGTTCATACAGGGGTTTATGAAACATGCCTTTCCCACAGGTATATTTAAGTTAGGAATGCTATAAAGTGATTACATACCTTTGATACTATGCCTTCAAAATGAAAATGTATTTATATTAATAGTGGTGCCATCCAGTGCTTTTCTGCTGCATATTAAATTTATTTAGATTTTAGATTTAGATTTTAATTTTATTTTAAATTTCAAAACATCTTCTTCCTACTGTTCATAAATTATACAATTAGGGTTTAAATTTGTGACAAACTTTCAAGTAAATTATAGCATTAAATTTATTTATAGAGATTTTAATTGGTTGTATTTGTGCTTCCTCTTACTGAAAATGTTTAGAGCTGCTGTAAATCAACATACTTCAATTTACTTTTGCAGCAGATCTAAATTTTAAGTTACTAATTTATAAAACTGCCTCTATCAAAAACCAAAATCCCTTTTGAATATAACTCACTTCATTCTGCAATAATTTACCTAACACAGGTATTGCAGGGAAGTTCTGAGATATCATGCCTGCATGACCAATACAAGAATAAGATTTCCTCTGACAACCTAATTAGCTATTTCCTTCGTGATATGGCAGTACTATGAAGAAATAAGCAAATAAGAAGAGTACTTCACTTTTGCATAGCAAAGGCAATACTAAATTTAGTAACTTCAGGTATTCAAGTCATCAAGGCACAGAATATGAAAGCAGGATGAAGATGTAAGCTATGTTTTTTTGAAATACACCCCTCTTTTCTAGATGGGAAGGAGAATTTGAGGTATCACGCCTTGGATGAAGATGTGGAAAATCCACTTAATAGTGCTATTAGATTCTGTAATTTTAAAAAATGCAGTTCTTGTTTTTAAAAAAGATTAGAATGCAATCAAAACAAGATAGCTGACATTGACATGTCTGGCTATGTGCCCGATGAACATTAGTGGCTCCTGTTAATACCTTTCTACCTTGCTTCATCAAGTTTCACACATATCCCTCAGAACATAGCTCAAAGAAGTTTAATTAACAGAGCAGTCCGCTGGTGAATACATAGCTCAGTACAGCCTTCAAATGCACCAGCAGAGCTGTGGTCTAATGCTACTGCCTGGGAAACAGGCTCAGGTATGAAATGGCAAAGTGGAAAAATCGTTGGCAGGGTTATAGGGAAATACCCACTGTATTTTACATAAAGCTATCCCTAGAAAATGTTGTAGTTGCAGGGTTAAAAATGTCACAAAATTGCTGAATATGAAGTTATTTATGACTATAAAAAGAAAGGGGAAACTATTTTTCTTGCGTTCAGATATACTACCAAAGTGCTGCTGTAAGGGCAAAGGTAGATTCTCAAATCATTACTGACTTCAGAAATTGCATTTGTCGTTTGTAGCCTTTGGAAAAAAAAACAAAAAACAAAAAACAAAAAACAACAACAAAAAAGAATACCTTTCTTAAATGTTAAAATGGTGGTTAGAAGTGGAGGGTGGGGAGGTCTAATGTGAATACATACACATATCCTAAACAAATACATAAACACACAGCTTCTTAGGAGTTTGACTGGGCCCTGGAAAACAGTACTTTTTAAAAGAATAGAATTAAAAATCTCTGTCTGGTTGTTTTTTATACAAAAAGCTATCATCCTATCTCATTTTTCATTACGAACATATCTGTATGATGTGTAATCTATAAACATTTACAAATAAGAATAATCTGAATATGAGTACTCAATTTCCTTGTACCAAATTCAAATACCTAACTCAATTCTGCTCTTACAGAGGCATCAGGACATAAACACATGTACTGAAAATGCTCATTGCTCTCTATCAATGATGATTTTTCCCCTTCCATGCTGCAGAAACCAATTCCCATTTTCAGCTTGTGCTTAGAGGAACATTTCAAACAAGCAACCAGCCTCTCCCAGTGCTACTTTTCTTAACTTAACCACATTACCACTCCTTCATGTAATTTTAACTTACTGCTTCAGAGCAAAAAAAACAGACCACAGCCTTCAGCTGTGGATGTCAGCTGTCCCAGCTGAAGTGGTTAGATCAACATGTCATGAAGGAGCATAAACCTCACGGATGAATGAAAGGATATGAGATTTTTCTCAAAGTAAACCTCCAGAAAGCCCTGTTGTGGCAGACAGATTAAGGAAGTTTCCTTTTCTGAACATAATTAACATGGGAATAATATATGGGTATTTTCATCTGAGCTAGGGAGAAACAACTTTTGAGCTCCTAGAAAATAAATGAGAGTCATTGTTAAGCAAGAAACTACACAAAGTTGCCTAAAGATTTTTTTCCCTATGCTTCAGTATGTTGTTTAGGATAAAAGAATCCATAGTAAATCAATTTTAAAAAAAGACCACGTTAAAATTCACCAAAATGTGATATATATTTAAATTTATTCTGGAACTGAAAAATGTGAGGCTATATTTAACAAAGATGAATGTTTTGTTTCATACTTTAATTACAAACCTTTGCAAAACCACCAGTTCCCACAATACCTGATTTCTATTCTTTCCTTAAATTGCCCTGTTAATTAATCTGCTTTTAAAGGACAAGCAACAGTTTTCTCTGTTGCTTCTGTTCTCAGTTTGAAAAGGCAAAGCAGAAAAACAAAGATTTTTCTCTAATATTTTATTTTTTGATTTATGAACTTTTCAGTGTTATAAAAGCAGTGGGTCTCACCCATGCCCCCACATTCCCACCTGCCCACAACAAGGCACACAAACACCTCTCCTTTATAGTAGAAAAAAGGTCTCTAATCCTTCCAGCACCACCAGAATATAAGGTTCAGAGGCTAAACCAAGATTAAAAACTATCCTTCATGACATATAAAATTATCTGAAAGGAAATAGACCTCAAGACACAGTGAAGATTCTCCTGACACAAAGTGAGCCCCTTCTCAGACACTTTTTCCATGTGAATTGGTACTGAGCAGTAGAAGATACACACAGCACTGCCCTTGGCTTTTCTGCAATGTTGTGTCACTGCTTGTTCTCAGACTGTCCAGGTGCTTTTTGCTGACACCAACTCTTTGGTGTGATGAGGCTTTCTGCTCCCCACCCCTCAAACGTCTTTCCATCCAAATGAAAAAGTAGAGATAAGTAAGAGATATCCTTTGCCTCCCCCACCCCCCCATCCCCACCACCCCTCCAAAAAAAAAAAAAAAAAAAAAAAAAAAAGAAATAGAATGGTTGTGGTTTTGGTTACTTTCACGCAGAGAAAATTTATTGCAAGAGGGATGCGGAAATTTAGACACAGTGCTAGGATGACATTTTTCTGTGTATTACTCCATTCATTTTCCCTTGATTTAATCAGTGAAAAATGCTGTGCTTTACACAGCTTCCTTTTAAAACTTAATCTAACCCAAATTGAAATAAAACTGGTCCAAAATTAACATTAGAGTTTTGCTAATTTTGTCTAACTTTGTCCTGGGTAATTTAATATGGAAAAGAGTAATGAAATTCAATACTCAGAGATTTTTCTGTGATTTGTAGTTCAAAGGGGAATCTTCCACTTTCCAGGACTCTTTGGTTCTACTCTTGTAATATAATGGTGAATGTCAGGACCAGAACCCCTAGCTGACAAATTTCATTCCTTTAAGTAACAACACCCCATTGAACTTGACCAGAAAAGGCTGCTTAAAATCTGTTTGAACACATTATAGTTCCTTTCCAAGCAATAGACATTAAATGTGCTATGCAAAAGTTGCCCATCATCTTGCTGCCAAATGGTTATTAATTCAATGTAAATACAAAATTGGTATTAATAACAAACACAGTTTCTTTCTCATTTTAGTAAACTTGAACTAGCGACTTTCTGCATGTTTATATTTCTTGTATATGGCTCTCACAGATATTCTTCAACAGCTGAAGCTGAAGGCTTGATCATACAAGTATATAGGCACTAACTTACATTTCTGAAGTAACAGGCCAGTAAAGATTTCTCCTTCCTAGTTCTCCAAGTTCAGGCCCACTAATCCTTATACAATGATTTTTAATTAATTATTTTGCCAAATGTGTGAAACTGCAAAGCACTCCCCTTGACACAAGCACAACACAAAATTTGAAAGCACAAGCCCCTTGCCTACGAAAGCAAAGACAGCTGCTCATGGGATCGTGGGCCACAGACTCCCCACAGACTCTTCTCTTGCTGCACCTTCACTCTTCTGCTTGCCACCAAAAGCATCCTCACAATACTTTTTTATCACTAAAATGGCATTTCCATAGTATTTGAAAGGTCTAGGAAGCTATTAACTATCTGAAAAAAAACCAATTAGAACTGTCACAGTCCTGAGTACTTCACAATCTAGTAATCAAGGGAATCTTGCAGAAACACAAACATGTTGGATTAAAATACTTTCCTCTTGCTTCTTTATAAACCAGGAAAATAACTTCTCCATTGGGAACACAATTTCACAGATAGAACTGATATCTTGTCTCATCTGTTTTCTTATGACTGTATCACTAGCCCAGTTAAAACTGTTTAAAGGCTGATGTGTGTGTGTCTAGTTGATTTTGCATATTTTGGGGGTTTCAGCAATATGCAGATGTCTAACACCAAGAGCCATTAGGCATATAAACATTTTTAGCTCTTGGTTTGGTCTTTTGGCTGATCAGTTTTCAAAATATCTATTTTTACTTGTGCCAGATAGTCTTCCATTTCCATACAAGCCTCCAGTTTGTACACCAGCACTTTATAAATCTCCAAATAAAATCTTCCATGTTTATTTTTCTTAGAGAGAAAATCCCACTTAATAAGTGTGGGCCTCCTTTATTTATATGTATTTTTCTATTGAGATGGTATCTGTATACTTTCCAAGTTATTTCAGTGTTTGAGGGTTTTTATTATGGAAAGAGAAAATAAAAATAATACTTAAAATATATTGCATTTCTACTGTGGACTTTATCTACACATAGCTTAAAGCACATAATCATCACTTTTTTGGCTGATGGTACTGCAAAACGTCTAGTGTTATGAAAGAAAGAAGAGGAAAAACAGGCTTTCCTGGAGTTAAGCCAATATTTTTTCAGCACCCTGATCTCCTAAAGGACACCCACTCCCTTTATTGTAGTGTTTGGTTCCTTCCACTATGTGTGCTTTTTCAGGTGTGTAATTTCTTGAAGCAAATTGTGAAGAACATCCTTAAAGGGTGTCAGCAAACATTTTATAACATATTTATCAAGTTTTTGCTCTCAGATCCACAGGTATGTACATTTTGACTGATTAATATTCAAAATAGCTATTTACATTTGTGCCAAATATAAATTTCTATTAACCATTTACTCCACCTCAACAGAGAAGGGCATTTCTCACCCTCTGGTCCAGGAAAGAAAATGTAGAACAGGGATAGGAGTGAATACCCCAGTAATCACAGAACACTGGTCATTGCACTGACCCCAGCCATCACTGGTGGCACCATGGCCTATAGTGCCAGTGCCATGAGCAGTAAGAGTGATAGCTTAGAGCCTTCTGTCTGTTCCAGAGATAGCTTAGGGCCTTCTCCTTCATTTCTCTTATCTATACATGGCTGCACAGAGGCTCCCAGAAGGCCTCCATGCTGCCATATAAGCAGCTGTGATTTTATCCTGGGCAACCTGGCCTTAAAATATTTAATCCAGGATATCAGCATAGCAAGAGCAGGCTTAGAGGCTCTGTACGTTCAAATATTTATGCTTCCTGGGTGAGTCTGGCAAGAAGGGCTGCCAAGTGTACCTTTATCAGTGTCCTGTGCTGGCTAATTTAAAATTAACTTGGGCACTGCCTACATGAGTTGCAGCAACGTGTTTGACCGAAACCACTGTGTCCCTCCAGGCAGGATATCCAGTTCAGGGGGAATGTGGAGCTGAGATCATTTTGTGATTCAAAACCTGAGCTACTTCACCAGCTGGAGAGACTGACAGTGTAATAGAGCACTGTATAGCAGTGCTGGAGACAGCAACCTCACTCAAGGGAGACGCAAAAGAGGAGACCAACAAGCATTTTGGATAGAACCTACACTCAGGATGCTGCTGGCAGCCGTGACAAAGGTGCAGGAGGCTGGTCATTCACAAGGTGCTTCAGAGACCTGTGGCCCAATGTGTAAAATTAGGGACGTATCCTTGGCATAACAGTAGTTCTCAGGAACTGACATTTATCAGCAACTTTTTTTTTTTTAAAAAAAGGAATCCAAATACTGAAGAAGTGGGAGAGGAAAAGGGGAGTGGGAAAGGGATGTGCATATTTTCTCACTTTGTCCTACAGAGTTTTCTCTGAGTATTATTCCAGAATTGGACCCTGATTTTTTTTTTTCTTGATTGTCTCCTTTTGAGTGAAAAGTACTTAATTAACGTAGAGAGATCAAGTTAAATAATGAAAAAATATCAAGCATCTTGGTGTGCATTTATTTACAGGATTGCTCCAGATGAAGACACACTGTTGTAAAAATAATTAATTCATTTTCCAGCGCATTTCTAATTATTTACACAGCCATATCAGGCAAAATGAAATCTTGATCTGTTTTCAGGAGACAACAAGTGCCGTTCCCTGCCATAGAAATGATCTGGCTCGTAGGAAATCACAGCTCCTTTTGCTTGGTGAGTTACCCGGAGCAGAGCCCACTCGGTTTCTGCATCCCTTGTGAGACTCCGTGCTCCACCAAACCATGTGTGGTGTTTGAGGAGCGCTCTCCACTCGGCATAACCAGCAGATCGTTTCACTCAGACAGGATTAATTCAGGAGCAGAAGGAGTAGTACGAATTTGCTGGTAAAAGGAAACATAAAAAAACTAATAAAAATAAAGAGGAAGTGGAGAACTATTCGGGGAAGAAGTGTTCGGGGAGGAAGTGTTCCGTGCAGGATTGCAGGATTATCTCAGGTTTCTCGTTTCCTAGGAACGTAGTAACTTGCCCGCGGGTTGTTTTGTGGGCGGTGTTTTTTGAATATATGCTAATTCGGCTCCGCTGACAGGGAGAGGAGCCGTGTCTCGGTGCCACAGCTCTCCTGACAGCCGGCAGTGGCGAGCGGAGCCGGGCCATGGGCTGGCGCTTGTGACAGGGCCACTCGCCCTCCCGTCGGGTCGCTCCCGTCACCAGCAGCGGGGCCGACATGTGCCTATGACCATGGAGATGAAGGACTCGGGCAGCGTGGTGCTGACAGCCTACCATCCCCACAGCCCGGCCAGGATCCCGGGCGTGGAGCAGAGCTTTGTACAGGATATCCCTCCCAGCCACTCGCCCGCCAGCAGGTAAAGCCGGAGGGATGGGGAGCGGTGCCATGCCCGGTGCCTTGCCAGTGCTGGCCGTGTGTCCTGCTGGCCGTGTGTGTGTCCTGCTGGCCGTGTGTGTGTCCTGCTGGCCGTGTGTCAGCCGGAGAGCGCTCGGACACTGCGGAGCTCCTCGCTCTCGCACATCGCTTCCCTCCGCCGGGAAAGTGATTCAAGCCCAGGGTGCGGGCTGGGCTTGGGAGCGGGGGAAACACCAGTGCGTGTTTTAAATCTTGTAAGTCGACAGATCAGACCAGCTTCCTGCCCAGGATACTCAACAAGACAGTCCCCGCGGAAAAAGGCACGTGAATCAGGCTCCTGCTTAGGACTGTACTGCCAAAAAAGTGAGGTGGCGGGACTGGCTGAGCTTGGCGCTCAGAAAGTTGATTCTGGCTTTGGTCTAGAGGGTTATTTAATTCCTTCTCCGTTCACTCTCCAGGCCAGAACCAATCCTTGTGCTTTTCTCTGTGAAATTGTGTGCTTTGTTTTGCACACCCACATACACACAATGGGAGACTGCATCGTTAAAGACTTAGTCTAAATACGAAAATTCCTTTGTGTTGCAGGAAACTGAGTATTGTCTTAATTAATGCAGTCGTGTGTATGTTTACCTTCCTGCCTTGTAAGAATGCATGTATTTGCACAGTTCAAGAACAAGTAGTTTGAGCAGTTTTACTATTTTAGAAAATCTGATCTTTCTCCTAAACTTACATATCTGAGTTTTGCAATTTTTTCCAAAAGGAGTGACATTAAAGTTCATACTGTAAAAAGTTGAAGAAAGTAGGAAGTCTTGCATTATGGCTTTACTGAAAAAATAAGAACTAAGGTCTTAGAAAACAGCAGTTGACATTATCCCCACGAATTAAGTCTGTGCTTTCTCTTAATAAAAATACTGATATTTACTTCATATTGTTTATTTATAGCCCAATAGCTATTTTGTTTTCAATGTCATTATTTAGATTAGCTGCATCTTCCTGTTCTTTGTGTGTTTCCCTGACTGTCTCATAAAGATAACTCCTTTGTTCTGGTAAACTGCTGTTTGAGAGCAGTACCAAAATACACAATTACATGTTGAGAAAAGAAACGGAGTCTGGGCTTTTAGACGCAGTAAGAATGGCATTTGCTACTCAAAACAGAGAGCAGTGGTTTGGCATTGGGTTACAGAGAAGAATGTCGTTTCTTTCCTGTGCTCTTCCTTTAGGAAGAGCACAAAACTCAATCTCCCTTTAAGTTTGTGAGCAGCAGAAATTGTGGTGGTTTGCTGTTTTTCTTCTAAGTGTCCTAATTGCTTTAAAACGCACTTGAAACTTAAACTCAGAGTGTATGAGGGTTTAAATCACACACGTAAATCACATGCATATCACCTACAAAAAGCAGAAGTGCCAATTACAGTTCCTGAAAGAAAAAAACTAAAGTGGATCCTGACATCTTGATGAGGAACGTATTTTGGAAGCTCCTTCCATGAGGCAAAGCCATGTGTCTACATATCCATAAGATTTTGGTGTTATCTCCCCTTTCTTGTCCTCAACTTCCCACAGCTGTCTAATAGCAATAGCCCAATTCTGCCATATGGGCAGTCAGTGGCTGTCTGAGTTTCCAAAGCCTGTTCAAGAGAGGGATTTTATTAACCCAGCATGAAGTCCTGTGGAATGCAAAACCCATGAAGGCAAATGCACTGAGTGTTTTAGCAAATGGTAAAATAGGCTCTGGCTTAATCCCTACTTCATCTTCTAAGAACTCTTTCCTGGACTGCATTTTCTGTATAGTTTTCTCTGCCGCCATCCTAATGCAAGAGGTTTTATTATAGATTCTGTCTGGTGTTCCTTGATCCTAGGGCAGCTACCCACACTATGGCATGTTAACTCTTTAATTCTTCAAGAAAATTCTTCAAAAAAGATGAAAATATGAGAAGAACAGAGATGTCACCCGTCTCTTGTTTGATAGCAAAAACAGTTGGGACCTAGGACCTGATTTTCCTGTGAAGTCAGCTGCTTAAGTTACATGTAGCTCCAATGCAGGCTGTACTTGAAATGTTTATCAATGAGAATAGGATCTGTCTTGGATATTAGCCTTTGATTTTATAAACTGCTGACTAGTTCTCTCTCATCTTAGGAATTAAGATACTTCATTTTCCTTCCTCTCCTCATAACACTTCACTTGCTTTAGGGTAATGTACTCTTTATATTAGAATTGCTCCGCTCACCGGAGTCAGGCTTGAAGGTGTCTTCCAGCTGTTTTCTCTTGCAAAAACTTTCACTTTGGAAACCTTCTAATCAGAGTTTTCTCACAAAAAGTGGGACCTAATGCAACCTCAGCCAGCCTTTAATTGTACCACTCTACACCACTTAAAAAGACTCTGATAAAAAATGAAGGAAAAGTTTAAGTAACCATCATGAGCCTCTAAACAAATGAGTAATCTTAAACACTCTTGACAATCCAGACACACAGCTGAGAAGTCCATGTACATGAAAGGTAACACTAACAGATGCAGCAGACCACTTGGATTCATAGTCATACACAACTCTCACGGGGACAACCAGGCTGGCATCCTGTGTGCATTTCTAAAACACACTGCCAGCATCAGAGTCAGCATGAAGTACAGCAGCTGCAAGCATTTCCTTTCCTAAGCCCTGTGGGTATATACCCCATCAAGCTAGGGGATGGTAGCTAGTGGGCTGTAAGGAGAGCAGGAGAAAATTTGCTTTGTTTTGAATGGAGGATGCATCAGTGTGCAGTGAAGGATGGAGAATTCATAGCAGTAATGAAGAGGAGAGTGGGATGAAAGTTTGACTGCATAGTGATGCCACCACCAGTTTGCAAAAGAGGGTTCTAGCTTCCAAATGTAGTTTGGATAATATCAATAAGGTGGTTAAGAAAAGGGAGCACAGATTCCATCCATCCTCCAGAACAAGAGCTCATCAGGGGACTAAAGACAGTTATAGTTAAATATCTTTGTCTCAGTTACCCATATAGTTCAATTCTGTCGTTCTCTGTTTGTTGCATCTTGCAGACTTGTTTAACTAGTTCTATGCATGGGCTGGGTGAGCCCTGAAAACTGCACCGTTGAGTTTCCTAGAGCTGCAGAATTCTCCTGACAAACCTTCCTTTAATTCTGCTAACATAACTAGCAAATTCATTTTCAGTTTTTCTCATGGAATATTAAGGTCTCTTTCCTTAGCTTGCCATCTGCTTTTATGTGCATTTTATAAGCATTTATAGTACTCATAATTTTTTTTATTATTTATTGCTTGTGAGAATGAGGTGTTGGGGAGATCTCTGTTTTGTTTGCCTGGCAGTCAGGGTAGCTCATACGAGTATAGGGGGAAAGATTCCTGTTCTTGTTACAACCCCATCCTTCTTTTTTAATCCTGTTTATTAGAAAACAGATGTCTCAAGTACCAGCACCAAAGAACCCAGAATATCACACTATCCCTGTCAATACAGATCCTGTCTCAGTGCAAAGGTGAAAGTGCTGATTTATGTTACATAATGGCCAGCTTTGGCTTCCTCATTTCAGAGAATGAAGGACTTTGTAGTTGTGCACAAATTCCGCTCCTGGATTATATAGAGGAAAAGTGGGGCCAAGGCCATATGTCTTTCTCACATCCCCTTTTTATCCTGTTAGGAATAGCTAGGAGGAGTTATTCCCGTGCTCAAAGGAAACAGGCATGACCTCTATGCCAAATGGCCAGTGAGCTCTCTAAGGTAATTATGCAATTAGAGGAAGACAAAGCATTCCTAAGTGAGTCATGCTCCAGCTTTCCTTGACTCCAGTATGATAATTAGTGTGTTCCTCTGTTTGCTACCAGCACATCTACCAGCAAAGAGCTCATCCTACACTGCAAATCACAACGTTTTCACTGCAATGAGTGGCTGTCACTTATGTGTGCATGAAATAAGAAAAAGCACGTTCATAGGGTTTGTTCTTGCAAAATGGGGTGAGAGCAGCTTTTAGAGTGCACATCAAGCTTTTTATATATGGAGTAACCTTTTCAATCAATAATCATGCAAAGAGCAGCATATATACTACCAAACCTAGGAGCTTGCTACGGAGGTGAAGAACAAAGTAGATGTCAGCACTATTGATCAACACAGCCAAAAGCCCTTCTTACCTTCTTTCCTGTCAACTGCAAGTCTGGTACTTCCAGTTGTTTCAAAGAAATGCCTTCCCAATCTCTTTGCACTCAGCATGTTTCCCTCCTCCTACTGTCAGGAGGGTGACTTTCAGACAGACATCACTAAACCGAAGAGTCAAAAAAGAACAGGAATATTTTCTATACTGGTTGAAAAATACTGTGTGGATTGAGTTACCTGCTGGCAACTTCCAGGATCCCTGCTCTCCAAGTCTAAGACTTGCAGATTTGGAGCTGATGGTCAGGTCATTACACTGGACAAGCATGACACCAGATTGTTTTGTAGGATTCATTCCTCCTTGCAAGCCCCAAGATACTACAGATACGTGTCAAGGTGAGGTAAAGTGTCCTGAAATAATTCCCTGGAAGGAATATAACTGCAGGAAGAGTCCTTATGCACCAAAATTTGTCTTGTGACAGAAGGAGCTATGTGAACAGTTCAGGTTTTATCCCAACAGAAGCAGATTTTATCACACTGAAGTAAGGTCTGTATGCCCTGAGGCCAGGTGATGTGGGTTGGATTTCTGTCAGTGCTGATTGAGCAGCTCGCCTGCTCAGTTGTATACAAGTGATGTCAAGAATGTCTTCTTGGTGATGCAGGATAAACAACCTTAACTATTTTGGATGTTTATCTCACTCTATCATAAACTTCCCCAGAGACAAAAATAAAAATCTGGCTCCTTTTCCATAGTAAATCTTGACATGACTTGGGCCTTTTGCAGTAACTTAGATTCCAAAGCTATGAATTTAAAATTTTAAAGTGTACTAAATGTGGTAAAGAAAATCCCACGAATCAGTAGCCTAGGAAAAAAACAGCATTGGCACTAGCTGCACGAAAAATAAATTTTGTGTAAAAAATAACCCTTGTTACAACTTTTAGAAGCTTTATAAAATATGATTTCTTAAGTATATTTTTATAGATGCTAAGAATGATAATTCTTAATAAAATATTTACCAGGAGGATGCATATAAATAAATCAGACAATAGTAGACACACTTTTCCTGTAGGTTTTAGAAATACTTACAGCACGTCCTCTGGGAGCCACACTGAGGAATGTAGTATTTATAGCCAGCTCCTCATGTTATGGTTGAAACTAGAGTTGGCTTCTCTGGTTTCTTTTTAGTTTGGTGCTCCTGCTGCTCTCCCTGGTACCTCCATATGTAGAGCTAATGTAAAACATCTGGGCTTGTCCCTTTGATCATTTTGTTTGGTTGAGCATTTAGCCAGCTGCCCCATTCATTTTTAACTAAGTCACTTATCTCTGATTACACGAGGGTTGGAGCTGCCTGCAAAAAAGAGTAGGACCTGAGAGCCCTGCATGCCCTACACAGACATGTTCAGATTGCATCTGGCAGCCTGACACCACTGGCATAACAAGCTTCCAGGAATCCACTTACCTTAGTGTTAGTTTTGCACAGGAGATCATAATAATTCAGTGCAAATGTGTGGAAAATGTGCAGAGGTGGCAACTGCAAGACACGATTATGGAGTACTAGTAAAAGTACTTAGCTAGAACAGGATCTGAAAAGCATCTGGTTAGTGCTATACAAATATAGAATCACATCCTGAAATAGTGTGGGGTATCCACAGCAAACAGTCAAGCTAACATCCTGGATTTCAGCTAACCACAGTAGGGCAGCCATTTGGCCCACTGTGATGCTTAGCTCCAGCTGGCCAGGCAGCACAGCAGAGCCAGCCCAGCTGGCAGCACATCTGCCAGAGGGGCAGGACCATGCTTTGTGCAGCCTTCAGGTACCACCGTAGTGGGTGCATTCAAAGAGCATAGGAGAGGTACCCAGAGAATAGTGCCCAGAATCCCATCCCAAGCTGGTGGCTGAAGTGAAGCATCCTACCTAGGATTTTGGCCCCCCTTTTCCTGCCTCCTACTTTCTCTCTCAGTGGAAATCAACTCATACCACCCTGAGTCCTGAGTGTGCAAATAAAAGGATCTGGAGTCTGAAAAGAAATAACCCATAAATGCTGTTTTGTAGTAGGGAAATTTACAGCTGAGCCCCAAGTCCGGTTTGGAATGGCATTTAAGTTAGTGATTCTTGAAGTCAAAACATGAATTGGTTTAACAGACAGGTTGTTTGAAAAAGTATGCTATTACCCTGAAGGACTATTTCAGCAGAGATCAGCAGAAGTGCTTGAGTTGGCATCCCTTGTAATTAATGCAAGGAAAAGATTGATGATCTGTGAGGGATCCCTCATTTCTGTAATTCATTTTTTCCCCTGCCATATCTTAACTTTCCAGACACTGTCAGTCTCTGAGGAGAGTGGGATAAACACTGGAGCGGGGAGTCTTTTATCAGCTTGTTCGTTTAAAGGCAGTTATGTTGTCTTATTTAGGATGCTATGTGTAATAGTCAGCTACTGTAAGTCTGGAGGATTTTCAGATGTGTAAAATCATCCAGTTTAGGATGGACATATGTTGGATGCTTAGGCAGAAGGCGGCTGAACAGAGGAGAGACAGAAATCTCTCCTACTAAATACTGCTGTTAGTGAATTTCCACCTGAGAACTACACAAGCCTTTTCTAAAATCTCTTGGTGCAGAAGGTCCTTTGAGCAGATAATGAGCAAGATAATGACCATAAGGCTTTTTGTGGAGGGTAGAAGAGCCCTACCAGAGAGAGGCAGAGGAGAACAAATATATATGGAAAACAAGTATCAGATGTAGAAGTCCAGCTGTGTTGACGTCATTTACCAGGTGAGAGACAAGTAAAGCATGAGACAAGCCAGGGAACTGTGTTTTAAACACCTGTACATGAAACCTCAGGATATCAGTCATCAGGTTCCTCTCACAATTTGATACCAGAGATGGATGAAGCTCTAGAGCTTTAAGTCTTCATATTTTACTAGAGCTAATAAAAAAAACCCTAGCTTTCAAATAGTCGGACTTGGGAAGGGCATAATAAATGTATAAAGGCCTGAATTTGACTCGTGGAATTAATAACTAATTAATTAGTTAGTAATTTGCTAACTACACCCCTACAGAGTCTGCAGATAGCCAGACTCTGAGCTAATCAATGCAAAATACAGGCATGGCAGTGGAGACCCTCCTCACCATCCATTTTTCTTTCTCTGGCTAATGAAAACTCAGAACAAAATACCACCCAACCTTGTTTTCTGGCCCAGTGATTATCATACCTAGTGGTCAAGAGGGAATTGAAAGTGAGAATGGCACATCCTTTCTGAGGTTAACGTTAGTATGGTTGTAGCATTCAAGCTAACATGAATTAGCATGAACCTGAACATGAATCCTTTTTTTCATTCTAAGTTAATAAAACATCAATAATAAATCATGCAGTGAAACATCAGGTGGCATATGAGTCTTGTTTGTACATATGGACTGAGTTAATGGATACTTAAGTGTAGTAATAGAGGTTTTACCTCTGAATTTAGTGGAAATAGAATCAAGTCAGTAGAACTCACATCTTTTTGTTAATAATTTTGCTTACAGGGCATGATCTGATTATGCTATCTCCTGTCTTAAGTCAGGCTGACTTCTTCAATAGTATTCAGAATAGGGCATCAGTATGAAGTCTTAGACAATTAAAACAGCAGTGACTAGACTTGTCTTCCTTTTGCAATACTTCCCTCCGTTACTCAAATATTTTGAAAACTCAAGTTCTAAATATTTGTCTGGATGTATCAGAGATGATTATAAAATCTTTGTTGTAAATACAGGTGAAACATGGAGCAAGGGGCCCTAGGGCATTCTGCAAAGATATTTTTCAGCCTCGGCCTTCCTTGGCCACTTCTGGGCCCATGTCATGCATGTGCAAGGAAGTGAAGAGAAACAGTGAGTTTATCCTGATGAACAGAGACAAGAGAAGCCTTTGTACTCAAGCTGCAGCAGGATTTTAAATTGCAAGTGCTCACTTTTGGAGAGAAAGTGGAAAGAAGGATGCCAGGACAGCCTTCCGAGCAAAGGAAAGAGGTCTTTTAAGTACATGGGAGTGTTCTGTCACCTGCTGAAACAGTAGTGTCTGCCTCATATAAGGTCCTTCATACATCTTCCAGTCAGAGGATGTATTTCACCCTGTAAGACCCTGTGATCTGCTGCATCCTTTGATGCTGCCTTGTTTGCATGCTTTCTCACTTCCTCCTTTCTTTCAATTAGCAAAAGCAATTAACCCATGAGAATTTAATATTACTGGTAATGTGAATTTTCTGGAAGTATTCATTTATTCTAATTTACTTGTATGTGTAGAATATATGCAAGCCCATAGATGGAGCATGAAGTTTATGGTTACCCACATGTCATTGACAAATCACAGAGTATATGGCAAACATTAGAATTACTTGTCCCACAAGTCAAACATTAACTGGAATTTTCTTCAAGCATGTTTGTTCAAACCATCTGTTGCCTCTGACAAAGAGTAGCACTTAAAAGTAAACAAACAAGAGAACCTATGTCAATTTTTGAAAACCTTCTTCATCACATAGGACCTCCATGTTCTGTATTTAGGAAGCACACCACATAGTTTTGGGAGAGACGTTGATTCTGCAGCTATTTTGTGTGGTCAAAATGCATTTCATCCTTAATGGACTCCATCTCTTATGCCTTTTTTTAACTACTAAATTTGTTTTCCAAGATTTAGCTAACCCTGGGCTGAAGTTAACTGTTCCACATTCAGCAATGCAGTAAGATCATGCAAGCCAAAACAGCTTGGTTCAGTCTACACTGAATACAAGTAAATCTGCAGTTAATTGCCTCTCATGTCATGCAACAATGAATCACTAGTTTTAAGTAATCACGCTTTTGTAGACGGAATTTAACGCTTAGTGCTATGAAAAATTCTAAAAGATACATTTAAGTTCTAATGTTTAGAGGTAACCTTCTCCTCCTTACATGAAACTTTCTGAAGTAAGAAAGATTATATTGCTTTTTTGTTTCACAGTATTTTTTTTGCTCTCAGACACAGGACACTGGAATTTGTGTACTATCAGTATTTAGGCCCATCTCTGATGTCTGTATTCTGCTGAAACTCTGCATTACAGGCAAAAAAGAACCAAATAAAGCAATAAAAAAAAAAGTAAAACCAAAGAAATTCACTCTGACATCATATGGTAGGGCAATAAATCCGTGGCTTTAGTGGATATCAAGATTACCATGTAATGACTGCACACAGGAATTCAGAACATACTTTCATGGGGTGGCTGCAAGCAAATCTGACCTCCCTCTGCCTGAGTCCAGGAGCTGTAGGGCCACGTTAGCACAGAGATTTGCCCAAGCCAAAAAACAGCCATGCACTACCTCAGCTGTTGGCTTCTGGTCCTGGGGAGCCCATGTCCAGCCCACTGACACGTCTGTAGCAAACTCAAAGGCTGGAATTCAAAGTGTTTAAACTAATGCTTCAGGACTGATAAGGAAAATAAAAAAAGGGTATGGGTTTTTCTGAACAGGCCACTCTGCTGATTAATAGGTTAGGCTGGGTATTTTCAGGTAGAGGTACATAAACAGGTATAAAATTACACCGCATTTTTCTCAAATACGTTGCAGCCTGGAAGGGAAGCTTTATCCAACTTACTTGAACCATAGCAGAATATCTTGTTCTTTTGTGCAAGTCAGATTCCTACAAAGGAAAAGCACCTGAAAAAGGAGTGCTGCTTGTGATACTCACTTTGAAAAGCTTATTGACAGCAATATGAAAGTATTCATCATCTGAATCCCCGTAGACTCCAGCAGAACAATCAAGGGTACAGCAGGGATCCAGCACTAGTTCCGATGAATAAATTTAAAGAAGATTTTACATTTTTATTAGGTTAGATTTTTTTTTCCCTTTAACTCAGGTAATTCATCTGAAGAGTAGAGTTCTGATTTTCTGGAAGAATAGAGCTTAAAAAAGCTTCAATTTCTTAAACAAGACTGAGGCCAGTCAGCATCTGAATACCCATTAGAATCGACTTTCTAATTAAATTTCATCAGCTGGATCAGAAATATGATGATGTTCAGAAACTGCATTGAGCCACATTCAAACACTGTAAAAATAAGGTTTATAACCTTTATTCTTGAGCTGTCAGTTCAGCCTTTGGTTTCTGAATCGTTTCATGGCATTGATCCAGTGCTTCAGCTATGCTGAAAAAGACATTGACCACTGCAAAAGCGGGTGGAAAAACACCATTCAGCAGTTAGCTGGGTATATCTGCTGAAAGTATGTCTGTAATTTTGTGAAGGAGATGGTATTACTAAGAACAGATTGGTTTCTGAGACTGCCCTGAACCCAGCCAGCTGTAGTTAAACCCTCAAAGGCTGACAAAGTGCATTCCTAATTATATGAGTGGAGTGGATGGCTAGATTAAGTTACTTCCTTTGAGACTATTGGTGATGAGTTTCCATCACCGGGATAGATTTTATATTTCATATAAACCAAGTGGACCTCAGGCTGTGCAACAATAGGAATGACCCAAATTCTGCCATGATACACACCTGCGGGGCTATCCTAAAGCCCACAGATAACCATATCCCATTAATTCACTGGACATAATGATAACATTTAATAAGCAATCTTTGAAGACTTTGAATAAATTTAAACTTAGTATGGGATTAATCTTTGAAATTAAATACAACAGTTTGCACCAGGTACCAGAAAAAAAAACAGGAAAACAATAGACATTGGGAAGAGTTGTTCTGGTATCTTTAGAGAAAACACATATCTATGTCTTTGGCCATCTTCACAGGGTCTTAAAACATTCACTGACGTCAGTATACTTAAGCAACTGGTATAGCTGAAGATAATAAATTCAGTATTTATTTTTCTGTGGTCTATTTCTTTTCTATGTTCTAAATTTGGTTTAAAACTTAACTTAATACCACTTTTCCATAATTTTAACTACCTATGAAATGAGCAATTCCCTATAATGTGGTTATAGCAGACCAAACTTACCATCTCCTGAAATCACTTGAAAGTGATGAGTAGATCTCAAGGATAAACAATGAACAACATATCCTTACATACAGTGAGAAGAGTGACATATTCTTACAGAAGGGGAGGAAACCTCTTAATCTTTGATATCAATTTAATATTTGATGAAAAGAGTTTGCTTACTTTGCAAGACTGCTGTTGTGCATTTTATACTTGGTGACATGAGGAAAATTCCTGTTTGCTTGAGCTGACATTTCTGCCCTTTCTCACACTTAAACCATGCTATCTAAAGCCAGAGAGACAACAAAGTGCTCTGTTCATGACACCTGGAAAATCCTGTTTAGAGTTAGGTGCTGTGATGGGCTGATCAGATAAGTTACTCTGGAGAAGAGTACATGTTTATTTTGACTGTTGAACTGTGGAGGATATACAGAGTTGAATCTCTGGATTACAAATATAATTGACATCTCATCACACTGAAAGTCAGACCTAGAACTCCTCGTGGTGACAGTAGGCTTTGGGCTTGCCTCTGAAGATCTAGATGTTCTGTGACAGCATTCTGCAACTGACTGTATCTTCAATACATGTTGCAGTTCTTCTTTTTTGTCATTTATCCTATTCTCTCCATTCTCTTATTTAGAAACTCCTAAATTCCACACAAGGATGAATCAGTAATTGAACTTCTCTGTAATTGCATTTCTATTCCATCCACTTTGTGCATTTATTGGACTTTGATGAAAAACAATAAACTTGGCCAAAAACTACTGAGCTACACAGGAAAGATAATTGAGTGGGGCAATTCTCTAATGGTCACTCATGATGGAAAAACTTAGCAAGTTCAATGGGATATTTTTCCTTTTAGATTCATCACAGTCACTTTTTTGGATTGCTCTCAGAGAAATATACTTACAAATGGAAATATTATCACAAGTTAGCACTGGACCCAAAATCCAAACAAAACAATGAAGCAACACAGACTTTCCTTCCTATTCTGATTGCATCACTGGAACCACTGCCCAATAAAGGGATTTTGTTTGAAAAAACTTCCTTCTGTGTTTTTTTACAGTGCTGTGTGTCTGCATTCCTGTTCATTTGTATGCTTGATTAGCTGAAATCAAATACAATGATGCAGATCTTCAAGCAGCTTCAAAACTCCAAGTGAGCAATACTAACAGAAAAAATTTCTACATTGCAATTTTCATGGGAATTGCTGCACAGAAAGCAAAAGAGCTGATGCAAAATCATATTTTCCCTTCATCTTATTTTGTCATTTTGTAAGAGAAGTTTGCCTTTAGTGGACTTCAAATAGTCTTGTGAACAAGTAGCAAAGGACGAACTGTTTGTGTCTCTGCCTCATGCACAGCTGTTCTCTGGCCAGCAGCTTGAAAGACAGCTAGATTTTAAGAAATCTTGTAAGTATTAATTGTGAGATTTTTTCCTCTACCTCTGATATTCTGTATGCTTTTGACTTTTGCTGAGGTAGTCTTTTGTGGTTTTGGAATGAGTCCTGTAGATTTTAAAAACAGAGAAGATATTTTGGTTTTTGCAGGTGATGTTAAATCTTCTAGAAACGAGTCTTTGAATTGATCCTTATTATAGACATCAATAGAAATTAATAGCAATATACAGTTATATAATTTTTAGGTACCTAAGATAAGAAGATTGTTGGAGATTTATGTCATCCTATCTGTATATTCAGAATGTATCACTTATCTAAAAATAAAAGAAAATAATACAGCACACATCCGAACCTTAAGCAATAAAACCTCTAATCATTAATAGAATCCAAAGGAACTTAGAAGAGAACTCAAAAGTTAAGGGTAAAGTGGCAATTACTTAACAAAATAAGAAATGCATAAGTAAAAAAGAAAACATACCTAAGGTCTATTTTTATCCCATAAGTGCCTCTTGCTAGGTAGTTGTGAGATTTTTTTTGCATTTGCCTTGTTGTTGACAAAATCTTGGCTAGTAATTCTTTGAAAATGGGTAATATTTGACAGCATTGGAAGAGATCTTGCTGAGTAGATACACTTTTCCATTACTAAGTAGTAAAGTGAAGGATAGACTAAAACCATGATGAAAGTAGATGAAAGCTCATCAAAATTCTTTAGCTGTGGCTTATTCTTGAATTCAATGTTTTGTTTTGATGTGATGCTTTACTTAAATTACTGGTTTAATCATGCACTTGTTGAAATTAAAGCTGTTGAAAAGTTCTGTGATTGGATTATGTGGAAAAGAACGGTTGTGACTAGAATGTGAGTAGGGATTGTAGAAGTTATTACTCAGAAATCTGAACAAGTACTGAAACACACTTTTTTGGGAGTTTTCACAAAGAAAGCATATGAAAATACACACTCATAGCAGATGTGATGGCAGAAGGTTTTTGAAAGGTCAGGTCTGTACATTTCTTTGATGTAACCCTTGAAATGCCAACAGTCAAATGATTTACTACACTGTATTTGAGTTTTGACTGCTATCCCATACAATATGTAAATAGGAAAGTCCTGTTTCCCTGGAAATTACGATAAGAGAGTAGCTTCTTGGTTAGCTGTGATCGGCCTCATGCTACTAGCCAATGCTTGCCTAACAAAAATGAAATTAATATGTTTTGCATGAAAAAACAATCAGATAGTATCTTGAGTGGAAAGCCTTGACTTAGACACATATGCTGTCTGTACCGTAGAAAATGTTATGATTTACTGTATTTTCTGGTTTACTGTATTTCTAAGTACTTTGAACATTTTTTGATGGATGGGCTGGCTTATTCCCATTGACAAGATAAATAATAAGAGCAGCTCTGTGGCTCCTCTGAGTTGCTGTGGTTGTCTGATTTTCATTGGACACAAACTTTATCATAAACTTACTCTGAGCAGCACTTGCTCTGTATTTCCTTCAAGGTTTGCTGTGCTTGATTTGCACATTATTAGTCATATTCTATTTCATATAGAAATGTTCTTTACAAAATTATTGGGTTGTACTTTTTCCACAGATGGACACCTGGGGCAATTAATTGCATTGTCCAGTTGCTCATGAAAGACAAACTCAGGTGTCTGCTAAGCTTGACTGCAGGGTGTGCCAGGGGCTGCTCTGGGGTTCTCCTGACCATTTTCCCAGCTCATATCATTGCCTCAAAACATTACAGTGAAGCCACAAAACTTCCCCTGTCAGTTTTCAGAACTACAGCTCTACAGCAAATCTATGGACAGAAAGTGTAGGAGAACCAAAGAAAAATCCACCCATAGACTTGTGTACCTCCTGCAGCTGTGACAACTGCATCTATGGGAGCATTTTCTGGAGCATTTTCTGCCTAGAGAACTAGGCAGTTCACAAAAGCAAAATGGCTTCATTTCAGTTTGTTCCTTGCTTGATCAAAAGTTACTGTCAAATTCCCATCAAGCTCACAGGTGCTGTGTGGTAGCCAGCTATCTTCAAACTGCTTTCATTCCTTCCTAGTCTATCAGGGCTCAGAATCACAACCAAGTTGTGATGACAAAACAAGCTGCCACTTACACTGTGAGATTTTATAACCATTTAGGGACTTGCTCTTAGCCCATAGCTAATAAAAAATAAGTTAACTAGGCTTTTACTTCTTTCATGACAGAATTCCTTTGAATTATGCCACATTTGCCATGGACTAAACTTTCACATGACAGTTAATATAGATCAGTTGCTAATTAGGAACTTTTCCAGCAGTAGCAATAACATTATTTGTCTTAACTCCTATATTCATCTGAAACTTCTTTCTCTGGACCAAAAGAACTCCATAACTACATCTAAGAACAGAATTTTCTTGGATGACACATAGATGTAAAAGAAAGGGGCATTACTGCTTCCTCCAGTCTCCACCACCAACTTTTGAGATAGGAAAATCTATGTTTCTCCAAAGTTCCAGGTCATGGTACTCACCTCTCAACTTCTCACATAACAACACAGCAGTAGGAATCGTCACTAAAATTATTATCCAGTGAAGTTTAATTTATATTGGCCTATTCACTGGCATTATCATTCATCAGTTCAGGTTCCACTGCACAAATAACTTTGAGAATGAAAGCTCTGAGAACACATGTTAAGTTCATCTAAAATTTCTCTCCAAGGCCAGGAGAAGATTAATGCAGTCATGAAAGCAAAGGTCTGGCGCCTCCATCAGCTCCTTTTCCAGTTGCCTGAATGCTAAAATGATCACAGAAATTTCCTCTTAAGTCTAACTGCACAACCCACACACATACACCGCTCCAACAAAGTGATGACTTGCAGCCTGTGCAGAAATACCCCTAACCTGCCTTGCAGCCAGCTGGCGTGCCCTAATCCAAGCTCTGAGGCTCGGACTTGAGCCCAGGCTGCTCTGTCTTGAGAGTCAGCAGTGCCAGCAGTGCAGAGAAAGAGGCACGTGTCCCACCTGGGCTGGAGCCTGTGTCCTCCCTGCAGCAAAGTGGCTCCAGCTAGGACAGCTTCCAGTCGGGCAGCACTCAATTTCAAAAAACATCCATGTAAAAAATGGCCTCTGTGAAAATCACAAGTCTGAGGAAGTTCTGGAGATAGCTCTAACCATGCTGGAAAGGAAAAAGGGGAAAGCCATGAGCTTGTTTGAAAAAGCAAAGCAGCAACTAGAATTTGATTTTTTTCCTGCTGCCTCCTGGCAGGTGACCTCAGAGGATGCATGAGTGCTGAACACTCCCTCGCAGCATTCTCACTTCAGCTCATTTAACCCAGTTTATAAACAGGCAGAAAGCCTTCCATTGTTGCTGCTCAACAATCCTACCTGCTCCCATCCCCAAAAAGCCCCAAGGCATTAAAATAACCTCTGATGCAGGCACTGCAAGTGCAAGTGCAATAGCACACTCAACACGTTTGGAGAGCTCATTAGAGGACAGTCAGCATTTTCCTTCCTTCAGCAGCTCCAAACTCCTGATGGTCCTTTTCCAAGCACTGCTGATTGAAGTTTAAGTCAAAAACAAGCAGCCACTTTACTAGCTCTTGCTTTAACTCCATACTTGTGAAAAGGTGATAAGGTCAATTTCAGTGCATTGCCCTCCTCTGCTAGTACACATTAATTGTTTTATAGAAAAGACAAAGAAAAAAAAAAGAGAAAAAGGGAGAGAGAGAGAGAGAGAAAGATTAAAATGCAAACTAAATAACTTATTAATATGGCAAAGCTGACATAAGGCCATCTGGTTAATGTCTGGTCCCTATTTGGATCTTGATCCTGCTGGGTACTTAGTGCTCAGGCTGTTCCCTACGGCACTCTCCAGAGCACACTTAACATTTAAGTGCTCTACTGGATCGTGGCCAGTGTGCTGAGCACCTCAAAGGAATCAGACCTTGTTTAATTTTTCTGGTTTGTAAAAAAAACTCTTTCCAGCTCTGAGTCCTGGCACTTCTAAGTGAGATTTTTCCTTCTCCACTCCACTCCAACACCCATATTTTTTATTTTGAACACTCAGTTCCGAGCAGGATTAGACCACTGGTTGCCCACAGTGGAAACTCCAGAATAGACTGCTGGCTTCTGAGGAAACTCCAGGGGACAATATTTTCACTTGAGCTGAGGTCCTACCTGGAGTTATTCAAAACTCCTTTTGCTCAGACTGTGAAAAACTTCAGCTATAGAGCAGAAAGGAGAGTGTGTAATAAATTCTCAGGCATACTCGGCATATGCTCCAAAGGGGCAATAAGCTGTTAAATCAAATCAAAGAAATCCCTAGTAAACCAGAATTCGTGGTGTGTCTGACAGCACACACTGCATAAAATATTTCAAGTCGATAACTCCAAATGTGGCTGTCAACATGATGTGCAACCCCCGTGCACTCAACTTCCATCTCTTTCCAATAATAGTGAATCTATGTGAAGAACTGCTATAAATTACAATTACTAAGTAAATTTTCAAATCTTATAGCAGATTTCTAACTAGTCTGAAGAACATGGTAAGAAAGGAATGATGAAGCAAGCAGAGACACTTTTGCTGTCGTGGCAAATCTGCTCAAGGTTTTAGTTCCAGGGTCAGGCTGTGTAATTCCTCTGCCAGCTGATCCTTAATGCTTTAATCCTTGAGGTGTACACACTCACTCACTGTGGTGTGGTCTCGCCTGTGTTCTGCACCCATTTTTGCATCCCTGCCTGCGTGTATTTGTGGGGGGTGTGTTTTTCACCTGCAGTGCATCAGCTGTGGTGCTGAAGTGCAGACACCCAGCATTTTAGCCATGTGGAAAAACACACTCTCTAGGAACACCCCTTCTGCTCACCTGCCCCTGCTCACTCTCTGCTTCCACTACAACAAAGTTTTACCAGCATTGCCAACATCCATCTGTCTTCAAATAGCTGATATATTCTCTAAACAGCCAGCCAGAAAGAGAAACAAAAATAAAGGAAATATGTACCTCTTTTCCTCAGTTATAAGATTAGCCTAGGGCCTGAAAAAGGCAAAAGCATGGTCTTGGATCATTGATTGGATTGAGTCCACATATGTCCATACCCTCTGAGACTAGAATCATTCTTCACTGGACCAGAGCACTATGCCTCATAGGGCCCAAGACAGCAGCTTTAAAATTGCCTTGTAATTGAGTATGGGAAAATCTCTGGCTTTTTGTTTTTATTGCTACGCTTTTCTTATACCCCTAACTCTCTGAGTGAGTCTAGTGAGAAAGAAGCAATTCCATCACTGAAATGTAGCTATCTTAGGGTTATAAAATGATGTTTTCTGCCTGAACTGCAATCAGAACATGGCTAGGGAGCACAGCACTCTGCATGGGCACAGGTGGGCAGCAAGGTATTGATGGTAAACAGTAATTTTCAGAGTAGCTGGTACAAAGGACAGCAAACAGGATGTTTTTGTGTCTGACTCACACCTCCAGTGAATAATAATTATAATAATAATTATAATTATAATACACAACAACATTTTCACAGCACATAAAAACAGACACTGGTGGCACAAGCACAGGTGGCATAAGCAGCAGACTAAAATTTCATGATCACTGTAAACAGAGCTGGGTGTATGCTAGAATTTGTCCAGAATACTGGACTCAGCCCTGTAGTCCTATCAATAAACGGATTCTCATGGGAATTCCTGGTAGGTCTTTTGCACCCAAGCCCCCAGCCAGGTGTTGGTGGGGCAGACAGTAAGGGGCATCTTCATCATTTAGAGCTTGCATGTATCCTGTGTGGGCGACATTGTCAGATTTCACTGCCTCCCCTTTACAGCACATGTTTTTCCCCATGAGCCATAACCCATCCCTAAGTTACCAACTTACATCCTATAAGACATAAACTGCCTTCTCAGCTGTTAGGAGGCCTTGGGAAAAACACTTGTCCATGGGACCATCTGAAGAGCACTGCCTGCAATTGCATCAGCTGGCAAAGGAGAGAGTTACTGCAGTCTTGGCCTTATTGCCACAAAAGTCTTTCTGAAACACCATCTTTTATCAAATACCTTGAATTTTCTGTCTCCCTGATCCAGAACGTTCTATTAGCAATTTTCTTCTGTCTTGCCAGTGCCAAAGAAAGCTCTGCCAGTGAAACCATTGGTGCTGGGATCAGTACCAGCTGTTAAATGAAAAACAGGGAGCTGAAAAGCTTTGCTGCAACAGAGTGTTGCAAGAGGAAATAACTATCAGATAACCATCTTGCAGGACTCCATGAAACCTGTGACATTGCCATGTGGCTGGTGTCCTCCTCAGGCTTCCCACCTGAGTTTGTACAAGTGTGAGAGGCACTGGGAATATATACTTTCAAATGTCATATATTATTGAGTTTTTATGTTGAAATGTCTGTGATAAAATTGGTAACATAGATTCTTTTAAACTTGGTAATAGAAGAGGGTTTTTGTCCTATCCTCTGCATTGTACAACACAGGCATCCCAAATTTTGCTTGACTGCCAGGCGCAGTTCTGCTTTCATGTCAAATAATTAGCAAAATCTTAGACTAACCTAATATTTATATATTGTAATTAGATATGTCTTTGACTTATGTATATTTCTGTTTAAAGGAACAGACTTTGGGAATGGGCAATTAATGGATTAAGCATATTCAGAGTCACAATTATGTACAGAAAGTAAAAACTTCTTTTTTCCTTTGTCTATTTGTGTCCAACAGATTTTTCAGATGTGATGCCTATTTAGCATTTAGGGATTTTTCTTAAGTCCTTTTACTGGAATACATTCATGATTTACAGTCCTGCTCAAGTAATATTGCTGATTAAATTAACATTACCTGATGAGTGAAACTAGTAAGGTATTTTGTCCAAATTAAATCCGCTCCTTTAAGGAGAAGCAAATTGGCCATTAGAAACTCACCCCAGTTCTTAAAATGAAAGCTACTGTCCAAATATGAATCTAGCAGTTACTTTTGAAGTTACATTTGTGAAGAACATCTGTTAATATAAAAATATCTTGATACATTACAGAGGTTTAGCTATAGTTAGTTCAGAAGTACTTGGTTAACATCTAAGGGAGGAAGGAGAATAAATGTCTTGCATTTGGCAATCAGTAAGCCAGGGCTTTTACCCATTGCTTGGCTTTGTTTGGGTTTAAACAATGTTCCTCTGTTTTTGCTCAAGCTGCAGTAATCCTTTAGCCCTTGATGTCATGCATCCTGGGTTTTTGATACTCTTTATAATAATCTTTGAACCCTCAGCCCACATCATATGTTATGAATATTCTTATTTTGGAGTAGAGAGGCAGGCAATCATTTCAGACAGCAGGAACCCTACCCCTAACATTTCCCTTTGCGTCAAAGACATGGAGCAACATCAAGCAGATGAAGTAAAATAAAAACAAGTTTGAAAGATGGTTTGGGATGAGAAAAAGAAAAATGGGAAAGGATCAGCAGAAAAGATTGCTTTTAAGTGTCAGAATTTCACTTCTTTTGAGGAGTAATCCAAACTATACCTAGAAAAGCCTCTTTGAGGCAACAGTTGGTTCAAGGTGTAAGCATGGTTGGGCTCACAGTGAAGGGTTGGAACACGGTTGGGGGTTGGAACTAAATGGTCTTAAAAGTCTCTCCAACACAAACTATTGTAACATTCTATGGTTCTGTGATTCTATTGACAGGCTGTTGCCAGAAATTGGTTCTGGAGAATATAGAAAATGGTAGCATTACAGACAATCAACTCAGGGCCTTCTTTCCAGGTGAAAATGGCTTCAGCAATATTATCAATACTATAGCTTATAGCAATGCATCAGCAACGTCAGCAATATAAGCAATTACTTTCTTCTTCTTCTTCTTCTTCTTCTTCTTCTTCTTCTTCTTGCCATGTGACTTGGAGTGTTTGTTATTCATGTCCTCCTCAGTAAGTAACGCATCTTCCAGACTCCAATTTTTTTTATTTTTGGCCTTCTTGGTTTAACTTTTAAAGAAATATGACTCTGAGGCACACTGAGTGGCTTCCTTAGGGAACTGGTCTGTAAATCTTTGGAATTAGGACAAATAACAGCTTGTCTATGGTACTGTTTAATGCAAGAAGCAATACAGGCTTTTCTTGGAGGACCTAATAGGAGAATCTTGTCAGAAGTCACCTTTGACAATTAGACTGAAATCCAAGGAGGGAAATAGAGCTTGTCCAAAGATCAAAGAGCCACCCGAGAAAAACTGTGTTTGTGAATTCAGCACAGAGCCCATCTCCCCCCTCACCCAGCTCCAGACACTGTTTCCAGTGTACATACAGCCCTGGCTCACGGCTATCGCAGTGGGCCCTGCAAAGCAAGCTCAGTCCCCTCCTGCCAGTTTACTAGTGGAGGAGGTTTTTCCGCCAGGCAAGTTCATTTGTCAAGGTGACCTTCAGAGGCTGCACGAGCACTCCTGCAGATAAAGAAAGCCGCCTCAGCGCTTTTGTAAAACCCAGCTCGGTGGCCCAGGGGCCTCCTGCCACTAAACCAGACTAAACCCTTCCTACCAGCACTCCAAGGATTTCTCTGTCCCACAGTTTCCGTCCATCAACGGTGTACATTTTGCAATCCTTTTATCATGTTCTGTAAACCCTCTCCTCTTGCCTGACTGGTTTTATTGTCTAAATGGTCTTGAGGTTAAGTATTCTCTTTTTAAAAATCCCTATTCTGTAAATTAATTGTCTCCTAGGCAGAGATAAGACCCCAATTAAATCTTAATCGATCACAAATGTAGGTAGGACATTTCACAGATCCTCTGCCAAAGTCCAGACAGAAGAAGCAGATCTTCAGAGATCTCCTAAGAGAAGGTTTAATCTTCTGTAGCATCTGAGGAGTTGCTGTCAAGTCTGGATTGCTTGGCCATGAAATCCTATTTTCTTTCTATCTATATAGTTACTTTCAAATACATCACTTATTAAATTTTAGCATATTGCCATTTTCATACCACAGAAAACAAGCCAGATTTAGAGCATGTGTGCCTAATGTATCCCAGTGTTAATATAAAATCTAGCTTGGAGAAGAGCCTCTGGTTTTTACTCACTACAGCTGGAACAGATCAATATATAGAGACTCTGGAAAGAGCAGTCATGTTTCAGAAGAAACCACCACACAGTTATAATCATGCCAGTTGAATTTCTGTGGAATAATTAATCCAATGATAATTATTCCAGTTCCTTCCTTTTAGTTTTATTTTCATGCCTGCCATATGACATCAGTTAGACAAGTCCTTAAAGCTATTCCCCAGCAGCCATGACCTGTTAAAACAGGAGACTGTATTCAGAAGTGGAACCAAAATAAAAGGAACATTTCTTTTTCAAGGGGAAAAAAAAGTTTGCGTTGATCAGAATAATCTACAAGAGCATGTTTTGAGCCAAGGAAAAAATTGGCAAAAATCAGAAAAAGCTGAAACATTTAATTGCAACATCTTCCAAATTAACTGCTTTCTTTCTAATTTATGTGGATTTAACTTTTAACAGAAAAGTAAAACAAGTCTCTGAGATCAAACTGTTTATTGTTCTTCTGAAGTTCTATTGGAAAAGAAAATGGCTTTTTTTCAGATTAATTTTAAATGAAGACTTTGTTCAATTACATGTTTCATCAAAGCTCTGAAAAAATCAGTTATTTACACAGCTAATTGTTTATGACTGCTGTAACATTTAAATTTAGAAAAAGAATAGCATGAAACCACGTGTCAGTATTTATCAGATGTATGGCATTCAGTATATATGCTGAAATACTCCATCATTATGTCCCATATATGGAATTGGTTGAGAATTACTTTTCTACAAACCATAAGACAGAAAACTCAAATATAAATAAAGATGCCAGGGCAGGCAGATCCTCGGAGGGACACTTGTGTATATATGAGTTCACCACTCTTTATTTTTCATAGGACAGATATGATTAGGGCTCACCACCATGCTGGTCCTAAAGGAATGAGGCTAAAAAATTATGTTTAGACATATTTACACACTTCTATAGCAATATTTTAAACCTAAATGTTTGTTTAAAATTTAGCTCAAGAAAATACTGTATTTTTGGTGGTTAAATATGTTAAGTATGACACTGTAGCTAGAGGGTCACACTTCCCTTAATTTTAATTGTACCTAATTCTCAGTGAGCAGTTATCCATTTGCAGCATTTATTAGCTGTCTGAGTCCCTCACTGTTTTCTCCCTTTATGAAGAGCAAGAGACACCTCTTAACCGTGGGTGAGTGAATTGCTCTTTGGAGGTGACTTTCTGCTGGCTTTGGCAAGCAGCATCCTAACTCACACATCCTGGTTCACACAACATGAAATGAGAGGATGCAGCACTTCTTGAAGCATGGGGAGTGTTTTAATTGCCAACAGCAGCCAGAGCGAAGATACATTCATTGTAAATTGCTGCATGTAAGCCGACCTCCATTTCCTTGTCTCCCTTCCCAAAAACGTTTTTCTCTACCCCACAGGCAGATAGCTACAAGGAACGGGGGTTGAAAATTTTATATTTGCAAAATGCAACCAAACATCACCTTAGTTTCCAGGAAAACCTAAGTCACTGTTACTGATGATTGTATAAATTTCATCAGACAGCAATCTTGGGAAAAGGCAATCCTAAAACTATATTTATATGACACAAGGAGAATAACAGTGAGGACAGCGAGAAGTGAGAAGAGAGACAGCATCCCTGAATGAAGCAGAGAGGGCAGTCTCATGACTATTCAGCCTAGAGGCTGCCTTTGAATACCTGTAGAAAGTAACACTGTAGAGGTATTTAGTTGGGATGATATGGACTAGCATCGTTTTATAATTCCAGGCAAAGCAGTAGGAGCTTCCAAGCAGTTTCTGGTCACTACCACCATCAGCTGAATTTGTAGCATGAGCAGCCCCACAGTCCTAAGCCGCATTCCCTCTTTCTTGGAGTTTGTCCTTTAAAGCATGACCTAATAGACCTATATGTCCCTAAACAGACCTACAGACAATGGTAAATGACTAGAAGTTTTCAAAATTTTCAAGGGTTTATGCAATCATAAAAGTTTTCCCAGAAGAGAAAAAGGTGACGTTAAGTCCAGTTTGAAACACAGAGCAAATTTAACTTCAAGATGAACTGTAAAACCAAATCACTTCTGGTTTTGCTCTTTTCTGCCCCTTAGGAAATCTGTGTCTGATTCAGGAAGTCCTTTCCCTTCTCTCTCCTTTGTTTCAGTTTTTGTTTTTTTTCTTCCCCTGATTAAATAGCAGGCTTTCTTTTTCCTTTATTCTGCTGTAGCGTTTTAGCCATGTCTGTGGAGGAAGTTTAGGATATCAAAAAGCTTATAACCAGAAAGTTAGCTTTTCCTCCTTTATTTCAGGCTGGAGGAATGATGACAGGAATGCTGTAAATTTGACATACCCATTTAAGCATTTCAGTGCATAAACAAAGGTTTGGTGGAGGGAGTAAAGTTTGACGAACTCATATGTTTTCCATGCTCAAGAGTTATGTCTTAGGGCTCCTTTGACAGCATTAACTGCCTGTGGCAGGGAGCATTTTGCACTGTGTATTTCTTCATCCCCCAGCTGCAGCTCAAAACCATACCTAAATTTCAAGACTTTACTTATCATGTGGCCACAACCCAATTCTGGGCCTATTCATATAAACCTGGTAAATGCTATTTCAGTATTCATCTAGGCCCCCCACTGATCATCCTGCTGTAAGAAAAGCAAGAAAGGCCTCCCCATAAATATTTGATTTCTTAACAGCTCTACTCTGGCTCCCTTTTCCTTTCTCTTTGCAGACTATGCTTCTCCTCTGGGTGGAGAGAGAGCAGAAAGAGCTCCTCATTAATTTGCATCTGTCCATTTATGAGTTTCTGCTAATGGCAGTCTCATATCCCTTTAGAAGGAAACACATAGGCTGGCTCTGTCTTTTTCTGAGCCACCCCACAGGGACTCTCCTGAATTACAGAGCAGCTTAGTGCTGATTACTTTTTTATTTCTCTTCTTAGGAAACGGATAAAAGGTTTAAGTTCTGACACAAACAGGAAAACATACTAAGAGGATTTATCCTGAAGGCATCTGCTCTTTAAATAGTGATGGAGCAGTGTCAGTCGGTTTCCCAGAAGGGCCAGAAGCTCCACCACTCTTTGTTCCCGCAGCCCTTGTGTGACTAGAGGCAGAATATCCTGTCACAGGCTGTCAGATAGCTCCCAGAATATGCAACTTGGTGATTATAGGCTGAGGAGGGACTCATTGCCACTAGGAGCATGAACAAGTCGGGTGTAAGGAAGACTCTGCACTGGTCCTTTAAGGATAACAGCAAGGCTCTATTCTGCTCTGAGGTAAGACTTTGTAGAATTTACTAAATCAGTAATTTCTCAGCCTTTCAGACCGTGTTCCCTCCCTCTTGCTTTCTTAAACAAGGAGCAACAGGAGGGGGAGTGAGCTGTCAGAATTATCACTAGTGGAATTTTCCAGCTTTACCAGGCAGGAAAGGGGGACAAAAAAAATTCTCCTCTGTAGAAAAACAACTGGACACAGTGCAAGTGTAAGCCACTTCAGAAGGGGCATATGCATGGTTTGATATATGAAAATATGCCTCAAAAATCTATGACTATAAACATTCTCAAGGTTTTATTAATAAGATGTGCATCTAGAAAGTTATACTCTGTTCTAATATTTTCTTTTTCTTTGTAATAAAATGTGTCCCCCTGGAATAATATTCCAGAGAGGGAAGAACCTTCACTTCAAATTGGATTGTTCACAATTTTTCCTGGTTTTGCTCTCATTTGATTTGAGGTCAGAAATTTGCCTTTTTTTCAACTTTTGCCTTCTGATGTGTAGATGTTTATGGTAATTACGGGGATTTCAGCTCAGTGTCATGGCCAGACTCTAACTTGCACAAGAAGAGCTTTATGCAAACCCAGCTATAAGGAAAGAAGAAACTTATGACTTGTTCCATGGGAGGAAAGCCAGGTCTGTCAATTTAAGTGATGCATTCATAGAGATTACACGGGTAAATGAGCTAAAGGGCTTCTACAGTCACAGATACATTATCCTAATCCTCATTTTTCAAATTGTGCTCAAATCTGGCTTGGTCCTGTACACTTGGCAGACAAGGATTTGCAGACAGTGCATCTCTTTCTAATGGCTGCTTTCAGTTTGAAAGTGCTTCTAACTGATAACCAGGTAAAGATCCAGCACGTCAGGTGGGGAAGAGCAGCTAAAATTGTTTACCTAATAATAAAAACTGGAGAAATTCAAGGGGCTTGGAACCTAGGACTTGTCCACATAGTTTTAAGGAAACTGGAAGCTTGTTTATGTAGCCTAAATAAATAGAAACAATAGACCATCTACCCAACACTCACAAATAGGCTCTCTCCTCTGTTGCACAAGGATTGCAGGGGATTTCTCTCCTACTGGCTGGCGGGCATGGTGCTTACAGCTCTGCACCTCGAGAGTAAACATCAGGAGTGCTTAAGGGGTTTCTTTTAGCTGTTCTTGCTCTGTGACAGTTTTCTCACATACCGAAATGGCCAGCACAACCTTTCTGGTTCCAAAGTCCCCCTGCAGCAAAATATCATGAGCCAGGGTCATGACCATCAGCAGAAATAACACTCCTTGCCTTGGGGAAAATTTTTCAAGGATTTCTTACCCTGTTATTCCCTCTGTAGGGATAGCATGAGGCCTGTACAGGGGGTCAAAGGGAAGTCTGAAATGGCATCAGATGCTGTAGAGCAGCACAAAATTATGACCATGGTCAAGATGATGAGTACATAATTGATTTTAATTGACTTTGATCAGGATGAAAGAGCAACTATTTTCTTCTTCCCTTGTCAAATATGAAGTCTCACTGAAAGGAAATCCCAGCAGCTTATATCTCTGGAGATTTGACTTTTGCTCTCTAGATTCTTGATTGATTTGTTTGGAAAAGTTAGTCAAATCAGTGGCAGCACGAGCATCAATAGAGTTTCTTCAGTAAGTACAATGTCATTACAAGTCCCAGCAGTGCTCTGTCAGGATGGGAGATAGAGTTTACTGGCATAAATGATTGTCCAAGCTCCTTTTTCTGATTTTGTGACCAATTTTTCTTATTAGTGGAAGAAATCCCATCACTGGGTTTTCTCTTGTTTGTTCCCAGTGAAGGTGATCATGTATATGCCATGAAAAGGCAGCTCACTCTTAGATGTTAGGGCTTTTTAAGGCAGGGCTTTACAGGAAAATTGTAAAGTGATTCCTAATTCAGAAAGTCTCTGTGAAGCACAGAAATGTAGGTGTTTCTAGATAGCTACAAGTTCTCTGCTGCTGAGGTTTTAAGATAATGATCAAATTCTGATGAAAATTAACATAGCAACTCTAAGCAGTATTGTATTTTCTTCAACTCTTTTAATTACTTCTTACTAGAAAGTCTGTCCAAATGCATTATTTTGGAAAACCTTAGGTGGTGAGCAGTGTGTAAGTTATCATAATGATACAGCAGTCTCCTAATGTGACAGATCTTCCTCCCACCCAAATGATTCCAACTTCTTTGAAGAAAGTCTGTTCCATTTCTTATTTTTAATTATGCTTTCATTTAGCAACTGATTTATGTTGATCCCCTGCTTTGTGTTGTATAAAACGTTCCATTTTATGTGTTATCTAGACTTTTTCACGATGGCTTTTAGGAGATTACTAAAATGTTCCCTCCCTTTGTTGACATCTTTGTTGTGTATTCATACATTTATTTATATGTGGGTACAAATCCATATAAATGTAATCTCCCCTTTAGGACACTGTGAATATATATCAGAAAGGAAAAGGAGGTTAACAGTAGAATACAATACAAACAGGCTGGCTTTATGGCAGTCTTGCAGAAACTCCTGCTAAGCAAAAGAATAAATAACAGCTGTGTTAATCAAAGAGAAATTTAAAAGATAATGCTTGAATTTAGGTGGTCAAAGTCCCAGGAAACTGGGCAAGATTAATGCCCACAGAAAAAAGAACTCCAAGGACAAAGGGTGTAATAATATATAGTTAAGTTGAAGGCAAATTTTCAAAATTTCTTCTGTGACTTAAAGGCCTAAGTCAAAACTGACTTTGAGAGTAGGAGTGTTTACTTTCCTGTAAGTCCATAGGTTTGTGCTCTGGAGTCCTTCTGTCTTTCCTGAAAATAGGAGCTAGGTGACTGCCTTCCTTAGTCCCTTTTTGGAAGAATAATCTTCAGGTAGTCACCTGAAAATAAAAAAAAAAACGTTCTAGTCCAAGCAGAGGTTGAATATCAACCCAGGCTACTGACTCAAACCAAAGAACTAGAGATACAAGCACGATTATTCCCTATTTTACTGGAAAGCCATATGTCATCTGGTTTGGATCAAACTCACAGAGATGTGTTAGCCTGTTCAAGATCCTGTGGAAGCATTTTGAATCAATTGTAACTGACGTAAATATAGCCCTTGACTGGAAATCATCCAAAGAGAGAAAGAGAGAGAGCTGCAGAGGTTCAGCCAAGATGCATTATATCAAAAGCATGGATAAGTAATTTGGTGTCCTTATGGGGAAAGATAGCATTACAGTTTCACAACATTCATAAAGTGCCTGCACAGTGAAAGATCTAACACAATCATTATAAGATGGATGAATGCCCAATGAATTTTCACCTCCTATCATGGATCATGGCTCTCTTATCTAGGCAGGTGTGGGAAGAGGAGCATGAACCCACAATGACAGAGGGCACAACAACACCTTAGTTGTACTCCTTTGACACGTGTATCTGAGCTTCCAGACATGATTTACTATGTTTGCATAGCAATATTAATTACCTTTTAGTGGCTATCTAGCCAAGAATATGTACAGGATTGCAAAGCTCAGATAGAAACTCCAGCCAAGCTCTGTAGGATTTACAGAAGCAGTCCTTTTACTCACAGTATACCATACCTTTAAGTCACGAACTAGTGCTTGTATTTTTAACCCTCTTCTGTAACAAAATACCTGTGTTATTTTGGAGATCTCATTTCACCTGCCTCCATAATTTTTATTTGATGTCTTTGGAGTTGTGATATGATGAATTAGCTCTTGCCTACATGATTAATGAAGGGCTACAGGGAGTGGTTGAGGTGTTTTGATAATTAACAAATTCTGCTGTTATCTACCGCATGATGATTTGATATGTGGGTTCAGACTCTGGGCTGTGACTGGCAAGGAAGTACTAAACACAGCTTAAATAGGTAATTTTCTAAAGTCCTCTTTCCATTGTCCTAGCACAACCTGGTGCAAACCCCAGAGAGCTTACAAAAAGCCAGTACAAAACAGTAAATGACCAAGAGTAATCCCTTCCTGTAATACGTTATGTCTACAAAAGGTGCTGAGGAAATTTCTAGTGCAGTTCTGAGCCATCTAAGGTTTCTACTTGCCAGGAGAACATGAATGGGCATTTTGTGCCTAAGGTACTACCATGCCTCTATGTCTTCTGTGTCTTAAGTCTTTCTCTCAACAAGAACTTTTTTTTTCTGAGAGATTTTCAAGAGCTACATCTTACTACCCTAGCATCAATACTAAAAAAAAAAAGTTAAGAAAGACAAACTCTAAACACAGGAGTCATTTGGCTGACTTCAACAGGGCTGCTTGTTGGATTCAGAATTACTTGCTTCACTGAGGTACTAAAGACAGAGGCATCATATTTTCTAAATATTAATAGCCTCTGTAGTTCTAAGAGCTTCAGGAGCTGCAGTATATTTGAAAACCTAGCTTTGAAATACCTGGCATGTTATAGCTTTCCTCAGAGTCCTCATGGATGAAATATTTGAGACAAACCTCAAAAATCATGTAAGCAGGAAAACAAAATGGTAGTTGAAAGAAACTGGAAAGCTGCTGTGCATCATATATTAGTTTTCCCATTCAATGTGATTTTTCTTGTCCTGGTATTTGTCTTTTTTATGGATATTATGAAGAAGTGTGTCCTAGTCTAACATTTCCAGCTCTCACTGGAGTCCTAGTGGTTTGGAGGCACCACAGATTCATTTCCCTGCTTACATAGAAAGGTTATGTCTTTCACAGGCATGTAGTACAAACATTTGGACACAATTAGAAAACTATCACTTAAGATAGTTGTTGCCTTGACAATTATCATGAAGATGTTCTTTCCATCTCTTTACCATAAGCCTAGAAATTAATTTAAGATCACAGAAAGCCTTTTTATACTCCACTGATTGGAACTGTACAGACAAAAATATAAGAAAATGCATTGGTTTCTTTCTCTTGACTTCTTCGTTCCTCTATTGAAGACCTGAGAATATAACAAACTAATTTTTATTTTGCAGTCCATTGTTTCCTCTTAAACTGGGAATTTTTGCTCTTTAGAGGCCTGTGAGGATCTATTTGGTGTTGCCTGTCTGTTGTGTTTGTCTCTGTGAAATTTTAGTGACTACTAAATTTCAGCTCTTTTCTGTTATTTCTTATGATGTCGTTTGTCATCACCTCACCATGACCTTTCATAGTACTGGCAATGCTACTAGACTTATCTGGCAACTCAAGAGATTCTTGCCATCACAGTTTTGTACCTATATTTTAAATGAAAACTCTCTAGACTAATCTCCAATAGAAGTCTTCTACCAACTTTTGATTTAAAATCAGCTTTATGTTTATAGTTATGTTTGTATAATTGCTGACGTCCTTAATAGGAGAGACTATCAAATAATATCCTGAAATTTAATTTTAAAGTAAGTAAAACAGCCTAAAATTTTAACCAAAAGAAGATGAGTGAATTAGCAAGAAATAAAACCTTCAGTGTTCCCCACAACAATGTAGGTCAAAAGCCTATTCTGATAACAGTTTTCTTCTTAAAACTTGAAGGTGAAATTTGCACCACATTAGCAAAGCATCTATTGGTTCAGCAGAACCAAGAGGATTTACTTCTGTTAACATTGCCTGCCTGTTTGGGACTTTTTAGTCATTAATTTTTCTAGAAAGTAAAGTGTCCCTGTTGCTTTGGCTGAGCTTTTTACAAATATTCGGAACTGAGTGGAAAGAGGGGCTGGTGTGTGACTTCCTCTGATAAGGAAATATGGCAGTCAAATGCTGCTGGAGAAACATGGGAACACATCCAGCAGCTGCAATGCCCATCCCATGCCCTGTGTGTTTGGCATTGGTGTCACCTCCCCCAGCACAGAGAGCCCTTCTCAGCCTCTCTGCTTGCTACTCTCCTCCAGAGCCTCTCTCCCAGCCCAGCAGCATTGATTTCTGTAAGATGGAAGAGAAAGAAGCAGGGCTCAGGGACTTCTGCAGACAGAGGGACGGAAAGGGGAGCAGAATTAGACATGAGGCCTCATGTTGCCTCAAATCATCAACAATAAAGTCACAGACTGTCCAGGACATTGACAAGAGTTTCCATGTTGATATACTTTCCATCAGTTTCCAGCTGATGTATAACCGTTTTTCCTTAGGTAAAAATAGAAACCCAGTGCTCTGAGATATTTTCCAAGATCCATCTACATTTCTTTATTCATCACATATTCTTTATCTACACTGCTTTTTAAGCAGTCTCATTAACAAAAAAACAGACTATTCAGCAAGTGTGGAACACTTTCCAAAGTAACTCCTACAATCTTTACCAATGTACTTGAATGGCAAAAAATAGAATTAAGCTCACATCTTGATTTTTATTTGGCTACAGAAATGTCCAGCAAATTTTTCATTCCTTCTGATTGATTCAGTATAGCACAAAGTACAACACAGAAAATACAAGCTGAGAGTTTGGAATTGCCAGACAGCCAACCCAGAACGGCCGAGAAAAATTTAAATAGTGTGCATTTGCTCATGAAGTTTTTTGTGATTTGTAATAACTTCAACATTAGCAGTACCACAAAGAAGGATGTTCTGAATTTAAACATAAGGGATAAATTAAGCCAGTGGGGTTGTAACAGTTTATTGCAATCTGAGAATCTGATCCAGGATTTTCATGACAATGTGAAGTTGTTCATCACTCTGTCAAAAGATTCAAGAGTATGTTCGGTGAATATGCTTTTTTTTTCAATGAAATAACTTTAAAAGTAGTGTTTTGCTTAGCTTTAAAAGTTCATTATGTTGACTTACATTACTTCAGTCCAGTCCTGTGAATACTGTTAAGCCCAATGTTCAAAACATTTTGTCATGAGTATCATTAATGATGAAAATGCAAATGAATACATTAGAATTTACTTATTTGTATTTCATAGCTCAGCCATGGCCTTGAATATACGTTAAAAATATCTAAAGGAAAAACCAATAACTCAAGTAATGCATTTTTGCTTAGGTTCTGAAGCCTTTGAAAAAAGTGTGATGGGTGGAGTGGTGACATTTACTTGAAGGCATTCATTAATTACAGGAAGGAAGAAAGTAATAGCTGGACTTGACTTAAAACTAAGCACAAAGAAAACTTCAAACACATATTGCATGAGTTTCAGCTCTTGTTTAGTTTACATGTTCACTCTCTAGATGTATCTGCCTTCCTTCATTGCTTATATCAGTACCTTAAAGTGCTTACACTTGCAATATATGCAGTTTCATTAGGTACCTTCCAATAGACAGTATGGTCCAGTTCCTTGTGCCAGTAGCTTAGGTCAACCAAAATGACTGACTGTCTTTTGAAGTGTTACATAGTCATACAAATACTGCGAGTTTCTTAATGATAATAAGCATGCTGGTTGAAAGGATAGCTCCTCTAGAATGATATAAAAATAAAAATGTATATTCTTTCACATTTTCATCATAAATGCAGGCAATGTTAGAAGATGTGTTGAAAGCTGTAGGAAGTTTGACGCCTTATGTTTCAGTGCTTCATTGTGTCTGCTGAGTATTTTAATATGTATTTTTCTTTTAAAACTCTAATTTGTGGTTCTAGAGCCAAAACTCTTCTAACATAATATACATCTCATATGGACTTTATTTGGTTTGCTTCTTTGCTTGGTGAATGATTTGAACTCCATTGGAGCTCTTGAACCTGTACATTTCCTGCGGTTTTAACTGTATCCTGTTGTGTTACAAATAATTAATCTGGCTAAATGTGGCTTGTTGGCAGAGGCTTAGCAATTTTATTGTGAAAAAATATTCTGGATCAGTCTGCACGTTGCTTTCCTCCTCCTTCTAACTCCTTGGTATTTGTAGTAGCATGCACCAGGATGCAAGGGTGACATGAGACCATGCTGTACCCAGGGAGTGTTTACAGGGCTGTTGGTTACCTTAGAAGTGACACTATCGGAGCAGCTGGAAGCAAAAGAGCTCGACAGCTTTTCCACTGCCTTTTGTGAGGTCTTCCTCACTGCTGCAGACAGCTCTCTGGGAGGGACTGAGTGCATGCAGTGAACAGCATCATACTTGGTGCAGTACCAGTGTTTAGACAGAGTCGAATATATTTGTGGTTCCTGCTCTCCTTTTCCTTCATGTGGCTCTCAACCATCTTTGCTTGCTACTTTAGTTAAGATACTGCTTGCCCTAAACTGCAGAACAGAACACTTCTGCCTCATGCTATTTGTGTGCATTCACTGAGTAACTCATGCCAAGGACTGGTAATGTTATAGCAGTAAACCCAGAGCTGCCACCCAGCATATTTTCAGGTTCGGTCCAGGTAGAATCTGAAGGGTTTGCCTTGGATTTTGGGGTGCTCAGCTAACTAGGATCTCTCTGGATGAGTGCCAGATGGAATTTATGGAGGCATCTATTCAACAGAAGTGGATAAATTGTACAGTGTGTGTGCAGTGAGCCTGGTGCTCCTGGAGCCTTTCATAAAGCGTGATAAAGCGTGACATCCAGTGGGTTCAGTACTCAGATACAAGTCTTTTGTATTGTAAAGGTACAACAGAGCAAACATTTTCTGGAAACACAGGATTTTCTAAGCCCACAGTACATGCCTCACTTGCCTATGTTTCCTCCTGGAAAACTTTGTCCTACCCTGGATACATTAGTTTGTTTTTCGTGTAAAAGAACTAGGTCTTTGGCTAGCATCAACACAACAGAAGAATTTGTCACTTCTAACAATAAATATGTGTTGGAAATGTTTAAGATGTTTGAACTAGCTGCTCATATCCAGCTTTTGCCTCCTGTAGGTCATGTCCAGATGTTTCTTATCTTGCCCATACCCGCTGAAAATTACATATAACATATTCTGCCATGATCTGTTCATGTTCTTAAGTCATCAGCATTGAAAACTGGCTTATACTGCTTCCTCTTAATGTATATGAAAAGAATTCTTTCTAATTAACTTGAAAAAAATGGTTAACAGAACATACTCTTGTTAGTGTTAATCATTTGGGAACCCCTTCTGCCCTTTAGCAATAGCTTTGTTAGGAGAAAGAGGATGCAATAGAGTCCCTTTCAGATTTTGGCAGACACTGCAGCCATGTAGTGCACTGTCTGTTGCATCGGGCCAAGGCTGAAGTGCTGTGATTGCCAGTGTGGAGGAGAGGTCTGGGTTATGTCCCCAAAGGTCACTGTTGCCAGCAGGCAATACCTAGAGAGTATATTCCCTGAACTCCCCTAGCTCAAAGGGTTTGATTGTGAGAGCCCTCACACTGAATCCCACAAACAGAGAGAGATTCTTCTGCAATCTCCATGCCCGGCTGAAAAGTGGCCACAATGTGGCCTTTGTTACAGCAGGGAGCTTCCCTGCCACTTACAAAGATGTTGCGTAAGAGACAGCCAAAGAACCCAAGGTGAAACACGGTTTTGAATGTTGGCAGGTAACACCGGCAGGCAAATTCTACAGCTCAGTCTCCTAACTTCTGTTACTACCTTGATGAATTGCAGACAAAATATAATTAAATAAATAAAACTTTTAATTATTGTAAATATTATAAATCTTTTCTCTTTTAAGTCTTTAAATCTTAAGATTCATTAAACAACCCTTTTGGGTCCAAAAAATCATAGAAGCATACAACACCCTGAGTTGGAAGGGACCACAAGGATCAAAGTCCAGCTCCTGCCCCTGTGCATGACACCCCCAATAGTCACACCATGTGCCTGAGAGCATTGTCCAAACTCTTCCTGAACTCCGTCAGGCTTGGTGCTGTCACCACTTCCCTGGGGAGCTTCTTCCAGTGTCCGGCCACTCTCTGGGTGAAAAAATCTTTACCTAATATCCAACTCAAACCTCACCTCACACAGCTTCATGCCATTCCCTCTTGTCACCACAGAGCAGAGATCAGTGCCTGCCCCTCCTCTTCCCTCAATGAGGAAGCTGTGGACTGCTGTAAAGTCTCCTTTCAGTCACCTCTTTTACAGGCTGAAAAAAACAAATTATCTCAGTCACTTCTCATACAGCTTTCCCTGTAGACTGTTCACCATCATTGCAGACCTCTGGACACTCTCTAAAAGCTTTATAGCTTTCTTATATTGTGGCACCCAGAACTGCCCCCAGCACTGGAGGTGAGGCTGCCCCAGCTCAGAGCAGAGCAGGACAATCCCCTCCCTTTCCTGGCTGTGATGCTGTGCCTGATGCCCCCAGGACAGGGTTGGCCCTCCTGGCTGCCAGGGCACAATGATTCCTGTTCAGCTTGGCATCAACAGGACCCCTAGGACCCATTTTTGTGGTGCTGCTCTCCAGTATTTTGTTCCTCAATCTGTGCATATATCCAGGGTTGGCCCACCCCAGGTGCAGAATCTGGAGTAAAATTGAAGTTGACAGAAACATATTTTGAAGAATCTTTTGTAGAATACAAAGACAGGCAAAACAGAATTCCTGTGTTTTGAAATCTAACCAATACAGTAAGGTGATAGCTTATTTTCAAACCCAGCTTTGTTAACAAAGAGCAATGAGATTCACATGTTTTTGGAGTTCTGCTGAGCCACAGGATGAGGAAATTTATAATGAAATGAAACCTTCCTCTGCCTCTCACTCAAATACTCTTTTACAAAGTGGGGCAGCGTGACAGCAAGAGTGAGCCTGATAGTTTAAATATTTGCTTTACCAGATGCTAGAGAGAGGACAAGGAAGCTTTAGCATCCACTGTCTACAACTTGCCTAACATCTGCAAGATAATCAGAGACAGACGTGTATAGATGGGGTTGGGGGAATAATATCTGATATGTACCCTTCTCTGTGATCAGAAGCCATGAACCATGGGGAGAAGGAAATAAGCAGACCACAAACAGTGCAGGAACAAGGTCACCAGGAAGGAACCAGAAGATGAGAGATTTGGATCAAGAGTGAACTGTGCACAAAAATGCTATTTCCCATTGCTAGTCTCTTCCTTTGCCTGGAATTTGTATACATTTTATTTAGAAGAAAGAGATATAATGGTACATGACTGCTAACCATTCAGAACAGTTCTTAATAAAGAGGAATAAATTTTTTTCTTTCCCTGTCAATGCAAGCTACCGTCCCTTTTTTTACATTTGGGAAAAGCTGAACAAGTGGTTATACTGATAGAATGATTGCAGTGTGAAAAGGTGGATCATTATCCTACAATGACCAGGACAATTTGCTTCCTTCACCTTTCCCATTCTTATAAATGTGACTAATTGTGGTCAAGCAGGTTCAGGACCCATCAAATGAAATGAAGGATAACAGCCCACAAGAATAAGATGTCCTTTCTCTCTGTGTAATCAACGATTAAATGCTGTTTTTAACTACAAGATGGCTCTATTGCTCCCGTTTGTTTTATGGATTCTTTACCATCCATTCTTAATTAAACTCAAAATACAAGCCTGGCTTTATCATTACTGAGTCTTTGAGCAATCATTAAGTGTCACTGAGCCAGCTCTTTATGTGGCTTAACAAACCTTTACTTTGAGGATAGGGTAAGAACAGTTTATTGAATCTGGCTTGGCTGTCCTGAAATCAATAGGTGGTATCAGGTCCTGAACAGCACACTGCTGCAGTACATATGGAAGATAAAATATAGGGTCAAGAGGCCTGTTCAGCTGTTGCATTTAATCAGCATTATAAACATACACCCGGCCAAAACCAAAGTCAAACACAGTTGAATCAGCTTTCTAGTGCCCCATGGAAATACCCTCCTTCCCTGCAATAGTCTTTCCACAGAAAGCTTTATAAATGATATCATATTTCTCCTTCCTGACACTCTTTAACTCTTTCTCCTGTGAATATCCAATAATAGACAAGTTCTCTGATAACATTAGTTCTTATATACTTTTTCCTTCTTTTTCTTTCCTTTCTCAGTGTTTTATGTAGCTTTTCATTTTTATTTAATTCCATCCTGAAAAACATTTCAGCTCATCCAGTGGAGTTGCTATAATTTTTTCTCAGTGCTTTCAGGTTCATACTCCTCTCTCAACATTTTCCATCGAGGAAGCCAGAATCTGAGATCCCTTCTGTGTTCAATTTAATCAGCATTTCAGATTAGCTTACTACTACCCATGTGTGTAGTGAGGGAACAAAATAAACTTACTATGAACTTTGTGATCACTGCTTACTTAACAGGACTGGTTTACAACTTTTCTGTAGGAACAGCAGAATCAGCCTAGTGAAAACTTTTTATTGTTCTAAACTTCTCTTCAGACAGTGAGAAAAAAAGACCAAGAAAAAAGGACAGCTTGAGGGTGAAAAAGGTGTCGGGAACAGAGGTTTTCTGTTGCAAGAGTTCCCAGGTAACAGGCAACCTGGGCTTCTTAAGCTATTTCTGAGACAGACAGGCAGATTGCTGAGTCAGTGCTCTTACAGTGTCCTTCAAGAATTAATTAAAAGCAGTGGAGAATATGCTTTGCTTCCTCAGTAGGGTTTTTTTTCCTGAAACTGTTTTGAGCAGCTTTGGCTGGAGGAAATGGGAGACAACTGCCATTATCACATAAAGGCAAGACCACTTCCTCCAGGACAAAAGTCACAGGTATATGGGTCAAAACAGCAGCTGGAAGTCTTTCAAACACATGAGCTTTTAATAGGCAGACTCAGAATAATTGGAGAAGATTTGTACCAGACCACCTGGAAGCAAGCTTCAGATGTTTACCAATAAGGATAAAGGACCTCTGCCTAACCTTTCTTGTTACAGGAATTTTACACAGCTTGATTTAATTTGGGTTGAGATAAGAAGCCTCAAATATGAAGTTCTCAGGAGACTTTGTTCAGCTGATTTTCCAAATAAGCTCAATACTTGTAATATTGTTGTAAATGCACATTAATTACACTGGAACCTTAGACATATTTAGGCAAAGCTGGTTGCCACAGCAGTTGTTCCTGTTCTGCGTGGTCTATTTTGCATTTAGCTTTTTGGTATGGTAGTATTACAAAATAAGCAGCAACCTACCAATCCTCTTTCTTCCTAATATGGTGAAATAAAAAGCCTTGGTCTGAGCCAGTTGAAGTGCTGATGAGGTTGAAGCCCAAAGATCAGTGTGGTGTGGCGCCTGAAGAGCACAAAAGTCGTGGTCAAGATTCACACTGGGAGGGCAGGAAATGTTTAAATTCCCTGACCATGACTAAATGATGGGAGCCAGTGATGCTATCAGGGATGCCCTCTTCTCGTCCCAGCTCGTGTTTAATTCCAGAATGGTGAGAGCATTCTTTCCTGCAATTGCTGGCTCGGGAGCTCTGGGCTGTTCATGTTTAGGGACTTACTTTTCACAAAGGTCTATATGAAGCAGGAACATGAATTTCTCAGTGAGCAGGGTCTCACCCCCCAAGCTGAAGAGGAGGCTGGTGAAGGAAAAGCTGTGGCAGGAGGACAGACAGCAGGCCTTGGCATCTCCTCTGTTTGCACAATATCCAGTGAACGGGGCCCCCAAACATCATTAGAGTTTTGCCTTTTCCCTTATTTGTGTTCACTATCACCTTTTAAACAAGAGAGCTCAGGTTTCCACAGCAACAAGCAATTGCTTGGTGGGTGCTGTTTGCCCCATGCCAGCTGAAGAGATGGGGTTTTCTGGCTGCTTCTCAGGCGTTCTGCTACTGCTTGTTAAAACCTCTCCTTGGGGATGCTTGGTACAGTATTAACTCATCATATTAAGTCCAGTGATCCTTGCATTTCTCTTACTTGCTAATTTGAGGAAGAGACATAGATGAATCCATAAAAGAAAGGGAAATCCATACAAAACCCCCAGAGGCCGACATGCCCCGATGCATAATTCCAGAGATTATAATTTATCAGCCAGAGATTATAATTTATCAGCTCCTCAGCCATGTGAGGCTTTGGGAGCAAAAGCCGACTGAAACTCACATCTCCCCAGAGGGAGAGCTACAAGGAAAGCATTTTAACCACACTTGTGTCACAAATTCCTCTCGCATTTGGTGACTGTGGCTTGCTCTAATTAAAACAATAACAGTTTCAGCACTGTGTTTTAAAGAAAACAATCTGTTTATGAGGGGAGAAGTGGAGAGAAACTCTGAAGACAGCACTTTTCCCAGAGAATGTCTCCACCACCGCATAGCACGTTCTCTCCTGCTGCAATGTTGTCACTCATTAGAAAGTTTTGCTTCCCAGTTTTTCTTCCAAGAGCAGAGGGGCTGATTTGGCAGATGAGTCATCCATATTATACCTATGAGTGTTCAAAAAGGCCTGAACTTTGCCTTTCATGAAGCCTGATCATGTCCAAAGCTGGATTTGTTGTGCTCTGTTGTTTCCACCACAGCTCCCCAGCCTGGGGCTCAGACCTAGCCCAGAAGGACCTGCCCAGATAAAGTGAGGAGGCTCTGCAAGCCCCAGGGAAGCATCCAGCCCTTCACTGGCAGGGAAGGATGAAGCAGCAGCACAAGGAGGGAGAAGCATGCTCAGTCAGCTTTATGAAATAATACATTGTTTATGCATCCATTAGGAAAATTTTGATAGGGAGGGAAACGCTGAAAAGGAAATACCTTTTTTTAGTGGAGTAAAAGTGATGCCTGTGGTTTTAAACAAAGGCATGTTTGCAGGATCATGCTATACCGAAAAGGAAGAGAAAGGGAAACTGCATTTGAATTAATTCAGATAAGCGAAGGTCAGAAAACCTTATGTCAGAATTTTCCATTAATTCCTATGGTCTAACTCTCTGCCAAAATCGTGTTACCTCCTAACTCCTTTGTACAAATACTGTTGTGGTTATTACTACTGATTACCGTATCTACTGCAGTTATAGATACAAAAGCTGTTTACAATATTACAGCCATAATAATGCAAAAGAGCAAAGTCAGATGATTTTTGTGGTAGATGTGAGATTTTGAATGTGTTATAACTCTCTTCGGCTGCAAGTACTGAGACGGGGAAAAGACAAGAACAAAAGAATAAGCAAACAAACTTTGTTTTAATTCAATCCTTGTATTGAATCTTAACTTGAAACTTGTTTTTTAGTGAATCATAATTTTTTTAAACCTGTGATCAAAACCTTTGTTTGATCTAGAACATACTATTTTAATTCAAGGTCAAATTTTGTTTAAAATTATTTTAACTTTTAAAAAAATCTTTTTTAATGGATTTTCAAATAAAAAGTAATTATTTTTCCAAATTAAAATCTTTCAAGTTTTTAATTCTTTTTTGGAGTGAAAATGAGTTTGTAAGATATTTCAGGGTTCCTGAATCTCATTATTTTTCTCCAGAGAAGTTTTCAGGGAAGCATTTCAGCCAGTAAGCAAAACAGGAAGGGATAGAAAGAGAAACTGAGGCAAAAAGAAGTGAAAATAGTTTTCCAGTGTCTCTTTAGATGGATACCAGGAATGGAAATAGAAATGGCATTTCCTGAGTTCCCTCTAGAGTATGAAATACTGAAGGACATTAAAGAGATAAATTATTAGATGCAAAATACATGTCCAGCTGTAATTGTTGGAACAACAGAGATCACAACAATTATCAGAACAGTGTACTTGGCCTCTGAAATCTTGTTCCCTACTTTTCTGGTACATTCACAGGTCACACACTGGTTGCCTGCTCCATTTGCATGGCACAAGTTAGCATGATAGAAAGATGATTTTATTTGCATTGCTTTCTCTTTTCAGAAAGTCTCTCTCTCGTCGAAGAATTAACAGGATGCTTTCCAACGAGTCAGTACCTCCTGCCTTCAGTCGCTCCAACTCGCAGGCCTCCATGGACAGCACTTCCATGGAGGACTTCTGGTGTGAAGTAGAGAGCATCAAGGAGAGCAGAGAAGATGGATCTGAAGAAGCAATGCTCTTGGAGTTCAAACCTGCTGATGGTGAGCACATGAACACCACTTATTCCTCATACCCTGGCTTTGCCTCCTCTCTAAAGGGTCATGCCCTGATCTCCTTCCTCGTGTTACTCAGTCTGAGCAGAAGTACTAGGCTGGGTCTATCTGAGCATCACAGCCAATCACTGACAAGAAACAATAATGGTCTGGTTTATGCACTGGAACCAGTCATTAACTTCTAAGTTAGTTTCGTTGCATTGCTTTTATTTGTGCTTCAGGAGAACAGATACAGTGTAATTCAGAAAAGAATGGCCCTCAATGAAATCTAAGTTTCCAGCATTAAATAGACTAAATCAAAATATTTAAAGTAGCAAAATTTGAATTTAGTATGCTGGGAAAATCAACTTTTTTAAACTTTCTGGCTTTTAGTAGGATAGGATTCAGAAACTATTCAAGTCTTGAAGCAGTTTTTGGTTAGATGTCATTTTCTGCTACCAGGAATTTGATATCTGCCTGGTTCTCTGAGATTGCCCAATTAAGATATCATTCAAGGGGAGTTTAGAGATAAGTCTGAATGTAGGGATGCCTACATTGTTCAGACTCCCCACTTGACCAAATTAATTCATCACTTACACAATGTATCCTGAAGGAATTATTGCCTCATTCTGTTACCTTAATGTTTTCCTCTCTCTTGTTAGGTACTGTATTTGGAAAAGCATGCAATATGTGCTAGCTTGCTGCAATGCAGCTTTGTGTTAGATGATTTGATAACATCAAGAACAGCGTTTCTCTTTTTTTTCCCAGTTTGGACCCCAGTCACAAATGCATTATATTGTGTAACACAAAATACCTGGTGTTACTATACAATGAAACCAAATTTCTTCTGAGGTCGTGACCTGCTGATAACTGCTGCAACCCTTCAGTGGCTCCTGGCCACTGCTCTGATAACTACTGATGTAGGGATAGATTTTGAAACGATGTCGTGTTCTTTGCATACAATTATTAACACAAGTGATGATATATTTTTTCTACCTTGACGTGCAAAGGGATGTCATTAATTCTGCTACCAGGAAGAATGGTGGAAAGTACTACTTTATTGAGTAATCAAATGCACAACCAGTAACCCATGCAGAGGTATCTAGCTCCAGCCATGTACTATTTCCATGGAAAACATTTCCCATTCACTAGTTTCCAGCTGGGCTCTCCTGGAAGCAAAGGGAGAAGACCAGTTCACCAGAAATCTTGGTCTGCTGTGAAAGTTATGGTCAGTCAGCTTAAATCCAAACTGCACTCTTCTGCTCCTTCTTGGGAAAACTCCTGTCTGATCATACTCTTTAGCTTGGAGACTCCATAAAGAGATTGTGAGTCTCGGTGGCTCCTCCATGCAATTGCCAGCACTGAACTAACAGGTGTCCCTGACTTGTCTGGCAGTCAGGGGAATAACACAAATCTCTGAGCTGCCAAGCTGGATAACTTAGTAGGACAAGGCAATACAGGAGCTTATTTTCCAGAAACTTTCCCATCAGTTTCATCACTGCTGAACTAAATCTTCTCAACCGCCCGAACTCTGCTGCAGTCCCGTGTTACCCTTTGTCTGAATACACCTCATTACATCACATTGATTTTTTGCCCTCTGCCCTGAATTAAAAATGAGACTGCAAGTCAAAATGCAGTACATCTCCACACTTCATTTACCTTCATATTGTTGTCTTAAACACATATATATGTATTGCATACACCCCCACACAATCAGGCAGTGTTTGTCCTGGTTATTAACATCAGGAATATATTCAGTCTGGGATTATAAATCTTGGAAATAATAGTGAGTTCTATTAAGGTCCTAATAGGATAATACTCCTCGCCAATGATCAAAACTCTAAAAAATCAATGTGGAAACCCTCAGGGCAAAATAAAAGCAAATATTCATCACCCTTTTGAGATGTCTTTGAGAGGAGGAGATGAAGATCCTTAAGAAGGAGGCCAAAGGGTGATAGAAGCCAGGCAGGCACGACTGTCAAAACCTCAATGTGATTTCCCAGACATCATGTGCAAAGGGCAGACAACAGCACACTTATTCTGTTGATGCTAGCAAATATAGTCAGAAAAGAACAGAAGATCATGACAAGTGACACAAGGGATAAAATGTAGGGGAGGAGAAAGTCATGGTGTATTTAAGATGCCCATGCTGTGAAGAATTGCTTTACAACTTTTGTTACAAGGCTTGAATGCTGTGAGTTATTTAAGGTTATATCAAAGCAAGACATGCCTCTTTCCTAGGAAACTCTATGAGAAAAAGAGAATCACCCTTTCAAAATTATCTGTCTTCTCGTGGAGTAGAATCAAATACAGTATCAAGACCCTGCTGGATGAGTAGCTACCACTATAAAAATAATGCTTTCTAAAACAACATCCGGGGGTGTGGGGGTTAACCTTAATTTAATACCAACATGTCATAAATTTTTGAGCATTTTTTAATGTGTAAATTTCTTCTCTTTAATAGTTTTACTTCTCTGATTGGTGCTGTTATTTCTTAGTCTATTGTTTGTGTGTGGTTGGAACAGGAAAAGGGAAAAGCCAGAGAAAACAAGTCACAGGGTGACTAGTAAGCAGGCAGAATTTAATGTCTGCCATGCTATTTTTCATAGCAGGTTTGATTACAAGCTCAATTCTTGGAAAGAATATGTCAGGACAAAAGCCAAAATTAATATAATTTAAAAGCTGAAACATGGACAGATGTGGCTCCAACTGCAGCTCACAAGAAAGAGACCTTAGAAAAAAAAGTGAAAATGGCAGAAGAACCACTGATTCAAAGCTTACAGACAAAGAAAAGGAACAGTCTGTCATCCTGTCTGTGGATACAGAAAGGATAAGAGCAGAGACAAGCTATTTCATGGGATACAGGGCTGGTCATACCCCTGGCTAACACAGAGCAAGGGGTTTAGAAGCAGCTATTTTTGTAGTGCTTTGTGAAGAGGCAGGGCAGTTAACAATGAAGTCAGTGATGGCACATGCATAAGATGCTTTTGCTTGTCCCTACAGCCCAGTCCTGTAATTTTCTCTTTTGTGTATCTAACTGCCAAAGCGAAGCAAACTGGTGTCCATCAATCAGCCTGCATTCTGATGTCAAGAAGAGGCAATAAAGGGAGAGTGGAAATACCAACCTGTCATTAAGACTGGCTCTGGGACAAGAACAATAAGTGCATTGACAAGTTGTTTTATAAAACATTCTGCAAATTAATCCATTTCCTGTTTGACATGTTTATTTGTAATACCTCTTCTTCAGTCAGGGCCAGAATGAAATTACTGTCTTGTGTCAAGCAGCTTACTGCTGAGCTAGGATTGCTCACAAAACTGAAATTAAGGACCTCAAAGTCTCCTACGTGAAGAGAGATTTTAAAAGACTTTGCTTATTTTAAAAATAAGACAAATCAAGAAGCAATGACAGCAATATTTAAAATTACTGAATGATTCAAAGAAGGTAGATTGGGACCTTCTCACAGTTAGATAATGACAGGGCATATTCATTTCAGGTAACAGGTAGCAAGCTGAAAACCTATATTGTCTTCACATGGGCAGGTTTTGGTAGTTAGGGGACTGCGGGTGTGGCTCTGTGAAAAGATGCCAGAAGTTTCCACCATGTCCAGTAGAGCCAGGATAGAAAAGAATTCTTCCCACAATGCATAACCTCACTATGGAACCAATTGCAGTATTGAACCGGTTGGGAAGCACGTATTGAACAGATTAAAGAAGGTCGTAGTCACTAACTGAGATACCAAAAAACACTGGAGTGTACAGTGCTAGCAAGTCTTTTAAAATTAGAAGTCAGGATGATACCTAGCATGCAAGGATGGCTATTTCTGCACCTTCTTTCCCTCTTAGACACCTAGCCCTATCTCACCCTTGTTCTTTAGTGAGCAGCTCTGGTCTGAATCATATTGTTCAAAACAAGCAATTGGACTAGGTGGACATCACCCTTCTCTCAGTCTGGCTTCTTCAGTGGCTGTCTCCCAGCCAACCCTCTGGAGTCTGAAATTGCATCATTAGTGTGCAAATACATTATTCTGTTGTATACACACCTCCAGTATTTCTGTTTATTTGAATTGGAATACTGATTTTATTTCCATCAGCCAAATGGCTTTCTCCAGTACACCATGCTACAAATGGTGAGCGTGGCATAAATGGTAACTGAGGGGATTTATGCTTTTGAATTAGTGGTTAATTTTTAGGGACCTTGCTTTGTTAGGCTGGTTACACTGCTGCCTTCTTCACATACACATGCTGATGAAATGCCTCTTCTGTTCTCCTCATAAGCCTCACTTGTGCAGACACTGACGAATTGAAAGTTGACAATATGTTTACAAAACTAATTGAACTTGCACTTGTGGCCTAAGAAAGGTTGGAATTAGAGTATTCTCAAGGTAAAGACTGTGGCAGCAGTCCATCATGCCAACTCTTTTCCTTCAGCCCCCTCTCCCTTCCTTCTTGGCAGGCTTATTAACACACTCTCTTCCTTCACAGAAGGGGAACTGGAGGCAGAATGGCTGCAAGATGTAGGTTTATCTACGTTGATCTCAGGAGCTGAGGAGGAGGATGGCCAAGCCCTGCTGTCCACTCTGACCAGAACTCAAGCTGCTGCTGTACAGAAGAGGTACAACACCTACACTCAGACCCTGAGGAAGAAGAACAAGCACACAGTCCGGGATGTGCGAGACATCTTTGGCACCAGTGACTCTTCTGTAAGTATCCCCGTGCATGCCTTTGATCTTAATCTTTATGCAATTTGCAAGTAGCTCACCAAAGTTTCTGCCAGACAGGAACCCTTTCCTGCTGACAATGCACAGACAGCCACTAGCAGTTTCTGATCCTAAGACCAGATTTTTAATGCAGTGTACAGTACATTTGAGAGGAAAGGAAGAAACCAAACACAATGGTACACAGTTCTGTAACTAACCTGTAACATAAAGTTGTATCTGTTGCCAGCCTTCCTCCCACAGCCTCCTGTCAGGACTAGCATTTGCTCCCTTATATTTTGGAAATTGGTGGGTTACTCCTGGCAGCTATTCAAATTTTTGATGGCTTCTGGGGACACTTGCTATTTACTCATCAGTCTCAGTGGTGAAGTAAAACTTGTCTAATGAAGCAACTGGGGTTCAAACATGCATAAGCAATTAAACACCTGCCAGCATGATTGTAACTTGTACACTGGCAGTTACATTTCACTTACACAGCAAATGAAAACCTATTAACTGTTCATTTGCTTCATGGCTTCAGAAATCAGCAGTACCTCTGGAGGTTTCATCCACTTTTCCCTGAGGATAGCTCTGAACGCACGGGTTCCTGTCAGGGCATGCTTTGATTCTTGTGAACGCTGTCAGCTGTGTGAGCTTAGTCCACTGTTCAAAGCAACACTCGTGATTTTACGTTTATCACTCAGGATATCTTAAATGGAAGTCACCAATAAGATCACAAGCTCACTTTTGAAATTAATATTAAAATTACTGCCATTATAAAACCCCAAGAAACTATTTTTCATTATGGCATTGCTTTGTCCTTTCCTGTTTGTTCTACCATCTCCCCAAGGCCTTGATAACCTGGATTATTAAAAAAAAAAAAAAAGGAACAAAATTGTAGCTGCATAGTTACATTAAAATTACAAAGATATACTGTCCAAATAGTTAACCTATTTGTTTCTAAATTAAATATCTGGATTCTTTTGAACCACTTGTGCATATCCCACAAATACATCTAGAAGCATCCAGTAGTTTCCTGTGGGCAGACTTTCTTCCATGAGAGATACCAGGCATGTTTGCACAAACATTAAAAAGTTGATGGTACTTCTGATTAGATTAGCTCACTTCTCCTGATTCAAGTATCTGTAAACCATAAGGTGTTTAATTTTTTTTACAAAAGCTTAAGTTTCCTAATAAATTTCAGTCAGCCAAATAAGCATTGTACATCCCCTCTCAGATGGGCTCATTATTGATTTATTTTTGACTGCTTATTTTCCCCTTCTTACTTGATAAATTTTCTCACTTGCAAAAGGAATTTGGATGTTCAGAGCAACTGCCCTTCGAATCAATGTTTTACCTCCTCCAAAATTCAATTTGCTTACTAGTTCTGCATTGTGATAGTCTAAAAGATAAGATCAAATAAGTAATTAAATCTTCTAATTCTTCTTCCCACAAAAATATGCAGTTCTGCAGGTGCTGACCTCGATGTTATACCCAGATGCCCAAACACAAGTGCAGAGCACACCACCACCTCCGTCCAACAGACTGTGAAACATTGTATTTCTAAAAGCCTGCAAGGCCCTAACACTGTAATTATCCTGTTCACCTGTGCTCCTATCTCTGCTGCTTGTTATGGGATTTAGAAACTTTGTCCTAATTATCAGCCCTTTAGGGATAAACACACTTCAGAAGGGCTTGTGTCCCTGACCTAAGAGTTTCCCAAATAGTCTTTTTAAGGGGGTATCAGCAGTCCCTGGAGCTTTAATGCCTCTCTGGGCATGGCCCTACAGCTGCCAGTGAGTCTTTGTGATTAATCAGTTTAGGGAAGAGAAGTGCATTAAAACCAACCCAGCCAAAAGAAAAGAGTGGCAGGAGGTGGGGAGGGGCAAATCTTTTCATCACAGCTGGGGAAGAGAGGCTGGGGACGAGATTGCTTGAAATGACACGCAGTTTTGCTTTCCCATCCTGCCTTTTAGTCGAGAAGGGAAGAAGTAAACTAAACATGCTGCAAATAGCAAACCAGCTCTAATTGTTGCACATCACTCTGTAATCCTCCCCATTAGGAGAATGGATTTACACCCTTCTCCCAACAACCTAAGAATCACAAGAGCCTAGAGGGATGGGTCACAGGACGGATTACTCTCTTCTTTGGCTAATGATGAGAGAAAAGGTGATTAGCTCACTAGGGTCACCTGAGATGAGATTTAGGGGACCACTAAAGAGGCATAAATTAGTTGTCATCTGGAGTGGTGGAAGAAAAAGATAGATTTGCCCTAGTTTTTTTTTCTCTCTGTTCTGAGAAAAACCCTGCCTGCTAGATGTTTTGCTACTACTGCCTAGTGGCCAGGCTCTGCATGGGTCAACACAGGACAAAGGGTGCTTTTTCAGTCATCTTGCCTTGAGGTCAATGCCCTCATGGCAGGAGTGTCCCCTCAACAGACAAAATGGACTGAAATAAAAAAGGAAATCCAGCTATTCCTCTTCTTGTTTGGTAACTTTGTGGGTTTTTGTGTTTTTTTTCTGTTGCCTGTCCTGGAAAGGTGCCATGATCACTAGGAGCAAAATACTACCCCTGTTGGTACATTACTCTTACAAGAGCCACGCCTTGGCAAGTAGAGCAGCCTGTCCCAGCTGAGGTGCTTTTGCTCTGCTTCAGACAGGTCTACAGCCAGCAGACTCAACTCACAGCCACACTACTGAGTTTTAAATTGGACGGTTTAGAAATCACAGTGGCCTGATTTTCCTTACTGCTGGTACCCTGCTGCTTCCATCAGAAGCTGTCGGCTCTGCTAGTGCTCAGAGCTTAGAAAAATCAACAGTGTAATACAAATGGGAGACACACATACATTGATTCTGTTGGTGGAGAGAGGAAGTGAAGCACTGTGCTCATTAGCAGCCTAACACAGTACATTGCAATTAACTAAAACTCCTGAAGAGTTTTACAAGCATTTTACTTCAGGAATGCATAACAAAATCATGTCCTAGTTAAAGAAGAATCACTAACTAACCCAAAGCTATTTGCGTGAAAAGGTGTTTGTGATGGCAGTGCTTGGAAATATGAATATATTCAAAGCATGGGCAAACTGTTTCCTGGCCAGAGCTATACGTTTATCCTCCTTTTCCTTTATTTCTTTTAGCTGCAGGGCTGGAAATAAAATTTGGTCTCTATGGTGCTCCAACGATTTGGTTTTACATCTTCTACAATGAGAGTAGCTACTAAAGCATTGTCTATCTACCTCATCTCCATCCTCTCCCTGCTCTTCTGATTTCATCTTCCCATTGGAAATTCCTGTGTATTTGTGGCAGTAAACAGTGAGCTAATTTTTAGTGTACCTAATTAATCACTTTCAGTCAGAAATCAGGATATGGGAAACCTCACCTTTGGAGCCCCAGGCAAATGAATAAAACTGTCCCAGTTTATTTAAGGACATAATTTGACTCTTGGTCTTTCACATTCATTGAGGGAAAGTGTTCAAAAGTTATTTAATTTTCTTTTACACTATAGAAATAATCTGGATCTTTAAATTCATGCATTAAAAAGGTTTTATTCCCAGACTTCCTAACATTAAAAAAGTAAAGGTCGGGGGGAAGGAAGACATTTTCACAAAAGAGACGTAGATTTGGATTCATTAAACACTTCACTGTGGAGGCTGGGAAATGGGACTGAGAATAGGATATTTTCAGGTACCCCGGTTATTGTGCACAGTTCACATTATTCAATTCCCCAGGCTAGGGCAGCCTGCTGCCAGCCCTGCTGGGTGCCAGGCAGAGGTGTGCTGTCCACTCCATCTTCCATATCTGTGTCTGCCAGCTCGGCCCTGCTTATCAGAGCCAGGTTGCTGCAGGTGCTTCACGACTCATTTCACCCATGTAACAAGGCTGGAAGCAGTTTTTTTCTTCATAAACTTGACTGACTGTAAATCTGTTCTGAATATTGTTCACAGGGTCAGACATTTTGAGCACTGAAAGTAGGTAAGCCAGTTGCTAATATTTACCATTAATTTCTCCATCTGGATCTTAAGCAGAAGCATAACTACTTTTATGTAGATTTTCCCAAATTGCTGAGGCAAGTTAGCCATCTTCTCCACTTCTATACTCCCACCTAAAATTTATAGTGCTTTTTTATGTCCTGAAGCTTTTTTGTGTAAATGTTGTGGGATTTTCTCATAAAAGTATCCAGTTATCTTTTTTAAAAAAATCAATGGTCCCTACAGTCTGTTTGCTATCAAGTTCACCAGCCATTGAATGGATTCTCTCAGGAGAGATTTTATTCATATTACATTTGACTTTGTTACCCGAATAGCTCAGAGGATAAGATTGAATAAAACAACTGCAATGTTATTTTCAGGCTTCCAATTGGAAGAGCTGCCTGTCTTTTAAATATCTGACATTTTTTAACAGCCTGAACGTTTCTCCCACACATTGACTACAACTGGGGGAAACAGAATTTCTGCCCTGAGGCGTTGCTACTTGTTGATAAACAGCCGACTTAGCAATTTAAAGAGAAATTTAAAGAGCTGGTATTAAGGGCTCGTGGGGGCCTACAGCTGCAGGTTCAGCTGGAAAACTGGGTCTGATCCATCAGGCCTGGGCTGTGTGAAACTGCAGGTTTGAGAAAGGCTGGGGGCTTCAGGGGCTCCCATAAGGATCCAAATAACAGTGGAGAAAAATATAAAATGGGTTTGGAACATTGTAGTTATTTTCACTGAGTAACCTTCAGAGGACTTTGATAATTCCTGACCTTGTTTTTGTTTGGTTTTTTTTTTAGCTCGAGAGCAAATAGTTGAGCCACTGTTGCCCATGAACGCGAACACTCTTTCTGTCTTTTTACAAAACTGCTGAGGACAAGGCCAAAATTCCCCTGCTAAGAAGAGGTGACACTGCTTGAATGTCACCCCCTGGGCTGCCAAGCCATTTCTCTGCAGTGCAGAATGATTTCTGGAGAAGAAAGAAATTCATTTTAATATAGAAAATGTTTCTTTGTTCCCTCAAATTGTTTTTTGAAGTTCACTGATAAAAGTATTAGTGTATAACCTATGGGAGGGACATCCATACTGTAATAACTTCTTGGTGCCCAAATCACAAGAGGTAGCAGACTGACTGATTTTTGACAGGTCCCTAGGAATAGCAGGTACTCAACACGTGCCGGAGAGAGTCTTCAAAAAGATTTGTGGCCAAAATTATTAAAGCCAGGATGAATTACAATTTGAGGAGGACCTTTCAGTTAGCCTTATTCTTTACAGCAATTTACTAAGCTAATTTCAGTCATTTTATAGGACAGGGCTCATTATGTACAGCAAGCTGCAATATTACTGACCTCCAGACAGTCCAAATCTGTGCAGTGTGGGGAAGATTGATTCTCAGGCTTGGCTATGAAAAATGTACTCTGAAGAATCACAACAGGTTGTTTTATCTTGTCAAGAGAGTGTAAGCTGAGAATGATGCACTGTTGCTTGAACTGTAGCAGTTTCTGTCCGTAGATCTTTGCATTCACTGCAGTCTGATCATTTTTCCTTGCCTATCAGCCCACATTTGAGACAGTTCCAGTGTCACCAGTATCTCCTAATGGTATCCAGCTTCCTGGGCAGAAGCCAGTTTGGAAATCAGTTAGCTGTGAGTATGACAACATGTAACCAGTGTTCAACTTCCTCTTAATAAAATGACAGATAGAAAGACCCTTTTGTGGTTGAGAGGTTAGACCCCTCTTTCACGCTGGGGCAGTGCTGCATATATTTCTTTAAAATCATTGTCAGCTTATTGTCATGCAGGAACCAAAGTTTCCCATTAAAGACCAACATTGAACAGACACAGACTGCTGCCCTTGAGGCATCAGCATCTAAAAAAATGCTGATTGAAATTTCAAGGCTGGGAATGTAAAAATAATCTGTAAGCAATATCATGCAGAATTTGCCCGATATATCATCAGTGTATTTTCTTGTCGCAAATCAAAGAGGCATATTTCCTCTTTTCCACATTTCTTCTCCAGTACTGCAGAAATTGTAGAATTAAAAATTTATAGTTTTCCTAGTTCTGCCCTGTTATTCTGATCTATGAATGGTATTATCTCTTAAATGCTTTGCCCTCACAGTGATTGGCAGTGCTAATGAAAGTAATAGCACTTCTCTACTCAGTTTCTGGATAATTGACAGCAGCCTTCCACGAGAATCTCTTAGTTTGAAAGCTCTTCCCATCACCCTTGTTCAGGACTTAACTAAAGGGATACTAATACCCAAATTTCTAAACTAGTCCCTTGGATGTTTACCTCTGTATACAGTGCCACAGACATTTTCCTTGGGGGCAGAAGCTGCTCTGCTGATACTTCTGCACTGCAAGCAGTTTCACTGAGACAGATGGGGAACCAAATGCCCAGGAGAACCATGAGCAGTCTGTGGCCCCAGTTGCAAGGATGGAAAGAGAGATGGAAAACATCTTAAATGGCTTGGGCATTAAGCAACTAAAGCCACAGTTGAGAAACCAGAAGCCACTTAATAATACACTTAACTTTTTCCATATCAGACTTGTAAAATAAGTGGTGTTGCAAAAAGTCCCTGTAACTGTAAATGCAATCATTCAGAAAACATGAGGCATGCACAAGTTTATATGACATGTGATGTTGTTTAATTCACTTTCTGATTGCATTGGCTTTTTGAATACTTGCGTCATGTTAGTAAATTCTTCTCTGTAGTCCTGGGGGCTGAAATTTTGCTTCCCTTTCAATTAAATTTATGATTCCATCCCAGCTGGGTTTAGAAGCTGAACTTTACAGGAAAACTAAAAATTGACCTGAGGTACTAGAGATTTATCAGAAAAGTTGGCAACTCTGGAACTCATTTATGTTATAACACTTTGGCCTCCATGACAATAGTGTATTTCTGGACTTGATTGTACTGATTCAAAAGTTTTCCTGTGACATCCAATAATTTAAGGAGATGATTAAATTTTAGAGAAGAGCAATAAGTCATTTCACAATATCTACTAGAAATTCCAGTAGATATAGTGTTTTTTAAACTGGAATATTGTACATCCTGTCCTGTTATGGTGCTATACACCTAAATTATCAACAATGAAAAATATGTGTATGTGACCGTATAAAATATATGCACAGTGTCTTGGGATTGTAAATAAGTCATCAGTAAGCTGAGAAACTATGTCAACAACATTTTTCTGTCAAGACCTTTTATTTTTAATTGTTCATTTGACAAGTGCCACCACAGTTTGCTGGCCTGGGAAGAGAAGGATGGAGTAAAAAAACTTGGTAATTCCTCATAAGCAGGAAGTTCCAGCTTGACTATCTTTCTCACAGAAGCCAACAAGTTAAATAATCTAAAACAAAAATAGGAATTTTATTTCTAAGGGGTTATTTCCTCAAGACAAAACAGGAACATGCTGTGGTTTGCACTGAAATTCCTCTTTGAAGCACTTCCTTTATGACTTTCTCAAGAATTTTGTCATCTTGGTTCAATTTTTTAATGTCTCTGTACTAAACGCAATCCATCATTCATATATAATTTCCCTTATTTTCAGCTAAGAGCTGTCTAGACTGTGGAATAGATAAAGGCAGCCCATCCATAACAGAAGAGCTTTCCTATGATGTCTCTTTCTCAGAATCCATTACAGTCCTTCCAAAAACCCAAGAGTGGCCAAAAAACCAGAGGTTCAAAAAGGAAGACTCGGCTTTGCCAGTAAGTTTCTTCTCCGTGTATTTCTTTTTTGTTTTCTTTACCACGGCAATTTCCTGCTTTATATCCCCAGGACACTGGAAACTGTTAAGATACACGATCTGGCCTTTGCAGTGACTGCTTTGTAGAGACTTCTCAGTGTGCCTGCCCACTGCCTGTGATTGATTCCCAGAGTTAATATGCATAACCAAGCCAGGTTTTTACTTGTACCCATCATGAACACGTGCACCCAGATGAGTGTGTGTAGCTCAGTCCACAAATACTGTATAATCCACAATTTTTTCACACAGAAATAAAAACTGCTTATTGTCATTAAAACTAACAGTCATTTTTGTTGCTGGTCTACTTTCCTGCATTTCCCCCCTACAGATTATCTGCCTTTGTTAACATATGGATTTAAAATTGCTTTGCAGATGAAGGGAGGAAAGCAAACCTTAGTCCTGCATCAGTACTGGCTGTTTCCAGTCAGTATTGAGTGCAATCACACTATAGGAAATACTACATTAATTGTTCAGTAAAAGTTTGCCATATCATCCAACCAGACATACAGTTGTGTTATTATCTGGAATTATTTCATTAAGTCATGGAAATGAATTTTCTATTTATATCAGCCCTACAGCTTCCATCACTGAAAACTGGAGCATTAATTTAGTGCTTCGAATACCACCTCATTAGTGACATGTGTGAAATAGCTGTAAAGTACTTGGGAAAATTTCCTGAATGTTATGATATCCTGAGGTCCCAAACAAATCAGAAATTGTTACAATCCATACAGACATTGAATTATCTGAGAATTGGTCAGTTGTCCATCTCAGATTCCATCAAGGAAGAAGAAGCTGAGATGCTGAAGTAAGCTTCTATGTCCAATGATAAGACACCAAATAGATTACATACCTTATGTGAAATCCCTGTGCTTTTTTTTTCGTGTGTGTGTGTCTTTGGTTGTTTAGGGATTTTTTTTGAGGGGATAACTTGATGTCCTGTGGAGAGTAAGGGTATCTCTGCACTCATGATTTTGGCCTTTACTACAACACATGCACACTCACAAATTGTTCTCTGCAACAGCACAGACAATTCCCAGTTGATGGAGCAGGGAAACTGATGACAAAGAGGGAAGAGAAGATGCCATATTGAATATCATGGATCTGTGGATTCATAATTGATAAGCTTTAGAAAATGCTGGTATTGTGCTGGAGTTGAACTGCTCTGCATGCAGGACATAATTTTGTCAGGTCAGAAGACCACACAAGAAACGTGCCAGGTCATTGCAGAGCATTTCTGAATAAAGCCAACAATCTTAGCTGTTGATGTTGGCCTGTCCCTTACTTCATCTGCTGCCTCTCATAGTATTTAGTTTTTTCCCATGATGAATCAGACCATAATGGGCCTCAGTGGAGAAGTCACCTCTCGCTCTGTTACACTGAGCAGCCAGTCACTGACATTCAGGACTGTCCCTCCTTCCCCACAATGGCACAATGGGGCTGCACTGGAGGCTGTGCAACATCACACTTTCTCCAGGGCAGGTCTGACAACATAGCCAACTTCACTGATGATGTGTACACAGCTGCACAGAGTGATATTATATATCATAAAATACCATGTTCCCTGCAGCAGAGAGTCCCCTGACTCCTACAAGAGTCAACTCAACATCCCCAGGAGCATAGGGATTTCCCCAAAGTACATGTGATTTCTCCAGTGTGGGACCATGATCCATGTGACTTAGTCGAAGCTATTACAGAACTACAAATCTGAGTACACTGCCCAGCTCCACATAGAAGCAACACCACAAAATATCAGACACGATCCTTAGCCAAAACATTAGTAATCTAATTTCGGGATAACACAGACTCCTTCAAACCTGCATATTACACCACTGTAAGGAAAAAACCCTGGAAAATTGTGACACGAGACAGAGAAAGACAGCCAGCCCCAAAGTTTGTATTAACCACAGCATCACATCATAGTGACCCTTAGGAGTCAAACTGACACTGTGGAAAATCTTTGTACTACCCTTTTTAATCAGTTTTGCAGTACTTAGAATTCTTTTCTCTTTCCCCTCAGAAAATACAGTCTGGGTTTTTTTCTTTTTTTTCAAGGTAATTTATTACGTTTTTACTGCTTTTGCCCTTTTTGCATCACTAGATCCAAAATGTGTAGATATTCTTTAGTATTTTATGTTTCGTATTGTTAACCCTCATTGAAAGACCATACACAATGTAATTGATGAAGTCCTAAACTGCATAATCTAGTTGTCCTTTGTACTCTCTTCTTTTTGAAATCTGGTCTAAGTTTAATTTTTGCTTTGATTTGGTTTAGTGGGATTTTTTCTTGTTCACCTTTTTCTTAATCAGTTTGACTGGCTTAATTTAAAGATGGATTAAACCTTTTGAGTCCAAATTTGTTTTAAAAAAAAAAAGAAGGACTGAGCTGAAATCTCCAGAAGCAAAACATTACTAGAGGCTGGGTTTTCACTCAGTTCCCTAAAGGAAGGAGATGGTTTGTAGTACTATTTATTTATGCCTCTGACTAACAATTCCTGGTTTAAGTTACAATAAATTAAAAATAGACATACAGTGCCAAAGATCCACACTTCTTTGAAAGGCATGTTTTTTTGTATGACTTCGTTGTTTTATATTATGTCTAACAGTTATGTCAGAAACTGATGGGCGTTTGTTCTTTTTGGCATTTTTATAAATGCATGTGTCATGACGTGACATTCCTGGCTCTGGTCCATGACACTGCAGTTTCTAAAATACGTCGACATCTTCACATGCTCCGAAATGACTCTGTCTCATTTAGTTCAAGTCTACTTGAATAAATTATTTGTTAGCTTCTGCGAGTCCTAAGCTTCTAAGCTTTCTTGAGTAATAAAAAAATACCACTAAGTTGGCAGGTTGGCTTCTGGATTAATCAATTTTGCTTCTGGGCTTTTCCTCAGATCTTTAGTTTGAGCTCCCCTCTAAGACCTCATAAATGAATAGCATTATGAAAAGCAGGCATGGATTCATTATACACACAAAATTGATATAGAAACATATCCGTGATTAACTGTGTCAGCCACTTCAACAGCATTCAAAGATGTTTTGGGGAAGGCAGAAGCAGAGCAAAATACTGCATCCTGCTGAAACTGGGCAAAACTTTTAAAGAAGAACATATCTCATTTGTCCCAGCTGAAGTATAGGCAGTGGGATGCTCCAGCATCCCTTCCCAGTCAAACTGCAAGGGTGCATGGTGAGCAAAATGCTCGATTTTATGTTCAGGTGGATGCAAGCTATGTGACCATACCAGGCCAATGTGCAGGGTTGCAGTGTGTCTGTTGTTATCCATCCCCCCAAACAATCACATACGCTCATCGCTTTTAAAACAAAAATTCACTTCCTGTAACTTCTGTGCAAATAAAGACGCGCCCCATCTCTGCTGCAGAAATTCATAGTTCGGAAGAGCCGTTTTGGCCTGACAGAGGTTGGGGACCTCTCTCCCGAGGACATGAAGAAGATCCGCTACCTCTCCCTGATCGAGCTCACGGCCTTCTACGACGCGCTGGGCGTGGAGCTGAAGAGGAACCGTGTGGACAGGGTGCGGGGACGAGGTACCGTGTGTGGCATCCCCTGTGCTGTCACCCTCAGCCCCATCAGCTCTGAAAGAAGAGGCTGTGTTTCCTCGTTTTCACATTTTGTTGTTATTATTGTTTTTAAGAGAATGGTCTTTTTGGGGTCCCTCTCACCGTACTGCTGGAGAATGATCAAAAGAAGGTTCCTGGAGTAAAAGTGCCCCTGATCTTTCAAAAAGTGAGTATCACTTGGCTTGCTTGGCCACTAGGATTTGCTTTTCCACCATTTGCATCGACACTCTAAAAGAGTCATCAGATAAGAGAAGTTTCTGGCAGTGTTACAGACTGGCAGGTGTCTACAGACTGTCTGACTGAATATTATGGTTTGAAAACTTCATGACAAGGAGAGAAAATCTGCTCCTTTTTTAGTTTTTTATCTGTGATGAGGACCCTTTTTTGATTTTTGTAATTATGTGATACTACACAGGAAACCTCAGGAAAAAAATGTCTTTCTGTTTCTCTTTTTCATTAAAATATTATGTGTATGCAGAAGTGGCAGAGATGAGTTGTCTCAGGAGTTTTAATTTCATATTAATTCAGACCATAGGTATTACTTAGCTACTGTTTCCAGAATAGAAGTGGCGTCTTCTCATTGAGGTGTGTATGACAAGACAAGGGTATTTAAATGAGACATTTGGCCAGACAGGGATATCCTGGGGATGTCCTGGAGGCAGGTACACAGACACAAGTACATGTGCAATTGCACAGATTTACACAGATCTGAAATGCCAACAGATTTCCCTGTAAATCCTGATAAAAGAAGAAGTGTTGGGAAGCATCAGGGGAAAGACTGACACAACTTGAACGTTTACATGACTTTGCAATTAGCTCCACTGCTTCCCTATCAAGATAACATAGGAAATTACAAGAATTAGGGCAGGAAGCAGATCTGGTGGTGAAAATCCAGACCTGTATGATTAAATGCTGGGAAATTATTTTTTTCCTCAATGTTCAAAATTATGTAACATCAAAACATTTTTTATCTTCTTTTTTTTTTTTAATATCCAATTGGGGTGGAAATTTTAGTTCTCTGTTCACAGAAATTTCAAAATAAAATATCCTGAGATCATTTTCTCATCTGAGTTACCAGTTCCAAAAAACCTATGTTATCTATACACTTTTCCATTGTGTTCCTTGGGGCACACTTAAACATTTCTCAGAGGTTATTTTTCCTTCAAAACACCATTGTGTTAGAGTATATCTGCTGTTTCATTAATACATTTATGTGTCAATTGTTCTATAGCTGTGCCAACTCTCAAGTCAAGGACAGAGGGACCTATTGCATTAGCAGTTTTCTATGCTCTGCATACTTCTTACTTCAAGATCAGGACTATTGAGAAAAATTAGGCAGATTAATTTACATGAGCTGGCTGGATTTCATTAGCTGATTCCATAGAAATGTATCTTTTTCAGATTAGTTTCAAGGATACCTAGATTGAAAACAAAGTCAGGAGTATTCTTAAGTGCTTCTGAATATTTTCCTGGATTTTTTTTCTCTCTTCTTTTAGCTGCTACTCAAGCTTGAGGAAACAGGTTTGGAAACAGAAGGAATTCTACGGGTTCCTGGATCTGCCTCCAGAGTCAAGGTATACACTCAAGCCAGTTTTCTGTCTTCTGGACCACAGACTCTATGTAAAATAATACAGCATACACACAAATTCAGACTGCACATAAATACTGATCTGTGTAGCTCAGCATTCCTACTCCTGCCAGTGAAAGGTCATACTAGTTCCTGGGAACCAATAAATCACAGACCATTTGGTCTATTACTTTGCTTTTGTTAATGTTCTATATAAAGCACAGCCTTGATGCTGAATGCGATTTTTCTCCACAAAACTTTGAGACATCCTTTCAGTTTATCTCTGTCACCCAAAATTGCTGTGATCTTATCTCTGTTTTAATTTATTTCAGAAATGCAGAGTTCCTAAACTGAGTGAACATCAGATAAAGATCTTATTCTATGTCATTTTAACCTCTGTGTCATTTTATTTTTCATTTATCGCCTGTGATCTTGCAATTTCATGATCCAAGTGAGAGAAATTTGGCCTCTGTTCACTGCTGGCAGCCTGAAGTACTGCATTTTCACAGGCTATTTGTGGGCTATGAGCACAGTATAATTGGCACCCAATAACCTGGCACTGTGGGCCAGTAATATTTGCAATTGTTTCTCCAGACCAACTTCATTTCAGGAGCTGGAGGAGGCAGATTAGAAAAACAAGGCAGTTTTTTGTTTGGTTGGGTTTTTTCCTGGGCTTAGTAGGGTCTATCTCTTTCCCAGATTTTTGCTTTTTTTTTCCTTGGGCTTTTTTTTTTTTTATCTGATTTAAGCAGCACCTTACAGCATTGAGGGAGCATCCAACTCCCCCTTTTTCATCCTCAAGGAAGTTAGTGTTCTGAGTAGTGTTCTGAGTACTACTTTGTGCTCTGAGGTAGGAAGTCTCAACATTGTGTCAACCACACAAATGTTGGGGATTGCTAAATACTGAGCTGGGGATCATAAAGAAATGGCTGAATAAGAAAAAGCAGCATTACATGAAACACACCAAAGAGAGGCAGCATCATCCCAGCTCCTTTGACTCTGTGCATTGCTGAAAGTACCCAGAGCCTTGAAAAGTGCCACATCTTGCAGAAGGGAGCTCCTAACTTGCTCTGTACTTTTCAGCTTCCTCATCTTTTTCATACAAATGCTTGAATGTTATTTCACACAATCTCAAAATTTTCTAGCCTTTCCATAGAGATTACACAGCAGGGCTGTGCTCTAATTCAATTATTTCCATATTCTTTGCATACACTGTACTGTGTCTTGTTCACTTCTTTTTCACAACCTGTGTCCTGGGAGCTGCTATGAGATATGACTTCATATGCAACTCCTCTATACTATGTGGTAAGTTAAACTGCCCATATGAAAGTTTTAAATTATTTGAGTTTTGGTTTCATTTGAGTCTGCCCAACAAACCAACGAGCAAGAGATTTTTTCAAAGCAGATCCAGATTTCATCCTTCAAAAGCCTTCATACATTATTATGACATTAGGACTTGAGGGCATTCCAACTTTATTTCAGTCTCGTTTGGAGAAAGAAAAGGCATGTGGAAATGATTAAAGGTTACTCTTCTATAAAACAAAGAATAGAAGAAATTAATACAAGTTTTTGTCTGTAACAAAAGCTCCAGTGAACCAAAACTGTATGATAGTCCAGTGAAGGATTAATCATGTTTAATAAGATTGCAGCACATATTTTAAACGTATTAGATGCATACATAGATACATGTATACGAGGCAGGGGAGGGAAGGAATTGAGTGTATAAAACATATGCTTACCTGTGTGAAGAGATATATATAAGTGTATATATATGAGTACATATACAAAAAATGTTTGTGTTTCCAAAATCTTGCATTCTATTTCTCAGCAGAAAAATGTGGAGTAGAATTTGGTCCTCTTGTGCTTTTGATGAGGTGAGGATTTCTGTTCCACATTTCCAGTCAGTTACAGTAGAGAATTCAATCTAAGTGTTTGTATTGATTATGTGCAAAGGATGTGAATACAGAGGAAGCTGAGATAGCCCAGATTAAAACCAGTAAAATGTGCAAGTAAAAGTGAGACTGTAACATTTTATGCCAAATCCTGAATGACTTTCTACTTCCGTTTGTGCAACCATTCTACTTCATTATGTGTGACTGTACTTGATATGTAATTTCCTTCCATTCATGTGAGACGTGGCAAACAGAATTCATTTTTAAAAGCTTTTCTGCCTGAATGGACTGAACTTTTTTCATAATATTAAAGTACATCTGACAAAATCGTGATCTGAAACCAAATATTTGCTACAGATATATTTTGTCATAAATGGTCTCATAAAAAGCAGCAGCAAACTTCCTATGGATAGGACAGTGTTTGGCCACTAATAATTGTGAAAGCTGCATTATTTATAGATATCCTTACACTAAAATACTGTCCTTCAATCTTCTTAACTCAAAAAATTTTGAGGAGCTTGCATTTTCCAAAACACATTATTCAAATGGGTTTTGAATGCATTTTGATTCTGGGTTTGAAGCCAAATCCTTTTCCTATTAGGAGTCTTGCTGAGTATTTCCCTTTAACATGTGTTTTGAACACTGACTAGTGACCCTCCAGAATAAAACTGACCTCTGTTATGGAGCAGGATGCTGCCATTGGAGAACAAGGGGATTAAATGAAAACCCAAAATGGTATCATCATCAATTCTATGTTAAACTTCTCCTGTGTTTTCAGGGGTTTGGGGATTCTTTTTTATTCATTAAGGTATTTCTGACGGTAATGGTTTTGTATCTTATTTTTCTACAATTTGACCAAATCTAACTATAATTATCCTAATATAAAAGTTCCTTTCAAAGATGGGAAGACCTGAATTTTAAGCCATTTGCTCAAGGCCCATGGATTCAGACTATCTAGCAAGTTCACTGGCAGTGAGGAAGAAACACCACTCCCTTGTGACTTAAGGGTCAAAACCTCTAGAGAGTGTTTTAAACAAAAAGAAAAACTGTGCTGAGATTTCTGTTACTAGTTCTAAGACATTGCACAAAATTGCCTTGTTTAAAGATGGTTCAAATTGTTCACTGGCAGAAATCTAGCTATAGCAAACCACACTTAGCCTGGGTTGCCAAATATCTGCAGGAACTTGACTTGTTAACCTGCTCTGAGCTCCACATGGCTGTGCCTAGGCTGTCACTGGTTTAGGGCTGCTTTAATTCAAGGGATGTACACACTGGCCTGCTGCTTGTAATGGGATTTCTGAAGTGATCACAGACTGCTGGATCAGCAGCAATGATTGAAGGCCAAACGTTTCTTTTATCTTTCAGAATCTTCATCAAGAACTTGAGGCAAAATTTTATGAAGACACTTTTGACTGGGACCAAGTACGAAATAACGATGCAGCGGGACTGCTGAAAATGTTTATAAGAGAGCTCCCAAGCCCACTCTTCACAGTAGAATATTTGCCTGCATTCATCACACTAGTAGAAAGTACGTGGAAATGGAGCTAGTATGGACTGAAAATATGATTAAATGCAAGAGTAGACATTACGTTTTTTTCTCTCTCTGAAGTATATGGAGAAAAATCGTGTAATTTTTTTTCTCTCTGAAGCAGAGAGAAAAGCAAACCCAGTGCTTTGCCTAAACATTTTAATTTTCTGCAAGATTTTGTTTTCAAAGGAGAAAGGTGTCTGCATTCAGCTAATAGCACAGGCTTGTTATGTGAACAAAATAACAGTTTAATGTAAAATTTGAAACCTGTGAGTAAACAGTGACTTTCATATAAAGACTGATTCACATTAACCATAGGTTTCACAATGAAAATTTCTGCAAGGTAAACTCAAATCACTGTCCTTTATTTACTGGACCAACTTCTGTTGAAGTTTATGTTGAGGTCAGACCATTGGTACAGAGATATGTGTGAGTGCAGAAAGGCAGCTGAGCTTTGTTTTCAGTGTACATACACCCTCTCAATCTCAGTACATTTTGTTCATTTCTCTTCCAGGAGGAATGCAATTATACCTTGCCATACCAATGACTTCACTGTAAAGTCACTTGAGCTAGGACAGACTGAAAGTCTCAGGATGGTGAATTTATTAGCAAATTGGTACAGAAAGCTGAGGATCTTTACATAAAGTTGCAGTCATGCTTTCAGTGTCTCCATGAGTAGCTTAAATTGCAGAAGGAGGTGACCTCTTCCCATAAACTTCACACACCTGAATGTGCTCCTTGTGAATCCCAGGCTGCATGCAGTTAAAACAGCTCAGCAGTTTGGAGAAGACTGAACAGGAGATGTCTGTGCAGAATGAAGTGACTTCATTCCCTACAACAAATACACAGATATCTAAGGGAAACTAGCTAGTACTAAAAAATACTGGATTGTTACTATGTAGATAGAGTTTTACAGCGCCTTGTGTCCCTGTGTGACAAAGAACCAAGATGATGAGGAAAAGCCCACTCATTAAGGTGATTTTATATTTGAGGAAAAGTATATGGTTAATCAACACCTAAGCATGCTAGTCTCAACCAGGCACTAGTTGGTATTTCTAGAATTGCTGACACACAAGGTTTTTAGAACAAACCAATTGTAGTTGGGGTTTCAAAAGCATTAATTATTCATGTCCTCAGAAATCTCCAAGATCAAGTTACAGCTACAAGCTTTGCATCTGTTGATCATGCTGATGCCCGAGGCCAACAGAGACACAGCCAAGGTAAGTTCTTCATCTGCTATCACCTGACATCTGTGGTGCTTTTGACTTTTAATTGAGAGACTCATTTTTTTTCAGATGCTACACCAGGAAAGTATTAATCTGCGTTTCTGATGATTTCATTGAAAAGATGTTCAAATTTCCTGGCTGTCATTTCTTTTACAAGCAATTAAATAGTTACTGGGGGTATCCAACTGCTGGATCTCAGGCATCATTATTATGGAGCACTCATTTCAAAGAGGCATATTCCTTGCTTAGTTTGGACAAAGGAGGTCCAGTTCTTGTATTTTCTGTATAACTGAAATTCTCCAGGATTAATTTAAAAGAGGAGCTGCCCTCTAGAAGCTTGCCTAATGCACTCCTGGTACTGGAAGGGCATCTGTACCACAGATGTCAGGAGCTCACCCTCAGCTGGCTTGCCTTACAAACCCATGCCCACCCCCACGCACTATTTCCTGAAACAAACAGTGGCTACAAGAATTCTGGATGCTTGAGAGCTCCCAGATCTGACTGCAGCTATGTCCTGACCCTAAGAGATGCTGGTTGTATCTTTGGGCCTGTTTCTACATCAAGGAAACCTGAGTGAACCACTTCCTGGGAACTTCCAGATATTTTGTCAGGTCCCCAGCTCATCAGGTGATGAGACCATGCAGGTCTCACACCTCTGAAAGCCTTTCACTAGTCAGTTTAGATACAACTTTATGAGTTCAAGTGCCTTCTTTACCTCTATTTATGTATGCAGTAACAAGGGATAAAAACAACAGCTGTCTTCAAAGTGCCTGGAGGTCTACTAGTGCTCTCTAAAGAATGGGGGTTGTTTCTGCCACTGAAGTTCATTTAGGTACAGAGCTGCATATGTAAAACACATGCTAGAGAATTAATCTTCATTATTACTTTATTATTAATTAGGCTTCTGTACGAAGATAGAAGTGATGACAAAACTCTCTACACAGCTCCACTCTCTTGTCTATAATGAGATTTTAGAAACTTCTCCAACACAGTTTCTATTTTGTAATTCTTGGGTTCGTAAAAATGTTTTAATTGCTATATCAGGGTACAAAGAGAGTGGCTTTAATAGTGTGATTTTTGTGGTTTAACCAAGAGTCAGCTAATACCTGTCATGGTTTAATCCCCTTCTTTCATCTTCCTCCCACCTTTTTATACTGAACATAATGTCACATGGTCTGGAATATCCCTTTGGTCACCTGTCCTGGCCGAGTTTCCTCCCAATTTCTCTTACACCTCAGCATTGGGCAGTAGGAAAAGGCCTTGCAAGGCTCTAAGCAAGGCCTGCCCAGTAATAACAAAAAAAAAATCTATATTATCTATATTATTAACACTGTGTACAGCACAAGTCCCAAACATAATCCCATACCAGTCATCATGAAGAAAATTAACTCTACCCCATCTAAAGCCAGCACACCACCACATCCATTCCTTCACTCCTCCCCACTCCCAGTGAGATGAGTGAGAAAGTTTTTAAAAAAAATGAAATTCATGGGTTGAGACAGTAACAGATTAAGAGGACAGAAATGAATGGGAAAATAATGATTAATTAATTAGAACACACAAAACAAATGGTGTACAGTACAGTTGTTCACCACTCACTGACTGATGCCCAGCCAGTTCTTGAGCAGTGGGCCCAGACCAGTTTTCCCCGCAGTTTAGATCCTGAGACAATGCCATAGGGTATGGAATATCCCTTGGGAGTCAGCTGTCCAGCCTGTGTCCCCTCCCAAGTCCTTGTGCAGCCCCAGCGCCCTTGCTGGCAGGGCAGCATGAGAAGCTAAAGATTACACTTGACTAAGTGTAAACACTGCCTAGCAACAACTAAAACATGAGTGTGTTATCAACATTATTCTTATCCTAAATCCAAAACACAGCCCTGTACAAGATACAGGAAGAAAATTAACTCTATTCCAGCTGAAAACATAACAGTGTTGCAGAAGGACTCATTGGTAGACCCCAACTCTAACCACAGCTGCAGTCTGTGCTATTTAATCATTCAAGCAAAATTCTGAATAAACTACCCAAAAGAGGAAATTAATTTCCTTTGCCTCTGCCAAGCATGTGGAGAAGTAACATTAATGAGCAACCACTTAGCTCTTCTTGCTTCTGTTATCCCAGAATAAAAGTTTGGGGAGTGCTGGCAGAAATTTCAGGTTGTATTACCTGTGTGACTGGTGCAGATTTGAAGAGACACCAATCACCTCAAGTGACAATTAAAAGCATCGGCCAGATACATCAAAATGGACACTTGGTAATCTGTGCAGAAAGTAACTATTCCCTCACAACACATGTACACCTTAGCTCTACTATAGGATTCAGAGCCTTAGTGTAGACACTGTATTTGCCTTATAAATTTGGGACTATGCTCTAAGTGATAGGTAATTTATTAATGTATATTTTGATAACATTAGCTATTCCTCTGTGGTTGACACAGGTTGTTGTAACAATAAATATCAGAGTAATATAAATACAATGATAAAACCACTAAATTTCACCTCCAAGTGGAAATATAGCAGCTAGACATGTGCATTTAAAAATGCTGCATTTCAAATGTAAATTATTTCCTGAGATTAAACAAGTTTGGGGGTTTTTTTTCCAGGCCTTTCTTCAGTTCCTGAAGAAGGTGGTTGCTAATGAAGGGAAAAACAAGATGAATTTGTGGAACGTGTCTATGATTGTTGCACCAAACCTCTTCATCTACAAAGGGAAGCGTGCAAACCAGCAAGAGATGCAAGCAGCCGCCACCACGGCGCACATTGTGCGGCTTTTAATCCGGTACCAGGACATCCTGTGGACAGTGAGTAGGGCTGGGGCCCCCTTATGGTTCCACTGCAGTGCAGTATTTTGCTATATGCAGGAGATATGCAGAAATCAGAATAAACTGACCTTCCAAGGAGAAGCAGTTTCTTTGGAAACTGACTGGAGTCTTCCATATCTAGAAGGAGGCACTCTGACAGATATTCCTAGATTGAGAGCTACCTTAGTTATCTAAGACATCCATTTTAGCATCAATTGCTTTCTGGAAGTACCTCTCCCACACCATTGTTTATACAGAGTGATGCATAGAAGAATTATTTAATCTGGATGTGTAGGTGATATGTCTAAACTTGAATGTGATTAGATGTCTGTTTAAAGTGTAGCCCACAGTAAAATGGGACAAAAGTGTGTGCAACTTTCTGGGCTTTTGAAGGCTGGCCTGAAGATATTGACAGTCTCACATTGTTCATAACAGAGGGAGAGTATAATGGGGATTGCAAAGACTACCTCCTAATAAAGTTCCTGCAGCTGCAAACATCACTTCAGAGTTTCATATGATGTGAAAGATGAAATACAGTTTCACCAAAGGAATAACTGTAGGTTGTTAGAGGAAGCTACTGATTGCATATATAAACAGAGTTTCTGCTGCTTAAAATTTGGTGCCCTCCAAAAGACCCAACACATTGGGAAAAAATTACTGTATATTCTCAGATCTGGTTTCCTCTATCTAGGTCCCATCCTTCCTGATTTCCCAAGTGAGAAAAATGAACGAGGCAGCAATGAACAACAGCAAGAGGCAGCTGATGTTTGACAAAGGAGTGAGAAAACTTCTGAGGAGAAAGACCATGGAACGGGAGAGACCTGAAAGGCCAGAGGTGTGATAAAATGATACACGTTTCAAGGGCAGCTTTAAACAGCCTTCCTCCTTTATCTCATGAAATATTCTGGGAGTGGGGAGGAAATTTTGCCATACAAAATAAGCTGATTTGAGAGTTATCTTGGAAGGTGCGCTTCCCAGTTCAACACTCTTATAAGACAAAGTTTTGGGAATTGATTGAGAAAACGTAAGGAAGGCAGAATGATTTCCAGCAGCCAAAGCTGCCAAGCTGGATTTTAACCTGTTTTGTAAGAAATGGTTATATGTGGACTGTCCCTGACAGCAATGATTTATAGATATTCAACAAATACACGTATCTGTAGCTGAGTAGTAGGATGGTCTATATTAGGATTAATTGCATTTATCCATGTCCTGGTACAGTCCACTTGATATTCTCCTTGCAAGCTTTAGTCTTAGAGCTTTGCAACGACTTTGTAAGCAGAGAGAAAATTCAGTTTGCCTATCATAGATACCTAAACTGTGACTAAATGTTAAGTGCCCAATGAAGTAGATTATGTTGTTATTCCCTCTATAGTCGGAGGAGAGAGGTGGATACTTTTGAGGATTTCCAGGGCTCCAGAAGCAGTTTTGACTTAAGAAAATCTGATAGAAAAACCTTTATTTGAAGGTCTTAAAGCCACCAACTTTTATCTACTGCCTAGAAACTTACTTGGGGTATGCTGCTTTGATAGGCAACTAAAATTATTTTACATATTAGGTGCAATATACAATTTGGGCAACAAGACATGTCATGTCTCCATGAACAACATACACATTCCCTATAGCAACTTACATGCATTTCCATGTAGTAACTACCTTTAATAACATGAAGAGGAAGTATTTAGAGTCTTAAATGAATGTTTGAAAGAATGAAGACAGGTGAATTGTAAGAGAACTAATCGAGAAAATGGTAAAGGACTCTATAGTTGTTGAAGAATAGTCTTGAAGAACAAAAGAAAAGACCAGTTAGGAAGGAATGATATTGCAAGGTTATGAGACATAGAGAATGAGCCACCTAGTACAGACAAGAGAAAATGCAGAAGGTAATGTATGGGGGAAAAGCAGAAAAATAATGTTATATATGAGTGGTGAATCGATTCTAATTCACCTTTCTCAAGAAATTGCCAGCACTGACGGAAGTATTGTATGTAGGGTAGGACATACATTGGTGCTGCAGATGGAGACAGAGATGTTTATTTTAAATGGCAGTCTAGACTACTGTGCTGCAAAGTTAAATTCAGCCTGGGATGAACACAGATAGACTTCTCTGAGGAGAGTCAATTACTGAAGTCATTGCACCTTTGGGAAGACAAGTCCATTGATTGGAGTAATTGGCTTTACATCTAATAAAAATGAGGGTAGACATGACAAGGAGCTGAAATATGAAGGGTAAATTGGAGGCAAACTCTGTTTGGATAACTGAGTTTAATGTTGAGAGCACTTAACACAGTCCCCAGGTCTCAGATGTTCTAAATTACACAGAGACTGGAGAGACTATTGTGTTCTGGTCAGCATGGTATTAACTGGATTAGAACTGGAATGCAAACCTTGCTAATTGATTTATCCACCATTAATCATGGAAGAGTGCATAAACTTCATAGATGATCATTTGAACCCTACACAAGGTCAAATTTCAAATTAACAGAAGCCATATGGTACTTGATGTTTTAGTGTCCACTCACTTCAATCTAATTGAAGATATAGGAAGCAGAAAGAGAGAACTGGATCTTTATGCCTCAGGAGAATTTCATCTTTAGAAGGAAGAGCAGATATTCTTAATAATTTTTGTGTTTTCAAACAAACAGTTCAGTGACCAATGTTTACAGAAATAAGTTAAAGTTACAATTCGAGGACTTTACCTTGTGTGCATTTATGTGCTACATACCAAAGAATTTGTGTCTTTGTGTTGTACATGATTTGTGTCTACAGATTTGCATTTGTATGACTGTAAATGTCGTTTGAATAGCCAAGAGAATGCAGGACAGTGAGTTTTGCAGGCAACCTCAAATGAGGTTGTAGAACTGCTTCCAAATTGAGCTAGAGCAATATTTGCCTTAGACTTACTCTATTGAATATTGATTTTAGGGAGCTGTCACTTTTCCTCCATACTTGCAGTCTGACATACCCGAGGGGGTGATCAGAGTTTATGCTCCACTGCATTCAAAAGTCTCTATGGCAATTCAACTCAACAGCCAAACAAAAGCCAAAGACATCCTGGCTCGGTTCCACTGTGAAAACAGGTGAGTAAAGCAGAGCATTTTGTTTTTCTGAACAACAATGTCAGAACTATAAATTAGTAATTGTTTCCTCTTCAAAGATTCATTGTGTTACAAGAACTTTTTTACTAGTCTAAAATTGCTAATTTATGGTTATGTTGGTTAAAGAAATTTTAACCACTTATCTTACTCTTTTTATTTTACTTAATAATTGGCTCCTATACAGAATCAATTTGCCCTCCCTTTAGTAGACCATTATGAAAAATGTACATTAAACATATATTTTGTATACTTGCCACATAGAGAACCTAAAGAGATTGTTTTACATCTATCTATAAGTCTAGAATGTTTTTATTTCTGTAAGGTAATAATTATTAACAGTTATGGGAAATGGTAAATTGTGTCTGAAAGTCTTTTCTGCAAAGTTCTTCCCATGTTACTACATAATTCTATTCTTTGAATAGATAATATAAAATAAATAATATAGAAGGTTTAGTTGACTGTGATGCAGTAATCTAGCTCTGTAGCAGATTCATTATTCTGCAGTGGTCCATTTGGCAGAAGCTGTGGGTTTTGCTAAGGCAGTTAAACAGGGGAAAAAATGTCAAACTTTAGTTTACCATAGATGATGGGTGATAAGGCAGTGGTTATAACAGAAAGACAAACTGAAAGGTTTTTTTCCACCCTAGCCATGGATCATCACAGAACATGAGAGGCCAGATCCAAAGTTTACATGAAATTGGAGGAAATATAGGTAGGTCTCAATTTTGAAAATTAATTCTGAATGTCCTTAACCTCCTACAACACCTCAGGGCAGCACTGTTTTGACACAGCTGGTTCTCTCCTACCCTCCAGTCCATTTGGAGGAAAGGAGCCTGACCCAAAAGCTGTTAGAATCAATGTCATTATTTATTCCAACTCCAGAGTGCCAGGAGGGCCACCCCACAGGAGAGAATGAACCCAGCGGCTGGATGTCAGCAGCACTTCTTACAGTCTTGCCAAATTCAGCTGACCTTTTGCTTACCTCTCTCACTCTGTAACTGAGAATTTTTCCATGGTTAAGAAATCCTTAGTCTTCCTATTGCAAGCACATTCCACCTTGCTGTCAATCCTTTTTCCAAGATTTCTTTCTTTCTTACTGTATGTAAGTGTTAACTTCTCACAAATAAAAATCCACTAATTGTGAATTCAGCCCCTGCATATATGGGTGTTCTATACTCACACTAATCTGTGTGCTTTATGTAGATTGCAAATTCCTTACAATAGGGCTTTTGTCTTCTGTTTCATGCAGTGACACATCTTATAATAATAACAACAGTGGCTTGCCCCACAAGTTTCTGGCCTAAAGGTCAAAAAACATATTTTAATTTGAGATTACACAATCCTGGCTCTCTCCTTTCTCTGTTCATACCAAAATTCCAGATGCTCTGTTGTAGTCAGTTGTGAATTTTCTGATTAGATTATTCCTTATTTCTTCTAGATTCAGCTCTAAAGAGTTTCTGTAAAGTTATTACAAAACATCACAGACTTACTTCAGTAGCAATCAGAAATCTATATTTATTACTGATGATAACACAAAACTAAATTGGATTAGTGATTTGTTTTGTCTGTCCAAACAGGATGACCAACTTATGCTAAAAGAGAAAAACAATCCTAAAGGCCTTGTGAAACAATCCCAAATACTCCTACAATGGTCTTCTAAAAAACGGAGACATTTAATTTGCATCTTCATTTAAAATAATTTTTATAGTCCTAGATCCTTCAGGGTACTTTAATCCACTGATTAAGCATTAATTCATTTATATAGCTTTCACTTGAATAAAATCATTAGGACCCCAGTGACCTTATAAGTAACCGTACAAAAATTTTACCATAATCTTGTGTCACAGCAAAGTAACCTCACCAGTGAAATGACTTCATTACCCCATGTAAATGCAATATAGTCTAACAAATCAACTTAACTCTAGAATTTATTGCCTTATTACTCAACTAAGAGGCACGAAATCCTCATTCTGGCAAAGGCAGCCACAACTTCCCAATCACCAGCTAATGAAACAGCTGGAGTGCAGAGAATTTTTTTTTAAACCAGCAAATTGGCAACTCCCAAAAACCTTATTAGAGTCCTGCAATTCTTTACAAGATCCTACTGTATGGGAACATACTGTTTACAGAGCTACTTTTTCAGGATTTAAAAACAGTGTAGAAGTCAGACAGCTGTAATTCCAGCTAAGTAAATCCAAAGAAATAAAACCCCTCCATACTGTAGCACTTGCACTAACAGTGTTGTTGATGCTTCTAAAGAGACCATATTCACCATTTGACTAAATGTCTTCCCATTATTCAGTGTAATGCAGGACATCCTGCCTGGAAGTGACAGTGAATTCACGACTGTCACAGAGTAAAATCACTGGCAAATTTACCAAAGCCCCACTGGCAAGTTTACCCAGGCAACATTTTGGCTGGATGGGCACACCAAACCAGGCTTGCTGTGTGCAAGTCAGAGAAACTTTCAAGGACGTTTTAACAGAGCTCTGTCCCTGTGTGCTCAGAACATCCTATGATTCATGGCTGACAATTTCCTTTTCAGGTCAGCACTGTTTGGATCCAGATGCGTTCATGCTAGATGTCTACCGTGCAAATCCTCATGCAGAATGGGTGATAAAACCAAAAGCCAGCTGAAGCAGAAGGCAGCAGTGTACTGGACAAAAGCCAAATGGACAAGAGTGATGCCTGTCATTTTAAGCAGCTCTTGCAGAGACAAAACAAAATGGTAGCTACAGGACATCGTTCCTTCCTACTGTACTGTCCAACTGATGGTTAGCACACAGTACTTTCCATCGGAAAAAATCACGTTAGTTATGCTTTCATATGGATTACACTTGTGCCAGTTGGCCCAGGAGGTGAGGAGGGCAGACCAAGGTACGGTGTTCATTTCCTGACCTGGTGTTAGAACAGTTTTTGGAAATAATGCAGTGGCATCAGATGAATGAAACACTACTGACCACAGCATAACACAGAAGGATGACAGAGACATTGGAGAAGGGAAGGTGTCTGCCAGGCATGGAAGGTGGGAGCTCAACACGCAGCAGTGCCAAGACAGCTGTGTGAAGTCCAAACCTTTCTGCTGAAAGTAAACCCATACAGTGTGTGTTACTGCAATATTTGTGTCTCTCAGTCACTCCTCATGAGTACCTGATACTGGAGGAGGGAGGCAGGAGGAGGAACTATAGATAGCTGTACTGTTTAGTGTACATACCACTCTGTATCTCGCTACCAGTCTTCCAAAGTCATCTGTTTGGATCCCTCAGCTGTGTGCAATTGTATTGCCACAAACCACACTCCCCTCCTTTCCCCTGTCACACAAATTTCAGGAGACAAAGGCTAGGTGAAAAGCGGCAAATACCCCTAGCTCTGCCTTTTACTTGATACTCTCAGAATTAAATCTGTGTAATGCCAGACTATTAGATGTGTTAATGGTGCCACTTACAGTCAACACCTTTTTTGTTAAGCATTATAGTTTCTAATTTGTAACCTAATTCTTTTTATTTTGTTTATTTTAGCTTTAATATGTAAGCAATTTTTATACTCTTCAGCTGCATCAACAAGAGAGATCTTTGTTCAGGTCTTGTATAATACAGCATGGAGAAGAAACAGGGCTTCCAATGAGAAAAGGGATTTCATAATTTACACATTAGGTCTTTAAAACCATAGCCAATCTAGGCCTAGTTGTGCTGGAATTTTACAAATACATAGCAAATTGCAGCTGGCATGCAATCTAAGCAAACACAAAGGCTGACAAGAGAATAGTGGGCTGCAACTTCATTGGGAATGTCAGCTCAGATGTCTGGTTTGGAGCTAGTCACAAGAGCAAGCTATGTTCTTCACTCAGTCATCTCACCTTGGACTACACTGAATTAAAAGAGGCTTGTTGAGTAGGGAAATCACAAATCTCTGGAAATGAGCAAGTATTTTTTCATCTGTGTCATATACAGTAAGTGGGAACCAATGCCTTCAACTGCACTGCAATGTCCCAATCATTAGATGATGATGTTGCACAATGGAACCATCCCCAGCCTGAGCAATGATTTTTGTTCCTGATCTGGACACAGGGATGAGGCAGAAGCTCTGTTTATTACATAGCAATTTAAAAGCACACTGAATCAAGTCCTCCAGGTGAACATAAAGTCTGCAGAGAAAGCCTGTAACTTGTGATGCTCTGCTGAAGCTGTGCAATGAGGATCTGAACCAGAAGCAGAGCCATGTGTCAAGTTAATTGTATTCTCTGGTAGTTAACTTTCATTGTTAGTGGTCAGTGAAAGAAATCAGCGTTGAATCAGTAACTTCACCAGAAATAATAATGTCTACAGAGGGCAGATCCTGTCTTCTTTCTTATCTTTTTGCTTTTTGATAAAAATGATAAAAAAATTACCACAATTGTCTTTAAAACAGTGACATTTTAAACTTTCTGGTTGTTTTGGTTTTTTTCGGGTTGTTTTTTTTTGTTTGTTTTTTTGGGTTTTTTTTTTGTTTGGTTGGTTGGTTTGGGTGGGTTTTTTGGGGTTTTTTTGGGGGGGGTGTTGTTGTTGTTTGTTTGGGTTTTTTGTTTTCTTTTGTTTTTCCTTTTTCTTCTTAACACTAAAGGAGACATTAGTTGCAGCCAGGAAAAAAAACAGGACAGTTGTATTATAAAATACACTCCTTATTTTGACAACTATTTATTTTAAGTATACAAGAGATAGTAGATCTGTGGCTTGTTTATAGGACTAAGCATAAACGTTTTGTCATGTGCTTTGCTCCCAATACCCTTTAGTCCCCTCTGTGGCAATGGACAGCTCTTTCTGCTTATGCTGCCCTTGTTTGTCAGCTGTAAAACAGGACTAGTACTTTCCATATAAAGGCAACATGAGAATTAGTCGAGTTAAATTCTACTCTCAGATGTAGCCAAACAATTCCCTGAGCAGATCAGGAGTTATAAACATCCATCTGGGAAGAACAAACTCAGCAAAGGCTTTTTATGTGGAAAGTGCTTCGAATACAAAGAGAATCATATAAATGCTAAGCGTTATTGTATCTGTAGCCAACTAAAAAGCATTCGGTGACTACAGAAAACCTAAACATTAAGAAAATAATTTGAAACGTCATAGCAAATGAGCTAACTTCCTACAGTACTTTCAGACAAATACATTGACCTCCTCCATCCTTCCCACTCACTTCACTCTGTGCTCTCAGTGGCTGTACAAGGAAAAGGACAGAGCAGCCCTGTGTTCATGCTGCAACTTCCTCAGCATGTTCTGGACCTCATCAATGTTATTTTTGAAATGGGTCTCCCTGCATTCTGTATAGAATACAAGGGGGGTTTGAAAGACTTTTACTACTTCTCAACTTAGGAAAGTCAATTATGATATAATAAAATGCACCCTGTAAACTCTTGTTTTATGCTAAAACTGCCTATAACTTTATAAGACATGCATATTAGCAGATGAAATAGATTCTACATAGAGTGGCCGAATACCTCCTGTCTCTGAAAAAGAATGTCAGAATTCTCTTTTGATACAAATGGCCCTAATGAACCATGTGTAGTGGTTAATACTGTTTCACATTAAGTTGTTTTGTATTGTTTTGGTACACTAACTTGATTTAATATGCAGACAAATGGAACAAGCGCAATGGCATTTTGAAATATGAGGTCTCAACTTTAAGTCTTGTATTTCAAGATGCTGGTGGAGGCATGAAGAATTTTGTTCCTCCTAACAGAAGCTGAATTCAAAACTAAGTCGCAAGAGGATTGTCACCTCACAGAAAGTAACATACGTGGAAAGCTATTACTAAGAAAGTGGTAGCAAGCAGGGAGAAATTTACTGAAATTCCAAAGATGCCTCAAGCATTTATATACTCCACGGTTCTACAAGGACAGCATTTTGCATATCAACACATAGAGAGAAAGTATTGTAAAAAGCAGGTGTTGCAAATCAGACTGGAATGCTTTAACCTGTGTATGCAGCGAATGTCATTAGAAAGTGTGCGTGTGTGCAAATGTGTCTGTGTCCATGTATAATATTAACTACCTCACTCTGCATTTTCCAGGAAAATATTTTGGCTTAGACGTTTGCTACTTAATCTATTATCAATTTCACATTAACACTGACACAGTATTTCTTTTTGTATGAGGCAAGATTTGAAATTACAAAAAAAAGATCTAGTAAAATACATATTTTGGGATATGGATGAAATTTTATCCAAACCATGTTGCCTAAATTATGCTTGTAACGTGAACCTTGTAAGATCAGATGTTGGGGTTAAGAAACAATGAATACAAACAAACGGTGTTTCATTTTTATTTTTCAATGGGTTTCTATTAACGTGTGTCTTCTCTGGAAAATAATACAATGCCACTAATCAAAGTGAAGTGTTTGTATGTACGTTTCCCTTACAATCCTCATTACGTTATGTGTTTTGTTGAAGTACGCCGACATGTTTGTGTATTTGTACAGCAGAGTGTGTCCACTGTATTGTATCCATGTCAAAAATAAAAAAAAAATACAACAAACCCAGCTCTTCAAATCTAAACATGTGTGTTTTGGATAGAAGCAGGGGGCAGAAAGGCAGTGGTGTATCTGTTTTCAAAGCAACTGTGTTGTTACAGCACCCCAACAGCTGTAGAGAGCACCATGTTCTGCCACCCTTGCTGAAGCGCAAGAGCTCTTTGCTCCAGGAGCTCTTCCCTTGGACTACTGCTCTGCAACGTACAAAACACACTGCTTGGAATCATTGCAGCCAGTATTTTTTAAAGTACATAGAGAAAAACTAACTTTAGAACAAACTGTACAAATGCATTGTAAGGCCAAATGAAATCGGAAGGAGCCAAAAAAAATACTGCTAGTTCAAAGAGAAAAAAAAAAAGGGAGATGGAAGTAACTTGCAAAGAACTATGTTTATTACAGATGTGTATTAAAGTAGGGGACACATTTGTCACTGCTCAGTGATCTGGCCAGTTGATGAATGGATGTCCTTACTTGACTGGGATTGAGCACATGTCCCCCAAACCTGGCTCAAGAACAGCTCCTGGAAGACTCATTTTAGAAACAGAGGCAGGCACAGTAAGAAAAGACAAAGATACAACTGCAGGCTGGCCTCAAAACTGCCTCCCATTGTCTGTAAGAAATACTGTTTTCCAAAGATTGATGCATTAGCTTGCATTGTCAAAATACATAGTTATTCCCAAGTAAGACCGAAATTGTTTCTTCAGCAACACATCACTTCACAGGCATCTCTGTGCCACAGAGATGCTGCTTGTCCTGAAGCTGATTCCATGAAAGCATAAACAGGGACATAATCCATCTAGTCAATGTATCTGTAATGAGTGTCAGAAGCACTGGATAGTAAGACAGAAGGAAAAGGAACCAGAGCTACCCTATGAAGTGTAACTAAGAAAATTATATTCATTAAACTCTGAATCTGAGCCCTTCAAAAGTATGCCTTTAGTCAGTCTCCTGCTCCCTCTGCTGGATTATGTCCACTTACATTTCATATAATCAGAGTCATACAATGGCCCAGATTGGAAGAAGTCTTAGAGATTATCTAGTTCCAACTTGTGTGTAGTGGGCATACTTGTAAGTTCTTAGCCTTCCAGGTCTTTTTCTTCTTACTAAAATACATGGACAACTTAACTACATGAAATAATGCAGTTTATTGTAGTTTTATTATGTGGTCCAAAATTACTGCCTTCTTACAAAACCGCCAACACACAATAAAATGAAATACTGTCAAGTAATCAAAAGAAAATATACTGTAAACACTGATTAATAAAAATTCCCAAAAGAAAAATACCCAATTAATGCCATTAAAATTGTTGTAGAGGTATTTGTTGTTTAAAACCATTTAGTTAAAATGCAGGCATAGAGCTTCTGATTAAAAAAAATAAATGACCTGAGTTGGAAAACAACCAGAAAAATAGATGCAGCTTCTTATCAGTTCTTCTTTTCATTACAAAATGAGAATACAAAATAACAGATCAACAACAAAAAAACCAATCCCTCTCTCAATCCAGACGGGCTTTGCTACAGTTCAGTGCTCAGCCCCAGGGCAGGAATGAGGAAACACTCCACGCAGGTCAAAAGATCTGCTGAAGTCAAACAATTCTCTATGTTGGCCTCTGGTCAAAACAAGGTTCCTCAAACAGCCACGGAATGAGCTCTTGCTTGTGAGGCAGTTTTGCTTGACATCAGCTGAAAAACAAACATGAAATATGTATAATCTATTTCCCCTAAACTGAAAAAATACAAAGATGCAGGTTATTAAAATTCTCCTCCTCTGAAATGAGAGGCAAAATCAACACCTGAGGAGCATCAAGTTCCATTCATGTTTGGATGAACTGTGACATCCCAACATGGACAGCAACTGCTTTTTTCAAGCATAAGCCATGCATGGCAATAACTTGGCAGTTTGCAGAAATAGTTCTTGCCAGGGAGCAATGGAAGATGAGAGGAATAAACAGGAGAAAGCCACTCTGTATGGGTTTTTGAAGTTAAAATAGAAACTAGCAGAATATGAAGCAGCAGCTGAGCTGTACATAGTCACAATTCCCATGGCAAACCAAAAGGAAGCACGTGTTAAGAGTAACTCTTGTGAGAGTGAACACAGGAGGGACAGAAGGGAAGGGAAATATTATTGTACCTACCAGGATAACCTCCAACATAAATGGGATTGTTCGTATCTGCAGATGTTGACTGGATGTAGGGATTATCAGTGTGAACCAAATTCCCATCGATTATCAGTGAAATGTGATGTTTGCTTTTGTTTGCTTGAAGCTTGTGCCATTTCCCATCACACAAGTTATTTGTGCCTCTTGGTTCATATGTAGCCGTTATTCTGCCAGCTCCATTGTTGACATGGAATAAAACCTGCACAAACAGCCAGATGCCAATGCAGATATAAAGTAAGAATACATGAACTAATCTGCTTAGATAAAAGCACAATCACACTGGTGCAGAGATTTCCGTTTTAAATGTTTGGCAATATGCACGGTTAATATTTACTTTGATGGATAGAGTAGATCCTTATTAAAGTGTTTTTTAATAATTAAAACACTTAGATCTACCTATGCAATGGTTCATTGATACTCTTCACTAGGGATTTCAATGTTTCTTACAAATACAAATCGTTTTCCACAGAACCTGGGAGTTCAGATCTGAGAGAGGATTCACTGCATATAACTGAAGAGGAAGAAGAATGGCCTGAAAGCACTTGTCATTGCCAATAAATGTATTGATTTTTTTCATGTGTTTATTTTTCAAAGGAGCAGACATTTCCTTAACTCTGTGGTGAGGATTAATATATAAGTATTAACTGGGAAAGTATGTCCCACACAAACAGTGATATTTAACACTGTCTCCAGTTAGGAAGCTTTGAATAAAAAATGAGCTATTTCTGCAAAGACAAATACTTAGGAGCAATCAAGTGTATATTTTTTATGCAAGAGATGACTGGAGAACTATGTATATTGATTGTTAAAAGGTTTATGGAGCATAATGGCCAGTAGAAGTAGAGAATGAGTTAAGTGCTCATGAATATTGAAGAAGAGGTTACAAAACAGTGTGCATTGTATATGCAATATTTTTCTCAAGGACAAGGATAGCTTTATGGCAGAAAAAGTATTAAGCAATAAAAAAGATATATATTTGGTCTAACATACAAGGTATGTAGTACAGGAGGTCAGAATGGCTGCACACTAACATAAATTACACTAATTAAAAATCAAGAAAGTTCCAGTGACTTCTGCTAATGTCACATTTTATCATATGATGGCAATGAGAAACCTTGAGACAACGTCTGTCCCATATTCATGCTGTGGAAAGTTGCCTCCATCACACTTCACTGGTGTGTATTTCATGCATTCCAAGAGTTTTAGCCTCCCAGTTTCAAACAAGCCTTGTGAAATCAGAGTGCCTGCACAGGGCAGCCTACCTTGCCATGTACAATTTCCAGTCCAATGGCATCAACCTTGGCACTGCTGACCCCAAGAAGAACCCCATGCACTGCTGTTGTACGGAACTCCAGGGTGATGTTCACATCAGAACGCACTTTGTAGCCTTCTCTGACTGAAAATAAGTTAGAAGCTTCTAGAAGGCTTGCAACCCACAAAGTTAAATATATACATTCCCATTAAAAGGTCTAAAAAAGTTGTTAATTATGCTGTTGGCATATGAACCTTGCAGAACCTCTGGAAAATAAGTTTTCCAAAGTCATAATTCCCATATTTTACTGGAAAAGATAAATTCCTAAACAAGTTTTTTTTCCATTAATTCAGATTTAATCCATTCTATCTCATTTGTAAGAAACAGTAAAGAGCACAAATGTAATCCTTCAAGTTATTTCACAGGTCTTTTGTCTTCATATTCTTTAACAGACCTTAACATCATGAACATGGATATTCTTAGCTAAAGAAAGATGTAGTTCATTTTTTTCCCAGTGCTAAAATCATTATCTCTTTTATTTGTGCAAGATAGCCCTTTGCAGAAATTACCACTTTTGGATGAATGGAGTAAAGGGACTCAGTTAGAAATCCATATGCAGGGCATGTACTCACTGTGTGAGGAGTCAGTTAATTACACACAGTTCCAGTAAGACCTAAAAGGAGTATGTTTTCATTAACATTAATTCAGTAAGGCACTGTTTTCATTTCATGACACTTACCAAGAGCAGCAAAGCCACTTCCATCAAAGAAAGTACCCTCCTGCACTATTTCATAGCATTTATTCACAGCAAAGATAGAGACAGGACTCTCGTTGTCCAGTTGTTTGCCATTAATTGTCATGCTACCAATGCAGGCAGGAATACTGTGAGTAACCTAAGCATATGGAAACATCAGAGACAATGTTTAGTATAAACTGCTGTGATGGTCTCTAGGGATTCAACTGATCTTACTGTAGATAAAATATTATCTGAACAAAACACAGCAGAATCTAAAATATTTACATAATAAATTTCTATTATTACATATAATTACGTAAGGTGCATAATGTCTTAGAGTCAAAATCAAATTGTTTAGAAGCAGAGCATACGTTGTCTATTGTATGCAGAAAGAATTGTATTTGTTTGACTATGAGCAGGGATACACTCAACAGTAAAAACATTCCAAACATTCTTCAGCAAATTAATGAGTAATCAAGATTTTTGCAGGACATTTTGCAAGTTCTCTTCATCAAAAAGATTAATCTGAATCACTCTAGAGGGTGTCTGGGCATTGCCACAGGCTCTCCAGGGAAGTGGTCACAGCATCAGCCTGACAGAGTTCATGAAGCATTTGGACAATGCTCTCAGGCACATGGTGTGACTATTGGAGTGTCCTGTGCAGGGCCAGGAGCTGGACTTTGATGATGCTTGAGAATCCCTTCCAAATCAGGACATTATACAATTCTATAGGAAACATTATCGTCATCACCAGAATCCTTGTTGACATAATGGGCTGCAAAAAGAGGAAAGTGACAAAAACCTACCCCCTAAAACATGTATTAAAAATATGCTTTAATCTAAAGACAGCTAAACCTAGTATTTCAGAGGTATTTAAGGCACCTAATTTCCTTTCGAATGCAATAGGACTCAGGTACCAAAAATGTCTGAGATTTTAGGTCATGTTTTCACCTTATACTGTGAAAGACAGGAATTTATATTCTTTATCCATTTTAAACAGAGAAACAGAATTTAAAAAAAGTTCTGTTAAGGGCTATTACTAACACACAAGGATAAAAGCTGTAGCTGGAATCATTAAGCCATAAAAAGCTAGAAAGATTGATCTGGTAAAGGGTCATTACTTTCCTTGTTGCTTCTTTCCCCAAGTACTTATTTTTAGCCTGTCAGGATGCTGAATTAGATGAGTTTGCTGCACTATGCTCATTCTAGTCTTGCAAAATGCCATAGTCACCCCCCACCCCAAACCTTCTTACATTCCCAAGATTCTTGGGCACGTAGTCTAAGGGGAGTCCTCCCACATAGAGCTTCCCTTCCACGTCCAAGGTGCTGCCATCTCCCACAGCATTGACTGCTACCAATTCCTGTCCATCCACAATGATTGTGCCTTTTCTTTTAACATATTCCATCTTTACCTGGAAAAAAAGGAAGCATGCGACATAAATGAGTAAGCTGAATTTGCTACCTAATCATTATTTGCCATAGAAATAAGCAAGACAATTGTTTAGTGGTTCAATTACTTTGACATTCTTTTCTGAGGCACCTTCTTGAAATTCTTCCTGAGGCTGTGACTATTTCTGAATGCAGTTAAACAGCTTTCTTGCCTTCCCAAGGGCTCACAGTGATTTCATACTGTCCTGCCTAAGGTTTTCAGCATTTTAGTATTTCCTTAAATCACCAGTTTATTGCCTTAGAATATGGGTACGTCACCGAGTTTGGAGAAAGGCATTCTGTGCTGGCCTCCTGCAATTATTGTGCTACCCAACAGCTGAGGCATTTCAGCTCTCTGAAGTGCACATTCCTATGCTGTCATTTTATGATAGGCAGTGCTACATTCACTATGACCAAAAAGCTTTCCAGTTCTGTCTATCTTCTTCACTCATGTCCTCGTGCCTGCATTGCCCTAAACAATTACTCACATGTGGCTGAGGGAAGTCAGCTAGCCATTTATTCCTCTCTATTTACTTTTAGCCCCACTCAGAATCATGACTAGGTTCAAAGTGAAGTTTTATGAGCATTTGGGCTGGCAAGGGTATAAAGGAATAAAGCAAGGTGGTATGAGCAGAGAATGAAAATAAGTGGTGCTTCTTTCAGTAGCAATGCATATTAGTTTGCATTGATTGCAGAGGAACTGCAATGACCACCCCCAGCTGGGAAGTGGTGTGACTCAGCCTTAATCTCTGAAGAAGGCTGAAGCTGATGCCTTATGTCCTGGGTAGTAAAGACAGGTCAACTCTTGTATAGAATCTGTTCAGCTCTTAAAATGTGGATAGTGTCAGTAGGAGTTTAATAGGAGTATGTGTAATTTTAAACAGGCAGCTGTGAATCCTGGAGCGTTCCTCCTTTCAGGGTAGGCAGCAGAGCTTAACTATGATATCTCTGACAGAAGTTCACATTTCCTCTCTTCATGTTAATTTTTGATGTTTTCTCTTCTGATTATTTATGAAAAGCAAAAATAACTCTGCTGATTCCCAAGGCACCTAGGAAAGCTGGCAGCTTTGTGTCATCAATCACTTTGTCCCTCAGAAGCCACTTCCTAGAATGAAGGTTTCACACATGGATAAGTGAGGAGGGGAAGCTTAGCAGGATGAATATTATCATCCTCACCTGCCTTTAGGAAAAGTGATATCCTCAGAGTTACTTCTAAGACTCCTGCAAACATCACAGTCACTTCTCACACAGAAAGCCAGAGCCAGTATCAGGTGGGTTGCTTGGAGGAGCTGGGCCAACAGAGACTGACGCAATCTTTGTGCAGAAGGCCTGAGTGCTGTGTGACACCTCCAAGCTGTAGACATAATTTCTCCTCAACTCTGCTTAAGACAAGTCCTCCCTGCATTTCAAATGTCCCCCTTTCTCATGTTGCCTCAGCCAAGGAAAGGAAAGACAGTGCTCCCCTGTTGTCACTAGCTGCTGTGACGTGCTCAGGTAATAAGCGGTAAACGGGAGAAAAGAGAAACAGTGCACCCACAAATCTCTGTCACACTGTCACATGCTTAAGTGCAGGTCTTTGGTGGCATAATGCATTGAAAGCTCTCTGTCAAAAATATCAGACTTTTTACACCTCTCTGTTAAGTCCTTCTCTGTAAAAGATGACCATCATTATACAGTTGGTGAACTATTTAATTCCTAAATAGTTTGAGATACTTGACAGTAGCTGGAAGATGGATTTGATATACAATTAATGACAATTTTAAAAGGAAATAATTATCAAATAGGAGTTTTCTGAATGACTTCATGATTGGGTTAGAACCAGTTTGCTTTTGCAACACAGCAAGTATACAGAGAAGGCAAGCAAAATCCATACCAGTACCTCCAGGGAAGAGAAAATGGAGCACAAGATTGGCGACCACCTACCGTATGCCATTTTCCATCACTGATAACAGCAGGGTGAAGAGCTACTGCTTTTCCTTTGCCTAAATCAAATGAGAAATGGAGCTGTCCCCCATAAAGCTGTAGGGCTGCATAATCAACCTGGTTTTGGTGAGCCATGTAGTAAATCAGGCCACTGGAGGCAAAGGTTCTGAGATTCAGCTGGACGGAAAGTCTAGACAATAAAAATTCAGTGTTACTGAAAGGTGTTTCTTCTGAAGTGATGAAAAGCTTTTCTGGACACAGAGAACAGCCTGAACCAATTTATTGTTATGAAAGGAGATTTATTCTTACAAAGGCCAGAAAAGTAGAATTTGTGTTGATTCTAAGAAAGTATGACTTATAATGTATTTCATAATGAAAATCAGTGCTGTACCTGTCAGAAGCAGAAGAAGTGCTTGTCAAAGAGCAAGATGAACTTTAAGAGAGACAGGCTCAGCTGTTTGTGACTGCAGGTTTGCTTATTGCCCCAAGAAAGGAACCCATTCCAGGATAACTTTATGACATCCATTACTATTAGCCAGGCTTACTGGGATATTATGGGCAGACTGAGAACAGAGGGAGGCTTAAAAGGTAGAGGAGATGAATGAGCCATTTAGTATGTGGACACCAGGTTCAGACTACATGGCATCAATCCTCTGCAATGTCCTTTGCTCAGTAGCTGTAACAGAAGGGCTAGAAGGAAAAACCACTCTTTTCTCAATACCTGTGGAGACTTCCTGAGTTGAAAGAAGCAAATACAAGTGAGTTGCAGGCTGTTTAATTGGGACCTTATTGGGAGCCTCTCAAACAAGTAAAAGAGGCAGAAAGGCTATCATACATTATGTCTCAACAAAATTATTCTTCTCAGCAGCCTTATCTCCTTCAAGTGCACCTTCAAACATGGAAGGTGCACTTGCATAAAATAAAAAGGAGAGGGTGAGATGTTATCTGCATCAGACAAGGGAATAGAGACTGAATGTGAGCTCTGTATATGGAAAAAAGTCGAAGTATTTACAGAGGGTACAGCGAGACTCAAGTCTGAGAGGAAAAAAAAATGCAGAACTCTGACCATGAATTACTAAACTCATGATCATTAATCTGGGATATGATACTTTCTTCCATGAGGAGCTCACAAACCTGAAGTGAGGGCCATGTTCAAAGCTGGCAGTGCAGTGATCAATCATGAAAACCATCACTGCACTTCTTGCAGCTCAATACAAAATAACACTGTGTGCATGTGTAATTCAGGATATACTCACTTCTTCCTGACAGCAGACTGATTGAAGAGCAGGGTCAAGTGGCTGCCTTTGGCAAGTCCAAACTGATGGGCGCCTTGAACATGATCAGGCAGCTCATCTTTTGCACAAACTACCTGTTAATGAAAGGTCTTTATTGAGTAGGATAGTGTCAGGTACTGCCCAGCAATTGTTGAATGATAATCTGTGCCTGCACACAGCTTTGTAGGAAGCAAAACTGAGCTCTACAAGATAACCATGAAATATACGGCAAAACATCGATTAACTAAACTCACAATCATTCCAACCTATCTTCAGACTCAAAAATAGCTCATTCTAATGATTAAGCTATGTCTCGTAGACAGCACTGGCCTTTTCTACTGAAAAATGTTTGTAGTTTGAGACATTCAATTCACTTTTTGTCTTAATTGATAGCCCTTTGTATAACTAATGCTATAAGTAAAATTTCAGTGTGAAAATCTTATAGGTTTGGTAGAAATATTTTCCCATTTTATGAGGACCCACATTTTTGTTATGATTTGGGGTATGAAGAGCTGATAACAGAGTATAAGCCAATGCTATACTCTACCTCTAAAAATGACAACTTACTTCTTTTTATAGTCACAGTTGTATGTATGAAATCTTGCTTTTTTATAAAATCAAACATAAAAAATCTTGCTTTCTGTTGCCACAGGAAAGTGGTTTCAAGAATGCTTTGGAAACCCTTCCTTATAAAGATGTGCAGCTGCAGGAGGAAAGAAGTAATGTGCTTTCTCTCCTGGGAACAGGGACTGTATGAGAGGAAACAGGTGCCATGCAAGCTCCATTCAGACACTCTGTCTCTCAAGTGGTTTGTGCCTCCTCTCTGACAGAGAGCAGAGACTGCATGTGTGTAACCAGGAAAATGTGAATGCAGAACTCCACAGCTAATGCAAATTTGGGCACAGAATCCCGTTGGCAGGAATACACTAAAGATAATAGTTACTGTCAGGTCCTCCTGTTGGGAGATTATCATTCCACTTTTTCTTGCTGTTGTTGTTGCTGCTGCCTGAAGAGTGATAAACCTAACTACATTTCCATTCCAAATGGCCAACAGGCTGCTACAAAGGTTAGTATCAGTTTTTCTATAGGAAACACAAATCTCAAATTAACTTCCATTGAACCATTCCATACTGCAAAGGAAGCAAATACGTGCCATCTGTAATTTGATAATTCTCCACAAAGAAAGGACAGAAGAGGTGGCAACAGAGCTTTGCTGAAATACGTACTTTTTTTGCATCTGTGAGAGGTCTCAGGGGAACTGGTAAAGCCTGAAGTTCAGGTTGAATCACAATGTCTGATGGCTGCACAGCTGGTTTAGGCTTCTCTGACAGAAAGCAGCTGTCCATATCCACATGTTCATACTTCATGGAAGTGGTGAAATATAAAAGCCTATATTTTTTTAAAAAACAAATTTTAAGAGGTTCATTTTTGCTTATTTCCAAAGGAGAGTATTTTACAATGTCTTTCAGTAGTATGAGGAAAAGGAAAGGAAAGGAAAGGAAAGGAAAGGAAAGGAAAGGAAAGGAAAGGAAAGGAAAGGAAAGGAAAGGAAAGGGAAAAGAGAAAAGGCATCTGTGACAAACAGATTGAGAACTGGCAAATAATCTGTCCACAGTACAATATGAATCTACAATATTTTTGGAAAATCATTCTGTGTGTCACTGCAGATGAAATTATAGTACAGAAAGCTGTGCTTTGTGCAGCATCTCCATAAACACTGAAAATATTTTTAATACTATTTAGAAATATAGCTGGTAATATCCTCTTTCTGGCTGTTATAACACCCAGATCATGAGTACCATGCATATCTTATGTTAAAAAACAGGCAAATGGAAGTGTCATGGAAGAGATCACGGTTTTCCAAAACAAGGCAGTTACCCTTCTGACTTACTCCTTGTTAAAAATAAGGTTGCTGATACAGCCATGAAAGGAGCCAGCCAGTTTTAGCCCAAAGATGCCCTCTCCTGCTGGAATGCCACCAGCATAGAAGTTGGAAATATTAATGGGGCTATTTTCTGTTGCTGAACCAAGCCTCAACTCTGCAGGTTTACTTTCATCCACCTGTACAGTTATGATCCTGAAAAAGATAAAGTAGGGAAAGCATTCAACAAGATTTTAGAGAGCAATTTTCAGATGAAAAGCATTCCTACCAGCCTCAAAAACGTCCTCTTCTAATAAATAAATATTCCATCACTTTGATAATCCTTTCAATGTCTTAAAACTGGAAGCTCTTCTTTTGATGATTTTTAAAATGTAAAGTTTTGTCAAATATCTTTCTGAATTATTTTGATAGCTGTGTATCTTTTTTCTAATACTATTTAGTATGCTTGTACTCAAGTGCCCCAAGCTGTTCTAGAGATTTTGAGAGCTTTTAGCTACACCTCTATCAGTGGCTGTATAAAATTACCATGTAAATCAGAACATCTGCATTGACAGCAGAAAAACACAGCCCTGATTATCCCACCTAATAAACTAGCAAAAGGCAATTCCTCAGAGAGTGCAGTGAACTGACAACAACGTACAATAATTAAAAAGGTAGTACTCTTTGCAGTCACATGTACCTCTTATTCCGAATTAGGATGACAGAGTGTTCTTGTCCATCACTGTATGTTCCATTAGCAGACTGAAGAACTACTTTCCTAGTACTTGCTCTATCTCCAGCATTAACATGCACTGCAAGATGACCATCAATCAGCATGATGGAAAAGAAAGGCTGTAGATTTAATCAGAGGATTAATTTTTAACTGTAGCTCAATTTTCAGACACTCATTTAGTGTTTAAATAGAACATACATGAGAAACATTTACCTCCAACCTTGTTGGAAACTTTTTAATGAAACTCAAACACTAGTAGGAATTGTATTGGTACCTCTCAGAGTACAAAGCCTTCTAAAATCAAATGCAGAAGCTGGACATTTCTCTGGTCAAAACAACTCTAGGTAAAGTGTAGGAGGTTTTTTTAATACACCCACACACACTCCTTCTCTTACAGCAGGAAATAGTAAGATTTTCTCTTTGGATTCTAGAGGCTTCAACTGTGCATCAGATACATAATATATATAGCAATCTGACTTGATTTTAGAAAATAAAAATGGCAAAAATAATCCCCAAAACTTCTTTGTTTTCAGTACTTGCCAAATGTGCTTGTCTTCGGTGTCGCTTTTCCAGTCCCCTGCTGAGTCCAGCAAGGATGATGCCACTGCTGTTCTTTGTAGCAAAAGTTGCCATCAGTTCTGACTCTGGGCTTAAGGACTTAGGTACCAACTCAATATATCCATTGTTCATGATGCTCACACTGTGAATAGGCTATTTTTTGAAGAACAGAAATAATTACTGAATTTATCCCAACCCAGTGTCAGGTAAGAAAAAAATAAAATAGAGATTAGATTATCTAAGAATTTGTAAAGATAAATCTGTTTCAACTCACAGTAAACACCACTATTCCATTAAAATAAAGATCAAATCACAAAACTATAAAGTCTCCTACCTCCAATACACAGCCTTTTCTTACTCCATACGAATTTCTAAGCAAGTCAAAGGTGGAACGAGATATTTCAAGATTCTTGATGCATCCCACATACATTCTGCTATTAAGACCTTTCCTGAAACACAAAACAAGGCTTTCTTTCCAAAGAGTAGTACTTGGAATCTCCTGGGAGAAAAGATTAATTTCTCTTCAACAAGAAAAGAAAGACATCTGTTTTAAAGAATGAGGTTGGTCTGGTGTAAGTGAAAAGAGATATAGTTTAAGTTTTACTCTTGGATACTAAATCTGGTCTTAAAAAGAGTGAAGATAATGTTGTGCCCAAATTCAAACATGAAATGTTGTGTTGCCAGGCCAGGTCGTTTCCCAAAACTTTAAGGTGAATCTTCAGCTGAAAGAAAATAGATTGTGTAAACAGCAGCTACTATGCAGCATTGATTTTTCAGTTTTCAAGTCTGGAGAATGCCTAATTTGGTTCCCGGTTTAAGGCTGAGGAATCTAAGGCTATCCTGCCATAATCCCTTACACGCTGGTATGCCAGCTAAGATTAACAAGTCTGCAGTCTGTAATGACTGTGCAGAGACCAATAATGTACTAGAATTGACCTTATTGTCAAGAGCATGCAGAAAGTTTAATTAGATTTTCTCTTGCCATATTTATCCTTTCACAGTGAAGCCAGTGAAAGAAATGTGACTTTGCAAGTTCAGTACAGATGTGCAATACAAAAACCCCCATAAACTGGAGACATGCTATAAAATATGTATTTGCAATGTTTTCTGATCTGTTCACAGTTGTTTTTCCTCTGTTCCAAGTTACTGAATTACAGGAATTCTGCAGTACAACTTTTATCCTTAAGCACAGTTTTGCCCATAAATGCCGCCTGGAAAACACAAGGCTGGCACAGGTGGAGACCAAAGGAACATCACTGCAGACAGCAGTGCTGAATGCTTGCCCCAAAGAGCAGGGGGAGGCTGCTGTGGCAGCTGCTGTGGTGGAAATCACCCTTGGAGGAAGAAAACAAAATTAATTCTGATCTGAACTGCAGCATCAGATGTACCAGTAGAAAGCACTACACCAGAGTTTGAAGTCAAAGGACAGATGTTGTATGCGTGGCCATAAACTAAACTCCAGAATTCACTTTTTTCTCTAATTTCAGAGGAGATTAGAGTACGTAAAAGTTCTTCCCTCACCTTACAAGAGTCTTAGCAAAGGTGGAAAAGTGAGACACTTTACCTCAGAGCCCTCGATCTTGGCAGCCCACCAATGAAGATTGGGTCCTTATCAGAGCGGTTCAGGTCTGAGGCAACACCAGGAGATTCTCCTTGCTTGGTTTCTTTATAATTAAGGTTATATGCATCCATGACTGCCAAAATTCCTGCAAAGAAAAGAGAGTAAAGATCTGGAGAAGGACATGAATACACATTCTTCCCTTCTGGCAATCTTGTCCATAATAAAGGAAAATGCATTCATTGACTTGGACAGGTATGGACAATCTTCTTATTTTTACAATGAGCAATTTATTGTACTTCCAGCTATTCTGTTAATCTCATTCATTCCTCTCTGCCAAAACCAAATCTGGAGAAGTCTACAGGAAAATAGATATGTATGAGAAGATGTTATAGCTATTAGCACATGTGTTATTGCTGAAACACAGACCCTCATAGAAGAGTTGTACTAAGTAACATTAAAATGCAGAAGAGAAAATGTGATCGTTCATCTACAGACTCAGACAAAAATCTCAGTCTTTAAAGACTGTTGGTACATTTTTGTGAAGCAGTTTCTACACTACCTGCTCTTTATGAGATGTGCTAAACCAAGCACAAGATTCATACCATAGTCCTTCTAAAAGCAAAGTATCATAGGTGTGGCTGCTAAAGACACTGCATTGAAGTGATCAAATTTGTTTGCTGTGATGTTCCCTGCAGCTATCTCAGATATTTGTATTTTCAAATGTGCAGACAACCAGATTTTACAATCTGTAGCCTACCTTGCTTCTTATTCCGATTGAATGAGATTTTATACCACGTTCCATTGTTGTAACGATTTTCTGTTGTAAGAGCAAGGGGTCCTGAACCAAGATCAACAGTCACCCTCACTTTGCCATCAACGAGCTCAAGGGACAAGAAGTCTCTCTGAGAGGAAGAAAAAAAACCCCAAAACAAAACCAGATTACAAACTAACAGATGACATTCCTGGAAATAAAATCTTCCTGAAGAATGCATCCCTGGCAGGTTTGGCCTACTGTGTGGAAAAGATTTAGTAACTCTTGCACCTGGACAATTTGTTAAGCCCAAGATGCTCATCTTCACTATATTTAGGAAAATTAAGTTACAAGTACCTGTCAAGGATGTATTTTTGTTTTGTCTTATTATTCTTACTTAAATACATTGTGAGGTTTGATTGCTCAGAAGAGGAAGAGGTAAATAAAGTCACATTTTCCTGATTTTGGATGAAGTTAAAAGTAATTTGATTTGAAAATTAGCATAACGATCAAACACTATGATGTTTTTTCTGCAAGAAGCAAAGACCTTCCTCAAACATTAAAAAAGACTTTCTGAATTGCATTAAAGGTGCCCCTCTGAACTGTAAAGCTTAAATCAGATATCATTGTGCAATGTATTCAGGCAGTGAGTACATAAAGCAAATGAATAATGCAGTGATTCTGAAAGAATCTGTACCCAAAGCTTTTCCTTCCTTCAGGAATAGAAAACCACCATCTAAGAATGCAGTAAACTGCATGACATGACAATGAAGGTCTGCTGATGGGTCTGGGTTATATTGCTGTTGCAGGAGTTTTATTTAATTTGTTTCAGTTTACTGATTTCCCATCTTATGGATTTAATTCAATATGGTTTTTTATTATTATATTGTCTTTCTGCAAGCTCAGTTCCGAAACATTTTTGAATTCTGAAAAGGTTTCTCTAACTGAAAAAAACTAGCTGGTTGCCCTTACTGTTTTCTTTTCTGTCCTTTAGTTAAGTAATCATTAATTTTAGTCTAAAATAATTTATTTTTATTTTAAATTTTAAATAAATTGTGAATAATTATTTTCGTTGTTTAATGTTGCCCTTAGTTTAGGTGAATATTTGCTGTAATGACGTGTCCTCTAGGATTCTTGTCTTTATTCCTTTAGCTTATGATGCCAATCTCAGGTGATGAACTACACAAAAGTAGTAATATGCTCTAATATATGTGAGCTGAAAAACAAAGAAACCAGTAAACCACCAAATGATCTAAGACTGTGTAGACAATTTAGGAATCTGATCCATTTTCTTACAGTGCCATTAGAAGCAAGATACAGAAGAAGCCCATTCGGTGAAAAGGTACTGAAAAATATTATTATCTGAGTCACTGTTGAGCGGAGTGCCTTCTCCACAACTGAGTATCCACTGCCATCAAAATGGAATGAAGTGTCCTCATCCTGTGGGCTACAGAAGCAGAAAACCAGTAAAAAAATGTTAACATTTGTTTTTTCCCAGTAATTTTAATATAAAATGTAAGAAAAGTAAGATCATAGGATAGTTTAGGTTGGGAGGGCCCTTAAAGCCCATCCCATTCAAACCCCTGCCGTGAGCAGGGACACCTTCCACTAGACCAGGTTGCTCAGAGCCCCATCCAACCTGGCCTTGAACACTTCCAGGAGTGGGGCATCCACAACTTCCCTGGGCAACCTCTTCCAGCATCTCACCACCCTCACAGTAAAGAGTTTCCTTCTAACATCCAATCTAAACCTGCTCTCAGTTGGAATCCATTCCCCCTTGTCCTGTCACTCCATGCCTCTGTAAACAATCTCTCTCCATCTTTCTGGTTGGCTCCCTTCAGGTACTGCTGAGTCAGTGCAGCCTCCAGGTAGTAATTTATAAAGTGTGGGAAAATACTTGAATCCTGATGTAATGAATAACTGAAGGATTCCAGCCAACGGCCACTTTCATGATACAACCTCACAACACATGATTTAGCCATGGGGAAGGATGCACACAAGATAAGTGTTCTTCCCTTATGTATGAAAATAAAAGCCAAACCCAGTGATTTCCTGAGGGAAAAAATAATTGTTACAGCATACACCCTCTAAATTAAAACGTCATCCATTTATCAAAATGCTTTGCATAATTGCACTTACAATACATGATCTATTAGCCCCTTTCCCTGCAGCACAAGACTTGTAAAAAATATCTCATACAATCAAACAGCACCCTCTGCTGTTTCTCCGTGAAATATTCTGCAAAGGGAATATGGACAAGCATATTTCTTTTCTATTCTTTAAACACAAAAATAGTACAGTCTGCAAAACGTACCAAGTTCAGTGGCTACAGTTTTGCTATCGATTTTTTTGGTAAGACTGCTTTACACTGTTTCTTACCCTAGGAAAGAATTTGTCTTACTGGAAAACAAAGATGCCAAAGTATTTTGGTTCACTGGTAGTCTCTACTTCCCATGCACAAAATAGAGAGCAACAATAAAACTCCTCGGAAAAAGTGATTTAAAAATTGAAATTCCATACAATTAAGTTATTTGATATCACTGACACATTCAGATTAATGTGCTCAGAACTGTAAGTTAATGATCAGTGAAACACTGCAATTTGTCTGAGCTCCGTATGTTTAGTTAACACAAAAATATAACATTACAAATGTAAATTATTCTAAACCTGTTAAAAAAAAAAAAAAAAGAAAAAGAAAAAGAAAAAGGAGTGAGACAAAATACCTTCCAAAACAGCCATTGCACTTGCCCTCTCTTTCTACATAGTTCCAAAGACCAACAGATTTGCCATTCAGGGATGCCTCTCCTAGGCACCCTTTAAAATGGGTCACCTTAACAGCAGGTGATTTCTATAAGACAAGAAATACTTCATGAATACAAATTAATGTTAAGTACTCTGAAAATTATGCAGCAAAATTTTTGCTTGGTTGTTTTCCTTGAACTTTGTTAGATAGAAGTCATAAGAAGAAAACAACATGTTTTAGTATAACTATTAACAATTATAATTCAAATAATAATAGATTAGTACATCAAAAAAGTAAAATAACTACGTCCTTGACCTACTTACACATTTCATAGTGTGAATAACGATTGCAAACTAAAAGAAACCATGGAAGAAGCAAACAAAACCCAAATTCATTTCATAATGTCTATACATGGTGCATGCAGACACAGACAGTCCTGGTTAAAACTTTATGTAAAAATTTTCAGGGAAAATTAACTTCAGGATACTATAAGACCCTTACAGCATCTCAGCTTTATGCTCAGAGTACCTGGCAATGCTTGATGAAGTAACCAAATAATGCAATTACTTCTAATGCAAATGTATTTCTCAAACATGTTCAAAACAATTAACAGAAGGCTGATCAGAAGTTAACCTTGATTTGCCCTCCAAGTCCTCCAATGAACATTAGGGTTGACTTGTTAACATCCAATATGCTGGCTGTCCCCGGAGAGGTTCCAGATTTAGGTGAAGTCTTCTCATTGGAGTTCATTTCCTCTATGCTGAGTGTACCTGTTTTTCCAAACCTGCCGAACACAAATAGTAATAAATAGTCTTAGAAATCACCAGGCCCAATCAACACACACATACTGTTGGCTTCTCTTTCTAAGGAAAAGAAAAATCTCATCACTGAAAAAGTCACTGGATGCTTTGTGTACAACACTTACGACATTCTCATTTTAATTACCTAGTGGCATGTATTCTGTGCCATTTGTTGTTGTCAATTTGAAGATCAGGGTATTCCACTCTTGTTGATCCAGAGCCCAAATCCCAAAGAAGAGCTACCTTACCACGTCGCATCTCCACTGCCAGGAAGTCTGTCTGAAAAACAGCAGAGCCTATTGTAATTCACAGCATCAAATGTGCATTTTCATCAGTAACATGGAGAAAGCCTTTCCAGATTCATGTCCCTATATCCCATATTGCAGGAGTTAACATTTAGCAAAATCAGGCTTTTCACTCACTTCTAATGAAACTAAAGTCCTTCAGGTTATATGCAAGTAGCTGAATGTATTCTTTATATAATACATATATAAGGAGACATGCAGATACATAGATGTCTAGAAATATACAATCCTGAGTGTATGTGAAGTGACTTATCAGTCTGAGAAAAAGTAGTATCCCATGATAGTGTGCTACAAGGAAATAACAGCTGTGCATTTATTGGGATTACAGAGGGAATGAAGAGGACAGCAATGTGACAGTGAGCCATCACAATCCCTTTCAAGTGGGTGGATGCACCGTGCTCATGAGAGCCAATTTTAAGAAGTTTAGTTGTGTTGTCAAGCAAATCATTTGATACACTCCAGCATGCTATACGAAAGTATCACAGAGGGTGTGACACTCAATCTGGTGCTTTTATTCTCATCTCTGAAAAATCTCTGGAATCATCTAAGGCACATAAGTATTTCCACACTAGTGAATACATCTGTCTGCAAGGGGCCCCACTTGGTTACTTAGTTTGAAATCAAGTAAGAAAAAGCATATTTAAAATTTTTAAAAGTCATTTAAAACTTTTAAAAGTCATTTAAAACTTGACTACCATCACCTTCAGTGAACGTACACCAGAAACTTACCTTTCCATTGCTACCCAAGTAGAAAAGGAGGTTATCTGGCTCAGCAGTTTTCACATTAAGTGTTAAGGTGTTGTAATTTGTAGATGAAATTTGGGGTTGATACGCACGAATGCAATCTCTGTCTGCTGATACTGCAACTTTAATCTGAGTGCAAAAGAAGAAAACAGAATGTAAACAAATCTCAGTGCACACAGCACTCATTTGTGGAGTATGTACCTAGCTTCTGACCAAAGCCAAACCTTTTGCTGAGATCCTTCCATGTAATCTACGTATTGCTACCTGGGTTAGATTTTTGCAATCTTCTAGGTATCACTTGATAAAGAGATTCACAATAGAAAATAATGAAATCTGTCTTAATACATTCACTCAGTTGGGAGGTTTGAATCAGTTAATAAACTATTCAAATATTTCAGAAAATAACAGTAAGTCTTGGATCAGAATATCATAAATCAGCAAAAAGCCATGTCATAATATTAGAAAATAAAGATACAGAAATTCAAAATGTTTTAAAATAAAGGAAACAATTTCTAGTCTATGTGAAGATAATTTTTTTGTAAACAAATTAAGAAGGCATATCATCAGCAATAATTTTGATTATTCCAAATGTGTATTGTTTACACAATATTAAAAATTACATTTGTGAATATATGGCAAGTTCAACTTTTTAAAGATTAAATAAATCATATCCCTGTTGTCATACCCCTAAGACCACTGTTTAGTAAACTGATAAGGCATTGATCCAAGATAAATGCAGCCAAACTTCCAGCAGCTTGGTAGTATAATGACAGAAAATCCATTTTAGCAAGAAAAAAAGCCTTAAATCCTTTAACTTCATGGAATATATCTGTAACTGCTAAATGCATATAGCACACATGTGTGTATGCATGCATCTGGACACAGATACATAAAGTTTCTCTTGTGTAGCAAAAAATTACAAACCAACCAACAAACAAAAAAGATCAAACAAAAACCTGAACAAAAATACACAAATATACAAACAAAAAAATTAAACAAAAAACAAAACCACAAAATCAAAACAAAAAAGCAAATAAAACAGAAACAAAAAAACCCAACCAAACCCTAACCTCACCTCCCCCCAAACAGAACAAATTCCCTCAAATTGGAAAAAGGGACTTTGCTAACACTTCTTTTCACCTTGCCAGGAACCTCTGTGGCTTATGACACCTCAGAAAATACCACTCTTTTTTTTTGTGGTGGATTCATTAAGCTTCAGTAGACTGTGACAGAGAAGCAATAACCATATAATTAAGAAGATTTGCAGGAAGAACTGAGTGCCTTCTGGTTTTTTTAAAAAAACCTCCCAAAACCTTGCAATAACATGTCCACAATTATGTCAAAGGCATACCAAAAATTACTCATTGCAAAGTCAATTTCGTATTCCTCTCAAAGCCTAATGAGATCCATAGTGCAGTTGATTCACTTTTGCTGTCTTTAAGGGAGAGGCAGAGATTTAAAAACAAGTATACTGTCATAAAGTACTCTGGATGCTCAGCTGCTTCTCACAAAGAATATATGGATATGACAGGCCAAAGATGGCAAATTTATTGATAGAATCAATGCTCTTGACAAAAAATTTTAATAGTTCTTGATGTTATGTGGGGATACCCCACATCAATCTCTAAATAACCTCAAAAATTAACATCTCATACTAAAGGGAACAGCAGTACCATCTCCCAGCTTGTTTGTTTCTCATCAAAATCTCTCATGACTGCTCTCTGACATATTATGTTTCATTATTTTTACAGGAAACAGGAGGAAATAGCAGATAAATTACTAGCTAGCTGTTCTGACAAACTCACAAATGCAATAAGAACCTTGATGCTAAAACCTTAAAATGTACCAACAGCCCTGCCAGTATCAGTAGGTGCTCTTTGGACTTCACTGAGACTCCGTAACAATAACCAGGCACCTTGAAAAGAAATTTTAGGCTCCTTATCTCAAAGAACCTCCCTGCTAAAAGTGAAAATTCATTTAAGTCTGGGATTATGGAACTTACAGATGCTGCCTGCTTGCGAGCCTGGCTGATAAGTTCTTTAATTTCAGACAGGTTTCTGTTCAGGTTCTCCTCTAGCATTTTCAAAGGTTTGAGTCTGTCCAATAAAAGACTTGCTTGTGCTTCAACTTCTTTAACTTGTTTTTCAGCTGTGAATGCTGTGAAAACATAAAAAGAAATGTTGAGGTAGGGTGAATGCAAAATGTACTGTTCATTGCTAAAATACTTAGCCAAGGTTGCCAGTTTGTGATCATTTTGGTTTCAGCAACTTTTAACATCAGTAAGGGATATACATCCCATGTGAATCCTCTAGAGGACTTTTTTAAAAAGTTAGCATTTTTTTACTGAATTAGGAATAAACTCACAATCCATCAGACTCATATTTAATGCCTGTGAAAACTGAATATTAATACTGCTTCTGCAAGCAGTGACATTTCCACAGAGCAGACTTACCAGCTTTTGATGAATCAGTTATGAGTTCACTTGTTTTCCTCAAAGAGTCATTAACTTGGGACAATGTAGAAGATGTATTCATCAGCTTTTGACTGAACTCCCCAAAGTGACTTAAATCCACCACAGCACTGGTGTTTGCAGACACAGCCAGCTCTTTCACTTCAAGCATGTATTTCCTGGTATCTGAAACACAGTTCCAAGGTTAAAACACATTCAAAACCTTCATACATACTTGTAACTAACAAATGCCTGGCTTTGTAACAGCCCTACAAACATAGTCAAAATACTAGGAATGTGGTCAGTTACATTCCTGTCATAGTAAGAATTGTGGTTTTGTTTCTTCGGGGAACTTGATTCTGCCTATTTCATCAGGAAGTTTGTATGAATGCATCAGGGTTGTAGTGTGTTTAAGTTCCCTAAATGAGTGTTGGCACTCAGAGACACTCGTCTGAGACTTAAGTTTTGAATTTAGCATTCTAATCCAGATTCACAGTAGAATCAAATAACCCTAGCTAGAGGTCTTTATCAGTGTTTTTCTAACTTAAAACACATTATTAAGATTGGCAAAGTATTTCAGACCCTCTTATTCAGAACGTAAACGTAATTTTCTTTATTAGTTTCCATGAACTCTAGGTTTTGCCTTTATTCAAAATAATGACTGAGAAAAGAGGAATTCTTTCATTTTAGAAAAGCACAGAAAATAGATTTTAATCAATTAAATGAAATCAGCATTTACAACAGGAAAATATTTACAGGCATACTGTGAAATTCACAGATTAGCAAAACAATTTTGAAACAAGTCAGAAAAGAAAGTGAAATCTCAGAGTTCCATATGTAAATTTCCCTGCATGTGGGATTAAATATAACTTTGCTCTCCTTTCATATCAGTGCAATTATATTTCTATCAGAGCCCATCCTGATTTATAGCAATGTGAAATGTGAATCAGACTGCAGACCTTATATTATAACCCAATTATGTTTAACGGGTTTACTGAAAAGAATGTAAAATATTTACAAGGCTAAATGAAGTCTCCAGTATAGTTTAATACTAGGTCTCTGCAATCAGATAATGAACTGGGTTTATTACAATTGTTCTAGAGAGTTCTGTAATAAGAAGAATGTCAATATAAATTTCACTTACTATTAGGCAATGCTCTGAGTGTCAACAGAGAATCATTAAGTTGGTTGCCAATTTTATTAGTACTTTCCTGAATCTTTTCTACCTTTTTGTTCAACTCATTCAGTCCAAATAGAAGTCCTGTAGAAAGAAATAACAAATGCATAAACAAATACCATACAACCCACACAAACCCAAAGTATTCATTTATCTCATCAAGGGAGCATTTTTTTTCAATAGAAAGAGCACTTTACAAACAGGAATGCAAAATGAATGCAGTATAAATATATAAGCTCCTGTTCTGTTCAAATCCAATTCTATCAGACTGAATAACTACAAACCTTTTCCAGTGAGGAAAAGACTATAAATTAAAATTATTCCATGACTGTGAACTCCAATAATTTTTAGTGTTCTTCACATTTTGTATTATCAGACAGGAGCCAAATAAGTGGCTTTTTTCTATATATTTGTGATCTGTTTGCAGAATCCTTTTATTAGAAATTAAAATATGTAGACAAATGGTAATCCTGTCCATGTGAATAACATAAAATTTATTCATATTTGTAATTCACTGGTATTGCAAGACAACACAATTTTACAGTTACAGTTTATCTCTGTGAAACATTCCCTGTCCAATTTTGTCAAAAATGTAACTTAGGGTTTGCCTCTGCTCCTACACAAAGCCTTTGCTCAAAATACTTTGAATTTTCGTGGTGTAGACTTCAACACCTTGCTGGTATCTTTGGAATAATATTATAAAAAAAGTATTTTTGAATTTATGGAGACAAAGAACTTCATCCTTTTTTTCTATTTCAGCTGTCCAGCGGGAAAAAGTGAAAAGGATTAGGATTTAAACATGTCATCTTACATACCTGTGTCATCCATGATTTATTCCATAAAAATGAATGGAATTTTTGAGAATTATGGTCTTTCTTTGTCTAGTACACAATCTCTAATGATTTAATTCATAAAGTTTGGAAAAACAGCCATTTCAAGCACTGCTTATTATAAATGGGGTACAGTGAAGGCCAAATTATTAAACATTTATGGAGAAAAAATTTATTCTTACCCAAAAAATGAAAATCCTATGAGAATCCATAAAACATTAATCTTAATTGCATGAAAATATGTACATAGTCGTAGATATATATTTACCTTAGCTTATGCTCATTAAAAAAATAATAAACTATACAAAAAACCAGCACAAAACAGAAAATTGAGAAAAGAAATAAAGGTAGAAATGTAAATTCTATAGAACTGACCATCACTTTTTTTCTTCAGATTTTTAGCTTCATTCTGAAATCTGGAGCTAAGCAGTAGAGTTTCTTTTCCCAGAAGACTGAAAGACTCATCTGGCTAAAAAACACAGACATCAAGTTGCCACATATGAAAAACAGAAATGCAACTGAAAATATTTAAGTATTTGCTGATATCTACATAAAGTTATTGAACATTCTTGTTATTTATGAGATATTGAGCATCCATTGAGATATTGAGCATCCATTAAAAATAATACAAGTTGTTATCCTTTATTCTAGAATGTGACATTGAATGTCTTTGCATTTAATAATTTCTAAAAAAGACGACTATGAAACAAAACCTACAAAATTTTAGTTTCAATACTGCTAGAGATTCAGTGTTGCCTTTTGGAAATTCTAATTCCAGGCCTAACTCAAAATTTCCAGCACTGAGCAGTTTAAAGTGAGATATTTCAAAATTTCAGTCTTAGAAGCATGCTTTTACCTTTCTCCAACTGAAAAAACACCTTGAATGATTCATGCCATAGAAAGCTTTAATAAGACAGAGTGCTGTATAATAACATACAAGGTCATAAAACAATGTCTATTATTTTGATCACTGTCATGTAAATGCATTGTCACACATTTACTTCTGCAGTTATAATGTGCATGACAAAGAGATGTGGGGAGGGGGGGAAATTATAGGAAACTGTTAAGATCAGATTGGGAACTAGTCTGTTTTTTCTGATCTACTGTTCCAGTAACAATCTGATAATCTTTGAAGGCAGAGGGAAGGTAGATGAGACACAAACATACATTTGTTATCAAATGTCCTCTACTAAGCAAAGTAGCAGCAGTTGGGAATACCCAGATAGAAATGGAAGAAGGTTAGGTCAGATAAGGAGATCATTGAATAATTCCAAAGGTGGAAAGGAGCACTAGAAGTTTGGGAATCTAAGGCCTATGGGAATACATGTCAGATGCCTGATATAAATCCTCATAGAATCAAGTCCAGTCCAATCTAATGCTAAAGAGGCATTAGATGCTAAAAAGCAACAAACAAACAAACAAACAACAAACAAAAAACACAAAACAAAACAACACAAAAACAAACCAAAAACAGAAAAAAAAAGGGAAAATGGTACTGTGGCAGAGAGAAAAGCAAAGTAAACTGAACTTGAAATGTGATGCCATTACTGCCTTGGAGTAGGGAGTCAGGATACAGTACATACTAGCTAGTAGGACAGAGACTGCCATCAAGGACATGCTGCCATCAAGAAGACTCAAGTATTCAGCAAGAGCTGAAACAAGTAGAACAAATATTCCTAAATAAGAAGGGGGAGGACATAAATTAAAGTACTAATTTTGATACTTACTAAATCCAAGGGGACATTCATAACTCTAGATGCATCATCTGCCAAACTCTCTGTTCTTTCAATCACACTTTTAACACTGGAGTGAGTGTAGATAGCAGCAGTTGTATTCAGAGTCACATTTCTTACTCTAGAAAGGTCACTAAATGGACAATTAACAAGTAATTATGTTTTCAATCAAGCACTGAGTTCCATGTCTCCAATTACAACATGCATATCTTTCCAGAATACATGATGCACTCTGAAAAAATGAGCACACCTTGCCCAGTGCTGCATAAGGAGGGAGCTTTCAATTCATTATTTTGACCTCAAAGAATCAGTTAAAAGGTTTTCAATTACAGGGCTTGTTTCTATTTTGTTAGTTGCTGTTCTGTTTTGTTCCATTCCATCTCTTTTTTTTTTTTTCTCCTATTTTGTTCCCTTCCTTCATGCTATTTTTTTTCAATTTATAACGACCCTTAGGACAAACAAATCGTATCACCTAAACAGAACAGAAACAAGACCCTATCTGAAATTCAAAAACTAAGTACAGATACAGGATCTAGGAGGAAATTATAAACATCTGAAATCTAATCTATATTAAATTTTGCTTTATTGAATTTATCTGGCTGTGGTGAAGTCAAGAATTGCTTAATGTTACTCCAAGCAAAATGTTCTGATTTCAAAACATGGACAGGGAATTTGTTTAATGAGTTAGGCCTCTACCTATTTATATTAAATCTGACAGTAATGTAAATCTGATAATTTTGTAATTCTTGGGTTTATCACCTCTCTAGTGCATCTGCAAGTCTTTGGAACTGGGTGGCGTGTTCCTCAGCTCTGTATACCAAGTCAAGCACTCCTCTCACAGACATCTGCATCACCAGCTCATCCACGTGATGTCGCAGCTTGGTGCTCCACAGGACCAACCCATCCTGCTGGACTTCCACGTTCTGCAAAAAAAAAAATGTTTGCCCTTTTTTTTTTGTTTCACTAGCAAAACAAACTCGAGAGTCTCTAAAAGGATGTTAAAACCTGAGGACTTACAAATGTAGAGTTCTTCACATCTTGGGCAAGAGCAGCAGCAGCATTCAGTAGGACCTTCCCTTCTTCAATGAGCATGGTAGAGACTTCTTCACCTTCCTTTATTTTCAGCTTTTTGTCCTACAGCATAAATCAAGTGTTTTATAGTAGGCTGATAAACCAGGTGTACTGATGAGTTCACATAACACATAATATTATGGTTTTCAAACAGGGGTATGGTTTACTTTAAATTTTTAAGGTGTCATATATTAAAACGTTTAAATATGTTTAAAAATGTAAAATATCAGCTTTTAAACACAATCACATATTTGCTATTTCTTATGCAGCAACACTGACAGTCCAGTCTTACATTTAAGTCTGCCAGGTTGCTGGAGATGAGAGGAAACAAGCGATGGGTCTCATTGATGTCAGCGAGTGCCTTGTTCACCAGGTCCTGGGCATCCTGCAGTCTGCTGTTCTGCTTTGATAAGAATTGGCTTGCATCTGCTTTCAGTTCAGCCAGTTCCTGCTGGGGTTTGAGATACTCCTTCTGAACGTGGGTCAACAACTTTTCTGCAGCTCTGAAAAAGGATAGGAATCAGAAATTAAAGAAACAGCAAAGGAGAAACTAAGGCATGGATTTCTTAAGGAGAAAATGGTGTAATGTGAAATTAATTTACATGCATCTTCCTACTAAAGTCTGCCATTTTCTTCTAGAATAGCATACATACACATGGCAGTTTAGCTGTTCATCTTACCACACAAAATGATGACTGCCTGGGGAGAGGAGAGTAATACAGTTCATAAACTTTGCATGTAATGACTAGAGGGGAAAGGGGAAAGTATGAATCACATTTGTTTGGGTTTAATGTGGGACATATAATTTGGGACATACCCCCCCACGTCAAAATCTCTATGAAACTTTCCTCTGGGAGTACTCAAATCCTAAGTGCAGTGATTCATATTTTGAATGTAGGATCAAAACATCATTTATGAGGATTGGCACTGGAAAGATACAAGTACAAGTAACCATAACTGAAGGACAAGAGTCTGGAAAAGTTTAAATATCAAATAAAAATAAATAGGCTTATTAAAATGAACACTGAAATGAACAATCTCTGCACTTATATTTTTAATCAGCGACAGAGATTATCTGGCAAATATTAAATTCTCCCAAATCTGTCAGTTGTTAATTGCTTCAGCTGTTCTATCTGGGAATATTTGCATTCCCATTTGAACACTTTCCAGAACTGAAGGAACAGAAATGAAAATTATCCTAAGTCTATTCCTTTGTTTCTCTTCATTTCAGCACATATGCTGAACATTGCAACTCCTGAAATGGTATTTTTACATAAATGTTTGTCCTTGTTAATCTGAGTGCATATCACATAGATCTTTAGCCAAAGGGAAAGAAACCTAGTTTATTTCACAGTTACATACAGCAAAATGAATTCCAACTTTCTTACTGAACAGCAGATGTGCATTTGCATGTATTTCCTAAAATTAAAAATTCAGACTCCTTTCAATCGGAAGCCACAGCCTTAAAAAATTTACAAGATCTAAAGTATTTTACAAGTCAATAATGCCTTCTGTTTCAGTATAGAGTAAAAAGGTTATATTCCATATTGTCTGGGGACTTTGCCCTTCATAGCAAATGTGTGGAGACCTCAGTTGCCTCAAGTACATTATCACAAACTCAGTCCACTGTGAGTCACGTGGCAATATCTACTTCCTAAAATACAGACTAGCAAACTGCTTATTTAAATAATTTTTGAATTTACAGCTGCATTGCTTAAGAAATTCTGCAGAGCAAACAACCTTACAGAACTTATTAACTCTCTTCTTCAATCTGTCAAAGGACCCTTATCAGAGAGCTTTCAGGAATTTCAACAGAGACTATAATTGAAAAAGTTATTTTGCAAACACCTTCTATAACAGCTCAAAAGCTGTTGATGTTGAAAGTCAGAACCTTCTTTTACTATGGAACAACACATTTGGAGACATATTTGAAGTTCCTAATAAGAATAAACGGTACACTTCTGGTCCATTTTCATGTCTAAATAGCTTCTATACAGTAATAAATTCAGCAGAAGAGTCTGCTGAACAAAATGAGACATGCTACCAACACAAACACTCTATCCCTGCTTAATCCAAAGGACTTAATAAACAATAGTCAAAATTTAAGAAATATTCTACTCTGGTCTAAATCCTTGTTCCTTGAAGCCAATGTTAACATTCCTACAGGTTTTGGTGTGCTATGGCATTAGTTAGTATTCTGAAAGTGGAACAAAAAATTTGCTGACTTTTGGAACCACATTTTTTTATCTTGAAATAAGCACTAATAATGATTGTAAAAGCCATTTCTAAGTAACCTTCAACTGGGGACAAATCAAGACAACAGAATACAATCCTAAGCAATGGCTGAGAATGCTTTAAAAAATGCCATGGTTTTATTTGCAGATCTTTGTATTACACATTCCAGTGACAATCAATTGTCATGTCCTGACATGTCCTGGGCTTGAAATTGACTGAGACAGTTTTCAGCCAATATGTCATCTAACATATATACATGGAGAGGTGTATTAGGGTGAGATCTGAAAGAATGTGAAATCAGTGAGTCTTCTGGCTTATTGCACTGGAATTTTGTATCACATCCAAGTTAACAGGCTTTACTATTGATTTACAGACTTCTAAAAGAGTTTATTATTGATTTGTATCACATGGGATGACCAAGCATCACCAACTCATGTAACTCGAAAACGAAGTTCACATAGCTCTTCTTGGGCTAACTATCACACTGCCACCTTATTATGGCAAAATGTTTCTCCAGATATCTCTTCAAAAGAGCAGTGTTGCATGGCAAGACATATGTGAAATAAAGCTTTTGGTAGAACAGGCTTACTTTAGGACTGTGGTAGCTTTATGGTGCCGTTGAACAAAATCCTTCTTGCGCAATGCATCCAAAAGGGCAGAAATATCATCCTGCAGGCTCTGAGATGCAGCATTTGACAGTGGCAGATCCAGGCCCAGTGTTTCATTTAGTGACAAAGCAACTTCAGCAAGTACTGAGTAGAAGAGTAAACAATTTAGTCATACCATTAAAAAAATAAAGGACATCTTTGAATCCCCTGTGCAAACTGTAGCATTTGCCATGTAAATAGGACTTCAAGAGTTGTAAAGGACATACCCTTACTAAATTTTGTAAAGAAATGGAAATATCTTAAAAACAGTATACCTTTGATGGTTGTATGTACTGTCTCAATAAAGCCAGTCAGTTCTTGACTTTTATTCCTGGTTTTCTGAGTCATTGTGTCAAGTTGCTGAGCTTTTTTCAAAAATCTAGTTGTCTAGAATAAAATCAGAGATGATATTTGACAGTTCTCCTAAAACACTGATTGATTCCTGACACCTGTCTATGTTTTTTATGCTTATTTTCTTAATATTGAGAATATTTTAGTTTAAGGAAACAATGTTTTTTGGTAAGGTAGATCTAACTGGTTTACAAATCTCTGATGCTTCCATGCTTGCAGATGCCTTAATTGTGTGTAAAGTTACAGACTCTCAGATCAGAGTTATCAATTATTTCCATAATCAGTAAGCTCATAATTAGCAAAGCTATTTCTTTATCTAAGTAAATTTTTCAAGTACAAGTACTGTTTGTTAAGAAAATCACTGTTCTGGATACATCAATATTAATGCAATACAATAACAACATTCAGTGGAAGCACCAGGTTAGATTCTCTACACATGGTCAGAAAATGATAAGAACATATGGTCAACAAATGAGATCTAATGGCTGAAGTACTATGGTGTATTTCCTATCTACAATTATTCTTCTGTTAAGACTGGATAAAGAATACAAATGGTATTTAGTTTTCCTGTGAGACCTTAACAGACATATTTCTCCTGAAATAATTTTAAACACAATACTACAGGTATCAAGGACTTTTTCATGAATTCTCAGCTGTGACATAACTTTTAAAAAGCTCCACATATTCAAACCAATGAGAAGAAAGTAACTCACTCTCTACAATTTTAGGACATTAAATGATCACAGTACAAAAGAACTGAACTTAAACAAAAACCATGTAAATCTCCTGTACAATATTATAAAACACTGAATTTGCAGATTTCCACATAGCAATTAACTCCTCTTTTCAGGAAGACTAGAGCATGGACTGAATTCTTTCACTTAACTGTAGATTTAGCCTGGAGAAAAGGAGACTCGGGGAAACCTTATCACTCTCTACAACTCCCTGAAAGGTGGTTGTAGTCAGGTGGGGCTGGTCTCTTTCTCCAGGCAGCAACTGAAAGAATGAGAAAGCTTAGGACACAGTTCTAAGCTGTGCCAAGGGAAACACAGGTTGGATATTAGGAAATATTTTTCACAGAAAGAGTGATAAGATACTGGAATTATCTCCTCAGGGAGGCAGTGGAGTCACCATCCCTGGATGTGTTTAAAAAAAGACTGGATGTGGCACTTGGTGCCATGGTTTATTTGGACTGGGTTGGACTCAAAGATCTTGAAGGTCTCTTCCTACTTAATGATTCTGTGATTCTGTGTAAATAATTTCTGAACAAGTCTCTGGCATTAAGCTATTATGCTATGAAATCTCAAATGATTTCTCCAGACAGCCTAAGAATAAAGAAACCAGCACCTACCTCTTCATGCAAGTAATCAATTCCCCCTGATAAATTCAGAAGATTTTCTTCTGCTGTATCTAATGAGTAAGTTGCATCTTCTCTAGGAACTATAGACCTCTATAAGAAATGAGAAGAGCTCAATGTAGTTTGAAGACTTTGTTGTGGGTCCAGAAAAGCTGAGAAGAAAATAACTATGCACACTATTTCGATTATAATTATGTTTGAAAGGACTGATTTTCAAAGCACACGAGATGACATAAAGTAATTACATATATAACAGTTCATGCAACACAGTGTACCATTTCTTTAAATAAGCAAGAATCCAGCCATGTTGTATTTTTAATAGAGTTAAAAGGAAGGAAACAGCAGTTCTACATTCCTGATTCTCAATTTCACCAGAGTCTGAGCTGCCCAAATAAACTACTTTGAGGAGCTCCAAGGCCCTTCAAATTAAATATTTCACCCAGTCCTGTAGCTGCTACCCTTACAGCAGCAGGTCCTGTTAGAACAGCTGCACTAGGGTGTATCTGTGAGGATGACCCTGGAGATCAGCAGTCCTGTGGGTCCCTTTGTCAATGAGAAAGAATAACAGGCTCAAGGCCACCTCAAACCTGCACCATAAGGCAATAAATAGGTGATTGTACCCAAGTCTGTAATATTTGATACAGTCAAGGCCTGAAACAGAATAGCACTTCTCTAAATATGCAAAGAAACTTACAGCATCTCTTACAGAGAGAGCAAGTCTAGGAAAGGATATTTTTAGATTTCAGATGTTTCAGAGCAATCATCGTAAATACCACAAGTTCTATACATATATATATACACACACATATAAGTAAAATCCAAATTATTCAAAAAGTAGTACACAAGAGTATCCAACAGCCTTGTGTCAAATGGGAGTTTCAAAGAAAGCTAAAGCTCTTGAGTCTTAAAGCCCAGCAGGTTTCTTTAAAAGCCTAGTTCAAGAAAGCAAGCCAGGACAGCAACCAAGTTTAAGTTTATGAGGAGGAGTAAAGCAGAAGGCTTTAACTAGAAAAACTGAACTGCTGAAGCCTTCCAATGGACTGGAGGTGCAGAAGCAATGAGGAGTGGACAATCTGATGTGATAACATTGTCATTACCAATGGACCCACAGAAAGGTACAGAAAAGAGGAAGTACTCGAGTTCCTGAAATACCAGCATGAGTGCAGGGGACAGCCCTTCAGGAAAGATCTGTAATTCACAGAAATAACCTTGGGGATTTTCTGGCCTCCAGCCACAGGGGTTTTTTTGCATAAGGCAAAAGATAAGGTAATCTTTAACTATGCAGGAAAAGGGGAATACCTGCTTCTAAACAGAGAACAATTATAAGACTATCAACTTACCCCCACGATTAAATTGTTTAAAAACACTGCAGCCCGACATAAACGAAATTACATGATTCACAAGAAGTTTTGTATAACTTTAAGCACACCATTTCCAAGAAAGTGACATCTGGCTTTCATTTAATTTTAATATTGAAAAAATGCATATACTAATACTTCAAAAGTAAGAAGCAAGTTGAAGCTTACTTAAATAGTTAAGGCGAACTTACTACAAACCTACCATGGTTAAGAAAGTTAAACTTACTTAAGAAGTAAGTAGAAACTGCCCTTATTTTAAGCACTTTGCAATAAAGTGCTCAAAAAAACCTACATATCAATAATGTTTTCAAGTAAAAGATGATGGTGCTCCTATACAAACACAAACTAATTATAGAAAGCAAGTGAATTGTATCCTTGAAGTATTACAATTGTTCAGTACACTTATGCCTTAGGACATAAAGGAAGGGAAGCATCACTGGAGCTTTCCAACTAAAAGGTTAGCAATTAAATTGAAGGATAAGAGTACCTCTGCTGAAGCATAAACATGTAATTTAATCAAGTTTGTCATCAATTATTGTAAATATTAGCATTTTGAAGTACACTGATTGGAACTCATTCTGCCTTATACCTTAAATAGAAGAAGTTATAATTCAAAATTTTAGTTTGCTGAATTTGGCAGCACAAAAAAACTCACATAATTTTGATTCTCTTGTGATATGGTGAAATACAAAGAAGATAGTTTTGTTTCTGACTCATAGCTTGTCTACTTGACTATTGCTGAGAAGAATCTTACCAATAAATGTGTTTATTTTTAGTAGTCATGAAGCAGGGAGGATCCTGTTTATCTCTGTTTCTGTGCAGAGGCCACATGAACCTATTCCTCAGCAACAATAAATGACCTTCTAGACTCACAAAAAGTGGTATTTCATGCTTTGTTTAAGGGGGGGAGGAGCTGAAGGGAAGTTTGCCCCAAGCAATCTGAAAGTTTCCAACACTGAAACACTCCACCTGACTTTAGTGTCCTGTGCTGGAGGGTAAAGTAAAGCACTTGGACTGCCACAGTCAAAAAGAAAGCAAACTGCTGCACCCCAAGCACCTTTGCTAATGGAAAAGCAGCCCACCACTCCAGGGAAGAACCCAGGGAGCTCTAGGTAAACAGCCTCTAGATCTATGCCTTGGCAGCTTTTTAGCAAAGAGACCAAAAAAGGAGAAGACCTGGCCTGCTGTTTCTATTTCATCACTGAAAGTGAATTCCCTTGCTGGTCAGATTTAAGAATGCACATAATCTAAGTGAAGCACATACATACAGCATGTTCAGAAATCCAACTGCTGATTGAAAAATATATTAATCTATTTATTTAAATGCCAGAGCAACAAATGAAAAGAAACTGAAACAGGCAGCCAAGTAACTTAAGGTGTATTTCCACAGCAAACATAATGGTCTTAATCTGGTATCACTTTGACATATTCAAGCCATGAACTTCAGGAGGCCTTCTGTCAAATTACTAGCATCTGTGGGCGCTAAAAGTTTTGTTTTAAAAGTGTGACTGAATATTTCTGCTGTTTATGTGTTCATTTTACCTTCAGATGTTGTGTTGCGTTCTCCAACTCTGACAATATCCCATAGGGCACACGGTCAATACCAGTGAGGTTCACTGAAAGCATGGCCTCGTTGAGATTATCCAAACTGTTTAACAAAACTCCTGTGCAGTTGTCATCACAAGCTAAATAAACAATTTTAAGGAAGCAGTATTAGTATTAAAATGAAGACAAAAATACTGCACTTTTGATTTAGACAGTATGTGCCTTCACCATTTCAGTTAAGAGCGATGAAGTATAACTCTGAATATACAGATTTGCAGTCTTGCCTTTCCCTTCTTGCCTAATAGTGAATTTATTCCAAACACATTCTCCTTAGGTTAACACACATTAGAGCCCTATTGCTTCTACTAATATTGAGCTGCTTCTTGTATTATAAGCTTATTGAGCCTATTTAGCTATTTTGCAATAAATCCATGTTGAAGCCACTCAGTCAAACAAGCTCATCAGACAGGAAATTCAAGCCTACAGTCCTGTAATTCCATTTATTTCCCAGGTTTTTTTTTAATTTATACAAAATAAAACCAGAGTTCTAAATCCCAATTCATTATAGAAGCAGATTGCTGTACTAGATGTGTCTTTCTGCTACTTACACTCTCATAAAGAATTACAAGAATAATTATTGGGAGAATATGACTTATTATTGGTAGAGAATGCCTATAAACCTGGCATAATTCCAAGAACTATTATTAGAGCAATTTCACATCCAAAGGGTCGGTGACATAGGAATTCAAGATTTTGCAATAAGTAAGATATTGTACAGTCAGCAAAAGTCTTAAAATTATCTTTCCTTAAACTTGGTTGTAAATAAGCCATTTTAAGGATTAACTGCTTGGCTGATATTATGATCTCTAGTGTACTTTCTCTGTGTTCACTGAACGGTTTAGGTTGGATGAGACCTCCAGAGAATACCTTCTCCAAACCTCCCTGTTTTACAGAAATAATAATTTGTTTGGGTTTCTTTCTTTCACAAAAAGAACAGGGCTTGACATCATAAACCCATCCAAGGAATAACCATGTGCACACAAATATCACTGGAGTGGACCACAGCCCCTTGGGAAAGTAAACAATTTAAAAACCACCTACACACACACTGGTCTTCCACCAGGAGATGCCTCGGCTCGCACTCCTCGCAGAGCTGTCCCGTTACCCCCGGCTTACAGAGGCACTGCCCAGTGGAACCATCACAATTCCCATCAACTGAACCACCAGGATTGCACTGGCACGGATGGCAGCTGCCACCAGGGAGCTGAGGGTCACCGTAATAGCCAGGGGAGCACCTGCAGGGAGCAATGGCACACTGAACATCACGGGATATTCATCATGATATCAGATGTTACATTTACTAACAGCTTGGAGTTTTTATTAACAGTTCAACAGTAATTAGGAAATCACTCTAAGTCCTTGAGCATTTTTATACACTTATTTATGAACACTGAATAATCTGAGTGCACATACGGCTCGTATTAACCAAACTGTCGTTGGGAGCTGGAATAAATGGGAACATCATGTGTAACTCACCTTTCACAGTACTGTCCTTCATATCCTGGGAGACAAGCATCACAGAGGTAATCCTGAACACCTTTCAGGACACATGTGGGACTAAAACTGGAGGAAGGATAAACAAATATCTGCTATCATATAAATAAAAGACCATACAAAGATAGATAACACCTGCAGCCACAGGTTAAATACTGTAGGAAACAGCATCCTCTGTTTAATCTGATTGCATTGCTCTAGAATTTGTACTTTAAATTAGTGAAGTTTGCTTTCCCAACGTGGCTCCATTACTGCATAACATGCTAGAGCACATCATGGTCTTCCTTTGAAAAGGTAAGACAATGTAAAATGAATGCTGTATAATATGTCTGTTGTATGTATTTAACTGAGTCTTGCATGAGGATACCAGAATTGCTAAACCCTCATTCTGACTCAATTATACAACAGCAAACAACAAATACGTTTTTTAAGCTTCTGAAAAAACCCAGCCTGCACCACATTTTGTTTTCCAAAATACAAAGTTAACTGTTCCTCTACCAAACAAGCAGATGTATACATTTCAAACAAAAGAGTATTTGATTTTCCCCTAGGATTGATCTCATGAAAAGTTCCTGCTTGGAGTGGGGATGGCCTGAATCTTTGAAAATACAAAAGTACTGTTCTCTGAATGAAGAAAGAGACTCACATTTGATACTAAACAATGCCACAGCAACCTAGTCTATAAAGCAGTCTGTGTCTGTTCTAGTTTTAGAGAAAAAAATTGATTCATCTATCACCTAATACTTTTATTTTAAAATTTCACAGAGTTACCAGTACAGCTCAGAATGCAAGCTCCATTTACTAAAAAAAATAGGCAGCATTCAAATGTCTAAAAAATTAAGGACACATAATGATTACCAATGATAACACATAATGATAACCCTATTGCCATAGTGGAGGAGGAGGAGGAGGAGGAGGAGGAGGAGGAGGAGGTTAGAAGTACAACACAAGAAATGGGAATGGTAGAACATGCACTGGATTTAGTAGCTCTGGCTACCTGACAGGGTTGGCTCTGGGACAGGCACAAGGAGAGCAGTCACTGGCAGATCCAGTTACTTTCCCGTAGTAGCCTGGGGCACAAGCACTGCAGTAACCACCAACTGTGTTATCTCTGCAGTTCTGAGACACAAAATTCAGATGGTTTAAAGCAACAACAAACAACAGGAGTACATTTATCTACTTTATCAGTACATGTGTACAGCTTCCAACAATAATCTCTACATGTCACTACCCACCGGTCAACATTCTCCGAGTGAAAAAATCTTTTATGCAAACAGAATGCCAATGTATTTTCTCTTATGTGAATGGCCCTTCGGGCAGGTTGACCTAATTTCTTTTCTAAATTTCTGTAAAGTTTATGTATTTTTGCTACTATTCATCAATTCAGGTCAGGACAGCACAGTACAAACCAAAAAATCCTAAAACATACCCAAAACAAACAAAAAATCCAAACATAAGAAACAAACAAAGAACAAAGGGAAAAAAAGGAAAAATTTAACAGAATATCTGGCTTTTCTGTTTCAGAATTTCAGCAAATGCTGAGGACTATCCACAGTTAGGATTCACGGACACTACATTTAATTTGTAAAGAGTACTGATTAATAACCAGTGCTATTAATATTAAAACACTAAATTTGTATTATAAACACAATTTAAATGACTAGTCCCTCAAGTGAACAAAAACACTTTTCTGCTTTCCCTAAGTTTTTTTCTATTACCCTTTCTTTTTTCTTATTCTGTATTTCATATACCAGCTAGAGTGTATTTTAGGTTGATTGATGAGGTAAACAGTAGAAATGCAACCTCCTATTTTATGGGAGCAGAAGCAGGTGAAAACCAACTCTCTTGCCTACACCACTCAGCTGGTAATGTCTGAGCAGTAATCTCAAGACACAGATGCTAACCCTCAACATGAAACTAAGAGGAAGAATGATGAATATTCACTTCTGTGAAAGACCTATGTATTTTAGCCCTGTAAAAGTGAGAAGTTTAGTTTTCACTCGAGATACATCCTTTTCTACAAACCTGAAAGCAGAAGAATGGCTTAGAAAAGCCTGAAGGACTAAGGAAACTCACTTTAAAACTAATTTCAAGAATGAATTCAGCAGAAGTTGACTTTGAACTAACCCACTCACCACTGGAAAAATAGAACAACTGGTGAAAAATATTAGGAAAAAATACTGAGCAATGCCAGGGAACGAACTTAGTATGCCTTCTTTGGTTAGCTGAGAAACAGACAAACTCAACCAATATACAAGTAATATTAAAAGTAAAATTAAAACTAAAATAATTAATGATTTTGAGTATCTTAATGCCCCAAAACCTTGCTAAATTTACTGAATGAACCTTAAGGGAAACTATTCAGATTTTCCATCTTTCAGAGCTGTGGAGGGAGAAAAAAAATCACATTTTGTCCAAGAGGTACAGCCATATACTCCTCTTAAAAATTCCTTGGATAGGTCACTGCCATTGTATGCTCAGGTGAAATCAATAGAAGAATGTTTAAGATGTACATACCAAGCATTTTCCAGTGTCAGGATCACAGGTTTCACTGTGGTTGTTGCACTGACATGGCACACAAGGTGCTATCAGAGTGTGAGGCTCTCTTACATTGAGTTCTGTATGCTTTCTCCTGTAGTATCCTGGAGCACAGCTCTAGTTGTAAGGGGAGTAAAATAAAATAAAAAAAAAATATCACAACTATCAGCAGCTATAATTTTAAAAGCCATTTAAGTAATTTCTTTTTCTTTTACTTTCACACTATTAGACACACAAAAAGGATTCAAGGGCTAGGTACCTGACAGGAAAATCCAGTGTAACCAGCAGGACACCTACATTGCTCTACAAGATGAGCTAGAGGTCTGCCTACATGCATTTCTTCAAACTTGACTGCAAGTTCCATTGAGATATTTGCAATTCTACAAGATACATGAAGAAGAGAATGTGAACATCTGTAAAGAAGCATGAACGCCAAAAACAAGATCCACAAACATTTTCATGCTTCAAGATCAGGGCTACAATACATAATCTTCCTTAATTTCCCATGCAAATATCTCAAAAACTGAAGATTTTTTACTTATTTATGGGATTTAAGAATCTACAACTGAACACATCAGAAATTATTAAAAGTAATAAAGGTTGATCCCTCTCAGTCTGGAAAACTTCCCAAACCCACCATGTAAGAGTATGTAATTCTTCTTCAGAAATATTAGACAACTACATACATTTGTCTCATGACACAATTTTGGACAGAGCTAACAAAAAGATAGTTGAGGGCATGTGAATCAAAAATATCACAAAATCTGGAGGTGTAATCAGACTCCTTCAGAGCTGTGAAGACATACAGAATGGGTTTTCATTGGATGCATCTTTGCTTGTCTTGTTAGTTTCCAGACTGACAGATGAAATGATGATACCCCATCCCTCCCTCTCATTAATAACCTAGTTCTGGACAAAACTGTAATAAAAGCTACTACTCTGAGGTAGGACTATCTTATTACCACTGCCCAGAGTGTCAAGCTACAGGAGACACCTAGATTGATACAAACCCAAGAATTCAGGGGACCATGTGCTTCAACTGAAAAAAGAAACAAAAAATTCAATATCCATAAAAATATGATGGGAAAGAAATATTTTAGAAAATATAAAATATTTAACTATGTAATCAGTCCTGCAGAACACTGCATCATCAGCCTGTGCTCCTTTGTGTGTCTTCCTATCAAAGTAAGCAGCAGAGTTATTTAGTGTTTCACAAAATAGAATTCAATAGGGATTCTGCTGCTATTAAAAGTCAAATGTTTTCTTGTCAGAGGAAGAGCAAAAGTCATAAAAAAAGTCAAGCTTCGCTGAGGTAAGTCTTTACTATACTTTCATATAGCTCAGATGGGGCAATTTGTAAGTTAAATTACAGTAAATGCAGTAAAATAAATAAATGTAATCAGAGGTTGCTTTACCTGCTTTGCTGTAATCCTTGGCCATAAGCTGCCTTGATAAGGATGTATTCAACATTGCTGAGCACAGACATGAAGTCAGAACGTAAGACAGGCTCATCAGACACAGAGTTAAAATACTTCCAAGAATCCTAGGGAAACAACACATGATTTATTTATTTATTTATTATTAAAACCATGAACATTCAAGTTTACTTGGTAGGTCATGCTGTGCTCCTCTTGTGCTTTGGCTTACCTCCTTCATTTCTACTTCTTTGTCAGTTCTTACTCCATTTTCTGGAGAAGGGATGTCTACATAGATGACCAACTTGCTGGTGTGACCTCCTTTCATTAGAATCTGTGGCTCAAAATTTGAGGTTCCAAAGCCATCCAAAGCATAAAAGGCAACGGTATATCTCAGCTTCCCTCCATAGGCCATGAGCTGTTTGGATTAAAAATTATTACTATTATTTATTGTAAGGTTTGAGCTACTAGTTGAAAATATCTTAACATCATCTGTAGACTGGAAAACTGCCAGTCCTTTGAAGAACTAGCAATAAAACATGAAAGTTGACTTAAACTCAGTGGCTTTTCCACTAAGGTTAAATACATATTTCTAAAAAGCAGTCTTAGTTTCTTTACCTAGACTCTCCCAAGGTGTGCTCTCCATTTTCATTCAATTCCTAAGCAACAGAGATTTTATGATCTATATACTGATTCAAGTACAAAAATTCTTTCAGATTTCTACAATGAAACCAAATATATCACTGTTTCCCCCCTCTAGAATCTGTGAAGTAATTAAATATGGGTGTTGCCAATTAACAGGGTCAAGAAAAATCTTGTTAGGAAAGGGTAATGTAAATATATTGTTTGTGCTAGCTATAAGTTCTATCACTGCATAGTTACAATATTATGACCTACAAGAATAGAACTAACATAGAAATATGTTATGAAGATAAAGTTACTATTATAGGGTAAAGGAGTGTCTATTAGACAACAAAGTTATCTACAAAGCATTCCAATTATTTAATGTTCTTACCTGGTCTCCCTGAAACTGCTCTGGCAACTTCCAGTAAAATGTTTCTGTATTTAAGTATTTTCTGACTATGGCAGCATCCAATAAAACATCAGGAAATTGTGAAAATACTCCTTCCACTGTTCCAGTCAGGTTACTTTGAGCTACTACAGGAAGAATAGCCTGATCTGGAGTTAGTGTTATCTGTGACACAAAGAGAAAAAGATTCCTTCAATAAAATATCCTGCTTACAATTTTAGTTGCTTTGAAACAGTCAATAATCCATTTAGAGTAATAAATCTCCCAACTCAAGAAACTGGAAAACACATCTGATATTCTTTTTTTAAGAAGAGAAGAGTGAAATGCAAGGTTTCAGAAGTAAGAGTATGACCATTTGCCATTTGCTTTCTTTTCTGTTCTGATCTTTGCCACTGGCCCCCTAAGCCAGTCAGGACACTCAGCCTGATCCACTAAATGTGCACACCAGTGTGGTACCTAACATGAGGATAACAGCAAACTGTGTCTGTGTGGTTATACTGCTTTACTTACAGGAATTCTCACATGGTCCTCTAGTTCAGAACAAGATGTGGACATCCCAAAACAGAAGCATGGAGTACACCCTAGTGCATTGTTAGCAGACAGACCAAAAGTTCCAGGTTTACATTCACTGCATTGTAGACCAAAAACATTTTCCTAGAGGATATTTAAAAAAAAAAAAAAGTGACAGCACACTCATAATACTTCGCTATTTAAATGAAAGATGATTGTTTTTGGAAGAAAAACTAGCTGCTACATAAACTTCAGAGCAGACTATCAATTATTGTATGCAATCTGTTTTACTGTGCAGTACATTACTTTTTTCTTTATTTTCCAATGCTGTTTTGCTTTCTTCCTTTCAAAAAAAAAAAAAAAAAACCAAACAAAAAAAACACACACAAAACCCTCCACAAACAACCACAGAACATTTATGTTAAACTCGTATATTTGACTGCCTATCAAAAATCAGGAGCTATGTATTTCAGTTCAAGACAGAATTTCCTCCCAAACCTTCATCTGGAAAATGAGTTCCAAAAGCCAAATAAACTGCTCAGTATGAATAGGAATCAAGGAACCTATTCCTAAGTGTCTATTTTTGCACTCAATTCCCAGCTGGTAAGCTGGACCTCAAGAAACACCCAAAACTACAGTTAATGCCCACTGGTACCTTTAATCAGAGATTGGACAGACACCTATGAAGGCATAAACTTGTTATCTTGAAGTAAGTTTTCTGTCACTCAGTCTTTCAAGAACTGATTCCCATCTTTTCAGAAAAATCTATACTATCTGTGTTTTTACTGTTTCCTATATACAAGAATATTGAACTTCACTATTAGCAATATATCTGAGTTATTCTTAAGCACTGCCTTTGGTTCCAGCACAGGAAATTAATTCAAACTGCAACATAAACATATTTAAAAAAAAAATAGATTTTCTATTTAGCATTTATTGCTTTCTTCCTATCATTATAATTTGAAATTTCAAAAAAGTAGACTACATCATCTGAACTAATGTGCTGTTCCCAAACTTAATAAAACCAAATGTGTACGAACAGAAAAACTTCACTGTTTTTCAATTTTTCCTGATAGTAAGATCTGTCACAGAAAATCCTTTAGCAGTGATCTAGATGTACTCATAAATGATGCAGATTGCCTTCTGAAGTCCTTTCAGCCCTGTATCTTCCTTGACTTCAATGCAATTAATGTCTAGAAAACACTAATGCTTTCCCAGAAGGGGGTGAATAATTCAGTACCTTGCAGGTACAGATGCCAGTTTCTTCTTCACAACCACAAACTCCTTCAGTGTCATTACACGTCTCTGCTCTGGTTCCACTCAAGTCACAGTCACAGGCAACACAGTCCGGGTAGTCCCTGTAGCCCAAGGCACACCTGGAGCAGTCTCGTCCTCCAAATTCAGTTTTGCACTGGCATTGACCTGTCAACACATCGCACTGGAGGTTGGCTGAACCAGTGCTGCTGCAGTTGCAAGCCTTAGTGGAAGAGAAGAAATGTTCATAAATGGCAGATCTTGGAAAAAAAAAAAATTACAATAGAAACAGCACAGTAAATTTAAAAATTAACCTTAAAACTCAATGCTTGCCAACAAATACTGTACAATAATAAAAGAGAAGAAATTCTACACAGAAATGAAGTTGTTTGGTTTGTATTTTAGCGAAGAGCTGCATTTACAGTCAACAGCAGGTGGCAAAAAGCTAGAAGCTTTGTTGGTTCCCAAATGTGGGTTGGGAACAAAAGGAGTTGAAGGACTCTTTTCCAGAAAACAAAAATATATCTAAAAACTTAAATTACAGTACTAGTAATTGAGTACTGCAAGTAAAGTAAATAATATCGTATAAATGCTGAATGAAAGAAATCTGTAAGCATCATCATTTTATAAATATGACAGAAAGGAAAATCTTAAAACTGACATTAAGATTTCAAGAAGCATTAATAGCTTCTGCATCTTGCTCAAGCTACTTTTTCTATTTGATGAGGGACCAAGAATCTCATGGCATCCCAAAGGTGGGAAGCTCAGCATGCAGTGCAGTTCAGTATCAAAGGAAAACTGTTTCCTGGCAGAGTGCATCCTTCATTATGCAATCAGTAATATGAACCTGTTATTACAGACATGCAAAGTGGATGTACTTTATTTGTCATTCTTTTTTGAAGCAGTCTGGATTAGCCTTCACTCTTAATTTCTTATCTGTGGTTGCTTAACAAGCCCAGTTTTGGTCTGTGGTTATTTCTAAGTGATCAGGTAAAAAGTACATTCCATCTATCATCATCTACTGTGAGCATTTTCTCTGTATTTTCCCTGACTTATTTTCCTCATCAGATCTCTTTGAGATGAAAAGCCTTTATCTTGCCAAGTCCTGCATGCCAAGACCTACAAGTTCTAGAAGAATTACTGTCTATCCTTTAGCATTCTTCACAATTTTGCTGGTTACCCACAGCACTCTTTGTATTAAGCAGTTTTTACTCTAGCACTGAGTACTATAATTCCTGCTACACTACTGCACACAGAAATGGATGCTAAATGTCAAGAAAACCTCTAGAAACAGAGTCAGATAAAGTAACCACTTATGCATTCCATGCTGCAAAAACAGACAGTCTGAGCTTCTCAGAATCTCCCCCATTATATCCATGTAGAGAGCATGCAAAGAGTCTCTCCTGGGTTTGCCAGGAGACACTGTTCCTGATCTTAAACTACCACATATGACTATTCAGCATAGGAAATATCCCTCTGTTGGGACTATTGTCTGGAGATCACATTACTGTTTGTTGCATCAAAAAAGGATCTAAAATACCTTAAGAGTATTTCACATTCATTACTGTGATGCTGCAACCAAAAGGAATGATAAATAACCTAGCAGAAGTGAGCAACTGCATATTTAATTACACCTGATCATTGGCAAGTGCTGTGGAATTACCCTATGAGAGGAGCACCTCAAAGGAAATGCACAAATGTACAGCACATTGTATTTGCAGTACATTAGGTAAGAATGACAGTAAGCTGACAGGTAACAAAGCTGTGGTTTAAAGACCAGTTGCCAACTATGTTATTATAAATGACCAAGATGGTTAACTCTGAAGACTTATTAGGACTACTTTATCATCCTTACTCTAAAAAATTAAAGAGCGAAAAAGGATACCAATTTGGCTGACTCTTAAGTGCTTACTGCATGTAATGACAGACCTTGTCAAGTTGATTGTATTTGTGGTTTCTCCACTGAAGTTATCCATTACATTCATGTAATTGAGGCTTTTAAAAATCTCAACATTTACAAAATATTTTGGACCAATGCCATATCTGACAGGAATTTACTGCATGAACCTAAAGGCATAAATGGTCGCTATTCCTTGGATCTGCACTGACTTGGCATGTTATTGCTTAATCATAAGCATTAAGCTGAGATAATGGGAGCTACCAATGTTCCATCCATGAAACATTAACTACATTATACCATTTTAATTATAAATTTTTCAGAGAAAATGCCTGTAGTAAGTTTCAAGACACTTCCAATGCTCTTAAATCCGTAATATTATCACTTATTGATTTGCACAGAAACTATATTCCCAGTTGCCCGTTGCTGCTATAAATCTGGTTTAATACCACTATTTAAACACTTAAATGTTAGAATAATCACCTCACAATTTTAATGTGAACTATGCACCTATCCAGAATAAGCACTCTGATAGTATTTTCAAAGACAGCCCTCTTAGAAGGTACCACAATAAACACTGTGCCATCTTCTGTTTTGCTGGGTTTTGTTTTAATGTGAGCATGTTGCATTAACACTTTGAGACAGAATAAAGATCATGGTTCTCCAAACAAGAGTCCAATTCTGACATCTGTATAAGCAAATTGCTTTCAACAGCCATGGCTTTTCACCCAGCATACCATACCTTGCAACCAAGTTTAGGAGAGAGTCCCCAGTAATTTTCTTCACAGAGTTCACACTTTTGTCCCTGAGTGTGAGGGGGACAAATGCATTGGCCAGAATCAGCATTGCAGTTGTTCTGAGTATGGGCACAGTCACAGGCTGCAAGAGAAACAGGACCAAATGAGTAATTTTATCCACGCTTCACTACAGAGAAGAAACTCCAAGACCACCAATAGTCTTACTTTTCTAATGCAGTACATTTGTCTATTCCACCAGGAACTCCTTGCTGTCTCTGATCACTGAGAAACAAATCATGACCACAGTGACATTTCATCTTTTTACTGGAAGCCCATTACTGCTTACTGACTTAGCCTGCCTGGTGTTCCAAAAAGCAGTGCTGCACTTCCAGAGGGGGATCAACAAGACCACACAAATTTACTTTTGGAGTAGAGTACATTTGTAGGAAAAAACTTGTATTGCAGAAGACACATGATGAGTTCATCAGGAGATGTGCTGATGTTCTCAAGCAGATGAAAGGATTAATCTCAATAATTGCTTACTGAATAATAGAGATGGATAACTATTTTTATAATAACTAACTACTGCAGGATGCATTTGGCAATTTAAGAAACAAAATATTATTCCAGTTAAAAAGCAGAATTTCAGGGAAGTAATTTTATTAATCTTTTTAGTAACATTTAAGTGATTTCCAGTAATGAAATTGTTAAATGTACCCAAGGGATCTTTGATTCTTAGTAAAGACAAAGTATATTCATTTCGAAACAATCTTATCACAATCTCACTGCATATTTCATTTTAATGTACTGTTTGAGGCAAGAAAAAAGTGGTTTTGTCTGGCTGGATAAAAGGCAGGCATTCCTTTAGCTATACTGTATTGAAAAGGGTATCTTATTAACATGAAAAATTAGGTTTTGATGGTATGTTCTTTTTTTAGATGAACAATTTCTTCCTTATCATGATTAAAAATTGTACACAGCCAGGTGATGATGGCAAAATAGAGTGAATGACATCTTATCAAAGTATGAAAAACATATTTAAGAGTTAAATTAAAAACTAAAGTAAAAATCTTTAGGAGTAGAAGCTCTTCAATTTCCCAACTGCAGAAAAAAACAGTTTCATTCTGTTTGAAGGACTGAAGGGGTTTGTAATAAAGAGACAAAGGAGGTATTGAGGATGTAATATTTCTCTCATGCACCCTTTATGAGTTATTTCATAGTCACCACCTTTTACAAGGAGCCACAGTGAGCAAAGAAACGTTTTGTTCCCCAGCTTAATCAAAGTATTAGCAGACCTTCCTACAGATTCTTCCGTATCGTCATCAAAACAACTGACCTTTGCCAGAGTTCAACATACAATGTATTGCTGAAATTCCAGACCAACTCTGGAAGGATCATGGATTAGAGCTTACGTGTGCAGCCACCATCCTGGAACGCGTAAAAGCCATGAGCACAACGATCACACTTCTCTCCAGCCACTCCTGGCACACAGTGACACTGTCCCTGATGATTGCAGTCCTCAGACACCGAGCCAAACTGACTGCAGTTGCAGGGAATGCAGCCAAGCCCAGTAAGCAGCCCATAATACCCATTCTGTTGGAGAAGAAATAAATAGATTGGAGCTATGTTTCACAAATTTTTGAAAACACTACAATATACACTCTTGTTTTCTCTTGTTTGCTCCCCATGATGTCTGACCTGCATGAATTTTGGCCAGCATTGCATGACTGCTGTGGAAAGACTCCCTGGCATTATTCCTTCACTGTTGCCAGCTATAAAGCAATATGCACTCGGGTGAAAAACTCAGCCCTGAAATACTCTCATGGTACTCTAATCTCACAAGCAAGACACTGTGTTTTGAAGTCTGATGTTATTCTAATTTAAAGACTTGAAGGAGGTGAGGGTGGGCTGTGCTGATCAAGCACAGATACCTGGACTATGAACGAAAGCCTAGAATGGAACAGGTCAGTGACCTAGTGCACGTGTGTTCAAAGTCATTCAGCTGGAATGGAACAAAAGGCAGCAACTGGGCACAGAATTCCTGCTCTGGTCTCTGATGTAGTTCTACATCTAGCATAGACTGGAAACTGCTGGTTTGTATCACCAGTGAATATCTGCTTGTTCTTGTAACAGGCCTGCCTTTCAGCTGAATTGCTTGTTGGCATTCAGTCACGATGTATTTATTATCACCAACCACATTTCTTCAGATATTCCCTACTCAGACTTAATTTTATAGAAGCACAGCTCTAAGATTCCTTCAGGTTAACAGTGTTTGGTTTGGTTTTTGACTGCACTCTGTCAGTACCAGCCTGAACAGCCCTATGCAGGAGGGTGCTGAATCAATTATACAGCTTCACATCTGCAAGGAGCACATGCAGAGCAATTTTCAGCCACAAAAACCTCTGCAGATAAACTTTGGTCTCCATTCCAGCAACAGGCCCCTCTCCCTCGAACCCATTTGCTGCTATTCTCTGTATCTACTCAAATCAGTATTTATAGATAAAGAGGAAGACAAGAAAATATATACATTAGCAATAGGTAATGTATCTGCTTACCAAGCATTTATCACATCTTTCTCCAATTACATTTGATTTGCAGGAACAGACGCCTGTCTCATGTTGACAAGTACTTGAAAGGGAACCATTCACGTGGCAGGCACAGGCTTGTGTTCAGACAAAAAGAAACCAAATTAAAAAATTATTCACGTGTTTCTGTAGGCATTCATTATTATACATTATTCAAAATCTGGTATACGATGTGTTTCATCTGTTTATATCCCACAGATGCTAATATATCCCAGAAATGCCTGTGCATTTGGACAAAAATTTCAAAAAACAGTTCGAAACACCTCTGAATATCTGTATTTAAGAAGTTTTTTTTCTTCCAGCCCTATATATGACTTTCAGAAGTAGGAAGTGTGCACAGCATGTCATTGGAGGGACAGTGTTAAGCAAGCCAGTAAGTTCCAGGGATACCAAGTGTCAAACGCTAACATAATACATTCCCCTCCCTCAGCCTAACCCAACCCAGAGTTTTTCAACTTGCACTTGCCAAATCACAACTTGAAGATTAACTTTTTCAGCAAAGGTGCACATGTCCCCATCCATTTTGCACGTGAACACTACATTTTTGTGTTCTTTAAGTGTTGAAAATAATAAAAGTAACAACTTACCACGACAGTTTTTGTCAATCACTGCATCCCCATAATATCCATCAGCACACTTTTCACAGTGATGACCTGCTGTGTTCCCCAGACATTTCAGGCACTGTCCTGTGAAGGGATCACAGTGGCCCTCTTCTTGAGGGTTTACATTGCCATTGCATTCACAAGGAGCACACGACTGTCCAGGGATAAGAGGATTCCCATAGTAACCATTAGCACACCTGCATCAGAGTTTAGAAACTTTATCAGCTGGAGTGTGGTCATGTCATATACTCTCCTCATTGAAGGGAGATTTTCCTATTAAATTTTAATCTAAAGTGTCTCTGTATTACAGTGAAAGACAAAATAAGAAGGAAAATTTTATTAGGAATGTTCCATACATGTGGTATGAACAATACAAGGAAGATAGGATGACGAACACCTAGTGATGGCAATGATATAGATATTTCACCCAAAATTAGTGTACATACCTTTCACATTGAGAACCAGTATAGCCTGGAAGACATTTGTCACAGACAATTCCACCTTCTTCATTCAGCTGGCAAGTGGGACTGAAACTATTAACAAGATTTATGGCACTTGGTATCAATGCACAGAATCACAAGACTTCTGCAAACATTCAATATCCACCCTTCCTTGCACCTAGCTATATAAACACACGATTGCAATTTTTTCTAGTTTATCAATGCTTTCAAAATTACAATGTGTCAAAAAAACCGGTATCATTTTCAAAAACTCTTGGAGTTTTTTTTACTTTGAAAGCAAGATTTTAAAACTTCCTAAAAACTTGGCTTTCATTCTAGCAAAGCAGTACAATTGCTGTACTGAGCTCCTTTTTTTCAGATACAACACTTCTGTCCTTCTACTGTTTTCTGAAAAAAAAAGGAAGATAACCATGGTTTTGGTGCAAAGTTCAAGGACAGGCTGAATTATTACTTTCATCCACCATGCAAAATCATACCAATTCACTTAGCCTCTCTTAGCCTAGTCTATGTATTTGTCTGCCTCAAAAAGGAATGTTTCTGAGATATACGCAAACAAAGATGAAGAAAAAATATGTCCTTTTCTCTCTCCTTCAGATGTCATGACATTTTTCTTTATCTCACTTTCTGTTTTTGCTGAAGATGGAAAAGACAGCCCTGCATAAGAAGCTTACTTGTTTGCAGCAGAACTCAGAGGACATGCACAAGGCTGGCAGTCCCCAGATGTTCCTTGGGATGGATCTCCATAGAAGCCAGGCAAGCACTGATCACAGAAAGGTCCTGTCGTGTTGTGTTGACAAGCCTGTGAGACATAGAAAAAATCTTTCTGTGTTTTCTCTTGATTTTTTGGCCCCTGAGGGATTCCTACAGCCGTCTGCACACAGTGTGATACCAAGGAAGCCATTCTTCAAGCCATGAAGAACTGCCTAGAACTCTGAAAATAAATGTTTGATTTTTTTTTCTGAGTTGTAACAATTCTGATTGTTTTTTCCTGCATTTTAGAATATACGTCATGAAACCAGACACATTACCTCTACACATACTTACATATATTTTGCATATTGCACACATTTACAGTAACAAACTTATATAGTTTTTACTGGTAAACACCAGCCATTTTATTCCAGTAACCTTTAATTTTCAGAAGAGATCTGAGAGCTAAATTTTCTCTTCACAAAGTGATGTGCAATTTTCACTGGTGTTAGTCATGGAAGATGCACATATAACTGAAAACAGATATTCACCACTTAAATTTGTTCTTTTCAGGAACCTGCAGCAAGCAAAGTCAAGATTTTTATCAGCCAGTACATGATGGCATTTTTGTATTAGTTCTGACTATTCCCCACTTGAAATGATAAACTGAAACAAATTCTTTATTGGAAAACACACTTATGGAGTCTTGAAACATACTCTGAACTAAACAATAAAAACCAACAAAAATAAGCACTTGGTACCCATAGCTTGAAATTATGCACACTGTAAATTTGTCTCCCACGGTAAAAATGCTCTCCTAATTCCTAAACAGATGCTTAAAACACAGAACACTTTAAAGGATGACTTACAAAGCAAACACCGTGAATGTCACACTCAGTTGCATGCCCATTGCACTTGCAGGGTTGACAAATACCTCCAAAGAGTATTCCATCCACACGGTAGTACCCAGGGAGACAGGACTGAAGAGAAATGAAGGGAGAAAAAGCAGTAGCACTATGTGTGTTGAAAATACACATCCAAACTTTTTCAAAGAGTGCATTTCCGACCACCCACCATCCAATCCATTCACAATGTGGTAATTGAATGCTCTTTCAACCCTATTGATGTCACTGTAACTCTTTTCTGGTGGTTGTTTTTTACTTGCACTGGATAAAGAGGATAAGAATTAACTCCATAAAACTTTGATTCCCTTTGCTCCCTGGAGGCATGAAAGTTAATTTTTTTGTGGTTGAATATGTGAGATTCCTGATTATGTGACAATAGAAAAGATATTCTACCACCTCTGCAGAATCATTAACAATGCTATAGCACAAGGCTTCATACTGAAATTATTTGTCAAAACAATTCCTGCTATTCTGCAGTAGGACTGTGCCTCTCAAAATCTTATATTCAGATACACAAGACACCACCTTGCACAATGCATTTCACCCTCGTGGGCTCTTCCAAAAGCTATCATTCTTCCCTGCTAAGGTTCCTTATTGCCTCCATAAACTTAACAGCACATAACAGGAATAAACTGAATATGATCCAGATTTAGAAAAAGTGCTATTAATGAGTAAGGTAAGCTCAAAATAGCTTCACAGAGCTTTAACAGCTGCAACACCGATATTCTGAAGCACATCATCATTTTTTAGTGCCATGAACAAGAATTCAAGAAATAAGTTTAAAATCCCATTTAGAGTATCTGAAAGAAAATACCTTTGGGATTGTATAAAGTATAGTTGGCAGCAGATCACCAAACAACATAAACTTTAATGGCAGTTTAATTAAAGGCAGCCTGCATTTAAACCTAGATCCTTTACAATAGGAGGTAATTTTGCATACACATAACACTGTAAGAAGTTACCTCACAGGATATTCCTGTGTAACCCTGAGGACATTCACAGAATTCCACATCTGGCGCTGAAGAAAGATCTATAACATTTTCACTTGCAGTATCCAGGGTCACAGAGTCCAGCCTAGGGTTAAGCAGGAAAACATCACATCATTTGTTTCCCCAGACACAATCTTCAACAGGACAGTTTGCTTCTGGGGAGGTAACACCACTGAGCACTGCTCCCTGCCAGGGACAAGTGAGGAACAGGCACAAATCTCCTCTGTAAGAAGTCTGTGATCATACTCTTATCACAGCATTTTCCCTCCCGGGAGTAGATGTCTTCTGTTATCATTATTGTTACTGGAAGAGACAACCTTCTCAGCCACAGGTAACATTTTTGTAAGGAATCCTTACAAAAATTCCATGAAGGTGAACACACTATCCCTAAATGACCATAAATTTCACCAGAATGGTGTGAGTGCACAAAGCAAATTTGGTATCAGTTCCTATTTTATTGACATAAAATACTACCAAATGACAGAATATTCACAGAATATTTTGAGTTGAAAGGGATCATCAAGTCCAACCCTTTAATAAATGGCCCATATGGAGATATATATCCATAACTTTAGTGTTATTAGCAGCACCATGCTCTAGGGAATGAGGAAGAAAGATTGTCAGTGAGTGTAAGGAAATTAAGTGAGTCAATGATGAAGCCAATTCCCTTGAGACCAATATAACGTTATTCCTGTTACCTTGGAGAAGAGGTAAAACAGAGATCTATAAGTATCTGACACAGATACTGCCAATGCTGGTTTGAGGCTGTGAAACGATCAGCTAATCCACTGCAGCCTAATTTTCCTATTAAGGCCTCCCTTAGAGAGGAGTCTCAATAACATCCACAAACAAACATCAAAAGAAATTACAATCAATGTCTTTATTGATAGGTTTTCAATAGTCAGTGATGGATTAACCTGCCACATACTGTAGAGAGTTCTGGAGGCATTTCCCTCTAAAAAAACAGCCATTGTAATAAGGCTTTTATGCACTATTACTTTAAAGCAGAATACAACATCTCTGCTATCAGGTATCTTTAAAATCAAATGTCCCTTATCTCACACTCCATATGACTGTGTTTTGGGGACAAAGATTGGTCTTAAGAAAATACAGTAAACAACATTTTTTCTAGGAATTATTAACATAAAGCTTCAGGAACACTACCAATAAGAGCCATGATTCATATGCAGAAAAAAATAATAGAAGTTTATGGATTAACTTGAATCTTTTATCTCACTTACCTGTACACAGCCTTTTTGGCAATGTTGTAGTTGGCCCTGATCAGAAGATGGGTCACATTTGCCAGAACAGTCATCAACATTTCCCGGTCTATTGCCTTTTTTGTATTGAACTCTATGAAATTCTCTGATACAAATCTCACTGAATTAGAATACTCCTCGTATGGCTGTAATGACAAGCCTGCTGCTCTTGTACTCAGAATCTGCCCATTACCCTGAAATTAAGGGACAAGAGAAAACATATTCCATAATTGCATGTAAATTTTATTAAGTAACAACATTTAGTGTCAAATACACAGAAGAGGCAATCAAATTAAATTCCTTGCATTAAGTAAGCAAAAGACATTTTCTGTGGCTTCAAGACTACAATCCCATTCTCTCTTGATTCAGAGACTTCAGAATTCTTTTGTAAAAGAATAAACTGAATTGCAAAATCAAATACCTTTACAAATCAGAATCTCCTTTCTCCTTTGTTCTATTGCTGAGTACATATAAAAAAATAATGTTTTTAGAGGTGCCTGGATTAAGTATAGAGCCTTTTTAACTGCAACAGAAATCTAGAAAAGTAAGCAATCTGCAAGAACACTCACTTGTTTCATAAGCAAAAGTCTTTACAGTTTATTGCAGTTTGTTTTGTATACAAGCTTTGTACATTTGGTAATAAGCAACTCACCCATATACACACAGATTAAATTCTAGGTATTTAGCATTTAAAACTAGTGTTGCATACCTACAATTTCAGACAAATGGATTAGAAAATCAGAAATGAGTAGTAATAAATCTTGATGGTGACTTTCAAGAGACTTAAAACTGACAAAACTACTACTATAGAAGTATTATTTTATTTTTTAACCCTTTCATAGATTCTTAGTAATGTCTGAATAGTAACAAGTTGAAAAAAAAATCCACCTGAATGATGACATCCACGCTAGACACTATATCACTGTCCACACTCTCCATTGGAATGTCATAAGATACCGTATACTTCAAGTCTCCACTAAAAGCTGTGAGCTGAAATGACAAAAAGAACAACACAATAACCTCCAGCCAACATGAAGAAATTACACGGGTCAGTGCAACGTCCAAATTATAAGACAATTGCAGGCTTGCAAATACCACTTTACAGGAAAAGTTTAGCATGCTATGAGTGTCAGCACAGGGACAAGAGCTGGCTTGTTGCTGTGCAGGTGGTGAGAGCTAGCTCAAGGCTCTACAGGTGATTCAGGTAAGTGCCCTCATTCACTGGAACACTAACAGGACTCTGAACAGACAGCTGAGGTGTACACACTACCATCCTAGCCAAGGGGCACAGCATGTTGGAGTTTTTCACGTTCCATACACCACCTTTCAGGGTCCTTCGCCCCACAGCTGCTGCTGACTACTACAAAGGAAGTTAACCAACAGTTAAACCTATATTAAATTAATAAGAAATCAGAATTTGAGTGAGTGTTGCCCTGTGCAAAACCTGCTCCTTAATGTTATACTTCTTACACTTGTTTTCATTTACTGTGTCACTAGACTAATAATAAACACAGCTGCATGGGCAGAGAGTGGACTGAAAATAATTGCAGGTAAGGCTGCAAGGTCCTCCTCTGCTCACCACTGGTGAGGCCAAAGCTCGAGTTCTGACTCCAGCTCTGGTCTTCTCAGTACAAGAGAGAGGTGGACATACCAGAAAGAGTCCAGCAAAGGGGCACTAAAATGATTAATAACCTGAAGCATCTTTCATATGAGGAAAGACCAAGGGTAGCAGGACTACCCAGCTTACAAAAGTCTCAGAGAGATCTTATAAATATATATACATATATATATATATATATCTATATATATATATATCTTATGAGAGGGTGCAAAGAGGATGGAACTGGGCTCTTTTCAGTGATGCCCAGTGCCAGGAAAGGAGGCAATGACCACAAATACAGGAGGCTCCTGCTGAACATCAGGAAACACTTACTGTGAGGGTGACCAAGCACAGGTTGCTCAGAGAGGTCGTGGAGTCTCCATCCTTGGAGATACTCAGAAGCAGCTCTCTGATCATGATCTAGTTAACTTGCCCTAGGTGTCCCTGCTTGAGGACAGAGATTGGGCAAGATGACCCCCAGAGGTCCTTTCCAATCTCAACTATTCTGTGATTCTGTTGCAAAAACTAGGACACACCTAGAGCTTCAGCTGGTAAGCAGGGAAAAAAATTAAAGACTAGGTGTTTGGAAACAGAAGATGGCCAAGAAGCAGGTAATAGATTTTAATGGTCCCATCTACTGTTATTGGGACAAGGCATAAAGGGCGTAAGTTTTGGGATAGGAACCAAGTGCATGGGAATTGTGATCATGTAAGTCAGTAACATTCAAGAGAGATTATATTGTGTCAAGGATAGGCAGGAAAGGAAGTGGGGAGATGGATGAACTCAAAAAGCAAAAAAGAGGGTACTGGGCATACCTGCACAGGAACATTCTCATTTAAAAAGCAGAGCTCGAGTGAGAAGTTTGGTAATGCTAAGCTTTATGTGTAATCTTTAATTGCTATATATTTAGAGCAATAGGTTATGGTTAAGACAGAGAACCTATGAAGGAGTTTTCACTTCTTAGCTGAGTACTTACTTTATTTCCTAGATATGCCTCAGGTGCCGACCAGTAATAAGTATTTTTCAGTACTTTCACAGCCTCAGTGTTGTTAATACTTATTTGATGGGGTCCATCAAATTGGCTTCGTTGAGGCTGCACTCTCCTTGCTTTGTATAGATCAGTAACAAGCCATCCAGACATGTCTGAAACCTACAAGAGTAGTAATATTAATGGAAGTCAGGTAGTTGTGTCACTGAAAAAGCATTCACCTCTTCCTAGATATTCATTCAACCTGATGGATCTAAAACACTTTCATTAGCCAAGTCTGACACCCAATATATGCAAATATGCCACTTCAGACTAGGATGGTCTCCACCTCTCAATTTGACAGGAATAAAAATATAATGAGCGTGATTTTCATCCTTCCAACAAAATTAGCATTACACCTATGCAGCTCTCTGAGACAGAAACACAGAATTTCAAAGGCTTCAAGGCCAATTGTCTCCATTTATAGATAGGGCTGAGCTGGAGGAAAGCGAAAACTACAGTCCCAAGATGAGAGAACTTTTTTCTTCTCACAGAGGGAGTTTTATTCAATCATATTAGAATTTAAGTCAGTTTGATATGTTTTTCCTCCCTTTTTGCTGCACACAAAACAGGACACCCAAAGTGTGGCAAGGAATTTGATGGGAAAAGAATGGCCCCAAAGCCCCATAACTCAAGAACTGTCTAATCAGAAGACAGTAATATTTATAAACACTGTTAAGAAAGAGTATTGGCCATATTTCCAGAAGTCCAATAGCTTTGTCCAGTAAGTATGAGAGCAAGGAAATGGGTTTGTGTTTATCTCTTCAGTATGAAAAAAGACTTTAACAGTCAGAAAAAAATTCATTTTTCCAGTGCATTATTGCAACCTTCACTACCCAATTCTTCTGATATTACTGCAAGCCAGCAGGGCCAAAGCCTGCATGGGATGACTTGCTGACTACCTCAGGGCTGCCCAATGATACTGAAAATCCATTCCTCTGTAAGGAAACACATACCAGAATTTGCAGTTAACTTGGGCACGTGTCAAAGAGAAGCATAGTACATTTTACAGCTGCCTGAAGAAAGAATATTAGGTCATGGAGATAACATATAAATACCTGACTGACAGGCCATGTAAGACTGTCACAGACATCAGAGACGCCAAAGCAAAAACACTCTGTGCAGCCGTGAGGATTTCTTTCTTGCAAATTGTAGAATCCTGGTTTACAGAGATCACAGTTTTCACCTTCTACATTTTCCTGTCAAAGGCATATAACATTTGGTTCACATCAGCATTATTATGGTAACAAATACCATGGATTAGGTGGGATTTAGGCATAACAGCATTCAGAAAGTTACAAAAGAAAACACATTTCAGCACAGCAGGATTACTGAATAACACTAAGTGCTTAAAACGAAACTGATTGGAAAAATTCATCAGAATTTGCCAGTTCATCAAAATCTAAACAAGCCCCAGCAAGGGTTCTATTGTAGTAAAATTTCATCTCAGAGGCAGCTTCCGCCAGCTTGCCAGTCTACTTCTCTTGTAGCTTGACTTTGTAGACTGCCCTGGAGAAAAGTTATCATGTTTTCTGAATCCAAATAGATTACCTTTCAGATATCTCACCAAATAGAATCCACAAAGTTCACCTTTAAGGCCAGGCTCTTGGAGCCACCACAGCCAGCTTCAAGAGAGCAATTTCTCAGCCATCTTGTAATATTTATGCTGTGATGCCCACTACTGCAGCCACCTCTTCCTGGAAGAACACCACACTGTGCTAGCTGGCAACTCTTCCACCCAATATGCTCTGGCTAAAGTACAGAAAGTCCTGCTCCAGAAGTAGAGGTGCTCCAGTCCTTTAGCTCCTTTCATTGGTCTTCTACCATGCTAATTGGATAGTTCAGAGCCTACAGCTACAAACCTCTTTCAATGCAGAATTTACAGAGAAAAAATATCCAAAACTCTGTACCCATTTTTTTTAATCATAAAATATTTGTGCAGCAAGTATGTGGCTATTTCTTAAAAAAAAGTTTAGACAATTGCTGCTGACAAACAAACCAGCAGAGAAAATATTTGATTAATTTCCACAAAGCTGTGTAAATAGCAGATCTCCATGGGCATTTCCACACACTAAGATACAGAACATTTCCTAATGCTAGGGACAAGATTCTGATAATGTCCTAGCTTTGTATCAAGACAAGACCTGGACACACACCACTCTCCAATCTCACTACAAGTGGGAAAATCCCACTACAAAGGCAAAAAGGACTTTAAAGAACAGCTCACAAAGTTCCCTGATACATATGGTTAGGACACTAAGACTGCAAGGCATCCATGTGAAGCACAACTGTCTTACTGTTTTGAGGAGGCTTATATGAGCTCTGCATTGCCATGTGAAATGCAAAGTCTGTGGACCAAATTCTGCTTTCAGAAGAGTTACCAGGGTACCTTCACTTCAGTGACAAGAATGACTCCAGAATGCAGACTTACATCAGATCTGGTCCTATGGAGCAAATTTCAGGCTTACCAGAAAGAAATCTGAGACTTCCAACTGTCTTTCCTTCTGGAACAGTGTTTGGCATGTCAAGTTCACATAAGACCTCTCTAGACAGCCAGGTTATGTGATTTGGAAAGCAAAGTACAACCTGTGTTTGCAAAACACATTAAAAATCTCCAAGTCTGATTCAAAGGCTGAGGATGGCTGCTTCTATTTCTTCATACAAAAACTTGGGAAAAATCTCAGGCAAAGTGCCTCCTGATATAATGGGATTTTAAAATCTTGGATTTTTACAGAAATAGTATTTGTATGCTCTTTTTAGCTTTTTTATTTCTCAGTCTTCAGGATGGATTTGGATCACGCATTTCTTAATGTCTAACATTATTAGACAGAAATTATTTATTTCTCAATGAAAAATAAAAATCTTACCCAATGACTAGACCTCAAGAGCTGTGTTTCAGGAAAGATCAAATATCACAAAATGTACCATATAAAAAAAAGAATACCTTTTTCTACTGTGTTCACAGAGTCTGCAAAGGCTTAGAAATCCTGTCTCCTTCATTTGATATTTGGAGTGCACAACTTTTCTCCTTTCATCCCCATTGGTGGTCTGCTGGCTGGTGACACTCTTTGTGATCTGGCCTAAAAATTCTATATGCCAGGCTCATGCCTACATAGCACTGAAAAGGGGCAGTTTCTAGTCTAGTTTATACCAAAATTTTCACTGGTTATCTGCATTGGCTGATAAAGTGTTACCCTAGCTCAAAATAAGGCATGTATCTCCATTTTCATATTTAAATTGGTGATTGGAGCCATTTTGTTTTTCCAGAGTCCTGTTATTTATATAGGTTTGATTTTTTGGATCAGATAAATTATGCAAAAGGACTAAATTTTCAGAAGAATTGTCAAACAAACCATGTTATCCTGTTCACTATCATATTTGGCAACAAATACATAAACTACTCTAACATTTGGTTCAAAAATTAAGTAACTTCTTTAAATATTAACACAGTTTTGCAATAAAATTCAGTGGAATCTACAGCTGCAAGAAATTTTAAGAGGTTTGGATATTTACCAAAAAATAAAATGCTGCAAGACTTCTCTCTTTTTAAACATTTTTATGGTTTATATTTTGTAATTGAATAATTAAATCATATTTCATACATATGTCTAGTACAAGTGTTCCAATAGCTCTTTCCAAATGCCTGCTGTTTCTTCACACAAAGCAGATGTTTTAAACACAATATTTGTTTACAAGCAATCAGTGACTTTGAAGAGAAGTATCAGCTCATTCCTAAAACCAAACCCAGCTAGGCATACTCACTCTCTGTGCCTGCCTCACACATGTACAGGTTTTATTTCATTTGAATGTCAGTCTGGCCCACTGTTATAGAAAATGTTACATTAGTAACATACGGATCTACTCAACATAAATTGCTGTATTTTTCAGTATACAGAATAATTAGTAGTTTTAAGTTCTAGGCTGTCAGGTGTACACCAGGTTACTTCTTATAAAGGAAGTGATTTTCCCAGTTAATGAAATTTCCCTATTAAAAAGGAGTTAACAAACCATGTTGAACAAAACGGGCAGTTTGGTACTCACTTTGCAAAGACAAGGCTCCGTGCATGGATCTTCATTAATGCTCCCAGCCAGGCTGCAGTTACAGCGCAGGCACTTTGGGTAGCCCCGATACCCAAATGCACAACGATCACATTTCTCTCCTGCATAACCTTCCCTGCACTGACACTGGCCTGGCAAAGTTCCTTGAAGAGCAAAAGTAGAGAAGAGAAAAAAAAAAATTAGAGTGGGCAATAGGCTGGATTCAAATGTCTCAGAGGGTACAAATAATTAAGCATTCCTTTTTTATTACACTCCATGTCATATTCTGCAGACACGTGGCAAAAGGTCAGTCTCGCTGTCTATTTTTCATATTTAAAGAATCAAATGCACAGAAACTGCAGCAAAATGAATTTTGTGACAGCTGTAACAGCGTTCATGGTGTTGGATCTCAACTACTCACACTGTTTCACAAAGTAGGAGTCCACAATCCCCACAGGACATGTTCAGGGACCTGACATAACCTTAAAATCATAAAATTACGTTATGCCTCAGCCTCAGCTTCCCAAAGATTTACCAGTGTTTTGAAGTGGTACCTAAAAGGCAGCCATTCAAAGGTAGATGGTGTACCCTCAAACTTCAGTGACCTACAGCCAGACTTGGAAGTTTAGGGAAAAGGCACTTCTTGCTTCCTTACCATGCTGAGAGTCGGTATGGTGCTCATCTTTAACACAGACAGAGCTCAGAGAGCCGAAGGGGTCGCAGTCACAGGGATAGCAGGGGTGATCCTCATAGGGAGAAACCTATAAAATAAAAGCACTCTGGCAAATTCTCAAGTCATTAACTGGGAAAAGTAAAGTTACATCTGTTTCCTGTCTTCAATCACCAAAATTAAAATGAATAAAGACTGGAAAAAGATAATATGGGGCAATAGATAAAGGGACTAGTCTAACTTTAGCAAGCAGAAAGATCACAAGATTGCAGGGTAGAAAAAGCTTAAATTTGGGAACAAAAGTTGATCTTCAATAGCACAAAGATATAGTAACTGCTAATGGCTGGAAGCTGAAGTGTGACACATTCAACATAAATAGACATTTTTCTAAAGTAACAGCAATTAACTACTGTGAAGGTTTGCCAAAAGATATGGAAATGTTCAAGACAAGAGTGGATGCTTTTTGCAAAGATATTCTGGTTCAAAGAGGAAGGAAATTAAAGAAATCCTTGGCTCTGTGTTCAGTGGAAGGATAGCTTATCTATTAATACTCATTCTGACTTCATGATCTATACATCTTTGAAATATAAGGCAGTACAAATCATATGGCAAGATTTTATTTTTTTGCAGGGAAAATTGTCCTTTGAGGTGCTTCAGCTGTAAAGCAAATCAGTAATGACTTCTAGATACACATTTAATGTCTATGAGTTGATCGAAGACCTTTCTTCAATGCTTCTTACAGCAACTCTAAGACAACCTCTGACTCCAATTAACTTCCTTGGATGAGCTGTACCTGCTGTCTAGCCATACTCCTATGGATTCACCCTTGCTCTCTGCACCAGTTTATGCCAGATTTTTAAAGTACAGGTTTTTCAAAATATGCATGAACCTACCAAAGCAAGAACATGTGGAGTAGAAATTTAGTTCAGAACATCTCATTATACAGAGACCTCTAACACTGCAGTTAGATGCAGTGTTAAGTTATGTAAGCACCTATGTTTAACTCTGTCAGCCACATCTTAACAAATGTCTTGTAGAGTTTATGCCTTTTTTCCAAAGAGTGGCACTGGAAAGTACACTCACAAGTCCTGCAACAATCATATCAAGAAGAGCATTTTTTCAACATCTCATGAGCCAGAGATTGTGGTCTTCGAGCCAGGTCCTTTTTAACACTGGTTGAAATGGGCTGATACAGGATGGTAGACAATTTTTGTACTTTTGAAGACAGTGAACCTTTACTACTTTGGACCTTTTTAGAGCTTTACCCCCAGGAGAAATGGCTTTCCTATGAGAATATGTACATTTCCACACTAGGATATCAAGTGTCATCTTCACTTATAATTTTCTTCTCCAGAAACTTGACCTGCCCTCTCACACAACTGGACAAGCATTTTGGGTTTTTTCTGAAAGTTTGGCGTTATGACATTTACCAAAAAAACCAAAAAACCTCTATAGTTCGTAGCTATTCTGCAACTGATAAAAAAACCAATATATTAATCACAATCAATCAGCTGAAATAGGCATGATACCATGTTCACCAAACATTAGAATGGTATTTTCTAAATCTTACTTTGGGTGGTCTAAAATATCCATCAGCACACATTTCACAGTTGATCCCAGTAGTATGTTGAGTACAGTTTAAACACACACCACCTCCTATATACTGGCCATGAATATCCATGCTCCTTTTCTGATCTGCAATACTCTGGTTGTAATAACAATCTTCTGCTTTGTTATGACAGTTACATTCTGAGAAGGAATGGAAAAGAAAAAAATTTTTTTCTTATTCACACTGTGTAACATTTCCTAAAATACTGACATTTTTCAAAGCTGAAAATGTAAGTAGAACCTATCAATTGACCTCAAAAGTGTGTTTTTTCCCTTTAACCATGCCATGTGCTTCATTAGATTTAATACACTATATTTCTTAGCAAGTAAGCAAATTTCAAAACCACTGTTATCATTTTAACAGCACTGTTTTTAACAATATTCTGTATCCTACTGAGACAATCTTGTCAGGACTGTTGTTGACAGTGATATGTGAAATTAGCAATAATGTTCCTTCTTCTGTCCTCTGCATTATAGATGAAAACCTGCCTAATTCTTCCCTTATTTGTATTATAGACAAAATCTGAGAGGTTAACAAAAAAGTACATAAGTATAAATTTTATTTAGTTTGAACAGTGACATTGTGACTTGAGCAAAGACTTCAACAAAAAAGACTCTTTTCCATCAGAACTTCAGATTTTATCCAACAGGTTCTTAATTGTCTGCAGCTTGTGCTATGCATTAGTAATGTGAAGTGAGAAAATGCACCAACTAGCCCTACACATTCAGCCATACTGGCACAGACTAAGTCAATCTGTCAGACAATCTGAAGTGTAATTGGCCAAATAAGGAGATTCTTTCAAAACATTTGTTATCAGAACAAAGTTCTTCATCTGACAAAATTTATGATCAATTCATAAAATTTGCATTTCAAGTGGCTAACAAAATGATTGATGCAACTCTGCTAGTTTCTACAGGAGTACAATAAATCCCCAAGTCCCTTTGAAAAAGACTCTGGAAGACTACATGACAACTCCACTAGCCAAGGAGTCACACTGAACAGATTATTGAAAACCATCTGAACCTTTATGATGAGAAGTAGGTTCTCTACCTTTGAACAATCCCATGAAGACAGTTAATAGTTTGTGGATTTTTCTGGGAAATTAGGACAGATCTGTATGAAAGCAACCTCAAACAAGAGAATAGTAAGACATCATAACACTATCTAAATTCCTGTGCATACTTACTCTCACATTTGTTCCCAGCAGAAAGGGTTCCTGGTCTCCATGGTTTTTGGTGGTAGCCTGGACAGCACTTGTTACAGCTCTCTCCACAGGTGTTGTGTTCACATTGGCACTGTAATTTCTAAGAATAAAAAATCCACTTTCTTGAAATATTTTTTAAATTGATAATTCAATCAATGTTTCCAAAAGTCTCCCAGTATCAATTTTACTCCCACAAATGGCATGACCCACAAACACCTCACAAGTAGCACTGAACTGCTCTACCATGGTGCATCAACTACTAGGACGTAGCCTTTCCAGAACAGGAGGGGCAAATCTCCTGTACTGCAAGACAGACTATGTCTTGTGCCCCTTGAATTGTTTAAATTCAATGCCAAAGAAGAGTTTACTTCAAGAAAGTTACACTACAAAACCCAGATGTGTTTGCTCTGAAAAAAAAAGAAAAATATAGCAAATAATTTCTATGTATCATACAATGGATTATGCATAGAAATTATTTAGCTTTGTCTTTTTCATTCTCCTTAAGACATTTTTTTTAATTGGAAAAAAAAATAATGAGAATAAAGAATACCTTTGTGATTTCATCCAAAGGGCAGCTTCGAGCATGGCCATAACAAATACACATGCCACCAACAGAGATGTCCTTTATTGAATAGTAGTACTACAAAAATACAAAGGTGAGAAAAGTATGAATAAAAGACATTTACACGTATTTACATTTCCCTGCTCTACTCTGCAAAATAAAATGTCAGCATTCAACTACTCTGTGTCTTGAAAAATAAAAGAAATACTTGAAAATATTTGCCATTTGGGGAAACTTCAGTTTTTGCAGTTTTTACTTTTCCTATGTTTTTCCCTATTGGTATGAAACACTAACTGATTTTTAACTTTTAAGTATGCATGTAAAATTCCTCAGCTTTGAGAAAGACCACCAAATGTGACCTCAGTCAAAATGTACTTGCAAAAATAGAAAAAATCTTTGTTTTCACTTTACAGGAAGCCATAAAGAATAATAATTTGCCCTATTTTAGAGTCAGTCTGGGGACTAAGATGGGAACTCTCCCTTCCTTAAAACCACTTTACACATTCGTTTCCAGACCAGCTCTTTGCTACTACTGTGTAGCCAGTGAAATATTCCATCCAAACCCTTAGTTTAAAAATTGCGGATACAGCAGAATAGTATCCATTAATATTGCCAGGTGGTGAGCAAAAACAACATGCATAAGGAAAGGATTTAATTTTCAAGGCAAAGAAGAGGCAGGAAATGACCATCTGGGTTCAGTTACAGCTGCAGTATCAACATGGTTGGCCTGTTTGTATCCTGGGAAGTATGTACTACAGGGGAATGAAAAAGAAACTCTTTTTGAGGATACTTCTAAGGGAAGAGTTCAATGCTCTCAGACCTAGCAACCCTAATGTCAGCTGGTTCAGGAAGAGAGGTAGCCCTGGGTGGTCAGACATGCTGACTCCTGGACTGTTATTTCTTTGAAGGCGCTTGGAGCTGGAGCAAACTATCTTCTTTGATTCCACACTTATTTTTTTTATGGTCTTAAATTTCTTATGTTCACTCTTTTGGGAGAATTTTTAATGTTATGGACTTGAACTACAAAAATAATTCAGGGACTTATCATGAACAGTAAGTCCTAAACTACAAAGAAGGAGGTTCAGGCTGAAAAAGGAAGGGGACAAAAGCAGAATTTAATTTCTCACTGCGTTCCCTGCTTCATCTCCCTTGTCTTATTTTCTGACAGTGTATGGCTCACAGCAGCTGTGTGCAGCTTGGAGCTGAATGAGAGCAATAATCAAATGCTACAGACAGAAATAAATAAAAAGAACACAGAAATAAAGGTGGTCTTGAACACTCAGAATCTGAATTGGCCATTTTTCAAGACTATGTATAGGAAACTAAACATAATTGGTATGAACAACCATAGTAAAGTCTTCAAAGCCAATAAAAACAGCATCCAGAAAGCTGGAAGTGGTTATCTTTGTTATAGCTGGTTGCACAAAAAAGTGAGACTCAAGGTGAGACATCAGGATTTGGGAACTCTGGCCAATATGTGTAGTTCTTCGTGCAAAACTGCACAAAGCAGTGCTAGGTGAAGTACAAAGCCCTAGATTGCAAAACTGTGTATATTACAAAACCAGTGGCAATGCTTGTCCTCCAAATTCTTGTTTCCCAGATGTATGTTTGTATGCTTCCATGTCAAACTTAACTTTTTGGGGTGTATGTCTTGATATGCCAATACCATTGATAGATCTAAATATCAACTAGCCTGCTCTGTGGGAACATCTCACCTCTCATTTCCCTGTTGCCAGCAAGACACAGATGGAGCACCTGTCCAATACTCTCCTCTTGCAGTCTCCATGCTAGCAATTCCCATTGACAGAAAATGCATATAATCCAGATTTTACACTTTGAAATGCTGCAGTTAAATGGACACCTTGAAAGTACCCATCAATCCCTGACCAAATCCAAGTTCCTTCCTCCCTTCTGCACTCAGCTATCCAGACAGCACAAGAATTGCCTGTATCAGAGAAGCCACAAGCTGCAAGAAATCTGCTGCTGCACAAGGAAGAGTTGCCTGCAGATGTTTTTCAGGAAAAAGAGCTACAAAGGAAGGGAAAGAGGAAACACTTCTCCTGTACTCATCAGAAAGCCTACTTTCACAGAAAAACTTGAGGCCTCTGAAGTGCTAACATATGAGTCATAGGCAAATTAAGATTATCAAAGTGGCAAGATACAAAGCAAAAATCCTGCAGAACTGTTTAGATTTCCAATATTGAATTTGTGTGAAAGCCTGAAGAAGACAGCCTAAGTGCCTGGGGCTCAGTTTTAGTACCAAATCTGGAAATCAGTTAATACTCTTGGAATTATATACATTAATTCACGGGCTCTAAAACAATTGATTATAACGGCCTTTAAAAATGAAGAAAATTCTTATCAGACATGAAAGTTCACAGTAGCAATGTTTTCAAATAATTATGTTTATGAACCACAGCACTGGATCCTGAAATCTATGATAGACCACAAAAGGTACTGCAACAGCATCAAGAGCAACCTCAAGTGGCATGTCCATCAGCCAAACCATATTTTGTATCTTGATGATAAAGCATTATAAACACTGCTCCTAGCACAAATCATGTACTCAAACAAATAAAAATAAAACAAATAAAAAAACATCTTGAAAAAGCTTTTTCTAAAAGCTGTTTATGACAAGATATTGTTGTTAATGGTGTCAAAGGCAAAGCAAGAATTATTTAACAACCTATCAAAGTGACTCTGAATGATTAAGGAAAAGGATTAAGTACTTCTCCTTCTCAGATATGTCAGAATAGACTCTTCCATCAAGATACACTGAATACCATTTATGAACAATCAGCTTACCCTTCTGGTAACAATGGGGTCTAGTTCCTTAGGGTCATTGTGGCTGAGAGTCATGAGGTCAGCATTCAGCGTTCGAATACGCTGCAGTCGCAGGCGAATGTATCTTGCAGAAGTGAATTCCAGCAGCTTCTGTGAGGGATCATCAGCACTAGGCCTACCATTGATCAGTGATGTGTGAATCTGGAAAGAAAGGCTGGCTTAGTCACAAACATAATTGTGATTCATTTATCACAACAAATATTAGTCTGAGAATCAAAACCACAGAACTTATCTTGTTTCGAAACAACTCAGGATGGTGACGTGTTAAACTACCCGGAGTTCTTTTTATTTCCCCATTGTCTACCTGCAGGTAAAATTCCTGCTGCCTGACTCACACTGTTCTGAAACCACCATTATCAGGTCATCATAGTCCCAAGTCTCCGGGCTTTTGTAGTGATAAAATAAGGAGAAAAACCAAGGTACAGAATCAAGGACCAATGCCTAGGTCCTGCAGTCTTCCTTCCTCTCCCTCATTAAGATGGAATATGTAACTCTGGCCATAAACTCAGTTTTGTCCTTACAGATTTCTTCTTTCCAAACAGAAAGATTACAAAGCATAATCTGGTCCACATACTCAATCTGGGGTCATTATTCCTACACTTAGCAGCGATAGGGCTGCACAATCAGCAAGTACTCAGTGATAAGAGAATGCAGTGGGATGCCACAAAGGGGAGGGCAACTGAAAGCAAGGGGCTGCCATCACAATCCCACTCATTTGACCTTCATCTTCCTTGCACAATTCCAGTTGGCCCCACTATGGCTTTTGGTATCAAACTGCATGGCTTTTTCTGGCAATGGCCCCTTCCTTCTTTCCAAAGCTACTTAGGAACACACAAGGATATAGTTCCCTATGACCATACAGTCCCTGTTCCATTTTATGTAAGAAACAGAAGAACAAGACTCTACCTTACAGACAACAAACAAATGTTCAACAGGTCACCTGGTGTCCATAACAAAGGGTCAGGTTTTGGGCTTGTCAGCTGCATTTCAGAGTGCATGACATATTCTCATTTATGATAAGCAATTGTATCTCCTATACTACTCTTGAATTTATAGTTTCAACTTTGTACAGTACTGTCAAATTGTTCCCCTGAAAATATTCCTATATGTTATAGATTTTTTATTATTATTATTTTTAAAAGAAAATCTTAATTCTGTAATGGAGATCCCTAGGGCCTCCCTAGAGAGTAACTGTGTTATTTAAAAGACATATAAACAGAAACTTGTAATGGAGATCACATTCCCAAATTATAATTTTGACATTTATTGATTAGCACCATTCCTTCTTAATATTCTAACACAGTGTGTTCAAAGATTTTAACTTTTCTGATAGCTCATCTATTTTTCAACCACAGACTAACAATTATGAAAACCAAAATGCTTCCCAGGTCTCATCCTGCAAATTAGCCTCACCTGATATAATATTCAGCTCTCATAGAAATGCAGAGAATTCTTCTAGTCTATTTTCTATGCTAAAGTAGGATTTACTAGAATTTTTTTAGATGCTTGACCAATCTGTTTTTGAAGACCAGTGCTGCTGCTGACTTTACAACCCTCGAAGGCAATATATTCCAGGCCTTTCCAGCTTTTTTGTTAGAAATGGTCCTAATCTCTAAACCATGTTTTTCCTTGTTGCAATTTCAGAATTCTTCTTGGATCCTGTCACAGACACGTAGAAGAGATTTTTCCTCTTTGTACCCATGCAACTGAAAATTGAACATGCCCACCACATCTCAGTCTGTTTTCTTCAGGCAAATTGGTTGTGACATACTCATTCAGAAGTTACATTTTCTGCTGGGAATTACAAGGCAGAATTGTCAGTCAAAAATTCAAATATCACTGCACTCCTTTTACTGAAAAAAAATTAATACATATGTGCTCAACTTTAGAAGAACACAACTTTAGCATGGGGCACCACATCCTACTCACATTTACCTTTCAATATAGACATAGAATTTGCTGGGCTCGCTGCAATCCTTTAATTTCCTCACCAAAGAGAGCAGGATCCAACCATGGCCACTGGAATTTCTAACACACTGTGTTTGCTTTTTATCACTTAGACACCAGAGATTTAAAGATCAAGAAGAGCCTGTCGCAACCAACTGGCCTTACCTCCCATGTGTCTCATGCCCCTTCATTTTACATAGTCTTTCCTGCTTAATCTATACTCTCACTATTCCCAAGTAGAGCCTTTTAAGTGATAACATGTAAATTATGACTCACTTTTTTTCTCTAAAGTTAAAAGCCTGAACAGTAGAAATTCTACTAGTAGAAATTTCATAACAATACACTTAAATCTTTATAGAGACTGTAGAGGAATCTTACTAACAAGCAGAAAAAGGGAGAAACAGAAAGGGTACTGACTAAGATACTAATGAAGAAATATGATTCTCCTTACACACTGCTAAATTTGGCTAATTTATTGGTTATATAAGCTTATACACTCTAATATTTCTATATTATGTATTTTTGGCTTACTTGTCCTTCATAACTCAAGAACATTTTTGAACAACTGCAGCTTAAGCCTTGCAATTCATCATGAGTCCTAAACTGATTATGTAAATTGCCAGAATCAGATCTTCAAGCAGAATAAATCAGACAAACAACAGAACTTAGAGTTGAACAGCTATATCTCTTCAAACCTGAGAAAGATCTAGCAGCCAAACAGGCAAAATGTCAGGTTTGGCAAAAAAAAATATTATTAATGACATCCATATTTAAATATGTGGTTTTTTTACCCTAACAGTTATTTCATATCAAGACACTCCAAGCTGATGGCAGAGAACTGGAATGCTAGCAAATGCTGGATATAAGGCAGGCACTTACAGAGATCAGCTGGTTTGCAGGGCCATTCTTAAGTTCAACAGATAGGCCAGAACAAATTACAAAGCCCTAAATATTTTCTGTAGAGTTCCAAGATTCAGTAATGCAGGTTATGAGATATTTCATGCAGGCAATATTCCTGTCTGACAGACAATCCAGTCACAAAGGAGCAGCCTGTCCTTTGTGAATGACAGCTTTTATGCATGTGTGTTTATCTGCTGGAGGGTGGGAAGGCTCCCCAGAGGGATCTGGGCTGGGGCCAACTGGATGAAGTTCAACAAGGCCAAGTGCTGAGTCCTGCCCTGGGTCACAACAACCCCAGGCAGTGCTACAGGCTGGGGGCAGAGGGGCTGGAAAGCTGCCCAGCATTAAAGATCCTTGGGGGTGCTGGTTGAGAGCAGCTGAACCTGATCCAGCTGTGCCCAGGTTCAGGTCATGTCCAAGAAGGCCAATGGCATCCTGGCCTGGACCAGCAGCAATGTGGCCAGCTGGAGCAGGGCAGGGATTGTCCCCCTGTACTGGGCACTGGTGAGGCCACACCTCGAGTGCTCACTACAAGAAGGACATTGAGGGGCTGGAGTGTGTCCAGAGAAGGTCAGAGGAGCTGGGGAAGGGTCTGGAGCACAAGTCCTGTGAGGAGCAGCTGAAGGAGCTGAGGTTGTTCAGCCTGGAGAAAAGGAGGCTCAGGGGTGAACTTATCACTCCCTAACCTGACCAGAGGCTGTAGCCAGATGGGGGTCAGCCTCTTCTCCCAGGTATCAAGTGATAGAACAAGAAGAAATAGCCTCAAATTGTGCCAAGGGAGTCCTAGATGGGAAACTAGGAATGTTTTTTGCATAGAAAAGATTGTCAGACGTTGGAGGAGGTTGCCCAGGGAAGTGATGGAGCCAATATCCCTAGAGGGACATGTAGATGTGTCACTGTAAGAACATGGTTTAGGGGTGAAGTTGGCAGTGCTGAACTTATATAATAAGACTCCATGACCTTAGTCCTTGTTAGTAAGACTAATAGTTAGTAAGACTCAATGATCTTAAAAGTCTTTTCCAACCTAAAAGAATCTGTGATTCTCCACAGTAGACAGAAATTTAATTCTGCCATTTTTTGTGTTATGTTTTTCCATCACCATACTCAGAAAAAAAGTAGTGTTTTAGACAGTGTAGCCTAATTAATTATGTGTACCATCATGAAAAAAAGAATGAGAAAAAAAGTCACTAAAGTGAATTTCTGGTATCCCTGGAGCTGGAGTTGTATGGCCCTACTAAATGCATATTTACAAGTAGCATTGTTCCTATACAGTCAGCCTAAGGGTTTTCTTGTTACTTGTGTGGAGAGAGAGGTGGAGGTTTCTTTGTTCTATCTCATCTGTTGGTTCTATGATGATTATTTGTTGATCATATGCTCACAACACTGCAATAAACATTTTATTAAAATAAGTGTGACCTTACATTCCTGAATTTCACTAGTTCTTTTCTTGCTGTTAGTTTTAATTTTACATGAATGGCTACATACAGTCCAATCTTTTTTTAACCAAGAAATAAAAACATATTGATTTCTATGCAGCTAGGAGTTACTAGCATTCTCCATGGGATAATGCCACACTTATTATCACGGTCATACATTATAGCATTCACGATGGAATAACCACTGGTTTTAATGTATCATTTCATTATGTGGCTGCCTCTTCGTAATAAATTACACAAGTACCATGAATAGAATTTGTTAAAAGAAAGAAAAGAAAGAATAATCAACAGCAAGACTGCACAACTCGTAGCCCTTTTAATTATGCTACATCCTTGAAACAATGCCAAGGCTTGTTTAGGAGTTCCAGCTGTGCCGAACACTTCAACAGTGTTAGCAGCTTTATCTCACACAACCAGGTGCTCCTAACACAGGAGTTTTCTCTACCAAATGAAAAAACTGGCAGAACACAGAGCCTCTGTTATAGTTTTTCAGGATAAAGGAACTAATAATTCACAGCTAATTGCTACCATCAAATTATATGGAAAGAGAGAACAAAGGGTTTAGTAATGGGAACACATAGAGCCAGGCACATTTCATCCCAACATTTAGAAGTTTGCTATACTAGTACATGATGTAAAGATAATGTTATTAAAGAAGAGCAACAGATGATCTGGTAGTGCTGAGGGTGATGAACTCTGTAACTGCAATTCAAATGTTTTCGAATTGCTATCACTCCATGTTCTTAATCACAAATTGCCACTACAAAACAAAGATACCTCTCCATGTTCCAGGGGAACTAGTCTGGAATAATAGGAGGTGCAGATCACTTCATCATCTCTCTTGTAAGTTGGCGGCCCAATTCTTGGGGTAATATTGTAACGAGTTAAACACTCAGTATCACTAATTGCATAGTACTGCCATGGTCTGAACTCCGTGCCATCTATGGAGCGTTCCAAAATCCAGTTTCCAGGTCGTGGAGCATTAGCAGCTTTGATGATGACATATGCAACTTGAAAGACCTGAAAAAAATGCAAGAGGAAAATTTTAACACTTCGTTGTACTGTAAAACACCACCAGAAGCCAACAGGGTAGTAAATTTAAATTTTAAAAGTAGTATATGGGTTACCTGGGGACAGGGTAAAATTTGATACTGTAACTTTGGGTAAATTTTTGCACAACGGTTTGAGAAGAGGTTGTCTAATTGTGTCCAGGGCATCAGTCTGTGCTGATGTAAGAGCTGAAATCTATATCTATACTGCACATTTCAGGCTTAGTTGGGTATAACAATCTGTGGGACATGTTTAGATCTTCTGAAACACAGAGGGCTTCAAAAACCTGGGGTTTGGTTGTGTTTTCTTGCTTGGTTTTTTTGTGCTTGGCTATTTGTTTTTGTGGGGTTTTTTTAATAGAGGTAGCCCAAAAAGCTCTTTGGTTTACAATTTAGCAGGGAATGTAATCTTCTCTGTAATAGTATTTCTGATAAACTCTACACACTATGTTAAAAACCTCTTTGCATTACAATTGCATCCTGCATTCAAGTTATTTCAGCAGAAGACTACTTAAAGACACTGCTAAAAATACAGAGACAAATAAGCTGAATGTGACAAAAGTAAAACATAAAATAACTAATGTTCTTAACATTAAGATGCATATGAGCTATGTAGCTATCTTGACTATTTTTCTGACAACCCAAAGTGAAATCCCCATGCGTACAACAGGACTGTTCAGCGCTTCTGTGAGTAGGCAGGGCAGTAATTTAGTTCATATCACCTTTTAAATTACCTTGTCATGGCAGCCAGATAACCTGCACTGGCCCCCAACTCGGTACAGCCTGAGACACAAACACAGAAGTACAGCAAAGCCACCACGTTCTCCCTTACCCAGTACCTGCTACATCACCTCACTCACTCAAAAAGGCTGCATTTGCAAATTCATAAGACTTCTATATAGGAGTTTAATGTTTCATATGCACTGGTGCAACAAGCCACATTTAGATGAAAGAAAAACTCTGTATTATTCAGCCATCCCAGAGAAATGTATTTCCACTTGAGCATACTGCCTGGTTTGCTTCTATTGTCATCATAATTCCTGTCTGCATGTGCAGTATTAATACCGTGTTGAGCTCCAATCTGGCTGCCATCAGTTCTTTCATACATTATAAATTTAAATTTTTAGGACCTTTTTTTTTTTTTTTGCAATACAGATTAAAGCCAGAGCAAGAACAATACTTGCCACATGAAAGCAGGTTTTGATTTTGCCAAATGGGGAAATAAACTCACAAGAATAAATAGTAACTGCATTGTGTATGCAACTCAGGAAACTACTTTTGAAAAACAACATTATTTAAGTGAACAAAGCTTTGATTAGGAGATCTTCTACACATGAGAAGGAAAAAATTGGCAATACTTATCTTCAAATGATTTACTATATATAATATCTTTTAAAAAGTAAAACAATCTTACTTTATTAAAATCAGACATAACTTAAACTACAATATTCACTTGGTTTGACTTTCTTTACAGGCATGCCAGTTTTATCCTGTTAAACATCAGTCAGATACAAACAGAACATTTCTAGTTGTTCCAATAAACAAGATAATTTACAGAAAATGAGGATTTTGCTGTGCCCTTTCAGCAATGCAAGCAGATGCAGGCAAAAGGAAAAGCCAGCTCACTCTTTAGTCAGTCTTAGAAATAAAATTTCACTGGGGTCTGTGAATCCTCTGTTGTTTCACATAATCTTAAAATTTGATCAAAGTTAAATGAATATCAAGAATTATAATCCAGCTTCCATGAAGAGAAAAGCACCTTTTAAATAAAACATACATGCCAACAATCTCCAAATGAAAAATGAAAGCCAAAATACATGGTTTTAAAGGAACAAAGTACATCATTTGGGCAGACTTCAAGTCAAACAACTGTATTCCCTACACACAACCTGGACTTCATTGGTTCAGTTAGTAGTATTGAGTTTTGCACTCAGTTATGGCCAAGCAGAATCTGGTATACCATCATTTCAGTACCCAAAACCTGAAGATACTTGTATGTGACAGGAGTTGCTTGTATGGGTATTTTCTCCATCACAGATGAGAACTTCACAAAACTACTAAAATTAGAGAAGTTTTATTGACTGGGCTTAGAAACAGCTGTGCACTTCCAAGTTCCTTTGAAGTCAGTAATCTTTCTCAAATGCATTAAAGATGCAAGACTGGAACCCAAACCTTTTTCAAATACCCTGGTAAAAATCTCCCTCAAAAACTCTCATATGTCCTTTATTTATTTTTTTTTTCTCTCTGCTTGCTGTCATCAACTAAACTGCTTCCCTACTTATTACACAGTTGGCTGAACAACAAATGATCTACTTTTGATTACTTTGAGATTTTTCAAGACCCATTATAGTCTGCAGCTGATGCGGCTAGTTTTAAATCCAGTTCCAACTTGTAACAATGAACTATCCTTCACCACAAACTAACTGCTGCAGTAAAAAGTATTCACAAGAGTATGCAAGCTAACTTATTTTAAATATCAAGTTCCTTGGTGAGGGGGGAGGGGAGGGAAAAGCCAGTTAAATATTAACATTTTCACAGAAACTGTGCACAAATTAAATGCACAAGTTAATAAATTAAATCTCCTCTCAACTCTTCCATTTACACACATAGCTCACAGGTATCCCATTTTACTTCGCAGGTAAATTCACAAGATAATGAATATCAACAAGTTCGGGAAAATTTGTCAGCTCCAGAAATAATACAGGTTAAATAAATAAAGGATTTTGTAAAATGTTCTCAGACTCAAGAAGTCACAAGACAACCTACCAGGAGGAGCTTTATTCTCAGGGATTATGTTTCCAGGCAAGGGAATGAAGCTGAAGGAAAGGACCAAGGTGTCCACAGTGTTCACAGATGAAGATGTTTTACGGAATGTCTGTAGGTAAGGGTTTTGCAGACCTGCTATCCCCCAGCCTCTGCAACCCATAATAGGTCAAGAAGTCCAAGTAATCTTAACTGACTTTCCTTTGAGCACTTTTTTTATAGATTTTGACTTCTATAAGTTCAAGTTTGAACATCACCAAAGTTTCTTATCACTTTCCACATCCATTCAGTGCCCACCAACCAGCCACATGATAAACCTGAGCAAGAGCTAATGATTTGTATACTTTAATTTGACTGTATAATTTTCTCAGAACTAATTTCCTTATTGAACTACAAGGGTAAAAAGGGCAAGTCAAAGCAAGTTAGCAATTCCTAAGTCATAGATTAAAAGTGTCATTTTAAAGGCATTTCAAACCTGATTGCTAAGATCAGCCAAATAAACTTGTACTAAAAAACCTCTTTCATAGCTGCAATGCCAACAAAACAAGAAATTTCTGCTTTAATTAGACTTTCTAAAAATCTTGTTTCCCTGAATACAGATCCAGCAACACCAAGTGCATCATTCTTGAACATTCTCAGAGTAGAAGACTAGATGAAGGGATGTATATCAGCTAATATTGTTTACAGAAATCTTTCTGAGATAAAGACAGCACCATGCTCTCAGACAGTGAAGCCTTTGTTTGCAACATTTTGCTCTGATGAATCTGTAATGTTAAAAGTGCAAAATACACTAAATCCATCAGAATTTCTAGTCTCATTAATTATCTTTTCTTTAAGATTTTGATTCATTATGAGCAAACATGAATTTTCCATCTATTCCAAATTAATTTTACTCAAGAATTTTATTGTAAGAATGGACAGATGAACACCCGGAATCATCAGTTTTACAAAGCCACAGAAGGCTTTTAAGGAAGTTTGCCACATACAAAAAATTAGCATTAGTCCTGTAAAGTCAACAGAATAGCATTTTTTCACATCAGCAAAACACGTATCTTTACAGAAACCTGGTGTTGCCAGTTGATTTCAAGATGAAAGCTCAGGAAAAATCATACTATAATATTTATATTCTTTTTTACTATGTAATAGCAGAAACTACAAATTACTCTTACATCAGCCTCCCAGTGGTAATCCAGTATTCATAGAATATTCATGAGCTATGACTTAATCTGAAGTGGAGTTGTTTTCTCAACTCAACTTACTACTATGAGTCTTCTAAGAAGAACTAGTTTTGCTTTGCAATTCCAGAACTTTTGTTATACAAACATCTGCCTTTCTGCTACACCAAGGATACAGAGTACATTTAAATATCTTCGGAAGTCCGAAGCATGGCAATAAAACTGAGGTAAGTAGCCTTTGTTTAATAGTGTCACAGAGTAATATTTTACAGCTGGCTCAATCACACAACTAAAATGTATCATAGCCAGGATTTAAAAGAATTGTAATTTCACAGTGCAATTGCCCAGAGGAGTCAAACTCAGGCAAAAAATGCTGTTTTTATAGAAAACCACTGCTGTGTATTTTGTTTCTGTAGAACTAGCAGCGTAGGAAGCACAAGGTCATAAATCAAATCTTAGTGTCTTGTACATCAATCCTACACCTCATTGCTACACTACTCTTTCCCCAGCTCTGGATCATTGCCATACATTTAATGGAAAGGGGAGGAGGAGGAGACAGTGGTGTAGGGTGTGGGAAGGAAAGAGTATCATACATGTGAATCCTGGAAAGACTGAAAGACACACTAGAATAAATGTACCTAGTGGCCATGATGTATATGAGCTAGAAAACCATGACATAAGCACTCACTATCCTTATAAAATGCTTCCCAGCTATGGGAATCTTCCCCATATTTGCCAGACAAGGATATGTTTCAGCACTTACCAACTCAACTGCTTGGATTATATCTCTAAACTGTACATTGGTAATAATCCAAAGAAACAGTCAATTCCTCTTACTCCTAGAACTTCTGACAATTGCACAAAAAAACGCCCATAAATAATGACCAGGCGGTCATTTTTAACATCACAAAAATATATACTGTGAATATATACTCTGGCAAGGAAAGTTGAAAGGCATGTTTACTTTAATATGGTACTTGACAGATTTAACGCACACAGCTTGAAATGTAAAAAAATAAAGTAACAATGATGAAGTTATACTGAACACAGGTACTGACTTTCAGGATTACCTTTACAGGTCCTATTTTAAGTAATTCTGAAACAAATGTATGAATTAAACAATTACTAAAATCACTAAGGTCTTTCACATGCTTTTCTTTTGTGTTTTCTTTACTTGTGCTGACTCGTTTAAAGTAAGCCCACCAAGTCAGCTCTAATAACTCACCGACTTCAAGCAATCTCTATTAACCAAATCCTTTCTCACAGAGCAGTAATTTACATTCAGTTTGCATAGCCCTAGATGCCTTCTCTCTCTCAAACTCTCTAGGGAAAACACAGAAGAAAGGCCCCTTAGGGGAAACTTTTCAAATCAAATTAGTGAAACTGAGCATGGGTCAGGGGAGGAAAGATATGTATTTGTTAAAACATCAACAGCACTAAGACTGAAGAATAAATGATTCAGAGGGCAGCTCAGCTGGTTTGTTTCCAAAATGAAATTGTTCTAGGGGGATAAAAACTAAGGCATCTCCTTCATTTTTCCTTCCTGTTTGTCCATTTAGAAACCAAACAAAAATCTAACTCTTCAAACAACATGAAAATCCAATCCAAACCGTCTGTCACTGACAAAAGACACCCTGTGATTATTTTCTTAACAGTTCCGCTTTCTAATTAAAGAGCAAACTAGGCACTTGCTTAACCTGTGCTTTATTTGAAAACATCAAAGTTAAACTTTCTGTTTTAATCTTTAAAATTACTTTTAAGCAGAGTCTAGAGATCCTGCAAAAGTTTCTTATCAATTCTCTACCTTAAGTATGCATTTCTTAGTAAAAAAAAAAAAAACAAACGCTGCTTCTTCCAGAGTTTAGAGGCATCCCTATATTAATAAGGAATTATTGAGCTTTGATTTTAAAACAATTTAGGTAGGCCAGCACATAGGTCTGTTCAAAGCAAAACAACAAGAAGAAGGCAAGAATAACACATTTCTTCACCAATTATTTTGTCTTTTCTTGCAGCAGGGTAGGTGACTTCTGATTCTTGTATATTTAACGGACAAACTTATAAATTAGCAAATGCCCTATACAATTTAGAATGCTCCTGTCTAAGAATGATAAATCCCTCCAAGTTTGGCGATCCAGAATGGCCAAAACAGAGGAAAAAACTTTTGCACAGACACTTACAGACTCCCCAGGGTCACAAATCACTGTTTCAGAAATTTAAACCCTAACTCTGCAGAACACCAGACAGCAGAAGTTCCTAGAAGATACAGTTTTGAACTTTTTTTTCCACTGCTCCTTCCAAAAAGATGATGATCAGAATCAGTCTGATGCATCCTCACATATAAAATGTGTGCTTTGGCCAATACCCTGAAAACACTGCTGTCTAAAAATAAGTCCTTGAAAACACAGATTTCTAGTAACTTTTAAGAAAGAAAAGGTGGAGAAAAGCAGTATCACAGGACTGCTGGGGAAAAGACAGAAGGGTGAGGCAGAGGAAAGTTACCAAGACAAAGGAATTTGTACAGATGGAATTGGTCACCAAGACAGAAAGAACATGGATGAGAGTTTTTACTAAATACCTTTTTTGTTTTATCTAAACACAGACGAGTTGCAATCAATTTGTATTGGCTTGTATCCTATGTCCATTTAATGACACTCACATAAACATTACTCACCTGCCTTAAATCCAAGGTGATGGTGACCCAGTGGTATTGCCTTCCATTCTGAATGCTGGGACTCTGCCACCAGTTATTGGTACCATCGATTGCACTGGAAATTGGGTGCTGCTCTGTTTCAAAGCAAAATAATTGAACATCTCTTGAAAATAAATCTCACTGCATTTTTCTGACCCAGCACATTTGTTTCACACAAAGCACAATCTCTTCCTCTCATAAAGAAGTAAAATCTGAAATTTGCCCTCAGACAAGAAGGTTGTCACTGGATCTTGCAGTGCTCAGTGGTGACACACGGTGCTCACACTTCTTCAGCCTTTTGCTCCAAGGTAATTGCACTCACATAACAGAGAGACTAAAACATATTTGACTCCAATACACTCTGTATTCAAGGGGAAAGGTTTAAAAAAAGACACAAACTCATGACACAAACAAAATCCAAAACACGTGAAGCTTGCCTTTGGGATTGGCACTGTGACGGTCACAGACGCGGCACTGGGCGTTGCGCAGGGGCCGTCCAGGGACGTGCTCCACCAGTTTGCAGAACATCTCCGGTCCCTTCTCCCCGCAGGTGGCATTGGTGGAGATGTGAGCATTGCTGGCCAGGTTCAAAATGGCAGGAAACAGGCCTTGAAAGAAATTATGTTTATCAGCCACATGGTAAGGCATGCAGAGTTGGCACCCTGACAGCAGTATCCCTGTTATTTCACTCCACATTTGGATGCTTTATGCTGAGGAACACAGGAGTCTGCAAGCCAACTCTCTCAGTTACTAAACCTTGCCTTGCACAGCAAATTGATCAAAACCTGGGGGACAACTGGCCCACTGCCAGAATCAAAGCAGGATTGTAGAGCACACACTCAGCTTGTGCGGAAAACGGCATTTAACATTAGCTCTTTGCAGCAGCAACACCACTGGCCCAAACCGGACACTCCAGACTTGAAAGATTTAAGGACTGAACTTTAGACCTTTGCTACAGGCTTCTTCTGCAGTCTCTGTAAAGTCTAAGGGATATTTTGCTTGCCACTTATTAATCTTTACACAAACACTTCACTGTACTTTCAAATAGTTTTGCTCTTGCGCAGTGGAATAATGTAACAACAGACTAAGTTTTGAGATTACAGCTACCAGACCAGGAATCCTTCATTTTTTGTAATAGGAGTGAAGTTTTACTTTGGTTCGAAGGCTACTGATAAAATTTCTAGAATACTGTATGTGATAGAAGTTAAGCACAGTTTCCCAATCAGCTTCCAGCTGTCCCTCATGAGCCAAAAAGCTTTTATTTCTTGCATGGTTATGGTGTAACAGAGATACTCCATTTCCACTCTGAAGTAACTCTGAAAAACAAGCAATTTTGGAATGAGCAGTCCTGTCTTTAGAGATTAATCCTAGTGGGTTAGAATCAAAGCTAGAGCCTTTGTATGGCACATTAAAAACGCCACAAGAATTGCTAGTGTTGCAATAGTAAGGTATTAAAATCACATTTTTCTTCTGTTGGAAGGAAATCTGAAAAAAAATAAAAATCAAGCAGTATTTGTAAAAATATATGCCTGCTCCGCTAGTAAAACTGTATGAATTCTTTTACTTCATTATCCACAATATACATCAAAAGACACTGCAGTATTAAAAGTTTTGCTTTCCTTGGCTGTTTATACATATAAATATCTCAAAGGTGGGTGCCAAGAGGATGGTTCCAGGCTCCTTTGAGCGCTCTTCATCAACAGGACAAGAAGCAATCAGCATAAAATAAAGCAGAAGTTTCACCCCAACATGAGGAAAAACTTCTTCACACAGAAGGTTGCAGAGTTGCAGGCTGCCCAGGGGTGTTATGGAGGTCTCCCCTGGAGACATTCAAAACCCACCTGAACAAGTTCCTGTGTAATCTGCTCAGGGTGACCCTGTCCTGGCAGTGTCATTGGACCAAATGTTCTTCAGAAGTCCCTTCCAACCTTAAAAATGTTGTGATTTAACAAGACTACATTCAATATTCCTTTCAAGAGTCTTTGCCCAGTAATTGTATTACCCTAGAAAGCCTGGAGAAAAGTTTCAGTGTTATTTAAGACTTGCCTTCAGCTATTAAAAATTTGGCTAAATCCTAACCCTCTGCACCACTGTATGAATAACAAGCAGTGTGTTTTGAATTGTGCTATACTTGAAATTTAATAGGAGGGAGATGGAGCTTTTTATTTTTTTGAATCCTGACTTCATTTATGTTAAATCCAGACTAGGTCAGATGCCTTGTTCTCATTACACCCAAATCTGATGCAGATGAGGATGCTGAAGACATCCTAATGACTACTCTAGTGAGGTTCTTCTGCCAGTAAGATGTTTTCTGCACAGGCTTCTCTCACCTTGTGCAGTATGTGTGCAGTGCATCTCCAGATGTAAAGCTGAAGCCAAAGAAATGCTGTCCTCTGTTTTCCTACTCAACAAGAAAGCTCAGTGACAGAAGAGGGTATCTTTTTAAAACTGCTCTCCAATGATATAAAATCTTTTTCAGGATTAATTACTGTTCATGCAGGGGTCTTCAAGAGCTATCCATTACTTCCCTGGGTCACCCATTACCTTCACTCATATTACACAGTAGCCCTGCCATTTCCTTCCATTTGCTACAGTGAAATAACCTGCTTCCAACAACCTTCAGTCAACAGATTTGTGCCAAAGGAACAGCAATACTATCTCATCATGAGTTTTCTAGGTCCCACAGAGTTAATATGAGCACTTCTATCCAAGTGAGTTGCACTGGAGTTTTGCCCCATGATCCAAATAAAAAGCAAGAGGTTATTAGCTTCCTCCTGCAAGGTACTGCATTTCTCCAAATCATAGTTGACTGAGTTCACTTCTGAATCTCTTTACCACAAGTAAAATGTTAAGGCAAACTGCAGAGGTGCAGCCACTGATTTCAGAGAAGATCAAGAATAGTGTAGGAGATGATTTATTAGGAAACAATAAGCATCTGCAACAAATGAAGTTGAAAAAATGCCAAATTTCAAATAAATTAGTTGCATCTTCAAAGAACATTGTTCTTCTTTATTCTTTTACTAAGGAGAGCCAGGTACTCAGAGTTATGAATCCAAAAGCTCTTACATGCTGCTCTGTCAACCTCCCTTCTCCCTCACTTCTCCACATCCCCCACTTCCAAAGAAAAAACCCAGAAAACTCAACATCTGGTAAGATATTTTTATGCCTTGTAGGAACCAGTAGGTATTATAACGATGAGCAGCCACAGAACCAGTCACTTAAATGAGCCATTTACAGGTAAACAGGGGACTGTCATCATATCCTGATGTTCAATGCAAATGGCTGTAACTGACATGAAACTCCATCAGAAGATACCATATGTCATTAAACCTAAACTTTAGCAAACGATATTTCCATTTTTAAGGACATCACAGCATCATTTAGTCCCTAGGAAAGGACCTCTGAGATCATCAAGCCCAACCTCTAAATGATTACCACACTGTCGACTAGACCATGGCACCAAATGCCACATACAGTCATTGCTTGAATACTTCCCGTGACAGTGACTCCACCACTTCCCTGGGCAGTCCATTTCCAATGTTTAACAACTATTCCCGTGAAGAAATTCCTCCTGAGGTCAAATCTGGATCTCCTCAGGCACAGCTTAAGGCTATGTCCTTTCATTACATTACTTGCTGCCTGGGAAAATAGGCTGACCCCCACCTGGCTACACCCCCCTTCTCAGATAGTTACAGGGAGTGATAAAGCCTCTCCTGAGCCTCCTTTCCTCCAGCCTCAACAACCCCAGCCCTCTCAGTTGCTCCTCATAGGACGTACCCTCTAGATCCTGCATCCATTTAACTTTCACAATTTTCTATCTAAAGTACAGCACAAATAATAGATTGAATTTGATTTGTTATATTATTCCCACTAGAAAGGAAGGCAAGTGCTCTATGCAAAGCCATGGGAATTACTGCTCAGCATTTTGCAAGAGACTGCTGCACTCCTGAGAAAAGCTAGAAGAATTTTTAAACTAAACTCATTTACTTTTAACTGCTAGCCTGCTCTTTCCATGGTAAGGTGAACTCTTTCATTATTTTCCAGCTACTCAGATGCTCATTTGCCTCAAACTAGAGATTCACACACCCCACTGCCAGAAAATGAAGAGTATAGATCTTAATTTGACCTTGAGAAAGAATAACAATTGGTACACTACAGCTCAGCACAAAAGCTAAGCACAATGCTTTCATTAGATGTTCAAGCAAGTTGCTCTCATTTGTAAAGACTCTGTTTTAGCCAGATGCATGACTAAAGCTCAGTAAGGGAGAACTGAAAATCTGAGTGGGTACTGTCAGAATTATGTCATTCAGAGCTTTCCTAGAGATACAAAACACCCCAAGCTCAGAGGAAGTGGAAGGAATTACATCTCTAGTAAGGTGACCTGCAATTTGGGTCAGAAAGGTGACCTGCAGTGTGGGTCAGAATTTGTCACATCCACATGCTACACTGTTCAGGAATCCTTCAGGAAATGACAAGTAGTAATTTAGAGGTTAGATGGATTTGTTGTATGTACAGTTCAGCAGGCAGATCTTATGGGAAGGACACAGTATTAGTGTTTCAGCAAAACTCAGAAAAAAGGCTTGTTCATAATGAAGCCAGTTGTTACATTTTCAAATGATGAACAGTTGGTCAGCATGCAGTATGCCAGGGAAAAAGGCAAAGAGCTTTAAGGCAAATGAGGCAGTTTCTGTTTTATGTGCTTCAATATGCCTATTGACTCTAATTCTTCAAATTAACGGGGACAGGTGGAGCATGCAGCTTAAAGGGGCAGATTCAAAGTACTGATAATTCATGCAGGTCATCATGGATTACCTAAATAAAAGACATCTCTAGCCAGGACAGCTATCCCTCTACTGTAAAGTTAATGGTCGAACATACAGCCTACAACTCTTTGGGAAATTATTCTACTTTAAACCAAGTTATACAGAAGTCTTCACAAGCTCCTTGTTGCTAATGTAAATATCATCATCTTTCCTGGAAAATCAAGTTAAGTCTTTGTGGGTTTGTAAGCTTTAACTTTGTTACATATATAGACTACCAAGCACCCAGAAGTTCTCACCAAGAAGCATTTCAAGGATCTGGGACATTTCCAGGAGTCTGGTAACTCCAACTGTGGTCAGTGCATATCAGGATACACCTGATTCACTGCACACATGCAAATGCTAGCAATTATAATCATTCCATAGTACTGTGCAATGAGTCTGACATATCTGGACTTACTGAGCACTTTGTGTAGCTCAGGTATCCTGTTCGTGTAGAGCAGCATCAGTGCAGTCCAACACTAGCTTACTCTCCATGCTCAACCCACAGCACATATCCACCATTAATGCAAATATGGAAATCATGTGCATGTGTGTGCCAGCTATCAAAGGCTTTTTAGACATATTTTTCCCCTTCCTTCTATTTAAGTTCTCTCAATGTAGGACCCTTGGCTGCATTTTGCACAGCTATATCTGAACGAAGCCCCAATTTCATTTTCTGATTAATGATTCTTTCAATCAGAAAATTAATAGTATTTAATCACTGTTCTGTTTTGGGTCGAAGATAAGTGGATTTGTGCATTTTGGAAAAATGCATGCATGATCTGTGTTTTTTATCATGTATAACTGTATGAATCCTCACAATATGACAGATAGTGTAAAACTACTTTTATAGGTGGTATGTGAAGGGAGACAGTCCCCAGAATAACAATCTTCCTTGCAGAGACATAGTTGATTAAAATAATTTATTTTACAAACAGAAAGATGCACATGAGAGTTCTATTTTACATGGGCTTCACTATATCACCTAATATTTTCAATGAGCACAATAAAGGTAATACATTTTGGTATCCAGATCAACACAGTACTGATGGCAAAACTCTTACAGAAATGCCACATTTAAGACAGCTTCTTTCTGAATCCAGATTCACTGCTCTGTCTGATATTTCTAGAAAACTAACTAAATTAGGGAGGTGTTTGTTGGGTTTTTTTTTCAAAGAAGACAAACTGATGGGAAATGAACACAAAAGATTATATGAAACAAGCCAAGAACTGAGTCCAGAAAGTTTTCTGGATTGTTCATTAGTGTACACAATAAAGACTCTAAACCAGACATCAGTGAGCAACATTGAGATATTCAATGATGCCAACAGCCTGATTTCTCTCTAAGTATTTTGGCTTTTTTTTTGTGCTGAGTGTGATAAAGCAGTAATTTGCAAGTGAACAAAGTAGATCTGACTTAAAAACCATAAAGAGCTGATGTGTTCAGTAACAATGAGCTTTTATTGTGTCATTTTTCAGAACACAGAAATACTTGAAGGGGTCTAATCTCATTTGCAATTTAGCGTTTTTAAAAATGTTAAGGCAATCAGCAGCTCATAACAGGCCAGCAATGCTGAAATTTGCTCACAAGCAATGGATTCTCCCTTTACTGAAAACTTCTAACAGAGTACATAATGACAGTTGTTCAGAATAGTTTGATGCACTTCAGGAGAACAGAACAGACTAAGGACAAAATGTAATAAAATGTTGCAGTATTAGAATATATAAAATATGTGATAGCATTACACACAGAAGTTGAGGTCACATTATTATAACACTCTCAGACAGTTTTCAATAGCACAGATTTGATTTAGTTGTTCTGTCTTATTCAAGTTTTGGATTAAATGAGTTTATTAAATAAATGCCCTGGAATCATCAGGCTTGGGTTCAGATTCCTAGCTGCTCAATAGATTTGCCCTCATTATATTTTACCCCTAGTTTAGCCTTCTCTATACACTTTCATCAGAATCCTACCCCATAATCACATCAAATATTTAGGCTGCTTTCCCTAAAATAAATGGGCTGAAATTGCCAACTTCTAACTATGGGAATTAAGGTACTAATTCTCTGTTCTTACAGTCTGCAAGAAATGTGGGGCATAACACTCAACCTGCCCTATAATCCACTTTGTGAAGATGTTGCCTAAAAATGTGTTAGCTGCAGCATTAACCCACTTGAAAAGCTGAAAGCTTCACCACAACTTACACAATAAGCTTAGGTAGCAAGCCATTAGTAAAAGTTATTTTGAAAATGGATCACCCCTTTTTCTGTAGCTCTAGAGAAAAAGCTAGCAAAAATCTGTTTACAGGATTTAACTACAGAGTATGTTTAGTTTTTTTTAGTAGAACATCTGCAAACTTTAATTTGCAATATTTAGATAAAACTACTTCAGATTTAAAAGAAACCTCTAACATGACAGAATATTATATTTTCTTAAAACCCATTCTCTATTTCTTCTACTGTAGAGCAAAGCTGACTAATGTGTAGAAATGTGTAGAAATACTAGCTAGTGAAGAATACATTTATTTAATTTAATCAGCCTTTAATGTAAGAACATACTAAGTTTGTTCTCAAGAGCTCCCAATGAGGGACATTCCTCAACATCAAGTCTAATCTGGCACTTTATCACTTTAAAAGTTACAAATTTTCAGTGCTCTTTGCCGCATTCAAGATCGGTCATGATCTTGATTACAACTTTTGTTTACTTGAGGTGTTACCACACACCCTTTTCTAGACGACGTAAACAATCCTCTCAATCTTTCTACAGTCCATTTTCTAAACTTCCTATCCCTCTGAGTTCTTGGCAGTTCGCATTTTTCCTACAATGCAGATCCTCAGACCACATCAGCACCAACAATCCTTAAATTCTTGACAGTTTTGTTAACGCACGTGACAATAAGTTTTGGGGTTTTTTGTCAAAATACTGCTGTTCTGTTGGCATTTAGCACCGAGGTAACTAAAAGATCCTGGTCTGTTGTTCTGCAGAGCCAGAGTCACTTACAGAAAAACGAGTATACCATATCAGACTCTGGGATGAGCTCAGGTTATCTGCAAAACAGATTACTTTGCAGCCATTTGCTGAACACTCAACCACTTGCTTTCAGAAAAGTCTGCTGATTATTTTACAGCTCTGATCCAGTCAAGCTTTTGCAAATCACGCTTAAGCAATCCAACTGGAGCACCAGAAAAAAGGACAACAAAAGAAATTCATTACACCAGTTAATGTAACAAAAAACATTCTGTTTGAACTCTGCAAGCTGTTAGAGCACAAACAAGCTACAGAGGATGAAACCTTGCCCCTTCTTCTAAATGGCAAAGTCTTCTCTGCCCAATATTTTTTTCTGCAGTTGCTTATGTGCACTCAGCAATATTAATGAGGGCCATAATGCAAATAGGGTACTAGAGCAAAATCATTTTACCTACTGTGGTCTCCCTTGGGCTAGATTATGTGCTAATTGCATTCAGTGCTCAGAAATGTATTCAAAATAATTACAACCCTGCAAATTAATAAAGTTATAACACTACAAATTAATAAAATTCTGTCAAACTCAGACTACAAACAAAGTAGGCAAAAGTTTGCTCATTCAAGAATGAACACCAGCTGCACTATTATCCCACAACTAGTTTCCTCAACATAGTTTATGAAGGTTAAGAAGCAAATGTCTGGCATAACTTGCATGTCTTCCTTAAAATTCCCAAACACCAGCATAAACCCAGGCTGATGGCCCCAATGAAACAGAATTTGAACAAGGTAAAAACAAGTGCTTTTCTTTTCCAAAGGAGGGCAGAAAACCTGAGCTCTAAAACAATTTGAATTTCAAAGTGTATGACGATGCAATATACAAAATACATTGGAAAAGTAAGGTAAAGAAATGGCAAGGAAAGCAACATGTCCCAGTTAAGTGTTCATTGCAATATGCAGTATTGGGAATAGAGTACCAGGGAAAGGAAATGAAATTAGGGAATTATCAAACTCAAAAAAATGTCCTCAACAAAGAAGTCCCAGACTTCAGACTAAATGTTTAGAAAAAGGAAAGCCAAGTAACACTAATACATCATCTGCAGAAGAAACTGAAGCTTGTCCTCTCGGTTACACAGTAACTAGTGTTTGCTTACACAAAGTATTGCATTTTTAATACCACAGATGGGTTAGATATTTTTTGTGTTAGTACTCAGTCTAAACTAGTATTACCAGTTCGATTAGAAAGCTATGCATTAACAAGTTAGCTGGTATGAACTTCACCATGTCCCACCTTCTGAGTCTGTCCATGCTCAGCTTGCAAACACAGATCTAGACCACAGTATGTGTCCCAACACACATACTTCAATTGGAAACAGAGAGGATAAGGCTGCAAAGACATGGTCAGATGCTTAAAATTGAAGAAGTTCAAGCTTTTCAGCCCCAACCAGACATTCTTACAAATGTGCTACCTTGTTTCCCAAAGGGGTTCACATTATCTTTGACAGCCTGAGCATAGAAAACATTGGTGAATTCAATAGGTTTCATAGCTTATATCCCAGCCCTAAATGTGGTTTCTAGTATTATGGCTTGGTCCTTTCACAGATTTCAGGGATTTGAGGGGAAAAAAAAAAATTAAGTTCCTGGGGATAAATAAATTCTATCACAGGTATTTCTAATATCCTCAATATTGACAGTAACTTACTGCATATTTCAATCAGAACAAACTAAGGGGGAGTAGAATAAAAGAAAACTAGATTTCATGCTAGTTTTCAGCATCAGACAGTACAACTTGATATGAAAGGTAAGTCATTTGTGAGTATTCCATCATGCATTTCCAAAGTATAATCAATATTTCTTCTGTCAAGCCGTGTCTTGCAAGTATTGATTTTTCAGTATGCTGTTGGCCAGTTCAATAATCTGCCCAGAAATTGTCACAGCATTTACACCAAAGCAAAAGAGCCAAAAGTTGACAGATGGGCAGGCTGCCAAGGAACAACAAACCTGCCAGACCATGAAATTAGTTCTTTCTTGTTCACCCAAAGCTTTTTCCACACGTTGAGGAGTCTGCATCATTGTGCTTGTTGGTTTGGGGGTTGTTCTTCCTTTTACCAGTACGCTAGCTTTTTTTCTGAAGTCATCAGTTGGGAAGAATCTTTGCTCAAACCTGAAGTAAATACAGGCCACAGCTATTAAAGACTTCAGTGTCTTGTCAGTTTTGCTTATATGCTGCCTAAGACATAATATCAGCTTAGAGCAACATAACAGAAGTACTGGCAGTGTGACTGGCGTGTCAAAGACTAGGGACCTCAGTCACTTGTCACTTACAACGTGACCCAGTATCAACAAAACTAAACATTTTTGTTCTTACTGATGTAGGACCCGAAGTAGACTACTCCCACTTACTATGACTCCTTGAACTTCTTTTCTATCACTAGTTTTCAACCTGAAACAACTGTCTTGTAAATTAAAATCCTCTTGGGTTTAATCCTAATTAAATTTGCATGCATAAATGTGCAGCTTTAGGCTGCACACCAAATCATTCATTATAATAAAAAGGAAGGTATGACCCAAGTATCTATTAGCCCTCTTCTGGTTCTAAATTTCCATTTATCACTTGCAAATTCTGGGAGACCTGAGCTTGAGAAGAATTTTAAAGATTTAGAGGTCCCACTTACTTCAGTACTGTGACTCAGTATCACAACCAAACAAAATGTTACTACTTTTTGCCCCATGCAAACATTAAGAAAGTTAAAACAGTTGGAAATGCCCTCGAGTCAGTTGCCATTACCTTGTGAACATAAAAGAAGTAGGTGCACTACAAAGGAAACCTGAAATGCATTTTTCACTTAGTGAAAGCTTGTTATTAGCTAGCTGTACATAAACTCAAAATTTATTTCATTTTCTTAGTTTAAAGATTTGTCACTTCCTTAATATTAAAAATTGCAGCTGCATTAGATGAAGCTAAATTTCTATTTAAATTAAGTCAAAATTTTCCATTTATTAAAAAAAGCGATTTCAAGTTGAAGAGGTTTTGGCATCTCAGAACTACCAGCTCTCCTGTTTTCAGACAGGAAAGAAAAATGTTTTCATTCCAACAGGCACAAAGCCATTATCAGGGCACATACAGCCCTGTATCACTGCCAGATCTTCCTGGGTAGAAGGAAGCACATTTCCTCCAGCTTGAATGGACCTGAATGGATTTGCAACTGTGTAACCCCAAAGACATGCAAAACTTAGCCATTCCCTGATCTCTACTGACAAGATCTAGCAATCTCTAATTTTCAAGGTTAATTGGGAAAAACCTGTCAGGATTTTTTTACCCTTTTTTTCTTTTAAATTTCAGTAGTAACCAACTGTTCAATATTATATAGAGGTGGCTTTGTAAAAAGTAAAATGTATCCTGCTACTTTTTTTTCCTAGGCATTTTACTCTAGTCAACCAAGTAAAACTGCAAATCACCATGCTTTGTTTTGTCTTACATCTGTGGGTCTCCAGGCACATAGATTAACAAATGTTCAGGACACAAACTGCAACTATTTTTAAAAATTAATCTCGAGTCAATTGTTGCACATTTTTTGTTTCAAACTCTCACCACGTGCAAATTCTTATTTCATTATTTTACAGTGAATGCCTCCATGAAATTCAAAGGCATTTGTGTCACACGGGTTAAATTCCTGGAAAAGTGTAATTTTAAGTAGCAAAAAAACGGGGAAAAAGAAAACAATATTTTAAAAGTTCTCTTCTATACTGCCATTAATGCTCAAGAACTCAGTCGCATGGAATTTTAATCAAGTGTTCTGAAAGTATTTTGCCTTTGGCCTGAAAACAAGAATGATGCATTTCAGCCCAAAGCACAATTTTTAAGGAAAATTCTAACAGACACAGTTCAAGTAGTTTAATTTAAAATTCAGCAATGTTACAGTGACACTAAAATAATAGCGAGCACAGTTGGATCCTGCCTGAAACACCCCAAACATTTTTTGCTGATGACTGTGGGAAATGCAGCAACGGCACTGGTAGAGCTGCAGAGTGGGCAGCTTATTTCCCATTGTCCTTAAGAACAGAAAAGATAAGGGGGGGCTACTCAAATTTTAGAGATTGTATCATCTGTCTGTCGATACTCTGTGGTATACAAAAAGGGTTTTCCTCCTTGGGGAGAACATCCTGACCTCTTCCCTACCACTATACTACAAAAAATTCCCTTCTGACCCTCTTTCCCTATCACTCCTGCAGGATTGTCAGCCTACTGGGAACACCCAAACTTGGATCTGTCTATTACCACTATTAGCCACGGCAGCACAGCAACAAGCAGATCTTTCCACCAAGCACCCACAGTGAAGTTTCTGAGCAACCTGACCCATCACTGGAGCTAAACATCAGCCTGGCAACTTGTGACCCACAGCAAGATGCTCACTGAACACAGCTGTCCCACCAGCAGCTGTGTTTTGTATCTATTGCTTCATCGCTGCCTTTAGATCACATTCGACTGCTCATCACTCTGGAAAGATAATCCATCCAGCTGGAAGTTCCCCACCCCAGCACATACATCTCTTTCTCACTGCCTGCCAAGGGATGCCTCCTCCACGTCAGAGAAAACCTGTACTTTGCAGAATCATTTCTTCAATTAGAAATATCCCCATTACAATATTAACAAATATGCACAAAACTAAGCTGTCCCCAGTGTGACCACTCCCAAGTAAAGAGTGGTCATCCAAGGACGGACTCTGCATTTGCTGCATGCCTTTAGCATTGATGAACTTGCTCTGGAGAACATTGGCAGACACATTGTAAACCAACTTCAAGGAAGATAAATTGGAATAGGTCTGGAAAGGACTTAATTCCTGCAACTTTTAGTTTAAAATTCATGTTTACATCTAAAGACAATTTCAGTATCAAGCTCACATTTTTGCATTAGCAAAAAGAAAATGTGTGGTTCCTAAAATTCTAATCAAGTCTTAGTGAGATTTATTGATAATATCTAAATAACCTAGTTACAGTAAAAAAAACCAAAAACACAGACACATAGCAGGTTTGCTTTCTATCTATACAAACCTTTTTCTTTATGCTGTAAGAGATGTATTATCACATAAGAGTGAATTGAACTACTTTGGCAATTAAAAAGAGGCCCACAGAATGAACGCATTAGTTAGCAACTACTGAAGGAATGAAGTACTGTCAGTCGATGTAATGTAAATTCACAGCAACTCTCCCCAAGTCAGTGAAGTAGATTTAATCCTTCATTTTGTCATCAAAATTTTTATCTCTTCAGCATATTTTAAAGAGTGTTTTCTAGTAGAAGGCATTAAGCACACATTTCAGAGACTACAAGCTAAAGTAAATAGAAGGAATCCTAGAAATTTCAACAGCATATATTTCACAACCTTAATTTAAACCACAGGGTTTCCACAGCTCTTGACAATTCAAAGAACATTGACGTTAAGCTTCTGTTATCTAGCCCTTCTCAGCCAATAAAGTAGAAACAACCCAATCATCAGAGGATTGGCACACAGTTACAAGTCTTTTTCTGCCCTCCCCTCCTAAAACAGTCCAAGAAATGCACAGCAACGGGAAATAAAATATATGAATGGTGTGGCATGCAGAACAACAAAACACACATTATCTATTCATGCATTTGAATTAAAACCAGACAAGAAAAAACTGTGGACTCTTCCACAGTTTTATCAGTAGTGAAGCTCGTCCAGGAGTTGGATTTCTCACTTTTGTAAAGAAACAGCCAGAAACAGGGAAGGTGGGATGCAGTTAACTGGTTTTTAAAGTACAGGCCTGCTGCTGGTGCTAGACTCTCCCCGAGTCACTCAACTGTCCAGATAACCCTAGACAGATCAAGAGTCCCCCAAGGGTCAGTGGAGCCTGGCTGGGCTCCATCCAGCCTGGCAGCAGCTCTGCCTGGGTCTGGAGCATCAGAGGTGCAGTCAGGCTCCCCAGGCTGCCGTTCTCCCTCCCAGGCACCCAGCCTGCCCAACACCTTGTCTGCTTGCTGCAAAGCTCACTCTGCCAGCATCCACAAAAAAAAAAGGATAACTTGGATCGCTGCTCCAGTGCTCCCTGTCAAGGCTGCACCCAGCCAGAATCAAATTGCACTTGGATGTCTCAGTTGCTGCTGGACTTTTTCCTTCTCCTACCCACACAAACATTTCTTTACATACATCTTTGGGTTTTCTGACAGAAGGCAAAATTCCAATCATGCTTTCATAAAACCTAATAAAAACAATCAATAGTAATCTAAGTTACCATCAATGACAGCTGCAATTCACATTTTTGCTCAATGACTGAATTCCAACGTTTTTTACGGTCAGCAAGACCTACCCCACTGATTTGCAGAGTTAGGATTTTGCTATTGAAAACTTCTTGCTTCATGGGTCCACAAGAAAAAAAATAGTGATTAAAGAATCAAGTGAAGACTAGAGAGATTGTTTTGAATTACCTGTACAGCTTTTGCACTGTCCTCTCAGACTCTCAGCAAAAAAAGTTACAGAAATACAATTAAGAAAGTAGTGTACACCAGTCTATTATCAAGGTCATTTTTGAGCAAGCAGCAATAAAAATGCAGGCAGAGACAAGGAGAAAAAACAAGTTTCCACTTTGGGAAGACCATTTCTTAAACAGCTTTTTAAGCTTTATTCTCATGCGGGAATCAAGATGGGGGCTGAGTCCCGCAGCACAATAAATGAGCTCACAGAAAGGAATTACATTATGCTAGCAAAACAACTTTCAAATCTGAATCTTTAATCTAAAAGAATTGGTATGGGAATATCTCTGACAGAGCTGTTACTGTATCGAATGACAGTTTCAAAAAAAAAAAAAAATCAGCAAAAGCTAACAAGTTAAAGATGACAAAACAGAAGGAATTTATTGCTGAAGGCTGACATCTACTCCGCCTACACAAAGCAGCAGCGGGATCTTCTTGGTCTTTGCCCGGTAGGAAAAGCCCAGAAATGACAAGGAAAAAACCAACCGTGTCAGCCCATCGACCCACATTAGCTGCTGCTTTACAAAGCCTGCCAAGTTGAACTTGTGGAAAGGGCAGTGGGTGAAAATGCCTACCATGAATCCACCTCCCTTCCAATGACTCTCTGAGCTCACATAGAACAGGTGAGATTTTCCAGAGATAGTTAGAATGCTTTGGTTTTACCTGAAAACCTGATTTCTTTATTTTTTATTTTTTTAATCTCTATATTTTGCCCTGCACTTCTCAGGAATTGTAACTGCTGTTTCACATCAGAAAGAAGTTTAAATTACGTGCATCTACAATATTTGGTATTAGAATACTGAAAGTTAGTTTCTAGTCTTACAATTTTATGCTTTCCTATTTCCAGACTGTTATTTATTTCTACTCTAATTACAAAAAAAGTCTTCCAGTTTTCCTGTAAAATTGTTATGTCTACAGCTTTTAATACTCAAAAATGTTTATAAAATAATTATTTTCAGGGAAAAAGCAGTTTTTTTAATGGCCTCTAAAACAGAGCACAGAATGACTGAGAAATCATTGAAGTCCTTACATAGCAGAAGTAACTACAAAAGAATAAACACATATATATCTAGCCTTATTTTGCTCTGACAGACAAGCAAATGAAGCACTGGCCTCAAATCTCAAAGCTGTACCCATATATGCGAGCTCAGAGGCACAGTACCTCTGAGTATCACAGGCCTCTGAGAAATCACTTCAGTACCTAAAGCATAATTTTAAAAAGTTTGACTGATGTGCTCCTAAGGTTTATGTCAATTAACAAATCACAATTCCTGCAAGCTGACCTAGCCAATCTTGTCTTGCAAAACTTTTGCAACATACTGTTCCTCTGTTTGGTCAGGAAGGGATGTCTGCAGGACACCAAAAAAAATGTAGGGGAAGGCAGCAAACCCCACCTGAAGATCTTTTGTGAGACTGATGCAAATGCCAACAACTGATAAACACACACTGATGGCCCCAAATTTCAAGAGATGCATTTTCTAAGCCCTCAGGGAATGGAGAAAATATTTACGACAGACAAATATTTTTTTATCTTAATCTTCAGTCTAGCTTAGAATGCTTTCATGGGATTTTTTCGTGCCACATACCTTTGTACTCTGAGAAAAAAAAATTGGTCTATGGCTTGTTGGTGATTTTTTGCAGGGAAAAAAGCACAAAGATTTTAAATTTAGAGCTTTAATCAATGCCAAGCACATTTTTCCCACACAATGCCCATGATGTTCCTTGCAGACTACCAGAAAAAAAGACATTTCTCACTTCTTTCTTCTTCTCCCCCAGCCAGAAGTCAAATCTCAAACAACAAAATTTGTCACTAGTTGAGATCAACTACTTTTTTACACTACATATTCCTTTTAATAAGATCAAACTTCATTTCTATTTAATAAAAGTTTCAAAATATATTTATGTTGCTTATCATGAACTTCGGAAACCTTGTAACTTTAAGACAATGACATACACAAAATCAGCATTCCTGAGGGCATGCAATGTCACCTCTGCTTGAGGTGACATCATCAATTGGTCATCTAAAATTGACCTTTTAGAGTACTATATAGAATAAATTCCACTATATTAAGGCTTTGACAGTCAAATGGACTCAGAGAAAACAAAAGCCAGGAGTTCTGGAGTTACATCTGCTCTTCCAGAGTTTTGCTGGGCTGTACCTACCAAGGCCTGTAGCCCAAGAGAGACTGGGCTGCTGCAGCTCCATGTTCCCAGGCCCAGCCTGTAAACATGTAAAGTAGTAAAGCTGAGCATGTATTCCCACATATAGAACCACACACGTAATGCAATGGATATATGGATATGTGCAAATACATATGGCCAGCCACACAGATTCACAAAGACAGAAACACACAAATGACAGCACCACCAATGGTTTCATCCTGCTCCAGGGAAAAATATGGATTCATAAACAGAGATGGATTTCTTCAATGCCCATCCACAATGTGGATTTCTTGAACACTCGAAGCTGGAGACTCACTGGATCCAGTAGCTGTGCTCCCCCACACCCAAGATCTCCCCATTGCTGGTATCTGGCATGTGAGCCCCTGAGGGCCACAGCTCCATCCCAGTTACTGAGCCAAAAACTGCCTTGCACACAAACCAGCCCCATCTCACACACACACCATGGATCACCACACACTCACTCTTTGCTAAACCATTTTGATCCCTCCCGTATTTGGTCCATCCTCCATTCATCCCAACATAAGTCCCGTGCAATCCCAAGATGTTCTTCCCCTGTATCCCATGATGAGTCCCATACCCCTGCAGAGTGTCACCACCCCCATCCTGTAAGCCTGAAGAGCTGCTCCTATAACACCTTGGTGGCTGCCATAGGAGAGCCCTGGCAAGGGCTCATGTCTCTGGGTTCATTATTGGTGTAGTAATAACACCTTGATCTTGTGCTCCTTTGTGGGTGGACATGAAACTTCTCACACAATCTAAGAGCTTAAATAAGAGTGTGGACAGATAATAAGTATCTTGGGGCCCTGTTACTTAGCCCACCTGAAGACACAAGAGATGTACAGGTTCACTGAGATTCCCAACCCTGAGGAAGAAGTGGAAACTTAAGCCAAGTATACCACTGTACAAAATTTTGCCAAAAATTAAGAAGTTTTTACCTTACCACAATGTTAAGTGATTCTGCCTCAGACTCCTGTCATATTTTTAGCTCATTGGTCTCCAGCCTCACAATGCAAGCTGTGAACAGAACTGCTTTTAAGCACAGAACTGTTTTTTTTCCACAAGCCTCAAGGAACCTGAAGTTTCTTTTAGTGTTCTCTAATCAGGAAACAATATTCACATCAGTGGAAACACAGCAGAAATGTTAAAGGAAAATATTTAGAAGTAAAGACAAACTGCAGGAGAAACCTTCTCATTTTCTATAACACTTAAATCTGTTGCAGATGTTTGGAAAAACTCCTATTTAAGACGGATGGTAGCAAAGTCTATTGAAGCCACCAGCATACATGAACCCAAGATGCAGTATGGTGAAGCACTTAAGATACTTTTTTCATCTCATACAGAAAGAAATTGTGAAAACGACATCCAACTCATCTTGGAACGCCAGAAAAACTTCCTCCAAAACTTCCAGACGTTCTGGAAGTCTCTCTGTTTTAAAAGTGTCAGAGGAAACTATTTCACCACACAAAATACCTTTGAATGCATGAGGTTGTAGTGAAGTGGCTGAGAGTGCAAGATCTACCTATCTAGGCTCACAGACTAACAGACAAATCTACAACACCCCAAACTTCTGTCATATGCTTCAACTCCTACAATTAAAGTACATTACTTCTTGAGGTGGGACCCACCACCCTGACTTAGGCACCAAAGAGCCCTTCTTCATTAAGTGGGATTCACAACCACCCCATGAGTGGTGCCAGGCTTGAGTAACCCACTAAAAAAACTACCAAAATCTAAAACAACGAACAAACAAATCCCAGCAGACACTGGTACAATAAAAGAGTTTCTCCTGAAGTCAAACACCTTATTGCTGCTTGTGGCAAATAAATGAAAGAGAGGGAGGCCTGCACTTTTATTCTCCCTAAATTTTGAGCACTCTAATGATCCAACTAAAGTATCAGCTCTTTTTTCCTTCTGGAAGGAAACTTGCCATCTTGGCTGTACAGTAGCTCAGTTTCAAAGAGAGGTCTCAAGAGAGACCTCCTCCTCCTCCTCTCCATTACCTGTCACAGCAGCTTGGTAATACAGCACTCTATTCAGAGATTGGAGATGTGGGTTCAAACCACTTCACACTAAGGAGATTAACACAAATCTCCCCCTGCCTGGGAATGTGCTCTAACAATATAATTGATAACACTTATGTTTCAGCAAAAAAACCCGTGGTTGCTGACCATAATGTCACAATTTGTAGATTAGTCATAGCCTAACCTAAACCAGATCCTTGAAGCAAAGCAGGTCTGAGAGCCAATGGGTGAAAGGCATGTGAAATACCTATGTTCATCTCTGCCCAGGTGGAGCCATTCAGTTCCCTGAGCATCAGCACTTATCCAAAACCCCAGGCAGGAACAACAAAACAGGCTACTTCAGCACACCAGCTTACACAAACAAACTGAGATGCAGCTGAGGAAATATTTAGTCTACAACTATAGCCTTCCAAGTTAACACTACCACAGGTTTACAGTAGCAGGATGTTTTTTTTAATTACAGAAAAAAATCACCTGACAATGGCAGAGTCAAATTTATGAAATATATGAAATAGCGTTCAAAATCATTAACTGATTTTCCTTTCTTCTTTGAAAACATGTACCACTTAACTCCAGTATAACAAAGAATACATTCCGACAGAGCAATGCTGCTACAAGCCTCTGAAATGGCTTTTTACTTCTGATGTTGCAAAATAATTCCTCTGTATCTAGACACTGAGTTACACTTTTCATGAAGAGTAATTCCATTAGTGGATACAAGAGACTCAACAGAAAATGCAAACCAAACCTTTCACTATGATAGGGACATTTTAACAAAACACCTGTAATTAAAATGCCAACTAAATTTTATAGCTATGTAGATATTAATCTTGAGGCTGAAAGGACCAATCATTAACTTTCAAAGTTGTTCAGTGCAGTGACTTCAGTATTGTGTGTTTCTCTTTCTTAAACTGGACTTCAGCACTTTCTGACAGACCCTTGCAGCTGTGGTACCCTCCAGTTTCTTCATTTGCTGACAGGACAAAAGCAAAACTGAACAGAAAAACAAGAAATGCCTTGAATTCTACCACAGCACTCTCCACAGTCATGCCAAAATACCTTTTCTCCAAAATTCTCTTGACAACTGCTCTGAGAAATCTTTCCATCCTCACTTCAAAATGTGTTTTTACCTCATCAAGATGCTTACAATCCTGAGCTTAAGTTGTTTACTTTCTGTAAAAGCAACGTTGCTATTCTAATCTGCATCGCATTCTTCACATTGTTTTAGGATCAGTTATCTTGAATTGTGGCTTTTGTAAGGCAGTTCACCACCAGGGGGGTTGAAACTCACAGCTTCCTTGGATGATCTGTGCTCTCACGCTGAGAAAAAAAAATTCTGTCAACTTACTCTAATAGGAGGAATGGTCTCTCGACCTGATCTTTCAACTAGAAAGATATAATTATGAACTTAAGTATTCCCAGAAGGGGTGGCTTAGAAGCAGTTAAATATATTGGTAGCTTCAATCACCAACATAAAAATCAAGTATTTTATCCAGATGCCTCTAGCACCCATGGGCTGAAATATAAAAGCTGCACATTACTGCAGTGAGATCACTGCAAGTGTTAATGAAAAAACAAAAAAAGTATTGGCTCTTGTCACCCATACATGGCAAGCTTCAGGAAAATTCCTACCTTTTAAACTGCATGTTATCATATATATTCAAATAGGATTTAGTATTGAGTTAAGGTTGTTTGATGTACGATGGTACCTTAAAAAAAAAACCAACTAAGAAACAAAATTTATATCACTTTGTTTCTACGACTGAATTTTCATAACCAAAGCAAAGCACATTTATTTTCGAGCTGAGACATATGGCCTCTGAAATTTACTTGGGCTTGATTTTGTCCTCTTTACCTAGAGGATATTTTGTACACATAATTATATTAATAAACACTCGCTTTTACTGCAGCCCGTAAACATCCAGATGCTACTCTCCCACACTATATCCATCTCAAACACTATACTTCACCATAAAGAAAAGAAGTCATGCATCTGCACAACACATGCCTTCCAACCATTTTCCATTCAAGATTTTTTTTTTTTTTTTGCTTGTTTTGCTTTTGATAGAGACCTAATGGAACTAGGGATTCATGTGCAGGGAGTAGGGATGGGCAGAAATTCTGCTGTGGACCCCAGCAGGAGCTGACCCGAGGCAAAGGTGAGAGCATCTGGTGCCTACCAGCGCTTCCCACCGCGACCCAGCACACCGCGGAGTCAATTGCTGTTAACCCAGAACTGAGTGAGCCGATGTGCTCAGCAGCTTGGGTCTCGCCGGGACAAGCCAAGTTACAGCACTTTAACAAAGAGGATGCGTGTGACGGAGTCAGTCGAGAGTTAAGAACTTGGCGCGGAGCGTTCCGGTGTCCCGACCACAACGCACCGGACAGCCCACGTGCAAAAAAAAAAAAAACAAAACCAAAAAAGAAAACTTTCGTAAATTATCTCCTTTATTTCTTCATGCTACCTCTCTCTCTTCCCCTGAAAGTGGTTTAGGACTCTTCTCGCTCCTTATAACAGAGCTTAATCCGGTTTATATTACGGACAGGCGCGCGGCATCCCTCGGGGCTCCGCTCCTCTCCCTTGTGCAGAGAGGGACCCCGGGACCGCAGCCCGTGCCCGGCTCTGACCCCATCTCCCGGCGGGCCAGAGGCTCGGCCGGGCGCTGCCGGTGCCCCCGGGGCGGGGAGCGGAGGGTCGCCCCCTCCCCCGGGTCTCGCCGCTCCACAGCGTCTCCCACAAAGGGAGTGGGCGGCCCCGGAGGCGGCCGGGCCGAGTGGCCCCCGCTGCCGGGGGAGGAGAAAGGACTCCAGGAAAGTGGGGGAGGGCGGCTGCAAAACGTGGAGATGGGGGAAGAGAATAGGGATCAAGGAGATGGGGGAGGCCGTCGGGAAGCGTGCGGTCGGCAGTGCCGGACCCCAGCCCGCCTCCCACCGCGGGTGCCTTCGCATCCCATCACGGCCCCCGCACCGGCTGTGCCCGGCGGGGACGGGGACGCTGCCGAGGCTCCCCCAGCCCCACGGGGGAAAGGCTGCAGCCCCCTCAGGCACTGCCCTGCCTTGCGCTGCGCTGCTCACCCCCGCACCCCCGTTCTGCGCTCACCTCGGGGCTGGCCCTGCCCCGGCACCCACAGCAGCCAGGTCGCCGCCAGCAGTGCCAGCAGCCGCCGCCCGCCGCTGCCCATGGCCGGTGCCGCCGCTGGAGGGATCGCTGCCCGCCCGCCCGCCTTATATCGGCTCCCCCGCCGCCCCCGGCCCGCCCCGCCCCGCAGCGCCGGGGGCTCGCTCAGACAGCCCCCTCCTCACACAGCCCTCCTCACACGCCTTCCTCCACACGCACAGTCCCCCTCCTCACACACACACACTCTCCCCTCCTCACACGCTCAGGGACCCCGCAAAGCCGCCCCCGAAGCGCTTGCGGTCCCGACCGCATCTCGCGGGTGATGCGCGGGGTGCGCCGAGCCCAACGAGCCCATGCCTAAAAACTTCTAGAAAGCCGCAGTTACTGAACTGAGGGTTTTTGCAAGGGAAAGGTGAGTGTGCGAAATAAGAAAAAAAGCGTGGGAAGGGAGAAAGCACCGCTAAGCTAATTCAACATACAACTTTTCCGTACGGCTGATGTTTTCACATGCTAAAAAATTAAATAAATAAAAATCGGTAAAGGCTTTCCTTATGAATTTGTCATCCCCACCTTGGAAACTTCGTTCCCGTGCTGATAGTTTTCCAGCCCCTGTTCCACATAACCACAACAAATCAGCCATGTTTGTAAATTAAATGAGTTCTCTCCTCAGCAGCTAAACTATGAGGTTGATTACTTTTTGTCCCATAGGAAATCTTTGCAGCTTTTTAATAATCAACTTCCTTATGAAACTAGCATAAAACATAACAAAATTGTTGTAGAGATTTCTCAAGATAGACGCTTTTATTCAGTGCTTCAGGAAAGTTCATCTCCATTAGTGTTTATTGCTTTAAGGTTTGTCAGGTCGCAGAGCTCATATCTACAATACTCCTTAATGAGTATTTCAAGGAAGGTGCAGCAGGGAACACTTTCCTGGGAAAAGAGCTCTGTGCCAAAAAATTGGTTAAGCGGGAGGAATTTGAGTCAACAGATACCATCTCTCAAATGCAAATTCCCTCTTTTTTAAGAAAAAAAGTAAGCTTGTTTAAAAAATGATGCTTATTTTTTAGGAAAACCTGTGCTTCTCTCTATGGTATTGCATTAAAAACCATATTTCAAAATATAAAAATATGTCTGAGTTTCATGAGCAGAGTTAGGCTGCAATTCTTCAAATTGTGGGCAGCTCTTTGCAGTTTGGACTTCAACTTGGTTGGCTAGAGATTTTTTGATTGATCAAGGAAGTCAGGAAACTCAGGGTTTCCTAATAATAATAATAATAGTGAGCTACATATTTTACATGAAAGCAACTTCTTATCATGTAACTCAGAGTTATGAGTTATACTTGAGAAAGTATAGCAATGTTTATATTCAAAACATAGACAAAGAGAAATATCTATGGGTCAAGGAGATATAAAATGAAAAATTTCTGCCATAAAACCTTATCAAAGGCCTTCAAGCCTGCAAATAAATAACACTCCACATCTGTCCCTTCCAACAAATCCATTCTTTGCTCACACCAGGAACTTCTTAAATTTCAGGATAGGCAAGAAGGAGCAAAGCAAAACATCTGTGGAGAGAAAAGTCAACAAATTTCAAGAGCCAAAGTGTCGTTTGTTCTAAAATCATAGAGGTCAGGTTAAGGAATCCTCTGTGTAGGATCATAAGTACCAGTTGGGAGCCAAGTACAAAGGAAAGGGAAAGAGGGAGCATCTGCACAACATAAAAATCTGCCAGTTTACAGCTTTATGATTGGTTTAACTATTTCTTCAAGTAACAGCAAGCTGAAGAGTATTATACTGCGACTATGCAATGATAAATGCCCATTTATTTTTACATGTATTTATCCTCATCAAAATATTACACAAGAGCTAGGAAATGTAAATTGAGATCCCTCTCTGGACTTTATAATCTGACTTGATTATTATAGTTTAACTAAGCATCTGTATACAACTAAAATATCGCCTTCAAATTAGTTTGTAGGAGGATATCACCGTTGTTCAGTGCCCATTATAACAATTTCCTAAGAAAATGGATTCTTCTCAAATTTCAATTCAGTATGTACATTCTTGGAGAAGAGGATTACTGTGCTTCCTATTGTTCGTTTCCCCCAGTTCATTGCTGGTATTACAAAGTACCAGGCAATCAGAATGGTCCTCGCTTAAGGCACCATAAATATAATTTTTTTGTAACATAGGTTTCTAATGACCTTTGAATGATTGTGAAGATAGATGAGAAGCTCAGCTTCTTAAGCAAGTGTAACTTCACATTTACCCCGAGTGAGTGCATCAGATATTGCAAGGAGAAGATTAGAAATTTCTTAGTCTTTGACAAACCAACCCAATGAGAAAATGGAATGCCGTGGTACAGGTAAGACCACAAATGAGTGAAGAAATGTGTGCAAGAATGAATTTGTTTTAGAGCACTTTTGTGCATGTTTATGCATTCCCCAAAAACAAGCTGCACAAACTGAAACTCTGAATGCTATTATATCAAATATGCATAACATGGCTAGTAGAACTACATATTCAAAAAGTACAAGAGACATTCATATTTTAAAAAATTAAATGACTACTGCTCCAACGTCACTTGAAAGAAAGACAGAGATTGCACAAACTTTAGGAGCAGTAATATCCGAACTTTCTGGTCTTGCTAATTAAAATGTACGATAAAATAAAACAAGCCAACAGATTTGAAAGGTAAAACAAAATCTGTAAATACCCAGATGTGGTTGTAGGGAATTTCTTAAGATCTTGGTTTTTCTCTCACCTATTTTTCATTAATGACATGTGTCTTAAGGACTGTGTTTCAGTTGCAAAGGAATAGAAAATCCTGATAGGATGATGTAGCAAAAAGTGGATCTGTTAATCCAACCATCCACAGATAACAAACTAGGGACAAAAACATTGCCGTAGGCAAAAGCAGAGTTTTGGGAGAGTTCAAGACAGTCAAAACCCAAATGCAGAGTCTGAATAGAACCACTCTGCTATCCTGCACCTAAGTAAACTCCAAGAGAACACCAACTATGTTTTTTCAGCTTTTGTCTGTGTTGCTGTGCTAAAGGCAGAGCTATTGTGTTAATGGCAGGTTCCCTTCAGGCCCCTCAGGAGCATGAGGTCACCTCCTGACCCCAGAGGGCAGCGGGGGCACTCATAGCTGTCAGCAGTGCTGTGCTTTTCCTCATCCATTGCATTTAATAACTTGCGTATCCCACCATTCCACCTTACCATCCGTCCCACTCCCAATGCATTTAGGGACATTTCTACACTGTGAACATGGCTGATGCAACAGCTGCTGGAATTGGGGTAGGGAATTTGGAATCACTTCCAGAAGGAGGTATATTGTTATAACCAGTTGATAAACACACATGGAGCTACATCAAATGGCTAAATAATTTTTTATCTGTAGCTGTACTGTACAACAAAGGGTTTCTAATTTTTGTTGGGCTTTCTGCGCACACATCCACTCTGCCTCTCTGCCTTATTATCTCATAAGCACCTCTTGAGTGTTCTGAAAAAGTGTTTTGGAAATTATTATCACTTGTAATCAGAGGTAAAAACAATACAATAAACTGCCTGTCTGCTTCTAATATAAACATTCAGTCACTACTAAAAGCTGGTTTAGATAACTCTTCAGCTGTTCCCCAGAACCCTTCAAGTATTTTTCTCCCTCCCTCAGAGAAGGATGTCCAGAGGTTAATAAATCTGAGCTGTGACAGACTAAAGAGAGGAGTAAATTCAAAGCAAAAAGCTCATCACAGCACACGCTGCCCACAACTTCCTCTCAACAGAGACACTACCTCACCAGCTTGACAGGCTGGAAGTGCAACACAGTAAAGAGATGGAGGCCAGGACATCTCCCAGGTTCCTCCTGGCCTTCCTCAGCTGGTGGCCTGAGACTCTGCTTCAGCAGCAAAAGTCCTTGTCCTTTCTATTCTTGAAAGTGATTTCAAGCTGTAATTTGAAATCCATGTTACTTGGCTCTGAGATGACAAAGGCTTCCATGAGGATTCAAGAAAAACTGTTGTTTCAGAGGAATCTGGGAAACAGCTGCTCCAGAAGCCTGCACAAAGCTGTCACAGGCCAGTGGAAAAGGTACAAGCAAACTGAGTACCTCCTGCCTAGCCAGAAAAGACACCCAGTCAGCTGCCCCAAGGGCAAGGTCCCACAAGGGCTTGCCTGCTTCATGGTACAAGCTTTGCTGACCTCGGGAGTTGCCTGGACTGAAGTGCTCACCAGAGAACAGGGCTGGCTTGGAGAAAAGCAGGAGCTCCGAGACAGTGTGGATGCCACAAAGGGGGAGAAGAACAAAACATGGAGCCATGTAAATTCATACTTCTCTCAGAACTATAATTGCCATAAAACAGGGTTTTTAAAGCTTGGGCTATCACCCATGCCTGGAATGTAGCCCCACATTCATGCACCTCCATGCCCCTCACACTGGCAGCACCTAGGATTAGTGATTCCCTTCAGCTTTCCAGCTTTCCAGGGGCTATGAACAGTCACATCCTCCTATTACCAGCCATATTCAATCCCAGGAGCTAGACGCAGAGGGTCCAGCCACCTCCTGTCAGGCTGCTGGGAAGAAGATACCAAGGTCTACAGCAAACAGGTCCAAAGCCCTGCCAAAAAGGAGATGATGGCAGGAGTTGGGAGAGCACAGAAGCATCATCACTGCCCAGTTGTGCAGGGTCCTTCCCCAATATAAATAAAAAAAGCACAACAGCTAACAGCATAATAAAAGTGCTTTAATAATAAGATATTAATAAGAAGAGGAATATCAAGTGTAATTCCTAGACCTCTTCATCCTGGGAGCCCTGCTTCGATGGAGCTTTGGGTAGACCCAATGAAAGCAGTGCTGTTGTCTCAGACTGTTTTGAAATTAAATATAGAACTGTTTTATTATATTGCAGTAAGTACATCACACGCCTGTATTGTGCCTGGGCACCTGACTATAGAGACACTGCTTGTGACTCTGCTTTCTTCATGGCTACCAAAGCAGGAGATGCAGGCAGCAAGAGATACTGGGTAGCCCAAAGCTCTGCCTGCAAGGGGTGGCATGGTTTGGAAACAGGTTAATAGAACTGCACTGATTCCACATTGCAAAATAAGTGGCATCAATCATTGGCATCAATGATGTTGAGGGTAAGACTCAGCACATTTTCTGTGATACAGGTCACACAGTGGAAATTGTAGTTATTATCATACTGAATTATGGCAAATACAATCCTCCCCAAAAGATCACAGTGAATTCATATCGTTTTTTCTTTTGTTGAAAAAATGGAACCTATCTGCAGTAGTGAAATACTGCCACTACAGGTAATCAGCAACAGCCCTTCCATAATGGTCTTCCCATTCTGGGCATGAGACTTTTCCTTATGTTTTGATTAAACTTTGTAAGAACTTGGAGGCTTCAGCAGCCAATGCAAGCTAAGGAGCTACCACAGTAAAGTTCACAAGAGACATTTATAACATGAAGAACAAATGTTAACAGTATGAAAATTCTTGCTGTTCATCTCCAAATTTATCTTGTGGGAAAGACTTATGGAACCTGAAGGATACAAACCCATCACCTCCACATTTTTATTAGGAAGCAGTGAGAATATTACTTGACCTTCACAGAAATATGCAAGCTAAATGGCATTTAATTTATGGTCCTAACATTGAGATGTATCTGAGAATAGTTCTGAGTGGATAGAAAATTTATAATTTAGCTCATACTTTTAAACCACAGTCAATTTGTGAGAACAGTTGGAGTTTGTGGATAGTTTTTGCTTTCTTATTATTTTGCAAAAATTATTAAATAGGAGTCTATCAGTTAATCATACCCTCTGATCTTTTCTTCAGTGAATTTGCATTTCTTTTCAAGTGTAGTCGGGTATGCAGCTGGGAAAAGATTTGTAGGACACCAGTGTTGTTCTGGTAGTTGATCTTTTACCAGCAAGTGGTGAGTTTTTCCTGCTCAGAGAATACACCTGCCTATGCAAAAAATCCATGTTAAAAGATCTTGGTGTGAGATTAGTAAGGATTCATTACTCTTTTTTGTAGATTATAAAGCGATAATGCAAGAAATAAAACTTCAAGAAGGCATAAGATGAAATACAAGATCTTAAATGTGACTTTAGTCCAGCTTGTGGAACAATGAACATCTCCAGTTGTCTTGTGCAGCTTTTAAAATTAAGTAATTTATTTATACACTTAAACACGATTTTGATGTCAGCTTTAAGCTTCTGTTATAGAAATTTGCCATAGAACCCAATTCAAGAGGCAATTTAACTTTATTAATGTGGGAGGAAATCTGAGCACAATGTGAGCTATTTTTTAACCTTAACTGCCATTCCTGCTATTGCAAGAAAGTGCCTTACACCTATCTGGAAAGCCATTATTAGCAAACTGAATAATTTATCACTTCCAATTTACAAGAAATTAGCCCTGCCTAAGACTAAAACCAGAAGCCATTTATAAAATAATAATTCAAAAACTTATGTCAGGTTCCTAATTTGAGGAACAGTCAGAGTGTCCTAATGTGCAGAGAGCATTATTTTAAAACCAGAACCAACTTTTCCTGTCTATAAAAGCAAGTGACTGTGCTTTGCTGCTACCTTATGGGCACCCTTACATGTGTTTCAACTGAATTTTCAGAAGTGGATAAAAGCAGGAAATTGTGATATGGAAATCTCTGTGCTTCACCTTTTTAATGCTATTTAGAGACATCCTCTATTATTCAAACATTACCTTTAATATATAGAATAGAAACAGAGTTAACGCTTACATTCTGTCTTTAAAGTGAACTCTGTATTATTTGAAGAGTATGGTTTTTAAATAAAACACTCTTAAATTTAACTAATTACATATAGTTATGGGATCAGTCTTTAAGCTGCGTTGAAAGAATAGTCTGACTTGGAAAATAAGGGTAATCAGAAGCCTTATTGTTCATAAAGAAATAAATATGGAAAAAGGACAAAGTTTATCTTAGGTTAATCTTAGGTTAATTCCTGTCAAGTGAAATTGCACTGACTAGAATTTATTTGTCAGTGCAATTTCACTTGACAGGAATTAACCTAAGATTAACCTAAGATAAACTTTGTCCTTTTTCCATATTTCTTTCTTTCTGAACAATAAGGCTTCTGATTACCTTATTTTCAAGTCAGACTATTCTTTCAACGCAGCTTAAAGACTGATCCATTAACTATATGTAATTAGTAAATTTAAGAGGTATTGGAAATGTTTAGAGTCTGAATTGCATAGTGAAAAGAGGGTGTCTCTGTGACTACGTAAATGTTGTACACATGATGGATGGATCGTCAGGCTGTATTTACTAAGGTGACTGTTTCTGTGTAAATTCCAGTGCTAATTAGAGGTTTGTTTTGGAGAACAAGACACAAAGCCAATCAGTCTGATGAGCTGAGAGATTAGAAGCTGAGCTCACTAGCTGTCTTTGACTTCAATCAAGAAATGCTTGTGTTTAAACAAATGAAAACATTATCAAACTTTATTCAATGTTGATTTTCAGTGACACTGCAGTGCTGGATTTCCTATTCCTAGATTCTTCCCTGCACATTTCCCTTTGCCTGTAGGGAGCAGGCAAAGGTACTGTCCTGTGAGAGGTAATTAAAATTCTTCCTCATCTGCAAAAAATTTCTTTTTTTTCCCCTTTGCCTTCCACTGCTCTGCAGCCCAAGGTGACCCCACCACAGGTATTCCCAGGAGTGCACAGATCTCTAGTATGACGCTCCATCAGCCTGAAGATAATGTTTGTATATCTCATTTTGAGCTGCCCACAAAGCCATCATTATCTCTCTCTCTTTTTTTTTTTCAGCTTTCCTCATGTGTAAAAGTAAGAAACAAAAAAAAAGCCTGACTGGTATCTCATGCACAATGAAGCCAAGCAAACTTTTTTTCTTTTTTTTCTTTTTTTTTTAATTTCCCCCCCCCTTAGAGTCTTTTGTAAATGCTATAAAGGACCATGAAAAAATAGCTATTACTGCTGTAGGATTTTTGATGAAATATCAAGAACTACAGTAGATTGGAAGTTGTTCTGACAAAGAGTGACTGAATACAAGGCAAGTATAAAATAAACATAGGTTATATAGGTCAGGATATGGAGTTTATACTGTGATTTTGGGGCAACACTTCATACTATAACATTCCCAAAGTACTCTATGATCTCTGTAAGCTGATGACACAGACATGTAAGATTGAATTAATTGGCATGGCAACAAAGCCACAAATGCAAGACTTTACAGGAAAAAAAAACAAATTTTAAATCCCAAACCAACTGACTAACATGTGGGCTAAGAACTTCACAATGAGGTTGAGTTGTTTTTCTTTTTTTCCGTAGAATCATAGAATCCTGTAATTGTTAAGGCTGGAAAAGACCTTCAAGATCATCAAGTCCAACCATCAACCTAGCACCATGTTCACTATTGAACCATGTTCCATGCCATATCCACAGGTGTTTTGAAAACTTTCAGGGATGGTAACTCCACCACTTCCCTGAGCAGTCTGTTCCAATGCTTTATAATCCCTTCCATGGAAAAAAATTTCCTGGTAACTGAACCTCCCTTGGCACAACTTCTCCCCATTTCCTCTTGTCCTGTCGCTTGTCACCTGGGAAATGAGACTGACCTCCACCTCACTACACCCTCCTTTCAGGTAGGTGTAGAGAGTGATAAGGTTTCCCCCAAGCCCCCTTTTCTTCCAGGCTAAAGACCCCCAGCTCCCTCAGCTGCTCCTCACAGGACTTGTGCTCCATGCCCTCTACAAGCTCTGCTGCTCTTCCTTCTCTGGACTTGCTCCAGAGCCTCGATGTCTGTCTCGTCGTGGGGGGGTCCAGAAGTAAACACGTCTATCTTTTGCTTCATGGGAAAAATCAGATGCTCTATTAATTCATAAGTAAATAAATAAATATGGGCTAAAGGACAAAGTTTATAGGGCAGTCTTATTTAAAGTGTTGAAGCTTTTGAGCTGGTTCAATTTTCAGACACTCATAAGTCATTTGTGACTATAAGGCTGTGCTTAGTGCATTGTGTTCTTAGAGGATATTAAGTTGGGCTCTTAATCACATTTTAGTACTAGCACAAAAATGCACATAATTTTTAAAGTGGAGAGTACTTAAAACATATTAAAGAGTAAATTTCTCTAATAAAATATAATTATTTAAACGAAGAAATATAAACTACTGTTAATCGATTTAATCTAGTTTTACTGTCAAGACCTGCTAAAATCTTGCTACATAGGGAAAGCTTCAGTAAGCTCCAAGTTTCTAATTTTATTCTGCAGCATTTAAGGCAGCCACAGGATGGCACTGTAAAACTGCAAGTCAAAACCTCGAACTCCTGCTAACACCCACTTCAGTGTGGTAATTGAAATCAATGCAACGAGTCCGTCACAAAGCAGATCCCACCAGCGTACTCTTTAATGGCAATTTTTTTTCCCATTTTCAACATCGTTCCCGAAGCAAATCAGCACCCCCAGGTTCAGGGTCTCGCAGACCCTGCTGCTGTCCCTGCAGGCAGAGTCCTGGTGCTGGTGGTACCTGGCTAGAGCCTGGACAGATCTGGATGCTTCAGGCAGGCAAAACAGCCACTGATGGAAAAAATTATGAGACAGGCTGTCTGTAGGGGAGTTTTTCTGTTCCTAAACAGTTTAACATTGGCTTATTTCATAAAGCATGAGTTTTATGCTTTTATTTTTCAATGGCCTGATGTAACTTATTAGTTGTGTAAATTGTTAGTTGTCCTTATTCATGCATATAGTGCCCAAAGATTGACATTATCAGGCTTGTTTCACACAATGCTCCCCTGATAGTATTCCTCCAAGAAGCAGAGGCCAGAGAAGCTTGCAAAAGTGTGGGTGGGAGAGGGGTGTGGGTGCTGGAGCTGATGTGCAATGTTGAAAATTATTATGAGTACAATGGCTGCTTCTTGGCTGTAGCATTTTACTACATTTAAGTACATATTATCTATCTTTTGCTTCATCTAAATGCCAAATTACCCTAATCCCTTTGAAAAACAGCTTTCATGGAGCCTTTTATTCCTCAAAATTTTCGGATATTGGGCTCCTCCTGGTACCATACTGAACTATCTTATTTGCACTTGAAAAGTAGGACACCTTCAAAGTTCATGGGTTTAATTGCTTTGCCAAGGTAATGGGTTTAACTTTTATATATTTTTTGTAATATGGTGTAATACTGACAAAATTATAAATTCCACATCCTATCCTGAAGCAAATCTCTCAATAAAGTCAGTTTGAACTTTACCACAAAAAGAAAAAAAAAAAAAAAAAAGAAAAAAGAAAAAAGAAAAATAAATTAATAACTGAGCCTGGAATTCAGAATTACCACATGCCAGACTTTGCAGCAATGACTGCAGCAAAGCTAACAAAATCCATAGAATTTACTGGAGATCTAATCTTTTGCTAGCAGTAAATAATTAATAGGCAATTGTTACTAAAAAAATATAATCTAGGGAAGCTGACAGCTGTTCAATTTAAATTCTTTTTTTTCCTCTAATACGTATTTTAAAACACTTGTCTTTAAAATAAAGCTAATTTTTGTTCGCATGTGAATTGGCTACACATTGTGACAGTGCCTTTCCAAGAATATCTGAAACATAACAGTCATCATGACAATTTTCAATAAATCATTCCTGGCTGGGAGTCTCAGAGGAAGAGAAACTAAATGATGATTGAATTATCCTTCTATCTCTAAAAGCGATCTTTCTGAATCAGGACTGAGGCATTGTGAGGAAAATGGGTTTGGAGCACTAATATTTCTGCTATCATGATTCCCCGTGTTCTCTGAAGAGCCAATGTACAAAATTTCTACTTTATAGATGAGACTTCACAGCGCAGAGTTATAAAATGGCCAGTGACTCAATGAAAAGATTGGGGTACAGGATAGTGGTGGTGATACACCACCTGAACTCCTCTTGCAGAAATGCTGGGAATGCAGGAATGCACCCGGTTTGGTACCAAAAGCAGCGTGGCCTGCATGAAGCTGGCACATAAACTGAGACTTACATGGCTAAAACAAGACTAATACCCCCGAAATTAAAGCTCCAGGTCACAACAAGCACCCCATGGCTCTGCCCCAGTTTCCAGCTTCCCAGCCATGTGTGTGCCACCGGGCAGAGCATGTCTGTGCTGCCTTCTCTCTCTCTGGCCAGGCTCTGCCATCTTCACCTCCAGAGGCAGAGGAGAAAGAGGCATCTGTAATCAGGCTGTGATTTAAAGGCAGGCCAGCTGCTGCTTGTGGACCCCCTCTCTGGCCAGGGCTGAACACTTTTCATCCACAGATAAACATAACATCATATTTCTGCTTCATCTCCTGTTTTGCAAATGCCAAAGTAAGTACAGGCCATGGCTTTTTAGCTTTCCCAGAAAAGCTGTGAGGCCGCGCTTCCTAGGCAGTGCCAGCCCACCTAGAAGATCAAGTAACACAGTCAGAGCCAGTGGTGGGCAATGCTGTAATCCACCTAGCAATATTGAAGATTTCCATTTCAAAATCTTTCTGAATTAGACAAAATTATAAGAGTCTTCAAGTCTTATTTTTTTGTTATCTGAATACAAGCACCATTTGAGTATTTCCTGAAAACAAGCAATATTGGCGTATTTTAATCACATCATCAGTTGAGACAACCAATCCTGAATTGTACATATATTTTGGTATATTTAAGCACCTATTCTTATGTAATTGATGAAGTATTTCAGTGCTCCTTTACACTCTACTAGGATGCTCAGTGGTTTAGAGAGAAAAAAATCTCACAAAGGAATCTTGCAATCACAAGCCTTACACAAAGCCTGGCTCCTATACTCCAGTATCCCTGCATGTTCCTTAAAAGTCTTTGAATTAATACCTTAAATATTTATACAGCTATTTATTTTCCTAGCTTCTGTCAGGAACTAATGGGCTTTCCATTAATAAATTATATGATGTACATTTAATAACTTCAGTAGTGCTTGCAAATCTCTGTTCAATGAAGACATAGAGACTTGCACAGATGGGTCTTATGTCACGTGTCTTACCTGCCACAACAACTGAACAAATCAAATGGATTTCGTACAGTTATTTGCTGCTAAAATGCCAATAGAGAGTTTATACTAAAGGAAATTAGCTGTTCAGGCATAGTTTTCCATTAATCAGTAGACAGAGCTCTTTCTAGCTTCAGAAATAAGGAAGGGATGCAGAGATGTGATTGCCAGAATCTATAAGAAATTTTTTACTTTGAGATAGGTGTTTAAGATGCAAAGCCAGAGGGTCATATTCCAGCTAAAAACTAACATGTGTGACTTCCAAAATAAACAGCATTGACTGACATTGAATCTGAATTTGGCCTGTTGTTTAGGAAATATTTTTGTCTGGTTAATGCCCCAGAATACAAAATAGCTTCTTCACACAGTCACAATTATCTAAATGCAATGGATTGCATATAAATGTTATTTTTACATACATAAAACATACATAGAACACAGTGTATGTTAATATAATTTTAATAATTATGTTGGAAATACATGATATATCTCTACACCATATGAAAATAGTGGCCACCTATAAAGAGATAAAGGTTTAGTTAAGCAGGTCCTGCCTTTCATAAACTCCTGCTGGCTGGGCCTGATCCCTGGTTGGCATGTGTATGCCACATAATGCCACTCAAATGTACTGCTCCATGTTTTTTCCTGGCACTGAGGTCAGACTGACAGGCTTGTACTTTTCCAGATCCTTTTCCAGCCTGTCTTGTAGATGGGCTTACCTCTTGTCAATGGGGATTTCCCAAGAATAGAGGGATGTATACCACGTGTGTTTTTAATGTCTGAAACAAAGCTCGTCTGTCAGCACTTGTGTTAGAAAACCTCAAATTGCCTAAATGTTTCAGGAAGTAAGTTTTCATCAGGGCATACCCTTGCTTTCAGATCAGCACAGAGCAGGAACTGGAGCTCTGCTCTTTCACGTGTGGTGATGCCAAAGCTTACACCTCAGCTGAGCTGTGTAGTGGAAACTGTGCTGATTGCTGTCTTGAGAAGGATTCACTAGGGAGCACATAAGGAGGAGGCCGGGGGTTAGTGCTATAGTGTCTTGCCTAATTCTATTTTTATTTTTTTTTTAAGCTGCAATAATAAAACTTAATACTTCCTACAAGCTGTACATACTGTAGTATGAGAAATATAGATCTGTTTGCAGTAGAGAGTACAACTTCAGTTCCAGAAGCTGGTTAGGAAAAAACTGTTTCTGTAGCACTGTTGGACACCACTCCATTCTCTGGTAAAAATACGGAAGGCGTTGGCTAGGCTGTCCTAATAAGAGCAAAGTGGGAAAAAATTTTGCCAGGCTGTGAAATAAGAGAGAAACTGTTGGTCTGCCACAGCTGATATTTTCACAAATCAGTGGTGCAGAGCTGTGCTTACTACATAGAAACAGAATCTCTTACAAAATCAGCTAACATTTTTGTGGCAGATATTATATGCTGCACATGTCAACTCAAGATGACAGTCTCCTTATATGCTTTCCAGCGATTGCCTGGATAGTTCAATAAGTTATCTGGATATCACTCCTGCAAGAGTATGTTATGGCTGTATACTGCTGCTAATAGAGAATTCACCATAATTTATGACTTCTACCTTTACAGCATCTTTTTTTCTTTCAAAGCACTTATTTGAAAACTAATAAAGCATGTAAGCACTATGGTAATAGCTAAGATTTGTTAATGAGATTTACAGGGTATAGTTTGAATTGACACAAATAACATCTCTAACTAGTTAATTATCGTACTTCCCAGGAGATTGATCCAGCAGCAATTATCAATGTCAATAAAACACGCCATGCCCAGTGCTTTCTATTTTACCTGTGTTCATATTTGCACACATTGTTTTGTTAATTAGAAACAGAAACTTTTGGCATTTGAGTCTTTCTGTATGAGGCCTGGCTGGTGCACACTCCTTTCAGCCCCAAGTGGCTCCAAAGAAGGCAAATGTACATCAAATTGGCAGCTCCTTAGGTTGTCCTCCATCTTACAGTTTTTTTAATCCTCAGTTCACACAGCCTGGCTCAGCCTGGATCCTGAGGTGTATTCTAGAGGCTTTGATAAAAGCCAACAGGTGAAATCCTCCCCTCAAAAGATCTACATAATTCTCAAGTCTATATATTGCTCTATCCAAATCTGTGCTCCCTCTTTTTTTGCCATGCCTACCTGTGTGCTTCTTTCTTCCTGTGCTTCTCACAGGGTTAGCAATTTACAACAGCTTTGAGCAGCAAACCCCAACTCTCCCTGTTTAAATGCTGATTCAGAGTAATTATTGCTCTTGTGTGAGTGTAATTTAAGGGATAATCATGCAGCTTGCTGCTGCTTACATTCACCTTTTCCTTCTTGTTTAGGAAGCTGCCTTGTTCAGCACAAACATTCATACAACTCATATAGGAGAGGGCATATCCTTGACTTATCATCATCTGCAATTCTTTTCACTTGACAGGTTGAAAAATGTGTACACCTATTTTCTCTGATGGTTCCCTTATCACTGTGGGCCTTCCTGAGGCTAAATCTGCTCAACCATTCAATTTTGATTCTGGAAGCAATGTTAAGGCCATTAGCTGTGTCCACATAAGGATGCTGTTATAAAACTTGACATGCTTATTAATCATAAATTCAGTAGACATTCTGCTTCAATCTTTCTGGGTTCTGCTTATGCTTCATTTATGATGTAAAGTGAGGGTTTAGGGGGAAGGTGGTGTATTTTTAGATCAGTATTTATGTCAGGTAGCAGACAGTGTTCAGTATTTCCATATCGCTTTCCACCCAAGGAAATGCACTTAGTTCTTTCCCACTTGGATTGCACATCGTTTGCTCCAGAGTGAGAGAGTGAAAAAGTGCAGTTAGAGAAGTTCAAGAGCAGGTGGCTGCAGACAAATGTTCACTCTGCCTTATCAGTGAGGGACTAGCACCATCCCTTTGCCACCGTATGTTACCATTTATTACTTCTGTATCATGATACCATCGTTTGAGGGGGATGTAAAAACATCATATTAGAATCACTTTCCTTGCTGCTGAATTCCACTAGTGGCTTTCAAAGTGAAGCTGCCATAATCTATATTCCTGAAATGGTACTTGTCTAAACCCGTGGAACACCGGTGGTTTCCAGACTGCTAGTTTAATACATCTCACAACAATAATTTTTGGATTGCCAAACTGACTCAATTAAGACATTTGTAACACAATGTATATTCAGCCTGGACTCATGAAATGGCTTAGCAAAGATCATTAGCCTTGGAAAACTAGAATGCATTTCCATGGAAGAGGGAAGGAAATAGACTGAAACCTTCTGCTAGCATCTGCCAGCACATTGCTCTGAGCCCACCAGCCCAGGTCATATCTGCACTCAGCCCTGGCTACAGATAAGATTTCTTGTCACTTGGAAAACAGCTGTCTGCAACTCTGTCATAATTGCATTTTCCTCTAATTGCCTACATTTGTTCAAATCCGATAAACTAAAAGTGAAATGCAATGAGGCAGAAAATGTGGAGATCGGCACCAAAGATAATATGAATGCAGTGGCCTGTGAACCAAGGCTCCTGAATTTTGCACATGTAGGGGAGTTGAAGACAGCAGAAGAAGAGGTCAGATTTAAGACCACAATATGGGAAGAGACAGTATTGGTCACCATGTCTAGTCTCCAATTTCAGAGGCAACCATATCATAGAATTACTTTCATCAGTTTATTGAGTTCTGCGTGTAGAAAATTTTAATGACCAATGCACAGGCTGACACTCTTGTTTCAAATGCTCTGCAAATATTTCTTGTCATCTTCCCTGGTCCAGGAAGATGTGATTAAAAATAAAATACCCCAACTTCTTGTCCTGCTCACCCCAATCCCACCTCCTATTTTAATTTAATTTTTAAATGGCATTTGCATTCCTTTCAAGCCACATTTCATCTTCCACCTTTTTGAAGAAGCTTGCCTTGCTATTAGCTGACCGGCCACACATCAGAGCATCAGTGCTCCCCTTCCACTTACCTCCATGGCTGCCAAATGTGCTGTCATTCCACCTCAGGTGGAATCATTAGCTACAATACCCTGTGTTCTCACAGTCCAATAAGTACTGAAACCCTGTGGTCGTACACCACAATTAATCTCTTCTGATGTTCAGGTACAGAAGAGATTCATGTTTGATTCTCTCTATTGGGAAGTTGCTCATTAGAGGTTGTAAAATAAGAGAGATTACAATTATGGGTGGACTTTTCCTTTTTCCTTTTGCCTGTACTTGGGCTTGAAGATCATATTTTTCCCTTTGATTTGCTCTGCTTTATCATTTTTACGGTAGTTTTTTTAATGTAAGTTGCTTTTCATGTGCTTTTTTTCACCTACCATGCTGTATCTTCTGCCTCCAGGCTGTGCTCTGTGTGATGTCCTCAGCTCCCCTTACCTGCAGCTTGGCTCAGATCTCACCAGCTTTTGTTTGAGCATAGTCACCCATATTATTTCATAGAACTTCAAGTATTGCTGTCATACTAATAATACCTAGATGCATTGCTTTACTGATTGCTTGAGAAATTTTATTTGTTCACTACAGTCCTTTGAGCTAAGCATTCAATATGTTTCCTTATATTAGAGCTTGGAAATCTAAAAGTCAAGCTATTAATTGTCAGCATTGAGTCTTCAAATGTCTAGAGGGATGTCTGCCCTTTCATTTGATAATGTCTCTGAAAAATCCCAAACTGAGACACTGGTATGTGTTTTAGGGAGTTCTAATTAGATTCTGTTCTATCGTTTATCAGGCATATGAAGGTAAATGCAGAGTTTCTTCCTATATCAGTAAAATTTATGTAAGAGTCATGGGTCTGGGATTAAGGCTCCAAAACAGCTTTGATTGAATTATTTCCTAAGTTCTTTTTTGCAACCATTACTGTAATGGACTCTGGATGGAAATACCTAAACCCCTTCACACTGGGTCCCATTGATTTACAGTAGTGATTTACCAAATTTCATGAGGACCAAGATAAAAAGGGCTTGTGCTTTCAAATGAAGAAGCATGCATTTAGTTTTTACAAAGGACATTTAATTTATACAGTAAATCAGGCACAAAGACTTGGATCACTTAGTGTTTTATTGTATTTCTAAAATAAGTTTTCAAGTTTCCTCTGGGTTTTTCCAGCATTTTCAAATACACCTAAATGATTAGAATAAGAATGAGGGTATTGGTACAGCAGCAATGAACTTTGCAATAACTAACGTTGAGTCACCTGGTCTTTACTGTGGCATGCAAAATCTCCTGGAGCCAGAACAGAAGCACATTGACATTTACAATGCCTGGACAGAATTGCTGATTTTAAAAATTCTGTTAAAATCAGCACTTTGGCAGATTGAGCTGGGAGAATCTTGAAGACTCTTACTAGATAATGTCGAACTAATGGTCTTGCTTATGTCCCATCTGTCTCTGAGCTACAGGTCCCACAAGTGGGACCCCATGGAAATGCCTCTTCTCATGGGACCCTCAGAATTATCTCTGCCTTCTGTTTCCAGAACAGAACTTGGATTTTCAGATTCCTGAAAACTAGGCAACTACAACGACCCATTAAATGTAGAATACTGAAACAGTCTTTGTAGGAGGGACTGGGGGTTTTGCCAGCAGTCCATAGAGTCATGCTTATTTTTGGACTCTCAACACACATGGATGTTTAAGAAAACCCTGCTAATCTTGAGCAGCAGCTTCACAAGAGGTGGGGGATATCCCCTTCATTCCAGAGTGACATGTAACCCCTGGGCACAAGATGCTTCAGAAATCTGGACATTGAACACCACAGGCTGCTGGACTGAATCTGCTCCAGGCACTGAAATAAATCTGGAAGGACTTGAGGGGAGAGGGAGGGAGGGAGGAAGGGAGGAAGGAAGGGAGGAAGGAAGGAAGGGAGGAAGGAAGGGAGGGAGGAAGGGAGGAAGGAAGGGAGGAAGGAAGGAAGGGAGGAAGGAAGGGAGGGAGGAAGGAAGGAAGGAAGGAAGGAAGGAAGGAAGGAAGGAAGGAAGGAAGGAAGGAAGGAAGGAAGGAAGGAAGGAAGGAAGGAAGGAAGGAAGGAAGGAAGGAAGGAAGGAAGGAAGGAAGGAAGGAAGGAAGGAAGGAAGGAAGGAAGGAAGGAAGGAAGGAAGGAAGGAAGGAAGGAAGGAAGGAAGGAAGGAAGGAAGGAAGGAAGGAAGGAAGGAAGGAAGGAAGGAAGGAAGGAAGGAAGGAAGGAAGGGAGGAAGGAAGGGAGGAAGGAAGGGAGGGAGGGAGGGAGGGAGGGAGGGAGGGAGGGAGGAAGGGAGGAAGGGAGGAAGGGAGGAAGGAAGGAAGGAAGGAAGGAAGGAAGGAAGGAAGGAAGGAAGGAAGGAAGGAAGGAAGGAAGGAAGGAAGGAAGGAAGGAAGGAAGGAAGGAAGGAAGGAAGGAAGGAAGGAAGGAAGGAAGGAAGGAAGGAAGGAAGGAAGGAAGGAAGGAAGGAAGGAAGGAAGGAAGGAAGGAAGGAAGGAAGGAAGGCCAACCATGTAGGCATGTGATGGACAGTTAAATTATCTGTTTCTGTGAGACAGGCTAAGAATCATCTCTTACTATATCAGATAAGATTTAGGCAAGGATCTCACAAGGCTGTCTCTTCTCCTTTCCAAGAATTGTTTTCTTACCATGCATCCAAAATGTAGGAAAATTACCTTCAAGAGCTCTGTGAAAAAGAGTACCTGTGGCAGAGATCATGTGGCAGCAGTTACAGTAAAAGTACTTTGTCAGTTTGGACAATCTGTTCCAACGTTTTTTCCAAATTTATTCAGAAAGCCACAGACTTTGAGCAGCATTTAGCAAGCATCCATATTGCTACCAGACATGTACAGGCCATTTTACAGAAATCTATGAATGTAGATGTGACTTCTCATAAATGTAGCAATGAAAAATAGAGCAGCGTATGGTTTCTATATTGCAATGGTATCTTCTGTGTAATGACTTCAGATACATTTGTAACTGGTGTCAAATCTGTCACCACTCTAGCCGTAAGAGGAGGAGAAGGCTGAATCATGGATGCTGCGTGCAGATGGCTAAATAAAGCAGGACAGAGCCCTCTGTGTGCTCCTGCAGGGTGGTGGTGTTCCCTAGGGCATATCTATGTGCTACACACCCTTTTTCCTGCAGAGGAGCGGGCAAGCACCTTACGGAAAGCAAGTTTTGGTGGTGCCAGGGAGAACTGCTATGGGCAGCAGATGAAAGAGTACCCGAGAGAACATGGATGACAGCACAGTGCTGGATCATGGGTTGCCTCTGTTTAATATATGACAGACCAGCTGTTTGGCTTGTGTACGTGGAGGGAAATTGTGGAAGAAGTTGGAGGTGCCAAAACAGTCATTCATGTATTGCTGGAATTTCAAAATACTGTGGCAAGTTTGCAAAAAAGGAATAAAACTTCCTCTAATTCCAAGTCATATAAGAATTCCTGCTGCCTCTGACTACCAGGAAGAAGAGCCTGTCATTTCTAGGCCCCATATCTCTCTTTTTATTTCCTACTAGGTTTAGTTCAAGCTTGTCTTCTGTCAAGAGGTCTGCAGAAAAATGAGCCCCTGCACAGGCAGTCATTCACCTCCAGGTCCAATTCTTCATGGGTCAGGCAATCCAGCAGCTCCACATGGGACCTTAATGAAACATTCCGAGAAAGCTCCAGGGACAGGCAGTCATTAAAAGCTGTTAACAGCACCATAATTAAAAACAAATTAGCAGCAAATCTGAAATTGCCTTAAGAATTGTTTCTGTCTTGTGTCACATCTCATAAATCTCAAATTACCATTAAAATTTGACTTAGTATTTCAGAATAGCTGCAAGATCAACAAGCCACTACAAAGCAGTTAAAAACCTACAAAATTTGCTTCCTTAGCATTAAGACCAGAGGATTTCCCTGGCTGTCTGAATAGCACTGATGCTTTTAAAATCCTTTACTTACTTCAGAGGAAAGAAATAGCAGAAGAGGAGATGGTTCAGTAGCTGCAGCTGTATTTGTAATGAATATTTCCCCAGCACGGGTTGTTTTCTGCTAAACTTGAAACAAGTTAACCCTTTTTAGCCAAATCATCCTTCCTGTCACAGAAAGTTTTAGGTAGTTTCTGCATCCTCATTTAAACAGGTGTTTATTATAAGATCTAGATAATGAATGTAATTAAAGTTTCTTCCAAAAGAGTGTGCATTGAATTTCCCAGCATTTTAGAAGTGGTTATGCTTGAAGATTTAAAGGATTTCTTCATATGTTAATACATTTATAAAAATATTGAGAAAAATTAACTGTATACGGTTTTGATCCTATAGAGAGCATAAAACCTGATTCAAAATAAATTATGAATCTATACATATATGATAATGAAATTATAGGCATCTATTGTAAGCTCAGCAATTTAAAAGACAATGACAGGATCAGTTTTGCAGCAAAACAAATTTTAAGCCCAATGTGTCAAAATAGCTATAGTTTCATTAAAAGCCTGATGCTATCAGATATTTTATTAAAACCTCAAATCCAATGGAAAAATAATTATGTTATGATCTCAGCTTTTACCTAAAGCCAATACAATTTGTTTTATGGCAAGTCCTGCCTGGATGCAGAAAAAAAACCTAGAAAATGTGTCTCAAGTGCATTCTACAGACTCAAAACCTGAAGACAAATAAAAGATCCCATAGATAATAGACTTTAAAATTTGAGGTCTTTTGTGAACTCATCTTCAGATTTTTTTAGGGCTGACAATCCTGATTCCTTAAGAAAAAAAATCTAATAATTTGCATTGTCAAAGAATGTCAGAAAATATAGCTTGTCATTTTTGTCAGCTTACCAGTTTTTATCATTGCTAATAATGCAGTTTCTTTTATTATATTAGTTAGACTACAAAATTCTTTAACAAGCTTTGGGTTATTTTTTTTCCTTGCACATTAACATTTTTATTTAATCTTCAAAGTGATTATCAAGTACACTGTGTCATGTAAAGCCCACCAATTTGGGCTTCAAACCTGCATGTATTAAATTCATTTCTGCTCTCTGCCAGGCTGTGTGGACACAGGCCAGTGCTGCCTAAGAGCATTCCAAAGGAATGGATCCATCCTCACAGCCCAGCACAGCAAGGGCAGCAGGCAACACAGAAAAAAGGGAACTGAAAAGTGTTTGAACAAAGCCAGTCCGGGACACCAAGAAACAAGGGACTATTTTTGTACAGAATTTTAGTTCCTGAGATGTCCAGATGAGGCCACTGTGGCTTTATTATCCCCATTTCAAGAAAAATTTAATTTGGTTACCTCAGAGTTTTCCATCTCCGCAACTGCAAGCATACTCAACAGCCTGTTTTTCTGTTGGAGAACAAAGAATAGGAAATAGTTTGTCTTTTTTGGTTTTTTGTTTTCTTTTTTCTTTTCACACACTGGTTATGATACAGAGACAGGAAGGGAACTGGACAATGACAGCTGCAGATGTGGAATTTCTTTTTTAAATTCCCTTTGCTGCAGCTTGATGTCTGGCAGGCAGTGGAGATACAGCAGGAGATGCTGTGAGGCTGAAGCAGAGCAAGCATTTTTCTTTGATAGAGATCCCCTGGTGAAGCTTTCCAGCAACAGCCCAGCCCAGACTCTGCTGGGCTGTATCACAGGCCTGGTTTCAAATGGACAGTGTGATGCAAAGCCAGGGAAAGATACAGAGCACTTTGGCTGAGTCATGCTGCTAGGAAACCAGGATTTCTGTGGTGAGAAGCCACAGCAGGCACTGCCAAGTCTCCAGGCGGTGAACTCCAGTGTGTTTTGGAGATGGGGACAATGTTCTCATCCAAAAATATCTAGCCAGCCATGGGGGAAGGCAGTGGCTACAGCGAGACTGTGCTTCCTTTTGTTTTGTTTTCATTTGTTACTAAAAGTGACCTGCAGAAGAACGAGCTCTGAAGTGACCGTGGGGCCATGGTTACAGGTGGGAGCCCAGCTACAGGAAGCAAAGCTAGTCTCTGGCAGATCCTGGCAGATTCTCTGCAGCAGATTCCTCATTTCAGAAGTGAGACTAAAAGAAGGGAAATGCCTAATTTTACAAATTGTCTCTAAAAAGACTTTTTCTTCCCTTTGTGTTTGCCACTGCAGAAGCAAAATGCCCATGTTCAGATCCATGGATGCTCTCTGATAATAACTGCATTTTAACATCAGCTGGGCAGACATCCCAAAGGCAGAGCTCGTTAGGGGCTCATGTTTTCATTTCTCCACCCATTTGGGATGAAAAGCCACATTTTAGGGCCCCATCATGCAAGGTCTTGCCCAAGCCACTGGGCTTCCTTTTCCCCCTGAGCATGTCCTCTGCCTGTAGCATCACGGTTGTCTCCGCCACTCTGGGCAGCATGTGGGGATGATGGTTAACAAGAACACCGAGTCTGTATGCTGCAATGGCAATTAGTATAACATTTGTTTGTAAACTGACAAATACTGGCAAAAAGTGCTTGTGAGGGAGGGATCTGTGACTCACAGGCTGCCAACTCACTCTAACCAAATGCAACTGGCTTCAGCCTTTTTCAGGCTCCCCCAGGCACTCCAGAAAATGCAATATTTCAGTCTCAGCACCAGCTGGTTTTATGCCACGCAGCCCTGCTCAAACACACATTTTAATTGCATGGCTCACTCAGCTCTCCATCATCTCTCACTGCTCTCTGTGGTCCTGACTGGTGCAGGACCCCACTCGTCAGACACAACTTCAGGAATTCCCTCTCTGCCTCTCTTCCCAAGCAGATGCAGCTCTAAGAGGGACCCAAAGCTCAAAGGAGACTGAGTGGTGCTTGGCTGTAAGAAGGGGCTGTGGGGATTTACTCCAAAGGGGTTGCTGGAGTGCTTTGACTTCCAGCTGGAGTTTTCTGCATAATCTTTTAGCATCTGGTTTTAAGGTGAGTATCTCTGAAATTAGATGGTAAGGGAGGTTACATTCATCACCAAATCTCCCAGAAGGCAGCAACACATCTTCATCACCATGGATTCAATGGAGAAGAAAAGCCTTTAAAGTCTTGTACTATTTGTTGCAGCTTTCACTTAGTTTAGATAATACCTGAAGTTTTTGCAGATCCCTTTTTTGGTCCCTTTGGGTTTAAACTCACTGCATACATATTCCTCTAGCAATCAAATTTTCTTTCACCAGCAGAGCTCACTTCAGCTGTTGTTTGGTATTATTGTACTGATCACCGCTTCTTTCCTCTTCCACCAACCCCTCTATATTGGAATTGGATCTAAATGTCATTTATAGTTCAAGGTATGCTGCTAGTCCCCCTAGTACTCAGAATAGCCCAGGAAGACATGAAAGTTCACAAGGAAAGGGACATCAAGATGTTCCATTTTCTAGAGTAAAAAAGAATCAGACCCCAAAAATCTGGTTGATAGATGTGAAAGTAGCACAAGACATTTAGGACCGAGTAATTTGGTTAGAACTGTGTGGTGTGACTGCTCACACTCGATGCCGTGGGTAGCAAGAAATTATCCAAGTGGGCACAGATACTACTGCAAAATGTCACTGCTGCAGTGATTTTGGGACCCTTTCTGAAAAGGAAGAAGCCAATCCTCACCACAAAGGACATATAAAAGCTACAACTTTTTGTGAACATTATTTTTTTAAACTTAGCAGAAAACAAGGACTGACATTAAAAGTCTTTATCAGTGCTTTTGCAGCATGAAAAATTTTCTGGTAGACTTTTCCTACTACTCCAGAGAAATCAAGAACCCAAATAAAAGTGATTATGAAAACATCCTTTAAATCTGAGCTGAAAGTATGGCTTCTTTGCTTGTTTCCTTCTTTAGCTTGCTTGTTTGTTTTTTTTGAAATCACTCTTGCTAATTGTCCTGCAGCCATGGTATGTGCAAGATAGCCAAGAAAGCTGACATGGTGAAGTTATATACAGCATCCTTGTGACCTTTTTGCAGTGAAGATACATATCTGTCCAATAAAGCCCAGGCCAAATGACAGTGACAGCTGTCTTGTGGCATTCAGTTTGAATTGAACAGGTTTGCTCACAAGTCAGGAGCAAGTGTTTCATTACAGACTGTGCACCAAGATCAACATAAGCCCCCAAAAGTGAAACTTTCCCTCAGCAGCTATGGAAACTGTTCTGATGGACTGAGATGCACTTCACAGGCTCCTCCTTATCTCCTTGCTTTGACTTTCCCACCTCCCGCAGGCTGTCCTCCTCTGTTGGCATTTGCATATTGCAAGGGAATAAAGCCTCAGTTCTCTCAGGAGTGAACCAGAGTGTTATGGGAACTGAGCACTCGAAGAACGAGGAGCGAAGGAGCATGGTTTTCCTTAGGAAAGGCCCGAAGCTGCCTGCATGGGAAGACGCCCTTCTGGCAGGGAGAGAGCCCAAGTCGCTGCTGAAGCGGGGATTGCGTTATGTCAGCTTGAGCCTCATAATGAAAGGGATGACCAGCACGCCTGACTTCTTGTGGGGACTGCATGAGGTGCAGAAGCTGAACCTTTCACGCAACCAGCTGGTGGTGATTCCTCCTTCGCTGGGCAAGCTGGACAGGCTGGTAGTGCTGAACTTGGGGGGCAACTGCCTCAAGTGCCTGCCGAAGGAGATCGGGCTGCTGAGGAACCTGAAGGTCTTGTTCGTCAATATGAACTGCCTGAAGGAAGTGCCGGCAGAGCTCAGCTTGTGCAGGAAGCTGGAGGTTCTGAGCCTCTCACACAACAGCATCTCACAACTGCCTTTGAGCTTCACGGACCTGACGAGTTTGAGGAAACTGAACCTCAGTAACAACCGCTTTGTGCAAATTCCCCTCTGCATTTTCGCCCTGAGGAGCTTAGACTTCTTGCACCTAGGGTCCAACAAGCTGGAAAATATCGCAGAGAGTATTCAATATCTGGTCAACCTGCAAATCTTTATCGTGGAAAACAACAACATCCGCAGCCTGCCGCGGTCTCTGTGCTACATCAGCACCCTGGAGCTGCTGAACGCGGACTACAACGCCATCCAGACCCTCCCAGACGAGCTGTACCTGCTGCGCCGGCTGCGCCGCATTGCCTGGAACCCCATGGACAAAGGGCTGCACATCGCCCACAACCCCCTGTCCCGGCCCCTGCCCGAGGTCGTCGAGGGCGGGCTGGATGTCCTCTTCAACTACCTCCGGGACAAAAAGGAGCGCAACTGAGCTTCCGCTGAGCTTGGGATTAAGCCTGTCATCAAGACTCAACCGCGGCGGAGAGCTTCCCTGCACAGGCATTTCCACTTCATAACGCTTGGATTTTGAAGGCTGTGGATGGCTTTAGTGACAGTTGGAGGAAAGCAAGTAAAGTATGATGGTCTTGATTAAGTGTGTGAAGAGCAAACTTTCTAAAAATAGCCACCTCTGTAACCTTCACTGTTGTGGTACTTGGGTTTGGTTTTTTTAAAAAAAATACAGCAAAAAACTTGTGATAAAATATTTGCTCTTCATTTGACAGAAACAAATTAAAGCAGACTGCCAGACGTGCAGAAATGCGTATTTGACAGCTATTAGGCTGGAGAAATATTAATATAAGTTAGACTTTCTCTCTGTCATTGCAATTGCTTTTCCACTCCTGCTCACTTCTTCATACACAGATAAACCATGATATAAACAAACACTGCTATCTAAGTGGATCTCAAGGAAAATGTTTGCTTTTGGCAGTGAATATACCCTGAGCTATATTAGCTCACAGACAATATATTAGCGGTCAGTTCAATACCACTCGTTGTTTACCCCACAGCTGGGCTCTGGCCTCTATAAATGGCAGGTGGAGATTGCCAGTGACGAGGCAATTTGCCAGTTCTTTGGAGGTGGATCCTAAACTTCCTCAGAGCTCCTACTTCCCCTGGTGAGACAAGCAGCCCTTCACATGGAGCCTCCTAGGATGCTGACAGCAGTGCTTCACATCAGCTGGGAGCAGCATCTGCTCAAAGCAGAGAAAAGACCGTGGCTTCTTCTCACACACAAAGGATGGAGTTGCTCATTGCTGGATGTACAACTGCTCTCCATTTCCTTTCCCATATCCCTGCAATCCGAGCTATGGAGTAACTTTACTCGGGAGGCAGTACATCTCCTGAAGGTGAAATATTTCTTTCAGGAAAAGCAGCATCAACCCAGTCATCACCTTAAGTAAGAGCTTCAAAAACAAGTAGTTATTTCTGGGATTTTCAGTATCAGCCAGTAGCATAAAAGTCAGGTCTTATGTGGTTTCTCATATTGATCTTCTGTGAATGTCCTTCATCAAAGTTTTATCTGGTAATAAAGAGGCAGTATGAAAGAGCTGTTAACAATTTATGCAACTTGGGTTTTTTGTTCCCTCACACCAGTGTAAAACAGAAGCAGCTCTGTTGAAATCAGTTGAGACAAATGCTTGGAATGGCAGTGTAAGAGAGGAATGAGACTGTAATTCTTGAGCTAATTATGAGTATTCAAAGCCATTTTCAAAGTGCTTCCTATGTCAAATATCAGGAATGGATTTATTTCTAAAACATAATTTGTTCAAAATTATGAAAGGCTGTGAAAGACTGATCCTGCTTTGAGTGAAGTTAATGTACAATGCCTGGCCGAGGGGAAAACTCCTCAGCAGAGGTAGGAGGAGCCTGATAACAGCAGACAATTTTGTAATTCGCAGGTACGTACAAGTAAACACAGCACCTTTGGCCACTCTGACATTATTGGTGTGGTATTGAATGCTGGCAACAAGGAATCGGTGCCCACAGAATATAACACCCTGGGTCTACCTGCCCTGATATTTTATTGTCTTGGATTGTTTTGTGTATCATTTGTTATCTTAATTGAGAATTTTGGTGTTAGGCCCAGAAATCGCAGTCTCTAAGTGTATAGTCAAGGACAAATCTTATGTTTCTAGCAAACATGAAACAATTTTGAAGGGCATTTTTGATCAAGCATTAAGAAAACAAAGTAATAAAACAAATAATTTCTCAATTTTTGTTACTTAGTATATGTTTCAAATGAAAAGATATTTTTAATGTGTAGCTTTACGTGTATTTATTTCACCCATGCAAAATTCCAAGTTTTTAATGAACAATGAATCTAATAAATTAATATGTGATTCCATTAGCGACAAGGAATAAAGCTGCAATTATTTTTAGAAGTACCAACAGATAATTCTTGGAGGGGATTAGGCCCAGATTATTAACTTTTCTAAAGGCCCATTTCATATCCCTAAGTCTGGCATTCATGTAAACACTGCAATATTGCTTTGCAGGAAAATTAGATGCCTTTGGCATTAATCACCTGAAAAGATTTTCCATATGTCAGTATCCAGGATTATATGACACCGGATAGCCTCTGATATGATCTGACCAGGAGAGGTATGCACAGTAATTTACATGGAAGAGATGAGGCTGTCCTGTGTGTGTTCTTTAGGATACCACTGCGAGGGTGAGAAACAGTGAATGACTCAAGAAAATTATCTCCAGACAGAGGATTAAAACATAATCAAATCAGAGGATTTGACATAATCAAATGCATCTGCAAAAGCAGTTATAATATAAAGTGCAATACCAATAATTTAAAATTAAATTATTCAATTGAATAATAATGACCTTTTACTCAAGCTAATAAACCTTTGTAAGCATATGAAACACATAAAAGTGATGGCCTTTTTAAACAGAATAATAAAACCGATTGAATAAATGGTGCTTTAATGTATAATTCAGATTTTATCATTAAGAAAATAACTTCTCCTGATCTGCTTTAGTATTTTTTTCATTCCTCAGTCAAGGTCCCTATAAATACCTTTCTCAGAGATACCGAAAATGATCTCTCATGAGGGTAGTGTTCTGAATTCTTCCTGTAAAAAGAAAAGACTGTATACCACTGTTATTGTATAGAAATATGCATGAAAGGCAAATAATGACATATGTATTTGCATTTGAGTGGGAGCAAGATAGAAGAAGCAAGCAAGGGCACAGGAGGGAGACAGAATGACTGATGTCATGTGCTGGCTCTAGTTTTGAGCAGGGCATTAGAAAAGAATTGGTGGATCTCAGTGTTGTCATCTGATATTGGCTGTGCAGATGACAGGGAAAAGAGGTCTGTCACATGAGAGATGGAAAGAAGGATGAAGGGAGGGAGGAAGAGGGAAAGGAGAGGAAGGAAGGAAGGAAGGAAGGAAGGAAGGAAGGAAGGAAGGAAGGAAGGAAGGAAGGAAGGAAGGAAGGAAGGAAGGAAGGAAGGAAGGAAGGAAGGAAGGAAGGAAGGAAGGAAGGAAGGAAGGAAGGAAGGAAGGAAGGAAGGAAGAAGGGAGGGAGGGGGAGAGAGAGAGAGGAAGGAAGGAAGGAAGGAAAGAAAGAAAGAAAGAAAGAAAGAAAGAAAGAAAGAAAGAAAGAAAGAAAGAAAGAAAGAAAGAAAGAAAGAAAGAAAGAAAGAAAGAAAGAAAGAAAGAAAGAAAGAAAGAAAGAAAGAAAGAAAGAAAGAAAGAAAGAAAGAAAGAAAGAAAGAAAGAAAGAAAGAAAGAAAGAAAGAAAGAAAGAAAGAAAGAAAGAAAGAAAGAAAGAAAGAAAGAAAGAAAGAAAGAAAGAAAGAAAGAAAGAAAGAAAGAAAGAAAGAAAGAAAGAAAGAAAGAAAGAAAGAAAGAAAGAAAGAAAGAAAGAAAGAAAGAAAGAAAGAAAGAAAGAAAGAAAGAAAGAAAGAAAGAAAGAAAGAAAGAAAGAAAGAAAGAAAGAAAGAAAGAAAGAAAGAAAGAAAGAAAGAAAGAAAGAAAGAAAGAAAGAAAGAAAGAAAAAGAAAAGACCTAATCAAATCATCTGGTCATTATGATTTCACCAAATTTCAAGGGTAAATTTGCTGCACAGCCTTCAGACAGTAGTTCTTGAGTGATTCAAATTCTTGAGTGATTTCAGACTGCCTGGTATAGTTCTAATTTGTATCCATGAAAATAATTATATTAAAATAGCAATATATAATAATTCATAAAATATTAAGAAAACATGTATGTTATTATGTCACGTGTTCTGCCATTCTCACATGCGGGGGCTGAAATCTTGAAATAGTTACAGTTGAAGGAAAACTTCTGACTCTAGAAGGCTTATATGAGAATAAATACTTTTCCCATTTTATATGAGGCAAAACCCAGATTTAAGAACTTAGTAAATGTTTACATGTGAATAAGGCTTTAGATATATGGTTACAGAGGTAGACTTTAATACTCACATATGGAGTAAGTCTGAAAATCCTTTTATAAAATTGCATGATCATTCTTCTGTACAGGTAAGAGGCAGAATAATTATAAAAGATGACCCTCCCTCACTGATTCCATGCATTTATCTATGGTGCAACAAGAGCCAAACAGCCTTCAAAAACCACCCCTTAACACTGCCCAGCAGAACCAATAGCATCCTGCACCAGTACAGCTGCTTACAGCACAGGATTATTTTGCAGGGTTTAATGACAAAGCCTGAAATTTATACTCCAATGTATGTGGAGTCACATCATGCATGGCTAAAAAGGTGGTTTCCAGCAAAGCAGGAAGTGTATCAACAGCTTCAGAAAAGGTCACTGCAAATTATGCTGCCTCATGAAGTGAGCTTACCCAGGCAGAGTGAAAAGAAGACCAAAGGGCAGAGCTTTATGTTTTCCTAGGGCTCAGAGGAGTTTCAGATACCATAAATGCATTGGTGGATAGCCTGCTTTTAATTTCCACTTCCCAGACATTAAAAACCAAAAATTACTCTTTTGATACAACTCTCTGAGGGAAATATGTTTTGCTTCCATTTTCTTTCTGCTTTGAAGCCTTTGCATCATTGGTGTGTTCACAGAATTGCTTTTCTCCTCCTGCAAAGGCAGCATTGCTAGGTGTGGGTGGGTGTCAAAATGTACAGAGGGTCTTAACTCTCACCCTCCATGCAAGGGTGCAGGACTGAGGAGCCAGACAGGCTCCACAACCACTGGTGACAGGATGAGTAACATGCCCAAAACTGGTGTCATGCTCACAACACCAGCTTTATGCACTTGCCTTCAAGATATCAGGCAGTAGTTATCCTCCACTGTTTCCATGGTTGATAGAGAGAGTTGGATAGAGAGCTCCAGGTCATCTGCAGACTAATTTAGGCATGTGAAGTAAGGTCAGTGAAGCTGTAAGGTACCAAATGCCTTCCTTTGCTTGGCCTTCCTTGCCTCTGCAGCATGTGTGCAGAGGGCACAAAGCACCATCTCTCAGCATAGTGTAACATTCAGATTTGCTGAGATGTATCAGAGAAACATCAACACGCCTAAAATGCCCTGTGACAAATAGTTTTGATGTCAGAAAATCCTCTCTCCCTAGCTATTAATATGCTCCACCTCCAAATAGGTGTAAGCAGGACACATTTAAAAGAATTCTTGTATTTTTTAGAAACAGAACATTCCAAAATGAGCCGGAAGAAACTACCAAGTGAGTAACAGCAAAACTGTTGCAGTAAAAAATTGCTTCCACCTAGAAAACATGCTTATTATCATGATACTTTCCTTGCTTGTTCTTCATCTTTTTTTTATTTTTTCACATAATGAAAGTGTCTGTATGTATATATAGGATTTTGTACTGGCCCATGCATGTATACATACTTCACTACAGGGAACAACACCGGCTATCAGTGGTTCCTAAATTGTTTATGTAAACAGAGAAGTCCCTCTGGTGTACAGTAATCTAGTGCCCTGTGAATGGCACTGATAGGAGAGCAGAAGAATACGGAAGAATAAAACCTTCACTTTGGGAAATTCATTCAACCGAGTGTGACTTGGTTAAGATAATGCCTTTCCACAGCTACTGCTATGCACAAGAGTCCTCTATATTTTTCAGCACACTTATGTTCTCTCTCCAGTTTGAAAATAACACTGTGAAGAATGACATTTGTGTGTTCAGTCTACCACAAATGAAGTCGTGGATATACTAACTTTGAGTTCAATTCATTAAATGAAATCTCTCTGAGCACGTGTGTGTGCCTTTGTGTGTGTATGTTTGGAGGTATTTGGGAGGTTGTTGCCATGCTTTGCAATGTAGTATATGAAGAATATGTGTGAGCCAACTGCGAAGTAGCATATTCTGCAGCAAAATAAATGCTGGTATTTTAGCATCTAAACAGGACTTAAAACATATGGCAGTTAGTTATGTTGCTTTTTAATTACTTACACATCAGTTTTCCTCTATGTTTTTTACCATTAGATATCACAAAGTTCTATGACATTTTTATCAAACTATGTAGGGTTTTAAAATATGGAAGAATTCACATTTGGGGTTTTTTTTAATTGATCAATAATCATACAAGAAGGCACATTCATTTTCTGTCACTAAAAGTTTTAGCTCTCACAGTAAGCAATTTGAAATGTGTTCCTTATCCCATAAAAGAAGAAGTTAAACTCTACACAGCCTGCTTGTATAAGAAAAATGTGTATATCTGAATGCTTCTGCAGTCCATTTTGGCTTGGATGTTTGTAGAAGGCTCAAGTGGAATTTTCACACTAAATTGTCTGGTCTGCTCCTAGAGACAGTTGATTCAAAATTTTATTTAATTTCAGAAGAACTTTATTGGGTGATTGTTTGTAAAAAGTTGATGTATGTCTTTGAACTCTGCCCATCAATATCCGTATTTTATTTGGATAAGCAAATATACCAGTCTTTACTGTGAGTCTACATAGTCTCTTCTTATACCATGTAAAAACATAAAGCCAGTATCTCACAGATTTCATGTACGACATTTTCTAGTCCCACTTGGAGGAACAGAGATTGCCCTGGTCTAAATGATGCCTTAGAGACTGGAAAGCAGAAAGGAAATTAATGTTTTTAGTTAGAACTGGTGAATTTTTGGTGTCACAAAACTCATGACAGTTAATTTATTTATAATTTGGCTCAAAGTTATGAATTTACAGCAGTTAAGATGTTTCAGCTTTTTTGGACTAGCATGCAGATATTGGAGTGTATAGGTGAGAAAATTCATCCAGCATGTCCAAATCATCATAGCGACCAACCTTAGGGGAGAATGTGGAAATTCACTCAGAATTCTTCCTGATGTCTCAGGTGTCCATTAGAGAGGCTATTTAATGTTCTTTAGCGAGGCTAATACGTTGCAAAGCAGTGACATTTCAAGATTTCTCCATGAAGTTAATAGCTTTTCTCAGTTAGTAATTTTCACATTTACATCAATTTAGCACAGTCTAGATTTGGATAAAGATGAGCATCATTTTCTCTTGCCAGTGTTGCCAGGGTGATGATCACCAAATTGTCCCAAAAGTCTTTCCTCTCTTGTACTCCCAAAACCAGCAGCTGCCTGTTCTGAGGAGGACTTAGGCTTGTGTGCATATTCAACAACTAATGCACAGCAGAAAAGCCCTACAGCTGCCTTGCCACAGTTGATAAAAGCAACTGAATATTTTAAAATATCAGATAATTAATAAATACAAGGAGGACAAAGGGAAAAGGATTATGACTTTAAGGGATGTTGCCAGGCATTTCACCACTGCAGTAAGAAGCCAGAACTGATATGCAGTTTCTTCTGTACTAGCTATCTCCATTTTCTGTTCTTTTTTCCTTTCATTTGTCCATTCTCTTTTGATTATGTTTTCTCTTTCCTATTGCTCCCCACTCTCCTTCCTTTTTTTTTTTGTCTCGTTGTTTCTTATTAATGAGTTTCAACATTTTTAATTAAAGTTGACTGCTTGACTGATGCCAGTTCAACCCTCCTTTTCTGGATTTGGCATCCAAATCAAGTTAATCATTAGTAGAGACCTGTCTTCATTAACTACACAGCAGGATAAAAAAAAAAAATTCAACCAAACAAAAAGACAAACAAAAATAATAAGTGAAAAATGAAGAACAAACCGCCCGGAGCAGCAACTGGTCTGAAGAGCAGAATATACTTTGCACTTAGTGGCATTTTTCTGTGTCCCTGTACCTCCTAAATCCTCAGTTTCCAATATGATTCGAGATGGATATTTATCTTAACCAGCTCCTGAAGGGCTATTGCAATGTTAAAGGCATAGGAAAGAGTCCATGCACCACCATGAAGAAACAGAAAGTACTGTCCTCTCTTGACATTCTCCAGAGATCCCCTCCTGTTTCCTGTGAAGCCCCCCATAAATTCACTGTCCCTGTTACTTTGGAAGTGAGGAATTTTGGACCCCTGTTGTCATATTGCTACAGAATGATTTAGAAACCCATAAAACAAGAACAGATTCTGTTGTCTGGCCCCAGATTTTACCATGTGCTGTAGACAGTGAGATTTATGTTTAGTTCTCCCTCTCTGCTGTAAAAATATGCCTGCCCCCCTTCCTTTCACCTGTGTGGAATGTACTCCTACTCTTTGGTGTCAGTCCTATAAAAGGGAAGCTGCAGTCTGAAGCTGGAGCAACAATGCATAGCCTAAATTACAGAGAGCAGCAACAATTATCCTGTTCACAGAGAGACATTCACCTGAAATTCAGGACAGAAGGAAAAAAGGTAGGAAAAAGAAAGGAAAGACAACAGGATTCAGTAAGGAGGCACAAATTTGCTTACATGCTTTGGACTGACCTAGCTGCTGTGCGTGTGTGGTGTGAAGCTCAGAACTGCCCTGCCATGACTGTCAGGTGATTGTTTTATTTTTTTGGGAGGGGGTCTCCTTGCAGGAGGTACTCACCCCAGCAAAGTAGGACCAAGGGAGCAGCTCCTCTCAGCTTCACTGCTGAGAACAGTGGGGGCTGTAGGTGTGCAGCAGTGAAGAGGGATGGACCCAGGCTATACAATGTGTTATGGCATAAGGTGCAGTAACAACGTAATAGTAAAATCTTTTCACTAGTTCTGGAAGGAATCAATCAGGGCGGAAAATAATGTTGTGGCTTTCTGCTGGCTGCCTGAAGGTGCATCTGGCTCCATGGAACGTGGTGCTGCATCAGTTTTACATTTAAAGGAAGGACACAAAAACCCTTCTGCCTCTAAGGAGAACCTCCTGTTTCAGGTTCCACAGAAACTCGGGGACAGATCTGAACTGACTATGACAATCACTTTTAAAGTCTCTTCTCAGCCTGACACTACAAAAACCACTGGACAGTATCATTGAACAAAAGCAGCTAGAGTTCTATTACATAAAAGCAGGGAAATAATATGACTAGAAGGACATTAATACATTATACTCATTACATGGCAGTTTGATGTCAAATATATTAAATATTAAGCAAAATATAATAATCCCTCTAGTAATGTAAAAATGTTCACATTTTTAATCTAGAGATCTCACTGATGAGGCATGATTGTTCAACATCCTAGAAGGCAGCTTTCTAAATTATGCTATTCCCCGTGGCAAGTGCAGGACAGATCACAGACTTAATGGAAGGAGCATTTTCATTTTCCCTGTTGCACAATGGGATTTACATTTCAGCCCTCCAGCAAGCAGTGTTACTCATGATACCTTCTAAATTAGTACCACCTCATAAGCTGCACTCAGGGTACCTCCTAAATTAACAAGTAATACATTTAGGAATCCCTGAAAGGCTCATTATCTCCTGTCTAATATATTATTATCACTGTATATAATTTTTGACACAGTGTGCCCATGCCTTCTTCCAGTGAAAGATTCCCATAGGTTAAATAGGGCATTGTAGAGGTCCATTTCTGACTTCCCATTATACTTCTGCATCTACAGAGGAATTAAGGATAACTGCAAAAGAATAATTCCTCTGGCCTTTCAGTTTATGTACTTTCATACTTACAGAATAATAGCAGAAGTGCTGGTCCATTATGTTATCATTTTTATTTGATGGTACAAAAATATTCATAATCCCATCTTCAGAGGAAAGAGAGCTGTCATTCCAAGGTTAGGATACCTGCTTCCATATCCCAGGCCCTCCTGGCTGTTTCAGGTACCTACACTGCTGAATTCACCTTTGAGCTGCTCATGCAGCTCCGTGTTACTGCTCATGATAGCAACAGGAAACAACACAGGGAGAAGAAATGCTGATATTACAGTTCCCGTTGGGAAGTAACAGCTCATTAATATATCACACTTTAAGATGTTGGTCAAAGGTGTTTGCAAAGTTAGAAATCAAGAAATGTTCACCTCTTCAGCCTTGTCTGTGCTAAGAATTTAACTCATTGCTGACAGAACACAGCAGCAGCTGGAGCAGCACTCACACAGGTTTAGCCAGAGCATGAAGATATTGCTAGCAGCTTAATACACCACCCCCAAACCTTGTCTAAGTTCCCCTCCATCTGCTTTTACCCCAGAGTGCCTGTGGCACTGGGATTCAGTTGCTTCAAAAGGCTTTGTTCACTTAACATCAGTGTGAGATGTCTTCTTCCCACACAGAGGGCTGCTGGCAGCAGAAAGCTGTTCCTAGGCAAACTGGATCCCTGCAGGCATTTGCTGTGACAAAGGCACCTGAGACTGGGCCCGATCATCTATGGCTTGCAGGGGTTACAGCCATTCCTCACTTCCCAGAGACACCTGCCACAGCCATCTCTCACTGAAGTTCAGTTCTAATTTCCTCCACCAGGTGTTAGGCAGAGCAAATGCTGAAATTTCTGACTTCAGATGGAATAACCACAATTTTATTTATTTAGGGTTTATTGTGCTAGCTGTAATAAATTGCATCTGTGAGCTTTTAATAATGTTTTTAACTGTAGTTAATAAGCATTGGCACAAAGATGTCCATCACCTTCTTAGAAAAGGGCAGCCAAGAGTTTGCACAATAGGAGGGTAGAGTTTCTTTCAGTCTCACAAGAAGTCATATATTATATTTCTTCATGGAGATACCTTCCAGCTGCTCAGTGAGGTAACAAAGAAACAAATCCATCCACCCTGTTACTTCTTTTTTGTGAATAGCCACCATTTGCATTATAAACATTTTAACAAAGACACATTGAGCTAATTTTAACCCTACAAATTTGATGAGTTTAGTCCATTGACTTTGTGGAGGCAAATACAGAGCTGAGTCTTGTTTTTGATTAAGCTCACGAGTACAAAAAACTCTCTCAAAAATTGCCACTGTTGGACTTCAGCCAGCAGAGGCCCACAACCAAATAATGGCAACTTGTTATTACTCTTGGATTATAACTGTCTGTTGGCTAATTATGCACAAAATGAGTGTCTCTTATTTTTAATAGATAATCTTTCATCTATTTTTAAAGAACAAAGTCTCTGGTCTCCATGTTTGAAGGTCCCACTAACTAGTTTAAATATGGTAGATTGGATTCCGGCATGACTAAATTTGATTTGCAACAAGAAACAGATCAACAGATTTTTCTTATCTCAATGCAGATGTTCCCTATCCATGTGAATTAGGAGTCTCAGTAAACTCTGAGTTGACTCTCACAAGCTCCTAGAATTCAATTTCCTGAGCAGGAGACAGTATAGATTAGTTTGATTTCTAATAAATTTCAACCCTCCCAAGGTAGCTACTGCCAGCAGTGTCTCCTTTTTTCAGAGCTGTAGATCTTAAAACATAGGAGTAGGATAGTGAGGTTAATAATTAATGTGAAGCCTCCAGATCTTACAGCTATTCCAATCTAAAGTAATCATATAAACTTCCAAGAAGCCAGAAAAGAGTCCAAGTCAGAAGAAATGCATCCTTGATGCAGCCCGTGTGTGCTAAAGCAGAGATTCAGGTATTTTAGTGATGGAGCATGTGTTCATTCATTACCAGTAGAGACTGGGATTCGTATTTTGAACCCATGTAGGAGCTGACTTCAGACCCTGGAATTTGTGTCTTATCATAGCAAACACCCCATCACAAGCTTTTCTCTTTCTGAAGTTCAAATTTGGACCCTTAATTGTGAAGATAAGGTCTGCAATATGAAGCATGTCTGAGTTACCACAGAGCATCTGTTGCCCCAGAATCTCACACTGGCTAATTCCAGGAGTCTTGCCTCCGTGCATCGTTAATGAACAGTAGCAGAGGACACGGAGGACAGCTTGAAAGTCTGAACACCAACAGAAAACCAAAGTTGAACACCCCCAGCAGATAAATTGCCTGGATCCGGTAGCACATGTACAAAAAGAGTAGGTGCCTGAGGAGTGGTCTAATGAGGAAAATTAGTAGATGCTGGAACATCCTTTTGCCTACAAACACTTTTGAAGCTGAATATCCTAGCATGGGGGATTTTTTTAATGGGGCCTATTAAATCAGCACCTCCAAGGCTAATGATGTTAGACTATCCCTCCTGCAAAACATTCTCAAGAAATAGGTTAAACATCCAGAAGGAGGTCATATGTAAGGGAATCATTTCATCAAAACTCCCATTCCTGATCTGTCCTGGATATGTTTTTGGGAAGTCTTTAAAAAAGTAAGTGTTGAATAAATATTACAATTATTAGAAGCATTAGAAATTAATATGTGGATTATAGAATTAAATCCACCACAATTGTGCACAGAGTGGCTACACCTGTATTTTATGAGTTCTGTCAGGTTCAATATTTAGAAATGAGTTTTGAGAGCTATGATGGAAGGCATTATAAAAAATTCGTAATATTGATTAGACTTTTCTATTATAATTGCTTCAAATAACATAACATATAAAGGCATTCAGAGATGTAATGAACACTGTGAAAAGGACTGTGTATAAAAACATGGATTGAAACTGACACCAGATTTGCACAAGTAATGAAAACCCTTTTACAAGGTGACATAAATACATCATAGGAAAGGGATTGGACAGCAGCTGTTTGGTTGCTTACACATGCACAGTGCCTGTCTCACTGATGGACAGCTTTATAGTGGACTGATCTTCCCAAAGTGTCTGAGCACAGGGTCCTGCTACACTGAAAGAGAGAAAATCCTTTATTTATTTATTTAAACTTTAAAAATTGTATTTAAATTTTTAATTATTAAACAATAATTAATTTTATTATTAAAGGGAATGTCTCTAACAACAATAGTCCAGAAATGTTTTTTCAGGAGGCCTGTAGACACAGGTAAGTACATAGGCTGAACTGGAGGGAAGGCTGGCTTTCATCTTGCCCTCCTCAGCTCGGTGTTACATGGGGGCTCTCAGATTTGCTGCCATCTCTGCAGCAGAGCAGGAGGCAGCTAAAATCACATGGCCTTCGGAGGGGAGTATGCAGCAGATGGCACTGTTGCTTTAGCAGTCCTGCATCAGTTTCTTTTTCCCTTTGTAGGAAGTCACAGACACAATTTTCTTTCCAATCCTCTCTCTTTCTGTGGGATTTTACCCCATTTTTTGTGATGGGTTCCATCCACACTGAAGTGTGATGCTTCAGTGCCAGAGTCCCTCAGTGTGATCATCAGCTGGGCAGCCCTGCTTTTACCCCACTCCTTGCTTGCCAGCACACCATTTCCTAGCATTTGCTTTATGTAGGGAAAACCTTGCTTTTGCATAATAATTTATTCCTATTGGTTCCTATGCATGCCCAATTTAATGAGTTTGTTACATAGTGTTTTTTCTCAGACATTAATAGCATCTTGGGGAACCTGAGCACGTTTCTGCCATGTCTTTTCACTTGGAGCACACATGGACTTTTATCTCTTTCCATAACTTTGTCTCAGTGATTTTTTTTTTAGTTTGGTTTTTCATGCAAGATGCCTTGATGTTTATCTCCGTTCATTTAAAAATTTTAATACCAAGCAATTTTTTAAAAGGCTAATATTTCTGTGTTTTCCTTACCTCTTTATAACCTGTCATTTAGATGTTAAATTAGCTTAGACTTTCCTAGATGTGTTTTAATTAGAGAGACACTTGTTTATTTACCACTAACTGCATATGCATAGGCTGGTTTTTTAATGCAGTACTATCCTGAAAGCTGAAAGGGTCCACTAAATCAACCAGCATCAAGGCAATTGGACTGTTATTGAAGATAAAGTCTTAAAAGTAAAAAAAGTGTTTTATGTCTGTCCTGGCAAATGCTGAACACTGCCCTGTTAAAAACCATAGGCTTGGTGCCAAAATGTGTAATCCTGAGGTGCCTGGTCACCTGCATGGAAACTGAAATCCACTTTTTAGTACCACTGAAAAAAAAACCAAAAAAACTTTGGTGTTTCAGATCAGGAAGGTGAGGATCCCATAAGAGGAATGGGAGGTTCCTAGTGCAGGTATTAGGAAGTCCTAGGCACAGAGGTGTCAGAATTATTCCCCACTGCTCAGATCCTGTGTCCTGAACCAAAATTGCTAGAAAGAGCTGCTGTGGCCCTGAATCCAACAGGTAGAGCTCTTGTCTGAGGGTAGTGACCCACAGAGCTTCTGTGCTTGAGCTGGGTATCTTGGGCATAGAGCACTGTTTTACTCTGGAACATGGGAGGAACGTGGGAGGGGTGGGTACTGATACATAGTTTATATTTGTCTGAGTAGCAGGAAACCTTCCCACCAAGCTGAGATTTCCCATACCATATTTTTATCTCTTGTTGTGGAAATGTGGGAAGAGTAAAGAAATAAAAGTGATCTTCATGGAAGATACAATTTCAAAGCAAGCCTGGCTTGAGATCCTGGATGTCAGCATCCCCTCAGGTGGCTGAGGCATTGTTCTTCTTTGCACCTCATCTTCCCATTACTTTATGTCAAAAAGAAGGTGGCAAAATGCCACCAGGACTAAGTGACTGCTGAGTTCCAAGGTCACATAATAGTTTTGAAATTAGACACTAAATCCTGTTTTGCTAACCAAAGTGGTATCTATGCTGTGGAAGGCAGGAGTTCTTCCCACCTTCTGTTGTTGAGGTAAACCAAACTTATGCTCTGCTGTCATTGTGAGACAAACTATGCTGCCTATCAGCTTGGTGAGGAGTTCCTTGGTACCCTGAGTTTCTTGCAGGGTGACTCAGTGAAATTCAGCATACCCCAGCCTAGATCTGGTGGGCACAAGGATTACTAAAAGTACTACATTCCTCATCACCCTTGCTTGTAGTTTTGAGCTAGAAGCACGAGTGAGCCCTTGCAATTCAAGACAGATTTTGTGTCCGTTTGAAGCCCACATGCCTTCTAGAATTCTAAACATCAATGAGCCACAAGACATGATAAAACTTGAGGATGCACATGGGAGAAGTGAACTGGCTGAAATGGGAACACTCATGGCTGCAGGTGAAGGAGATTCCTGACTGCTAAGACCATGCAAAATATAGGAACTACAAATTTGGCAAGAAATTCTAAAAGTCTGTGCTGCCCTTTTGACATCCTGTAAGTGTTTGGCCCTTTTGTTTGTTATAGGAGTTAATCGACATTGAGGGATTTAGAGAGTGAAGACCTATAGCTCCTCCCTTCGAAATCCAGGAATTTCCCTCACAGCACAGAAATATTCATCCTCTTAGGCAAGACGTGCTGCCCTTTCCACTTGTGTCTGGCTGCATTTAGCATAAAAATTAATCTTACTATGAAAGCAATCTCAAGAAAAAAACGTGTGTTTTCTAAGAGAATGAACATGGAAGAAAAATCAGTCAAAACAATGTAAAATAAATGCAAAATCTTTAGATTGTATTATGTAATCTTTACTCACATTAATATGAACTGGAACTATCCATGAGTAGATGTTGTAAAAGCAAATCAGTGTCTCATAGGCTTGCTTTTGTTTGAAGACAGCTGGAAAACAATGTATTCTTTAATGACATATGCATGTTAATACAAATTGTATACTCTCCACTAATCTAATACTCATGAAATGAGCACATCCATCATGGAAATTAAACAATAACTTCTTACTTGAACAAATTCTGCAATGAATATGTTATAAAAATAATTAACAGATAATGTCTATTGGCTAGAACTTTATCATAAGAGAATGATCTCCATTTGTAAGATTAAAAAAGCCCAAGACAAATCGTGGACAGTTATAAAATAAAATCCCATGAACAGTTTTTCAAACTACGAGGCATATTCTTTTACAGTATTTTATTACATTGATATTGTTTCTATTTAATCACTTCATTAAGTCTTGCTTTAGACAGCTGAGTGATAATGGTCCTGTGTAACATTTTGGAAAATCTGGGTCCTGACAAGCTTCAAGAATATTTTTTCTCCTAGCCAATAGTCAGCTCTATCAATAAAATAATAAATTCTTATTAATGTCCTATATATATTTGAAGAAGAAGGCTATTTGATTTCTTTATATAGTTAATTAGACATGACAAGACATGCCTTGAATACATCACCACCCACTCATTTCTTCAGCAATGTCCATAAGGAAGGAATAAAAGAGGTATTTTCAAACATCAAAAAAACTCTTGCTAATATTTGGTTTACCTGAAGAATACCTGAAGAAGCAGGTTTGTTTTTTATTTAATCTCAAATGTTTCCTTGGGACAGAAAACACTGACATTTTCATTCCTCTTAGGTATAATGGATTTTGTCGTATTTTCTTCATATTGGCTGCCTCATCTCCTGCAAAGACAAGCAATGTTCTGCAAGAATACAAACTGCCTAGTAGCCTCAGGGATTCTGCTCAGAGCTGGAAGCCAGCATTTCACTCCCAGTTTTGCCAAGTCTTGTGTATGTTTCCTAGTAGTTCCCAGCCTTTGTTTTACAGCTGCCATTATATGAAGCTAACAGATTTTACAAGTAATTTAAGTGAGAAGTTGCACAGGTTTACCTCACGTAGAGGTGGAGCCAGAAACCTGTATTCAAATTGTCAAGAGCCCTGATGTGATTTGAAAGTCTAACACTGTGCAGAAGTCAGAGTACTGGCTATGAGAAATATAATTTCATTTCTCTGCCATAGCCAGTGAAAATCAATATTCTAATTTTTCATGTCACAGAGAATCCTGCTACATGCTCAATTTAAGCTGATTGCCTGGAATAGCTAAGGAGAAGCAAAGCTGGAAAGCCTTAGCACTTGTTGGTAAAGACGTTTCTTCTTGAACAAGAGTTTCACATATCTATGAGAGTCATTAGTAAAAACTTCCTTCACCTGACTTGTACGTGACCATGTAGATCTTCTGCATGTACAGGTAGGATCTTTTGTGCTCACTTTTCACCTGTTCATTTTTGAGTGTGTGTGATAGAACTGCTTCAACAGCAAGTGGACAGAGATCTGCCACCCCTGACTAGTTTATTAGCTAGTTTATGGGCTAGGCCACTCATTCCTTTATCACAGTCACAACAGAGGAGAGAACTGAAGTGCAGGTTCCAGTCTTCAAGGTGAGAGCTTTCAGCCTGAAGTATATCCTAGAATCATAAATATCCTGTCTTGGAAGACTTCTCCAGGGATCATTGAAATCCACCTCTCTGCTCTGCACAGGACAGGCCCAAGAATCACACCATGTGTCCAAGTGCATTATCTAAACCCTTCTTGAACATTATCGGGTGTGGTGCTGCGACCACTTCCCTGGGGAGCCTGTTCCAACACACAATCACCCACTAGGGGAAGAACCTTTTCCTAATATCCAATCTAAACCTCCCCTGACCCAGCTTTGTGCCATTCCCTCAGGTCCTGTCACCACGGAGCAGAAATCAGTGTCTGCCCCTCCTCTTCCTCTCACGAGGAAGCTGCAGACCACTATGAGGTTTCCCCTCAGTCTCCTCCAGGCTGAACAGACCTCACCCACTCCTCACACGGCTTCCCCTTAAGGTCTTCACTGTCCTCATTGCCCTCCTTTGGGTGCTTTCTGATAGCTTCATATCTTCCTTATATTGTGGTACCCAAACTGCCCCCAGCACTGGAGGTGAGGCTGCCCCAGCTCAGAGCAGAGCAGGACAATCCCTCCCTTGCCCAGCTGTGATGCTGTGCCTGATGTCCCCAGGACAGGGTTGGCCCTCCTGGCTGCCAGGGCACTGCTGACCCATGTTCAACTTGCCATCAACCAGGACCCCTATATACCATATAGATATATGTGTGTGTGTGTGTGTGTGTAAATTGAAAAGAATAACCTCGTTAAAGGAGAACTAGTGAGTACTCCAGGTTGCATAGACAGTCAGCTCCAGCTAATGGCAACCTGTGCTTTCAGAGACCATCTACTGCATCAAGCTCCTCACATGTGGGGGGTTGGTAGGCACAACAGTCCCAGCAGCTTGCAGAGTTTTGATGTCTCAGGATCTCATGAACATGAGCCCCTGATAAGTACAAGTTGGACTTAAATCCAAGATAAAGTCTAGAACCAAGCTGAAGCAATTATTACCTTCTCCAGATGTTATAAATGTTCTGATTAATGATATAAATGCCATTAACAATAAGAGGTTTGGTTTCAGTAGGTTTTTTTAGATAGCAGTGGCAGTTGTACACAATGAATTATTTGACTCATTATTTTTACTTTGACATTGTCATTAACTGTAGCTATAAAAAATGCATTTTACCTCTTTTAGACCTAATCTTGCTTTCATTTAAGTTAATGGCTAAATTGCTATTGACTATGGTAGAAAGAGCTCTCTGCCTCTATATATTACACTGCTGTAATGTAATTGCTTCACTGTATAGATCAGTGTTTGTAATACAGGATTTAAGTTAATAATCCTTTTTATATTGCTATATATGTGAAAGGCAAACTTATAATACAGAAATAATATGGTCAGCGTTGTCAATATGAAAGATTAAATCACACAACTTGCATTTTCCAGAACAAACGTGCAGATTCTAATTAGAACTAAAGTGAGCACTGCCTATGGATTTATCTTAACTCACAGGGATTATCTTCTGCTTCATAATATGAATGTGAGCTTTTTAAATTGAAAAGAAATAATGAATTTCCAGGTTGATTGAAGTTGTCAGAGTAAGTGGGGCAAGTTACAGCTTGAAGCCCATTGGCGAAGCGAGTTTTAAAAATACATCCTCACTTATCTTAACTCACATCCTGCCTCATTTGATAGGCTCAGAGCTTCACCTCTGTGAAAGAAAAGATGTGGTACATCATGTTTTGAAGAACATAAGCAGATTTGATAGAAGTCTGGAAGTAAGGACCTACTTTCATGAAAATGGAAATTTAAGACTGCATGGATT